>NC_135498.1:10725299-11338057 GCF_052857255.1 Amblyomma americanum | reverse complement strand
ACACGGGCGCCTTAGCATTTTTCCTCCATAAAAACGCAGCAGCCGCGGTCGGGTTCGAACCCGGGAACTCCGGATCAGTAGCCGAGCGCCCTAACCACTGACCCACCGCGGCGAGTACCTTCAGCGCTGCGACCCCAAAAAATTTTGCCTACATCGCGCCAAAATGCATGCGCTTGTTTTGCGAAAGCAATACTGCTCGCACTTTCGGCCCATTGGTGGTCATGGCGCCTCCTTACACAGCTGCGCGTCACGTGACCGTGTGACGTCACGCCAGACCGAGAGACGGGGCCCCAGCTCGGGGCATCGATGGTGGAGGCGAAGCCTTGCGCGCCGCTGCTGCGGCCGCTACCGAGAGAGGGCGCTCGCTGGTGTGACGTCACGCTAGGAGGATAAATGGGGGCTACTGCTCGCCTCCTCGCAGTGGTCAGCGCGCTGCCTTGCGCTATGTCGGATGATGTATAGCCATAAGTTTAACAAAGGGCAACCATGTCCACACCATCAGCCGAACCAAGGCGCAGCCAAGGGTATTGCTTTCGCAATTTTCCAGGCTTAACCAAGCTTCAGGCAATTTTTTAGAAGCTTGCAGGCAAAGTAACATCTTCACTGCATGTAACTCGTTGGGCCACAGGGCCGAGGGTAACCGCGTTTTCGAAATTCTAAATACTGACATGGGTATTTATTACGGTGGGCTACACCCACCTCGATAATAAGGGAGCTTAACAGTAATAGTTAAAAGTTACTTATCCAATATTAGTTAACCAGCCTGCTAGTTTGCACATCTTAGCAGTATTATGATGTTATACATCGCTCGCAAAGCTTTGCCGAAAAAAGCTCTCATCTAACTCAAAAATCCCATTTTTAAAAATTGTGTAACACCAAGTACATGTACAGACACAAAATAAACTAACAGCGCCGACCCGTTCAAGTGGTATGGTGTCATTCGACGGGCCGTATTAAAAAAGAAGCACAAAATAAAAACAACAATAGAGAACCAAATGACTGACTGGGCATAGACGACCGCGTGTTCCAATCGCGTGTGCGGAAAATCAGAAGAGTACTCTATTTATGCAACTTTTGAGTGACATGCATATTTCGCGAATCTGTGGACCTTCGTTAAACCCTGGCGTGGCGCTGGCCTTTCGCAAGGCACGGCCACAGCTTACGTAGTAGCTCAACCATTCTGGCACCGCCTCGGTATTAACGAGGCCTGTTGCTTTTCATGCGTGCACACCGCGCCCTTCGATTACGTCCTACGATGAACGTCAAGGCTGGCCTCAGTCCTTGACGTAACCTAGTTTAGCTAGCTAGCGCTATAGCTTATATCGATAAAGCTAGCACTATGCGTGGCAGACCTGGACTCATTTCCCCTGATCGGCACGCCAATTTTTCGTTACCGTAATGAATGAAGTCTATGCTTACGTACCGCATAGCAGGTTGCAAGTAGGGAACCGAGGGAAAGAAGTCGCAGTTTTCTAACTGCTCTTCTTGGTACCTTTTGCGTAAATAGTACATTGTTGACTATAAAATCTACACCTGGGATGCGAGGTACGCCGTCGTAGAACGGCTAACAATTATTTTCGAGCCATGCATAGTTATTTAACACAGCCAGAAATCTGAGTACAGTGGCGTTTTTGAATGTTGCGTTCCGCGCTACTTTAAATCGCGTCAAGCAAGCCGCAGCAACTATGACCCGGCAACAGGTTCTGTGTTGAACCCACCCAGTTTTTGTGCTCTGAATAAATGTTTTTCCTCCTCCTCCTCTGTGCTCACAGATGTATGCAGGCGGCGGGCAGTATGCATAGCAATGCTCACCTCCACCTCAATGCTCCCCCCTCTCCCTGAGGTTCTCTGGGAGGCAGGAGAGGGGGCCACAAATTTGCGTAGGGGCGCCTCAAATTCGATGCGAAAAGGTGAAGAAGCCGCTTCTGGAAAACTCCCTTCTTCCCCAACTTTCCCGCCTTATTGGAGATCTCGTCTCCACGTAGATCTGATGCTCTGGATTATACAAAACCGCTACAGGACGTCACGCTCTTCACCCCGCAGCGAAATACACAAACACACCAAATACATAAAAAAGAAGTAATGTAACTCCAAACATTTAACTCAAGTACGCTCCCGTGCTCCTGGGCCACCAATTACTGGGCCTTCTCCCGGAACAACCCCCCTCTCCCGACTTCCTCCTCCTCCTCTTCCGATGTCTCGGGCGATTAAACGAATGGGCGAACGCCGAGGTGAAGAGAAGGCAGATTCGGTGGAAGAGGGGTAGCCACGAACTTTTCGGACAGGCTGTACTTAGAGTGAGCAGCCTGCTCGACAAGATGCGCCAGTTAGACCGCCGGCAAGGCGAAGTCGGCAGACCGGCAAAGTGCCCCCGGGAATTCGGTCAGCGGGCCACGGAAGATGCTGCCCTCTGGCCGAACTGCGATCAGGCGTCCACCGAACGGGCTTACTCGGCTCTCAAAGGGGATAAACGGTGCGTCATAGGCGAGTGGGCGTATAAATGATCAGGCGTTTATACCAGCGTCGTAACGCAGTGGTAATAGTACTATACTCGGTGAGCACTAAACACTAAGAAGTTCGGAGTAGATAAGTGGACCCCGTAAGCTTAAGCGCCAGTCTGCGTTTTCAATGCCACCATCTAAAGTGAGAGGTGGTTGGTTGCCGAGCGGTCAGCACGAACTTTCAGGCTTTGAGGAAACTCGTTCAGAGCCTGAAAGGGCTTCGGTTATAGACTGTTGCAGAAAACACGGTGGCGTAAACGGTGCACGTACACATATCGATGCAATACAAAAGGAAACAATTCATCGGCATGCAGTTAGCAATTACGCGCGAAGTAAAAGTGAGAAGCGCATTTTATTTTCTTTTTGTAATGCCTTTGCTGAAGAGGTACGACCCGCTTCAAAAATTTTAAAACTTCGTTGCTGAAGTAAAAATGGTTTCGCTTCCAAATTGGGAACTGCGAATTTCCTTCCCCAGTCACTGCTCATACCACGGCAGTTTTAAATAATGACGTACGCATAGCCCCAAACATGCAGAGGCTTGCAGTGTTCGAAAAGCTTCGCTACACTGTCCGCGCCGACATTTCTCCAGCGGAACTCTTGTCGGATTCCAGTGTACCGCAATAAACTCCCATGACATACCGAGTAAGCATCTTGCTGCAACCCTGATTTTTTTTTTTCGTTCTCTCTGTGGCGAGAAAGGTCGAATAGGTAAGCGAGGAAAAAGAAAACAAAAGACTCCTCAGTTTTCTTTTTTGTTGTTGTTGTTCTACCCGCGTCCTCTATTTACGTCTTAGTAATGCGAACATCTTGGCCGGTTCTTTGAGGCCCACAACGCGGAGAAGCGAATGTCGAGGCGCATGCGACGACACTCCCGACTCGGCTACATGCATGGCTTCCGGAAACTTACGAGCCTGTACATGCGAAGTCGTGAAGACGGGAGTAGGCAACGACGAGCTCAACGACCGGCGACGAACACAAATCGTGGCGTTGGTGCAGGCGGAGCAGGTGTTCGGGAGGTCGTTATTGCGACTCTGTCGCCAGCCAAGACCATCATCGGGGCATCGGGTGAGCCTCGCGTCACTGCTCCGTTCGTTCGTGGCGCCTTACCTCTTTGCTAGTTTGTTCCGTGCAGCCTTGGAGGCTGTTCGTGTGTTTTCCTAGTGTACATTTTATCCGTGTTTTTCTGCGTATAACAGCTCCCTTATTCGAAGACGGCCATCATCCCGAGCGAGAAGAAGCCCTGCCCTCGAAGGATTACGGGAATGAGCTCCTCGCGAGTTATAAATAAGAGACACGCACTTCGGGGGACGCCCCGGCGTTCAATCCCTTGATGACGGCCGGCTGGATGGTCGTCCGAAGGTTGGCGCGTTGGAACGGGCACCGAATATCGAAGCACGCCTCGCCCGGCCCCGTAAGTTTCCGGGGACGATAAGGAGAAAGAAGATAACGGAGGTGAAATATAAGCCAGGCGAACGAAGCGCAAGAATATATGACGCGGAAATCGCGGCTTCGGAAATGCCAAAATGACTGCATTTGGGGCGAGATGATTGCTCGAAATGATGCAAAAACAAAATCATTGAAATTCAGAGAAACGAGATAGGAAGAAACATGGGAGGCACTACAGGCACTCAGCCGTTTTGTGACGTTTGGTTTTTTTTTTTCGACATTTTAAGCCCGGTAACCCAAACGCTGAGTTCGACTCAACAGCAGTCATGTCGCGAAAATGATCGCAGGACCGTAGGTCACCTAAGCACTGGTCTTCAAAGTGTCTGTGTTGATAAACAAAATCAAAAAGAAGACAGAAAGGAAGGAAGGAAGGAAGGAAAGAAAGAATTAAGAGGAAGAGAAAAGAGAAAGGAATGAAGGAAATGAGAAAGAATGAAGTAGGCAGAGAAAGGACAAAAGAATGAAGGAAATAAGATGAAAAAGAAAAGAAAAGAAGAAACAGCCATGCAGAGCAACATAATTATTACTTCCCTTCTTCGTCAATTTTAATTTCTTCTCGCGCGGGTCAGTGCCTTGATTACGTCAAAAAATTTTATTGTTTTATACTTATCCGTTTCCGAGACAGCATCTTCCTCATTGCCAGCAACACTTCAGAAGGCAGCTTTACCTAGGACTGACCAATCCTGCGATATTTACGACTTAAAACTAAACATTTTCACATATTTGCCTGTCTGGTTGGGTTTATTAGAGTTTACGATAAATGTGTACGACTTCAAAGCTCAGTACAATGACAGGAAAAAAATGCTAGAAAAACACAGGCAGCGCCAAAGCCGCACAGCCATTCGCGGACACCGGATAACTACCACCAAAGGAGGCCCTTCGGAGAAGCCTGCTTCGGTGGCGAGGCAGGCCCCCATCTGCCGCAGCAGCGTACGACGCGACTGCGGGTTGACAGGCTATTGCAGCGACCCATTCCGCCGCGGTGCTTTTGCTTGTTGTTTTTTCTGCTGCTTTCTTTCTTTTCCACGACGGCTCTCCGCGGTTGTCATCGGCGTCGATGCGCACGTGGAGACCCGATTACCGAGGCCATCACCAGCGGGCCGGGCATCAACGCGCCCTTTTCCGTCGGGTGCGTTGACGTCACCGGTGCACCAGGAACGAACGCGGAAAGGAGTTCAGAAAGAAAGACATAAACAGCAGAAGGAAGCAGGAGAAGAAGGGTTGGCAGAGGAGACGCGACGATTATCGACTTCCGGACAGGGACGCGGCGGAAAAGCCACCCTTTAGGACGCTTATTACGGACCGCACCTATTCGTGGGGGACATGGCTCGTGGCCCAACTTTGAATCAGTCGTCGATCATCGCGGGTGGAAGGTAACGGTAATAAGTGGAGAGGGGCCTGGACTTGCGCGGAACGTTGTCGGTATTGAATGCGCAAAGCTTAATACGAGATTATTTTTCTATTTTTTTTACTGACGCAGGAATTTACTACTTGCAGTAAATCTTCGAAAGTTGTGTTCACGAACGTCATGATTACATTAAGCAACATTGCAATGCTGATAAGAATTACCAAAATCATCAGGCTGGCTTTTTATCAATGTCTAAACGTGCACGAATGTAGCGGGGTTAGATAACGGACATTATTTCCGGTAACGTAAAGGAGCCTGCATGCAGAACTAGAGTGCCTCTTAAGCGCCTTTAATTTCTCCTGCAGCAGGCAATATTTTATTTTAATTTTCCCTGCCACTCTTGCGCACTTCCTATTGGTACACCCAAATCTGCATTCATCCCCAGGCAGACAACCGATTCATTTCCAGCTGTGATAAGACCCCTGGAAAAGTGTCACACTGGCTTAGGTCAAATTTTTCAAACTTATAAATGCACGAACACGCCACAGGAATGCATTGCACTCACTTCGAGAGAAATCCAGAGGGCCGATCAGGGCGTCGTTCTCACCTTTCCCTAGCTCTGCTGCATTTCGTTTTTGCTGCACTCCTTTTTCAGAGACCCTGCACTTCTCGCGTACTCAACACCTCCTAAGTACAATTAATGGTCGTGACCGTACACGTCATCAAGGCAGTGTGCTTTTCAATAAAGAGCTTTCTCTCTCTGGGATGAAAAGGTTGACCACGCTCTTCCATTAACGAGAGACTGTGCGGATGCCAGACGGGGAAGTGTAGTTTGAGGCGCATAGCAGCGGCCGTCCCCTCGTTATCCAGCTTGATTCTACCTTCGCGCCGCGAGCACTACTCTCTTTCTCTCGGATACAAAAGCCGACTGCATTTCACGCCACTGCGTCTCGGCGCATACAGAGACGTACGGCACTGTTATTGCCGCCGAGAGAAGGCACCCACGCAAGAGGCGTGTGTAATACTCGTACTATGGTGGGCGACCTGAGGACGGCCCGTCATCAACCGAGCGCGAAAGCGTCCACCACCGGAGCAGAGACGCGGAGTGGTAGGGCACCTCTGTACGCAATGTCGCGCTCACGAGCCGAGTGGTGGCGCGCACTGGCTGTGTGTGGAAAAGAAAAGGCGCGACCACATCTTCGCACTTGCTTCGTCAGTCCGGTCACGCTCCGCCTATGGCGAACCCACGCAGCCGTGTCCGGCGCCGCCGCGGTGCTTTCCCCTCGCGCTTTGTGGCGCGAGCGAGCGCGTTGCTGCTGCCGCTGCCAACGCGGTCGTCCCTCTCTGGTCACGAAGGGCCCGCACACAACAGCTGTGGACGCCGTCTCGCCACGCCTGACTCATCCTTGGGACTTCATTGCCGCGTATCTATCTACTCGTAAAGCACTGGTGATGCGGCAGCCACTCATCTGGAAGAGGAGGAGCGAGAGAACGTTATCACCAGAATTCTGGTCGGAATTCCCACGCGGTTAATGACCAACGAGAAGCTTGGCCCTCTAGCCATTAATCGCAGGAGCAATTGGTCTCCGGTCTTTTGCGCGGCGTGATGGGAGGGAAAGGGCGAGAGGAAGTTATTAACCACATTTGCCGCCAGATAGTTAGGCTGCACTGGAAATGCACAACAAAGCGGTTTGAAAGACAAAGGGAAAAGAAGAAAGAGAGAGAGAGACAAGACGATGCAATGAACTCGCACGCGTGGGAAAGAGCATTGCCAAGCAAACACGGGGTCCGAGCATGATTAAAGACACACGGCGGCGTCAGGGAGGAAGTGGAAAGATATACAGTGCCCCGCCTGATGTAGCTATTCAATCCGCAGTGATTCCGCATCGTTTGCCACATCCGTTACCTCATGCAATGCACGGAACATCCCTCTGGAGCTCAAGGTAATGTACCACAACGTTTCCAACAAGGGCAGATAACGCTGCGCTGTAGATTGTAGCGCCAAGTTGACATAAAATGCAACACGTACAATGACGTACTCTTTACATGAGCTGCGTAAGCGACCGCGTAACAAGTACTGGCTTCAGTGGCTCGCATTGACTGTGAAGTCGTTTGAGGCCCCTGGCCTAAACCCCGACCGCATCTGATTTACAGGGACACGAGCTCCACGCTCGATTTGTCGCGCTGCATAGGTTTGTTTGCTCACTCTCATTGGCATCCTCTCGATCCAGACGAGTTTCTGCGTCCCCCTCTAATGCTGTTCTCTGCGACCATGATTTGAATCTAAATGTCATCGGTATAGTAAAACCTATGATAACAGACGAAATGATTTCACACAAACTACGGAGGAACAGCTGCACAGACATATATTTATGATCGCCCCTTCAATATCGGTGCTGTGACAGTTGCCACCTAGCAACTCTTGCAGCGCTTGTCCCACGTCCTTTTTTTCTGTGCCTGCCTTGCGAATGCACTATGCTACTTCCTGAAACTATGAACTATCTACCCCGTCTTCAAGTTTTACAACCGCTAGTCTGCCTTCTTTGAATCCATTGTGTAGATGTGTCCACCGGGGAAGCTCCAGCTGTTGCGGACTCTGAACGCCAGTGCAATTATCACGCAGAAATCTCATAACACATACGATAACGCGACATCACTCCATTCACGTGATCGGGACAGCCCACTCCCCTAACCACATGTCCTGAATGCTATCCAAGTTATCCAAGATAACATTTTTTTTTTACTGACAACCAGGCGAACGCCGGCTTTCTTTCGGCTGCGCAAAATTACGCCGTCAACGGCAGCGTCATGTGTCGAAGAGAGCGACCCCTGTGCAGACACCGCAATGAGAAGAGGGAGACATAACGTAACTTAGTACGTAATAACCATCCAGCTTCAAGCTGTTTCCAGCACTCCACTGGAAAATAAATGTCCCAACGAGGCCGACGGAATTCCCGCTGCCGTAGCTGCATCCGCCACGAAATCTACGGAACGACGGCCGCCGTTTCGCAATTAGACGCGCATTAAGCCGCACGCATCTCGCCGCTCCACGCCGTCTCGGGAGAAGCTGCGACGACGAAGCGAAGGGGACACGCACGCGCGGACGGCAAATCACGTTACGAGAGGCACCGGGAAGCCAAGCGGACAAGGGACGAAAATCGCGACGGTGCGCCAGCAACAACAGCAGCGACAACAACAACGAACAAACAAACCGACGCGGCGACAGGACGCATGCGCGCGGGCTGGCGAGACTAATACACCGCTGGCCATTAGGAGAGGAGGCGGAAGGGAAGAGGAGATAAGAAGATGGCTCTGTCGTCCGAAGTGAGCGGGCAGCTCTGGCATGGTTGGTCAAGAAAATAACAGCGAAAGAAATGGGAAGAAGTGTACTACAATTAAGGCCACGTGAGAGCAGTACACCAGAGGGACAGCGGCGAGCAGTAGCGACGAGGACGTCAGTAGAGCGTCAAGTCGTTCGTTGCGCTTGCTAGTCCAACGCTGTACTCTTCCTCCGCAGTGTACGACATCGTACGAAATAAAAAGAAGCGAAGTGCGCAGATGTAGGCGGAGAAAAACGCCCTCTCGCGAGGGGAAATCGTGTTATGATTGACTTTCTATTGTTCTTCTTAGGCGTAGATGTGCGTGGCCTACTGTTGCAAATCGTCGGCCTCTTAGCGAACTATGCGGGCTGTTGTGCCGCCATGAAAGACCGCACAAACCTCGTAATGTGTCTGAGATAGATGTAGGCGGCCGAGCACACAACTCTGGTGAGGCTCCTGCTTATCATACCACGGTCTTGCATTGCTCCCATTGAAGTAACGTTGGCGGCCTCACAACAAGAGGCCCTTTGAAATAATGTAGCGCGCAAGGGCAAGGGAAACGCTGGGTTGGTAAAAATGCAGCACAGTGTCGTTATAAGAATGCCAATGGAAGACGAAAAGTTGCAATAAAACTCGACATCTTTCGATACGAGGAAGAATACATACGAATGTAGGCGCAGTACACGCGGGAAGCGAAATGGTTCCACATACAAAAACGATATTTCGAAGAAAGCGATTTCTTTTCAGTGCCTCAACCGAATTCAACGAAATCGCGGACCTTGACCAAAAAGCTCGCGATCACTATCAATAGAGAGAACTGGAAGAACGCTATCCGCATCCGCAGGGAGCCACTGCGCATGTGCAGATTGCCTTGAGGGCACCAGATGGCGCCAGGTACAGGCCAGCTGAGGGCACGCCTGACGCTTCGGGTCCAATCAGCGCACGTACAATGGCGGCGTGCGGAAGCGGGTACCCAAGGCATCGGGGTTTAGGGATAGTGAAGGGAAAGTGGATTTTAAGAGGTTAGAAGTAACCAAGCGAAGGTTATACGATTGGTGGCTAAAAGCAAGACAGGAGTAAAATTTCACAAGACATGGCTAGGTGGCTTGAGCCACCGCCCGATTTAAAGGGTTCAGCCGTATCCATCCATCCATCCATCGGTAGAGGTTGCGCGTCTCGCTATGCTAAATCTAATGCACTACACTAATTCGAATACACCATTTACCAAGGTGGCTCAGTGAGCGAGGCATTCTGCTGCTCATTCTAAGGTCGTGGGATCGAATCCCGGCCGCAGAGGCCCCATTTCAATCATGGAGGCGAACTGCAAAACCATCAGTGCGATGTGCAATGACGGTGGACATTAAAGAACCCCAGGTAGTTGAATCCACTACAGCGCCTCTCCTCATAGTCTTGCACGTACCGCATCAGGGCATTAAGCCCCATGTACCACAAAATATCATACCAGTATTGGTGGACTGCAACGCTAGCTCTTTACATCGAGAGCGAGCTAAAAGAAAAGGGGGGGGGGCGCAAAATTGGTTGATAAAAGTTAGTTGCCAATGTTAGATCCGCAGGGACGACAACATGCCGGTGCCAGCCACCAGCTCAACCATCGCCTCTAACTCCACAATAAAACGGACATTCAAATCTAGTCGCTTCCGCGGAAAACGCAGACCGATTGTCTTTGGCCTCCTGTGAGGACCGACTCTCACGCAAACAGCAAGCACTTTTTAATTGTCCAGAAAGCAGTCACGTGATTTCTTCCTGGCGAAGTCATTCAGCGTTACGTTACAACTTACAATAAATAGGCTTGCTACTAGCATGCCTGCTACCACTGCCGTAAAGTCCGGGAAAAATGTTTGAAATAAGAAATAAAGAAATATGTAGCCTGCACCTTTTATGACTAAGACTTAGAAGTGAACCGGAGCTACAGGCGCTACAGCACCTGTCTCCAACACGGCGACCGAGCTATTTCTGGGACACCCCGGCGACCGGGATCTCTCGCTGGTTGTCGGCTGCATACGTCGGCGCTTTTCACCCAATTCCGCAGCCAGCCCACGCCATTCGAAAGAGGTCGCGCGTCGCCGAGTCCAATTTGCATGGCCGACAAAGGAATTCCCGAGCACAACAAAAGGAACGGAACTCCGCCGCCCCGCCCACCACCCTTTGGTGCTCGCGCCGTCGTGTAGATGGCGCATACCGCGGGCAGCGGTCGCGAAGACGACGGCCGTGCGGTCGGCCCCTGTACACGCATATTAAAGCCATACATTACGGCCGGGACAGACAGGCGCCTTCAGGGCTGCCGCTGAGACGGCTATATCTGGGACGGGCTAAAAGAGGAGAGACGAGAGTGCATTGCATGCTTGCCTGTAGGGATCTCGGTCGCGAAGGACGCCGTGGCCAGCTTGCCGGCGTTGAGGGGGAAGGCAGTATAACTTACGTGAGAATAAGGTGCTCGGACAATGGCCGAATAACAACAGGGAGAGAGAGAGAGAGAATGAGAAAGAGTGCCCAGTGAAAAAGAAAGAAAGATGAGAAGCGTTTGCCACAAAGGGACAGCGAATGACTATATTTCCTTATTAGAGCAAATCACGCCCGTTGCCCTTGCCCATTCGTCTATTTTGTTTTTTCCTTTACAATTTCTTAGCTGTCCTAATTAGAATGATTTTCCTTCCATCTGACTTGCATACTTTTGGTAGGCGAATCGACAGAGTTCGGTCCGTCGGTTCTTTATTTCATGCGAGTTTTCTTTCGTGTGACGAACTTGTGTTCCTTCAGAGGGCTGTGTCAGCAAGCTACAAGACCATAAATGGCAGCCTAGATAATTTTACGTTAACGCGTAGAATGCTTATCAATAAAATATGAACAGGAATGTGCACACTGTGCTCATCCAGAGCCGTTAGATGACGGCAGTATTCGATTCGATGATGGCAATAAAGTATGGCGTGGGACCAAAAAAGCAATTTCAGGTTTGAATCTGTTAGCCGTTTTCACAAGTGTACAAAAACGAGCAAATTTTGGTGACGTCAAAAGTAAACATAAGATAGGGGGCACCCAGCAGACGCTGAAAAAGTGACTAGCTGATTAAAGCGAAGGAAAATGCAAAGCAGTCATTAAGCACACCCACTGTTTTTAAAACTTCGTGACACGCCACGCAACCCAACCATATTAATGCGTGGTTAAATTTCTTTCTCAGCCTCTCTCAAAGCATTTTGTTTGATTTTTTAAGACAGAATTTTTTCTTAACAACCACGAATGTGTTGACAGAGTGAACATTTTTTTTTCTTTCTTAGAAACGATAGCTATCAGTGATTAAGTGCTTCTCTTTTGCTTCTGTAGTGGATTACAGAATATTCATTTTTGCAGTAATTGCTAAGCACGCGCAGAGGCATGCATTGTTAGCGCGTATGCAGGGGAAAGCGCGGTTGGACGCGCCAGTTAGAACAGTACGGCACGCGCGCATATTTTGACAGCGGCGATAATTATCCCGAGGATAAATCAATACCGGTCCGCAAGACTGTCCCCTGTACAATGCAATTAGGTGTAATAACGTACCGCGCTTGTTGCATTATAGTGTCATAAGGGCCTCTGCGGAAAATACAAAAACACACAAACAAACATTAAGTGTGACAGCACAGCTCACGGCGAAGCCGTGACCATAGCAGAGCTATAGGCTGGCTCGCAGCATACGCAGTGCAACAGTCGAGCCAGCGTAGATCCGCAAACGATATCGTTCGGCGGAGACTACGTAATGACCAGCGCTCGTCTAAAGGCTGGAGGGGGGGGGGGGGGCGAAGCGAGGGAAGGAGGCCCGTAATTAAACTGCTAAGTGGGCGCGGAAAACACAGCTGGTCGCGTTCCCGGAGCTGGCCAAATTATGGAGAGGCTTGCGAACGCGACCGCCCGCCTGCAGTCGTCTTCCCAGCGCTGAAGATGGGAGGTTCACAGCATTCGAGAATGAGATGGAGAGGGGGGTAGCCCAAAAAATAAATGAACAGAAAAGAGCGAAGACGAGTGTGTACAGACAGTTGGCGGTGACGTAGACGGGATAATTAATACGCGCCGAAGTCTTGTTGTCCCTTAGTGAGCGCATACAGGCGGTCCCGCATGGCGGATCCACGCATAGAGTTCGCTCCGACAAAACATGTTTGAAACGAGCGGATATGTGCTGCCCGGAAGTTCACGAAGATATCTGCGCGTAAGGAGAGCCTGTAATTCGAAAGTATAAAGCAATAACATCACAGAAGCTGTTGTGATATGCCAGTAAACACGAACGCTCCCGTGCTTCTTCTATACGTTGCTAAAGTCGGATACAACTCAGGAACGAAGTGGCATATGCCTCTCAAGGGCGGCCCTCCAACCAAAGGCGTCGACATCGCAGGGGGCTGACAAATGCCAGAGGATTAACCACCGTCCACGGATTAACCGGACTAACCGCGAAGCCATGACAGCGGGTCGACGCCATTGACTGGAGGGTCTTCCTTGATCAGCATTTGCCGCTTTGTTCTCGAGGTGTATCAGACTATAGTAGGGGCGCGCATCTCCATCTTGGGCGACTACCACGCACGGCTCCACTTCCGCCTCTACTACAGAGGTTGGTGCTTGCTCTTTGTAATTACTGTATCCTGTTTCGTCGTTCTTTTACATCGAAGGAGCCAGTGGCTATTTTGTAGCGTGACACGCAGCGTCGTTGGCGCAGCCCCGTAAAGGCTTTGGCGTTGGCTCCGCAATGGTGTTGGGAAGCCTCGTCATTTAACCGCAGATAGCAGAAGCAAAAAGCGCAAAAGTACACTGTGCTGCTCGCGACCGCATTAATGAAAAAGAATCACCGATTTTTTTCCCTCTATCAGCGAGATACTTCTGTATTGCTTCGCACTACGTACGGGAAGCAGCAAAGTGGCGATTTTTCTTTATGAAGGTAAGCAAGAGAAACCATAAGTTCTGAACGGATTCTTGTCTGCGAGAACCCAGTTGCACAGCTGATCTTTTTTTAAACGTGAAACATTGCGGGTAATACACCATCATTATTGCGTGGTGCGTATCTTTAAGCTGTTTTCGTTTCTTTGCGAGCGTTGGGAAGGCCATACAAACCAGCATGTTGGTGACCCCTCTTTCCTCTATGCTGCCCACTGTCCATGCATATCTCTAAAGTCGTGTTGATATATAAACACTCCTGGTAGCCACTACCGCCTGCTACTTGTGCCAGCTCGAAAACGTTGTCGTATCGTTTGCCTTTGGAGAGACCGGAGTGATTCGAATTTAGAATTCACAAAAAGAAGTTCGCGATTAATACAAGTCATAGGCGTATAAGACAGCAGGGCTACGTTCAACGTTTTCAGGCGTCAGGCTGACGTACAGTTATGTACATCTGAAATTCAGTTCCAAGCAAGTTATACGTCGGAAGCTAACGAAGCCACTCGAGAGCTATTTCGAGCACAAGGGCTCGCGAAAGCCACCGCGCACAGAAGAGTATGCCAGCCCTGTACCATACACGCCCTTGCTGCATCACTCCTGCATGCATTACCCCAATGAACCTCGTAAACTCCGAAAAGTGTTATCCTAGCCGCCCTTGCTCTTTATCACATTATCACTGCCTGAAGCGGGGAAAAAACAAACAAACAAACACGAAAATCGAATTCCCAGTCTGCACTGAACTTAAACTACTAGTGCACATTTTTTTTTTAGATTAGTTCCGTTCGCGCACGTATTACGCATTTCCTAAAAAAAAAGTAGCATGTTTACGGTAGGTAAAACCCTTGTAAGTTGCTCCACTGCCAAGCCATTCATTATCATTTAAGGCAGAAAGCTGGGCTAGTTGGTGTTCGACAGGGAGGACACAGTAACAGTGCTATACAACAGGGGCGAAGGGAGAGAAGAAGATAATGCATTGCCTTCTCTCCCTTCGACCTTGTTGTTTAGTGCTAGTACTATATACGTCCTGTATATTCTTCATCATACTTTCTGTTGATACCAGAACAATTCTAGCAGAGCAGAGGCTAACGGACAAATAGGTGCAGCGGCAGCAACGCGGCAGAATGGCTCGTCTGAGTAAAAAACGACACCCGGATTCCTGCCTCTTCTTCCCTCCGAAGGCTGTCACTGAAATCACTCGTGGCCCCTCATAGTGCGCAAGGTGCGTGAGATTCGGTTGTTCTCTAAGGCGGCGGGGGTGGAGGAGGGGGAGGCTGCGCGCTCACCTTGGACCTGTCCATGAACCCGGGGGAAGGCTCGTCGTCGCTTCGCGAAGAGATGCTCGAACGCGTCGAAGCAGACCGCCACAGTCCGGGCAGCAGACACACGGCACACCCTCCCGCGCTCGGCATGACGGCGAGCGCGCGACGAAAAAGGAGGCCGAAACGAGATAAGGCGCTCACAGAGTCCCCAGAAGAACGGGGGGAGCAGCTGCGGATGTCGGCGAGTCCGGGCGACGGTCGGTGCACAAAGGAACGGAAGTGCTTCCCGGTCTGGAGATGGTCCGCAATCGACGGCACGAGCAAAATAACGCTCTAGGTGCGCCGATCAGAGCCGGAAGAGGTCAAGGTTCGTGTTCATCGCGAGTTGTCTCTGCGCACCAAGGACGATGCCCAGGAGAGACGGTCGAATCAGCGAAGGTGGCCTGGCACTGCCGTCGCGGGCGGGAGTATTGGCGGAAGTGCACCTGCTATTCTGTATCCGCCCCGATGAAGCTACTAGCGCAGCGTCTGCGGAGAGTCCGAAGGCACTGAGGCGAAATTGCTGGCGAGGAAGCAATTCCTCTCGCCCTCTTAGTAAGCGTCGAGAAGGCTGTGTCTCATCAGACCAGGAAACGTGTTTGCTTTAGCCCACGTTGATAGTGAAAGCAACCGAACGGGCATACAGACGCACGAACTCATCAAGGAGCAACCAACTCGTCGATGTGCTCGACAGGACTTTCGCTGCTCGAAATGTTCGCACGTTCAACACTTCGTTGCGCGCACACTTACACCGAAGCACGTGAACACCTCCTTCTATAGCGCAGGCTGTCCTAATGAGGGGCGATCAAAAACTCCAAGGAACGGTGCGCTACAACCGACGAATACGCTCTCGCACTGCCGCGAGTGCCGAGCGACGGGGTGAAGGACGGCAAACACCCTCGCGCTCTGGTCTTGTCAGTTCGGGGTCACTGACAGAGAGCCGCCTTCAAAGGCAATCACCCAGAGCAAAGGAATGCGGCCAAGCGTAGAACGTGCACACTGCAGCTAGGCACGCGTAACCTCTCGATAGTCTCGAGCACCCCCACAACACTACGCAGACAGAGCAACAGGGACCGCTCGCGTCGTGCGCTCTCCTGCACGTGACCCCTTTACGAGGAGCAGGTCGCGAGTAGTCGGCTGTTTCCTGCTGCGGCGAGCACGCTTCGGTTGAGCGCGCATTCCTCCCCGCTTTGGGATCACTGCAAAGCAGAAGACGCGCACCCCTTCGACGTGGGCGACACCGCTGTGGTGCTGGCAGGTTCTAGTTGAGTCGCAACAAGTCCGGAGCACGTCGATTAGCTCCGTTTGAAGGGCCACAGATCCTACGACTAAATAAAACAGCTAGTTCACGGTCGAGCTTGACAACCCAGCGCACCAGCTCACCCGTCAGCAGGAAGTCCGCCCACTTTCGACTATGTAACTCTGTTCACTCGGTTGGACGACGATCAGAAGCAGCGCTCACCAAAGCCGCCTCAGATACTAAAACTACATCCTCGCGACACACACACCGACATGGGCGCGCACAACGAAACCAACGCGCCAGTAGTCTGCTGTGGGCTCCTGACAACGTGTCCTCAGTCAAATACCGACGGCCGATTGAAGCACAGTTCACTCGTCAGAGGCACGACGGCGGCGCAGCGACGCAGCCAGCGCAGGACAAAAAGGAACACGTTTCGCCGTCCGGCCAAAGCCGCACACGGGACGCCCAGCGATGGACCGCGCAGCTGCTGCAAGAGCGACGAGTTGGGCACCAAGCGGAGGTGGCCGTTGCATTCCGTCGAGGAGGAACCCAACCAGAGCCGGCCGTCTCTGGAACTCCAGCTATGCGGACCAGAGGGCGAGGAATGGATGGCGCGGAGCTGGGGGAGGGAGAGCCAAATAGCCCGCTTCTTCTTCCATGTTGTCTGGTGCGTGAGTGCGAGCGGCCGCCCTCTCTTTTTTTCCCGCAGTGAGAGAGAGAGATACTCTTTGTGCACGAGGTGCGTCGAGGAGGAGGACGGAGGAATCAGACGGGAGGGCGAAGCTGGACCGGAAGGAGGGGGAGAGACAAGACGGCAGCAGAGAACCAGCAGCAAGTCTGTTGCGTGGTGGCGGTGGTAGCGGCAGGATGGCTGGATCGCTCGGCGGGGCGCTCTAACGACAACAGGAACAGCAGCAGCCAGCACAGAGCCCCAGGTTACGGCGTCGCTGAGAGTGAGGGCAATAGCCAGCGTGCCGTTCCTCTCTCCTCTTCCTTCTCCTCATAGCATCCCTCTCTGCCTACTTGTATTTGCCGCCGTTTGGGACGGTTGCTTGAGGTAGGGGCGAGGGGGGAGGATACACATATATAAATAAACGTACGCGCGGTACGCACTACGGCGGCACGTCCACGACTTCTGCCGCTGCTGTTTGCCGTAGACCCCCACGGTGAAACGGTTGGTTTAGAGTGCGCGCCTTTTGTCCGCGGCTATTACCCTTTGGTGGCCGAGTCGCTGCTGCTGCGCCGGCAGGGCCGCGACGATGAGGGCCAACGACGCGCCATTATGGCAGCGCACTATCTGCGAGCTTCGAGTCACGAAGAGGCACGATGAGTTCGTGCGGCGTGAGCAAGGGACCACCACAACAAAGGAAACCCGAGACTGGAGAACTACAAAGAGATGAACGGGCGAGCCGCTGCTTCGAAGATGCGGCAGCGCATCATGACAGCATTCTTCGCTTTCCACCCCTCCTTTCCTCCTTTTCTTTTTTCGCTTGTGCAAAAAAGAATGCATGCACAGCGTGAGCGATGGTTTCCAATGCCACCACAACGCGGACCACTTTCTTCTGTCCGTGTGCGGGGAGCGCTCAACACCGCATTCACACGGAGAGCTTTGTGTCGACGCATGCATGGTCACTTTCTCTGACAGACGTTACCGTGATTCCTTGACCGTGTCATTGAGGCCGCCGGTTTAAAGCCAGCTCGTAGCTTCCGTGACAAGATTTTCGGGCGCTATTACGATAGCAGATGAGTGCACGTTCAGCTCGGCCAGCGCAGTCAGAAGCTTTAGCCCAGGCACACTGGAACGGCAAGCGACCTGGAGAAGGAGCTAGACGAGGCAGGCGCAATTCCCCTTGTAGGAGGAGGGGTGGCAAGTAGCACGCGGGGACGTTTCAGAAATACATACGATGCCGTCTGTCGCTACATACTGTTTCGGGAGCAAACAGCTCGCCGAATAAAACGCGCAGACATTCGCGGAAAACAGAAACAGGGTAACATCTATCTGCGCGGGTGGCGGTCTCGGATGATTTACGTTCCCGCCGCCACACCGCGCAGCATCTCCAGCTCACACCGCGACGGTCTTGTCAGCGGACGATCGCTCAACCGAGAATGCGCCGGAATCGCAAAAAGAAGGGCAGGCGAGAGGGGGAGGGGGCATGTGTATTTCAGAACGAACAAGTACCAGCGAACAAAGTAAAACATCCCGACGAAGACGACATCGTTCTTTACCGGGAAACTCCGCTACACTCGTACACAACGCGAGGCGGCGCACCTCCACAGGTGCCCCGGACAGAGGTAATTGTTTCTCGGAAGCCGGTGGTAGCGTACGTCTACACCGAGCAACAACGAATCAAATAGGAAGAAAGAAATAGGAGCGAGGCGCGCAGGGAACAGTAAATTGAGATCCGTCGCGGAACCGCATTCCGCGCGGGACCGACCCGGGGGGGAGGGGGGGTGGGGCTGCATGCACTTTCCGAAAACCGTGTACGCGATGGGGCGGCGCAGATAGCATCTCTCCGCCGGTGTAGAGGTGTTGCGCGCTGGCCGAAACCTCTCTCGGGGAAAGAATGCGAACGGAAAGAGGGAAGTCGAGAAACAAACAAGAAAAAGAGAGCGCTAGATTAAACAGGAACCTTTTTACTTTTTCCACTTACTGATATTTCAGGACGGGAGTTGCTTTTTGTGCACATTCGGGTGTCCGTATGCAATTTGAGGAAAGAAAAATCAATCTACTGTACTTTAGGGGCGCACACACTACAGGTGTCTCCAATACGAATCGGAACATCCAGTTTGAGCAAAAAGACGAAATTTTTCGGTTATTTGCGTATAAAAGTTGAGCGTGACTTTCGGATGCTATACACTAAAATGAAATCTTGTTAAAAAGACAGGTAAAAGTGTGCTTGTCGCGCATAATTGTCGAGTAATCACTAATTAAATCCTCGAGCTGTGTTCCCTTTCATATTGGGGGGACCCGTACAAAAAAGTCTGTAAACAAGCGATACGCTGGCAATATTTTTTTTTATTTTCCACTCAAAACAGCTCCGATTAGCACATTTTTTTCTTAACATACGGCTTCAATTTACATCCAGCGTCACAAATCAAACGGCCGCATACGTGTGACATAATTTCCATAACCGGTTCAGAACTATATACGCTCAGCGTACAGTGGTCACACCATACCGTAAATAAGCATTATCGCGATGCATCTTTAAAGCTTACAAGTTCCGTATGGTTGACAGCATCACTTAGTATAGCTATCACCCGTATTCTATAGACCGAACTGAAAAGAATGTCTAGAACAACGCTACATCAATAAGATCCAGCATGAATTATAGGGCGCTGGTGCATCGCGCCGTCCTTGTGAGCGTTCCACCAACGTCCCTCAACGTATCCGTTCGGGTAACTCGAATGAAAAGGAAAGCCACAGCCACACTTGACTGGAACACGAACGGAGCAATTCTACGCATATATCTGATACAAGGTTTGCACTCTGTAAAAAGCAAACATCGAAAGTACCAAAAACAAATCGGGGTATGTCATGTGTTAGACACTAGCATTCGAAAACAGCAGCTATTTTCACCATGAAATGACGCCTGAGTAGCCCGTGACGTGTAGAAGTACATACGATTTCGAGTGACAGATAAAACTGGCTTACTAGCTGATTCACTAGAAGGAGCTCTTCTAGTTTCCTCTCTAATACTCTGGCATTGAAGTGAGTGCCGTCATTCCCGGTGAACAGCTTCGGTCATCGGACAGAGTGGTTTACGATGGCTCCGAGTTAAGCGGTAATTCATCCCCTGGATAACACGCATAACGCACGTGACGAAATTTTCTTTTTCGTTGTTTTTATTTGTGAAGCTGAAATTCTGCGTGATACACACGTATTTGCAGATACCTTTAACAAGACAAGCTATTTGCAATGTTCCTGCATGTTTGATGTCCCTGCACACACTGTTGTTTTTGAGACGATGGTGCAAAAATAATAATCACAGAAAGGTGACTTGGAGTGTTGTATGCTCTACATTTCATTACTCTGGAGCATAGGGCGAGAAACAGCCCTTGGAAGAATCGATGACGAACGAAACCGAGAGTACTCGTCGCGATGACAGGAGACATAGAAAGCGGCCCTCTCTGACATACGCAGACGCCTCACACCGAGGCGCGAGTGAAAGCGCATAAGCACCCGGTTCTTCGCCCCGCGCCGCAAAGCATCGGGAAACATGGCACGCTGCGGGCGCACAAAGCGCACCGTCAACGCCGTCGCAGTCCCGAGGGTCGAGAAATCGCAGTCGGAGCTGGGGCCGAACAAAAGGGAGGCGAGTGCCGAAAGGGCAGCGGCGGTGATACAATCTGCGCCAGTCGGTGCGATGCGTAACATAAATACAAGGCCGCCGCGGAGGAGACGTCATTGTGCACGCCCCAGGGGCGCTCTCAGCGCGGGCAGGAAGCCCCTGGACAGGAACTCCATTGTTGGCCGGTGCCAAACGAAGGCGGCTGGCCGACGTTGCGCCTCACCCCCCTCCCTCCACACCTTCATTCCATGCGCCGTCAGCGCTTACCGTGTTTACCCGCATACAATTCAATCCTCATATAGTCCCTCCATGCCCCCTTTTCCCCACTGATTTTGAAGTAGGAAGGAAAGGTAATACAGGTAGTGCTCTGAGAGCAAGTCGACTTCATGAATGTGATCCAAAATTTGGTTTGTAACGTATAGAGAGCTTCAGTGGAGATGCGCCTCAACAAGCTATCGCTATAGAGGGTGTTGTTGGTACCTCTCGAAAAGAATGATTTTCTCTCTTCTCTTTCGCTCTCTTTCACCCTCTCCACTTGTAGAGTAGCCAAACACCCGGCCTGATTAACCACCCTCCCTTCACTTCTTTCTCTCAGTGTTTGTTCTACCGCAGCCTGTTGCCCGCGTGTGTGCATTCCTGGCTGTGAAGACGTCCCCAGTGCTACAGGTCCACCCACGTGCAGGTCAATTCCCTCTTTGCCACACATTCACTTCCGGTTATTCATTTTGAAAAAAAAAAGGGGGGGGGGGGTTATACACACGCAAATGCGGCATATTATACGCAAGCGTCCAGTGCGCCACAGCGGCGGTGTCGAAGGCCGTCGATGCACGGCTTTTTTTTTCTCTCTCTCTCTCTCGTGGTGGTTCACACTATTGTCCGAAACACATAGGCATTGATGTAAGCGAGAACCCGAATGAGAAGGAATGAGAAGTCTTGCGAGCGTGGATGGCCATTGTTTCGGAGTGCGTCTGTACAGGCGTGCGCTTAGCCGAAGCTTCTTGGCCCTGCATTTGTGACCGGAGAACTGTCCCGTTACACGCTACTGCGCCTTTCATTATTATAACCGTCGCTCTTGGTATATACAATCCCAATGTGCCGGCGTAGCCAGTTTACGCGGAGTTTCTGCTGGCGACAGTTGTAGTCGATCTCTGCGGAAATTACGCGTGTACACGGTGCGAACCTGCAGCCAGCGGTTGGTGATGAGTGCCAGAAAAAATGATTGTACAGAGAATAAAAAGAAAAGGGGGGCCCGATCGCAATGCTCCGCGACATTTAAAATAAATATTGAAGAAAGATACGGAGAACCGATTTAGAATCTGAAACAATTTTTAATAGGGTTAGGGAACCTGCCGATGGAACTGAAATCGTAAATATGCTCATGAAGCAAGTTTCCACGCAAAATGCACACAACGAAGGAGTGAAGAAGAGGAACTGGCAATATCAGCATGCGAGCTGTATGCCCTCCTCTGAGGTGCGACCTGCCGACAGGAGAGTGATCTTACCACATGATTTAGAAAGTTTACAGTGCGAACCCTGATTCTGCATAAATACAGACTGAGGCTCGGGATTCCGCTTCGCGAGAGCGTTGTCAACACTCCACATAGCTGTGAGATAAGAGAGCGTACATTCGAAACCAACAATTAACGCTGATTATCCGTGGTACCAAGCCGGGGTTCATGGCGCCGGGCGTGAACCTGGGATGGCGTTAAAAATAGAATATTACCAATAAAAATTGCTGGAGGTTTAGCATTGCTAAGCAAAAAATATTATACGAAAGCACAGTTTTTTGCAGGTGGACACTGCAGCCACATACTCAAAGCGTGACTGAGGTGTCCATTGACCCAGGGAGCCGGTTATGCTCATTTCCTTACCTCAAAATCATAGCTGGCTCCCTAGGCCACTGGACAGCTCAACCACGCTTTGAGGTACGTGGCGCTCGGGTGAAGCTGGCGGCCGCACGAGGGGGTGCTGGCGTCATTTGCGTTCCGCGTTCCGGCCGCAGGTTTCTGATGACGGCGGGGTTTTCGCACAATGAGCCAAGTAATGCTCTCGCATTAATAAGGTTATGGATACCATATATGACACTGGTCCGCTGAGAGCCGAATTCTCCAAGAAGTCAGACAATGTGTTTGAAAATGCACCACTCTGTGTCTGTGTTGGTGTTAAACGGAAACGCGCCTCCTTCACTTGGCGCGGGGAACAGAAATCTCAACAGACCGGCTCAAGAGAGCATCCCTCGATTTTAAGAGCGATGCGACAATGGAGAGGAAGTCCGCGAAAATTATCACCGGAGATACGTTGCAAGCAGTTTTGCAGAGAGAGAGAATCCGAGCGCCAGAAAAATCTTCAGGAAATAACGGTGCATGATTGGGACACGAACGGAACAGCTTTAGGAAACAGCCCGTGAATAAATCTCGAACGATGCATTCGACTTGCTCAGAGACGTATGGAGAGAGCATCGTGATGGGAAAAATTTTCTAAAGCGCCCAACAAACAGCCCACTCCAGCGAATCGGAAGCAGAACTACCGCACCTGCATTTATGCAGCGACTTTTCAATACAGCCAATCGCTAATCACGTCGCCAGCGGTAATGGCCCGGAGTATGCGATAGCAAAACAACCGAACAATCACGCACCGGTGCAACGCGCGAAAGAAGTGTTATCCTTCGTAAAAAAAAAAAGATATGGAAACGAAGGTATACTTGTTTTCTCATAGAAAGTTCCTAAGAAAGAAAGTCACAGTCATTGAAATCAAGGACAGCAATGGACCAGCATAAAAGTAACTTTTTGATTATTTTTATGATGGTCTCAAGAACGAAGCGGCTGTTGTCCGTCAAAGTATCTCCTTCAAGCCAATGGAGTTCGCCGATTCTCATGAACCGGCTAGCGTGACGGGACTACACACTTTCATCTGCCACTCCCTGCCTAGTCACTCTACAATAGCAGGCTTTTTGCATGCTTATGAGAATCGGCCGACGCCATTGGCTGGAAAGGTGCGCTTTGACGGGGAAAAGCCGTTTCGTTCTCGAGTTGTATCCGGCTATAGAATGACAACTAATTTTGTAGTCAATTTAGAAAAGAAATAATTTCACAAAAACTGCAAAAAAAATGATCCCATGCCGCTGATGCGATCCGAACTCGCAATTTCCGCATGTCGAATTCAGTGCTCCGTAAACAGAGCTGTGAGTTTCTCGCTCGATGGGACGAGGGGAGTCGATCGGAACGTTTAGGGACAGCGGTATGCGCTGGGAGCGGCTATTTCTGTACATTTTCTTCGGGGCCCCGCGCCCTCCCACAGGTCCGAAAATTGATGCCCGCATGTGCTTACGGCTTTCCATACAGGGGTATCGTATACCTGCGAGGATCCTTTATTTACATGGTCTGCAGACGACGCCACACGCAACAAGGTATATCGCGTATGCTTATACATCGCCTAAATGGGCGGCGAGCTTGCTTGGACGCCGCTCACGACGGACAGAAACACAGAAACAAAAGTGAAATCTGCAAAGCGCAATGTATACAGTGCTGTTGGGAGCTGTCCCCGCTCGCACGCAGCGCCCGGGTTCGATCGAAGCCGGCCTCCGCTTTAGGAACGCGCCAGAGCGTTTCTCTAAAGCCCCGGGCCTGTCTCCCGGGCGCGAGCGTACACACGGGATCGGCGCGGTCCCGTCCTTTCGGCAAACACGCTCGGCCGCTTCCGCATACACGAGCAATTGCCAAGCTGGACATCGTGGGGGAGAGAGAAGCATCGGGGAAGAAAAGGAAGGTGGACCCCCGAGGTGCCGCTGGAGCGATCTTTTTGCACGGGCAATCCAACACAGAGCTGCGGCTTGGCTGCCTTCACTCGACGCGTGTGCGTGCTCGTGCAGTCTCTTAAGATCCCGGATGGGGAAGCTGGACGACGTCAGGGAGCAGAGTCGAAGGGGTCGAACGGATGGAAGCACCGAGTGTGCGTGGCGGGGGAGTTATATGGGAGTGGGCACTCAGCGGCGTCAATTAGCGGCGCGTGTCAAAGGAAAGCGTCCGCGCGCTGTTGACCCTTGCCTCGACGCCGCCGTCTGGGCCGAAGGAACTCTGCGCGGCCTTTCCCGACCCGGCGCCTTTTTCTCTCCCGCTGATGGGAAGGAGCGCTCCCGACGGAGTGGGAGCGCGTCGTCGCGCTGTCGCAGAACGTTACCCGCAGCGGTGCTGCTGATGTGCCATGCAGTCACATAAAATTCCCTTACTTGGATCGAAAAATTCCTTTTTGGGGTACTTTTTCCCTAAATTTTGGAAAATATCTTTCTCTTTTCCAGTGTTGTTTCACGGTATTTTTTCATCAATACTGCCTGTCTTTCGGGATGAACTAAGGCCAGAACGCAGGACTCTGTTGTGGCAGTTCGTAGTGTTTTCGTAGTTCGTAGTGCCGAAAAAAATTTGTTCCCCTAATAAAATTCCCTAAAAACTCGCAGAAATTCTATTTGGCCCTAATTTCGGATCGAAAATTGTCTGAAACGGAAACATTTCCCTAAAATGAAACAGCATTGTGCTGCGGCGACCTGACTAGACTCTTCCGCATCACTCTGCCGCAAGGCGAAAGGTCTGAGCGCGCAGTGTACAGTGTTTGGTTTTATGGTTTCATGGGGGCTTAACGTCCCAAAGCGACTCAGGCTATGAGGGACGCCGTAGTGGAGGGCTCCGGAAATTTCGACCACCTGGGGGCCGGGATCGTGGGTGAAGAAATTGTGTACAGTCCGCGTTAAAGCGACGACACTTCGGTGCAGGCTTGCTTCTTGTTACGCTTGTAGATTCGGAGAAACTCTAATATCTATCAGGCTTCAGGGTCGGCTGAAGCGGCATAAGTTGTCGCTTCTCAACGCCAGCAAAATGAAAAGAAACACGCGTATTTTGGCGCGAACGGTCACTAACCACTCATGAAAGTTTGTAAGCTTTTGAGGTAATTTTTCCGCGGTGCAAGAATGCTGACAAGCTCCGTTTTCTTTTTAACAACGAAGAAAACACCCGCCGCATACTTTTGTGCCCACGTGACATATGGCGTAACGTGTTCCGCACGGAGTTGCATGTAAACAGCCGCTTGCACAGCGGAACCGCCCCAGCCCACGTTTCGTGGGTTTATGGCTGTCTGCGCGGAAAGCGAAACTGAGCATTGAGCGACGGCCCCACAAGAACTTTGTTTACGCCTTGCATTCGGATTGCTCTGCTCTGTTTCGCTCGCGCCACGGCCAAGCCGCGACTCCGGGGCCATCTTCCCAGCGGCGGAAAGTACGCGGCCAGCGCTGCGGCCCATTCCCAGAACCTTGGATTCCACCTCCGAAGAGTAGCCGCTTTCGCGGCTCGTAAACAAGCCTGCGCACAGCTGCCCTTTGACCCTTAGCGGTCCTCCTGACCCATTGGCATGGCACCAGCACGTGACGTGATAGCATAGGGACAATTTAGGTGTGCGCGTGGGGGGGGGGGGGGGGAACCTGAGGAACTTTAGCTCTATATACAGAGCACTGCCAAAATGTATCGCGCTCTCTTGTGCAGAACCCGCAAGATATAACCTTTTGTACCTAAAGCTCTTCCGTCTTCCCGCAACTTAGCACCTCGGTTTTCTCGAGCACGACACCAAGCCGGAGGAGCCGATGTCACTGACCCAGTCCCAAGAATACTAATATTGTGCACACGGTTAGAGAAAATCGCCGGTGGTGCAAATAATCTGCAGCTCCCACAACAGCGTTCTCCGCCGTTCACATCACATAGCAGGACTCTCAAAGAATACGCCCTTTATGCGTAGGAGCCCGAATAGGCATCGTTCAACTGTCACCGCCAGTTAGCAGTGCTCGTGAACCGCTGCAGCTTCTTGCACACAGGCGACGCTATGCTTCTCATGCAGCACCAACGGAGACCGAGGAACATGGACGTATACAGAGTTTAACGAAGTGATCGCTTCGTACGCCAGCCGGCAAGAAGGAATAAAAAAAGTCAAAACAATAAAAGAAAGAAATGCCGAGTAAAATGCGTCCCGGGACGGTTTGGGCCCCGAGGCCGCACCGTGAAGAGCACACTGTGCGCGGCACGCACTTGCGCAAACACTCGCCTCTTTCGCAGTCTCTTTTTTTCCGTTACTGCTAGAATTTTCTCTCCTCCTCCTCGTTCTCACAGTACACATGAGTTGCGCCCGTTTATTTTCCCGCCGGCCTGTATCCTTGCTCGCATTTCCTTAAAACTTGCGTTCTTTTTGGTGCGCAGTGTGTTGACGTCCTCATACACACACATTTATACGCGCGAGGTTGATTTAAAAGCGCGCGCGCATACCCCCCCCCCCCCCCCCCCCCCCACACACACACACACACAGAGATATACGCAGTCAATTTCTGTGCGCTTAACTATTGACGAAGCCAAATAGGACGACGTTTGAGGCGCTCAAAGTCTTCGGCCACGGAGCAAAGATTGGGAACAGCGTAGCTCTTTCGGGCGCACAGCGCGGCGGTAAAGCAGTACCTATTCCCCTTGTTTTCCTCGTATACGGTCAGTGGGCGCTCGCGCAATCGAATCTCTTTGATCCCGAGTTCCATTTGCATTTCGACGTTTGATCTGCGAGAGTAGAGGGAGGGAGCGAGAAGCGAACTTCCGCCGCTCCTCGAATCAAATGGAATTTCAGGGGGCCATCCGCGCGTGCTTAGTTCAACACGGGCCTGGATCGACGCACCGCGGAGTCGGCTCAGAAGTGTACGAAGCAATTTTAAACATGCACTCTGGCAGAAGACATTCACCCACACTATGCAGGCCGTTGGTTCTTTCCCGTTTCTTTTCAGAGTAAAATGAATTTATAGTTGCCGACAGCTGGTATTTGAAGAAGCCAACTTTTGTTTTTGTTTTTTAGGCGCAGTGCAAAGCTTGCCGTCCAAACTGCTCGATATATCCAAACGGTTCTGTTAGAAGCGCCGTGAAACATTTTAAGAATTTCTAGCTCAGTGGACGTGCTCGTCTTTATGTACTGTCGTGGACGCAGGGGCTATCTCGAACCCGGGCTCCGTTGGGTAGCGTGCCCGAGCCTTCGGGCTGAGGAAAGATAGAACTTGACGTTTGGGAAAACGAAAACAAGCGGGTTTAATGGCACTCTGGTGAAACTTATTCACATTATGAAGAAAAACAAACAGTCAAAATTCAAGAGTTGATGCGTCGAGCGACTGGATGAGCCCTGTCGCCAGGGCCCAGAGCGTCCGTTCTCACTCAGCTATCACGCTCCTTAAATCCCCTAAGGTCCGCCCCTTCACCAGGCAGTGGCCAATACAATACGGGGCACATTTCTCCAAGATGGGAAAAGTTGCACAGCACGTAGCAAGCGGAGGCACTCGTTGCAGAGTCCACCCGTGGGAACTGAAGAAAAGGAATCGCGAATCCGTTGCTATTTCGCACAGAGGTGCAACAGTATTGCAAGCGGCGCACAGGTGATTCGTGAGGCGCCGTGGGCCACAACTTCCGCAAGCCTTCTCCGGTCGGGCCGGCTCCTGTCGGACACGGTTAATTACTTGAAGGCGTCGTTCCCCTATTCCCCTGTCGTCTAGCTGTCCATCGTCGGTCGCTGCCCCAGGCGTCCTTCTTGCTGGGAATCAGTCAAAGGGAAGGCCATTCCCTCCTGAGCCAAGCGTGGGAAAATCTCCGCAGGTACTTTCACAGCCAGGCATCCTTTTTTTTTGTGGGGTCATCGGATGGTCAAACGGCGTGTCGCCAGCACAGTTGTAAACAGTACATTGATAGTGCTGAGAACGGTCGGTGAGCGCGATGGCGATCGTATGAGAGGAAAAGTGATATTTCTCACTATGTTGAACTGTTTTGTATCAGCATGTATAAGTTGTAAGTGTATTCAAGGTAAGTACTATTAGTACTGTAGGTGCAGTCTTGGTCAAAAGTCTCAAGTCCCCAGCGTTCAGCTGCAGCGAAATGAATGTTCCTAGAATGCTCCGTGTAGCAGATCATTCAAAACACAAGTCAACCAGGAAGCTTCCCTACCGCAAGAAGAAACCTTCTGCTAGCATTTCAAGGTCATTCGGTCTTTAATAGTGCTGCAATGGCTCTGTTATGCGACTGAAGCGAAAAACCCTTAGCCTTAAGACTTTTAGCCAAGAGTGCACAATAAGTATAACGCAATGTTTCTTTGAACACTACGACAGTATCTGGGCACACGCGCTTTCATGACTGTCGAACTACTTGTATGCTAATGAGTATACACTGGCTTGTGCGAATTTATATGCATACATGTAAACAAATGCGCTTGATGCGCGAAGCCATGTTTTGAGGTACGCCTCCTATAACCGTTCCAGATGACGACACAAATGAACGTCCCGACACTTGTTTTGTGTTGTGACCTAGATTTATGCCAGGCACCCCCGCGAACCCCTTTCACGGGTGACACGGGTGCATCGTGTGTCGAGTCGCTGGCTGCACTCAACGTGGCGCTGGATCATTTGACGTTCGGTAATGTTATCGCGAGCTCAGATACAGCGGCCGGTCCACGCAGGGACGTTGAATGCGCAGACACCAGTGAATGGAAGCGGGTCTCGCATAGCTGTGTAAGCGAGACCTTTGCGCGTTCCGAACGTTTCATCGCCTCGACAGCGCGACATATCGCGTTTCCCGTCGAAGCACCGCTCTGCAGCGCTTGTCACTGCCGTAATGAGAACCATAGTAATTGAGTCAATTTTTGCAGTAAGGGGCAGTGGAATGTATTTCTTCCGTGTGCGTTACTGTCGTGGAAGTATAATAAATTGCTTTGACACATAAAATCCGCGCGAAAAATATTGGTTTCTATTCTAATTGGCTTCCGGCAGCAACACAATAATTATCTGCACCCTAATGTACCTACCATGACCAGGTTGGCAACAGCGAGGCTGGGAAAATTGTATAAAAGAGGTCGCAAAAAAAGGACAAATACGACAAATGCCAACAAGGAAAATCGTACAAAGGTATTGTAAAGGTTGGGCAAATCCCATCTGACATGACGCCGTTATTATTACATAGGCGTGAAGAAACGACGGGCACTGTGGTCTGCTGTGCTCTGGGCGGAATGCGCGAGCCTTCGGTGAACTAACCGTCCAAATAGCGCGGCGCTTGGAACCAGGGATGCCATTGATTCCTACCCCGACAGTTACTTGCACTTTTCAGAATGTTGTCCATCAGCTTTCTGTGGCGCACGAAGCCATCGTATGACTGGCCAACGCGTGAAGACTGGTGTACGATCAGATGCTTGACAACACGACAGTCCATAGACTAATCAGTCAACACCGAGTGCATAACGAAAAAAAGGCCCAGGAACTTTTACTCTTCGTGATTGTAATTGTTATGTGATTTCAAGTTGACAAGCGCACGAGCTTTCCACCCTTTTTTTTCTTTCATGCCTCTATGGAAGCACTCTCGATATTTAATTCCAGTTCCACCGGTTTAATGATCCTCCTTTCTATCTTTTTTAGTCAGTTGACTTTTCGGGTGAACGCTACGCTGTGCAGGCTACATATGGACGGCTTTTTAGGGCAGCCAAGGACCCCAAATTAATTTTTTTATTATGTGATGTCACTTCATGCGCCTCGAAATTTCAGTATCCAAATACGCTAACCCTTTTGCGTTTTCCTCCACCGGACTGCGATTGTCTTAGCCTGAAGCTTGGATCGAGCCCGTGTACATATACAGGGTATTTCACGTAAGGCAATTAAAAAAAAGTTTTTTTAGTTAGAAGAGCGCTTTTTTGGCCATAGCATTACCAAGGGTGTAGTACATCAGAATGCAGCCAAGACTTGCTGACTAGCAAGATGTTAACCATTACTGTTAGGCTCCTTAATTATTTAAAGGCGTGTAGCCCATCGTAAGTAATATCCACATCAGTTTTTAGAATTTCGAAAGCGCGCACTCGGCCAGACTCGGCGCTGTGGCTCAACAAATTTTGGTTATTTCGATGAGTTACGTGCACTGGAGAAGTTGCTTTGCCTGCAAAGTTCTCGAAACCGCATGTATTTTGGCGCGGTGCAGGCAAAATTTGGGAGCAGGCTACATTCCTCTCAATAATTAAGGAGCCTAACAGTAATAGTCAAAAAGTTAACTAATCTGCTAGTCAGTACGTCTCCTTGGCTGCATTCTTACGTACTACATCATTGACAATGCTGTGCCGAAAAAAAAACGTTCCTCTAACTAAAAAAGCCCATTTAAAAAAAAATGTGTAAAGTATCAGGTGAAACGCCCTGTACGGCGAGTCGGCAACAAAACGCGGTATAGTCAGCCACCGTGGCCGATACTAGTAAACTTTACTGAACCCCGAGTTCACATTGTAAACGACCGTTGACGCATGCTTACGTAAATGTAGAACCTCGCATTACTACACCGTGTCTAACTCAATACCAGGACAAATATCCACACTGCTCGGATTCCCCTTCCTATATACTATGCATAACGTGGGCCTGCCAACATCAACCGAACCTTCTAACCATCTCCTCCTCTACACCGGAGACCTCGTAAGCTGCGCTGCTCAGCTCGCAGCTGTGTTACCAACGTTGCTGCAGTGAAACGAGCAAAGGAAACGGCCCTCTACACTGGAGCCCTGGACTAAGAGCCCCACCCGTCTTTCGCAACTTTTCTTTCTCTGTCTCCGAAAAATGTTTTCCTTACCACCAACACCTTCGTCACCGGTGCCGTGGTCAGTACAATAGGACCGGCGACTCATAACAGCCAACAGACTTTAATTGTGAAAACCGACGAGATAAGAGGTAGAGAATCACGAGTGCCATGTGAGTGGGAGCCAGACTCCGTACAGCCATAACAAAACTTTGTTTATACATCGACTGTGTATACAAACTTTTGTCTATAATGTCTACAGATTTTCTATAGACAAATCATATAGACTAATTGATAGGCAATACAAATCCAATCTATAGATTTAAGGTCATATGCAGACAGTCTATAGACTATAGGAATAGACAAGAGGAGATATAGGAAGTATAGACAATCTAGAGACCATTTTGATAAGAGAGAGGAGGCGGGGGGAAGCATACCTGTCTGGGGCTCCTGGTGCGGAAGACGTGGCAGTGCCTCTGGTCGGCTCGCTGCCTCGGCTCGCGGGCCAGGAAGGCGAACTGGAACTGGCCCGGGTTACACGTGGCCCAGCAGATGCGCTGCACCGCGTGCGCCATCAGCACCGCCTGCGCCAATGGGGCCAGCGCACGGGGGTTATTAGTCGCCAATGTCGCAGCCCTGCACCACGAATGGCTTCCCACCGGTTACGAATAGGCACGATGAGCCCGTGTCACTGCTAGTTAAAATACGTAAAATCAAGAAAAATTTATCGGCAAGAGATTCAAATTTTCGCTTACCAGCGAGGAGGTTTAATAAGGGGCTGACATTTAAAGACGCTCCTTTGAGGCACCCTTACACGAAACAGCTGAAGTACTGAGAGTGACGCTAGCTTTTGCGTGTACGCGCAAGTAACCCTCGCGACTAGTAATAAAAAAAAATGTAGACTAAGGAACGCGCCAGACAGAAAGGAGCGTTTAAAATCACAACAGATCTTGTCGCTGCCTGGCGCCTCAACCACAATAAAAAAAAAAAAAGCCGCCCGTGCGCGCGCGCGCGAAGCCGGCGGCGACAAGTGGAAAAATCGATGCCACCCCGAGTCTGGGCGACTTGGGAGGTCGTCGTCGGCCGGGCGGCGGAAGCCACAGGTGGACGCGGCTAGCAGCTCCGCGGCCGTGCCCAAGCTTCTCGCGCCCGGCGAAGTGCAGGCATAGCTATGACCGCCAGCACACCACCACGGGGTGTGGCCAGTGTGCGCTCTACACTGTACACACACACCACCGTGGGTCACACACACGCGTACTGCGTGTTACACCATAAGCAGCTACGAGGTGTAAGCCTCGCGCACAAGGAAGGTAAAAGGGCGGGGCTGTACACGCCCTACTTTAATCCGAATCCAAGCACGTCAGTGGCTGTCCAGAAAGCACACCTTAAGCAAATATAGCCGGAACCAGTCGAAGGGAATCATTGCTGTCACCGGTTGAAGACAGGTATACTCAAGCTACCTTTCTTTCTTTCTTTCCTTCTTTCTTTCTTTCTTTCCTTAGTCCGCCATTAAAAGCCACGGCTGCCATGGCGATCTCAAGACGCTGTCGCGGCTTAGTGCCCCGCCAAGCCGCTCAAGGGTCGCAGAAGGGGAGAAACGTATTATCGTTAAACGGGTGACTTATGACCGCGTAGTTAACCTGTACGAGCAGGCAGAGGAACACCGCCCTCCTCGCAGCCACTCGCCAACGACGCCGCGGTGGTGGTGGTGGGAAAGCCGTCGTTCGCGACGTGAGCGCACCACCGACTGCGAGCGAAGGTCCGGACCGGACGGTCTCGCGAGAGTGTGCAAACATTCCTTTGACGCGCGATGCCACCCGTGAGAGCGAGCGAGCCCCGCTGAAAGCAGCGCTCTCCGAGATCGCTATCGCGCGTCTAAACGCCGGCGCACCCCGATCACTCACTTTGCGAGCAAGGGGAGACGCCACCTGCTTCTCGGAAGGGTCCGTGTCCACGGTAAGAAGGCAATGAGAAGGAAGGGGGCGACGTTGCATGTTAATCGGTCTCTTTGCCTCCACGACGGGGCCAGCATCTTCGCTGGCCGCGCTTGTGGCCCTCTTCAATAGCCTCGGATGAGGAACGGGTCACTTTTCAAGCGGACAGTTCTCCCCGCTGTAATCATTATCCTCCCCCCGGTTAACTCTTTCCTCCTCTTCTCCATCGCTTCTATTTATTCCCAGAACTCGGCTTTCCTCTTTTCGTCGCCGGCACAGAGTTCGGAGACCCGTAGTCCCCGGCAGGGCGCGTAGCTCTTCACGCGCTAATACCTCTCTCTCTCTCTCTAAGGGCGACTTCTATTCTCTTTCTTTCCCTCTTACTTCCTTTCTTTCTTTTGTTTCTTTCTTTCCTTCTTCCTTCCTTTGGGAGAGTCCTGCGCATTGCGCGACTTCTTACCTAACCTTTGAAGCGCTCGCCGCATTTAAACGCGAAAGCGTTAAGGAGCTCGTGTCGCAGAAAAGCCGGTGTCATCGGCGTCGGCCGTGAGCGAAAAATCCCTCCTCCTCGCAATGTACGCCGCTGCCCCAACAGGTGGATGGATGGATGGATGGATGGATGGATACGGCTGAACCCTTTACATCGGGCGGTGGCTCAAGCCACCTATCCATGGCGCGCGACAGCAGCGCCTCCTAGGGTGCCTCGATGGGCCAGCGCCGCGGACATCCATAGTGTTCCTGTATATGCTCCCTGCGGGAGCACATGCAGGAACACTAGACATTCAGGCACCCTAGCGCCTCCCGCTCGTCTCGTTCGGGCGCAGTGGTCCGTGCGGGCACGCAGGAATCACGCGGTGAGCGGAGAACATCGCAGCGCACATCCAAAGCGCGTTCATCAGGAAGCTTGCGGCTTGCTTCCCGTTCGTTCGGCGCGGAAGCTATATGCTGGCGTTCGTGGCATCGGGTTTGTCGAGAACGATGTGCCGACGACGAACTACGACTGCAACTCGAGTCCCGCGCGTTTCAAAAAGGCGCTTGGCAGCGCTTCTACGTGGTTTGCCGCTCCGCGCGTCCGTTTCACCGTACATAGCAGAGCGATTTGTCTAACGGGCAAGGCGTCGCGCTGAACGGGCGATGGCGTTCCGTGGACTCCCTGGCAGTGCTGCAACACGCTGTCGCGTTCCAGGCGAAGCTTAAGCGTCCTCCAATTTTTTCGAAGCTGGTGCCGACTTGCCGAGCTGCGTTACTTGGCGGGGAATGCTCCGCCGAACTTCTCGACCACACATTGCAGAGATCATCTGTCTGTGTCGAAGTATCCGGAAGGCCAGCTCTCGACCGGCACGCTGAACAGCGGAGTGTAGTTTCGGAAGAAGGACGCCCCCAAATTTAAAGGAGTGACGCGCACCAATTTTTTTTTTTTCAGCTTAGCATGCGCACGCTCAGCGAAGTCATTTCCTACATCGTAATGCCGTTCCAAAGCAGCTATGACTTGTCCGTGGAGCAGCGGAAATCCAGTGGAAGAAACTTGAGCTCGGAATGCAAGACGACCGCGAACACCTTTCCGTCGTCCTGAGTTGAGCCGCCGCGGTGGCTCAGTGGTTATGGCGCTCGTCTGCTGACCCGAAAGACGCGGGTTCGATCCTGGTCGCGGCGGTCGAATTTCGATGGAGACGAAATTCTAGATGCCCGTGCACTGTTCGGTGTCAGTGCACGTTAAAGAAGCCCTGGTGGTCGAAATTTCCGGAGACCTTCACATACGGCGTCCCTCATAGCCTGAGTCGCTTTGGGACGTTAAACCCAATAACCCAAACTAAACCTATACAGTAATAATCTTAGCACAAATATGAGGCAATAATAATGACAATTGGCTTTGGGGAAAAGCAGGCGGAGGAGCTGCCTCATTTCTCTGTTGACACGCGAATCGCGCCGTGAGGGATGAAGTAGGCAGCGAAAAGATGTTTGGTTTATGTGGGTTTAGCGTCCCTAATCGACTCAGGCTATGAGGGACGCCGTAGTGGAGGGCTCCTGATAATTTAGACCACCTGGGGTTCTTTAACGTGAACTGACATCGCACAGTACACGGGCCTCAAGCAGCGACAGGAGGAAAAAAGAGGCGCCATAGTGTGTGGCTCCCGATAGATTTCGATCACTTTGCATCAGGTGATATGGAAAAAATAAACCTTTGTTTTGGATAACTCTGACTGATACCGGGCACTTTATTTTATGCGATTCTGATCCTGATTTTATTTTAGTCCTGATTGAGCTCCGGGCGTCAGCAGCCCGGCAGAGACGTCACGAGGCCAGGTTCATCTTTGTGTAAAGCCTCCCTCTTCCAGTCAACGGTGGCAGGCGGTGTGTGGGAACAACTGGGGAAGAGCACTGCTCCTGAAGAGCAACCTGGGTCTCACAAGCCGCACCAGTCACTTCCCGCAAAATCATCAACAGCTTCGAATGCTATCTTATTGCCAGCATACTATACTATAATTAGGTGCCTCTGTCTGCTTTTCATTTATTTGTATATCCGTTTTAACGCATGTCCAAAATAAAGGTTTGGTTTTCAAGTATCACATGCAAAGGGAAAGGATACGTTCTCCCGGTCAGTGTCGAACAAGAGGCCGTACATCGGCCCGTGACGAAGCGAGGGGCGAAACAGCCGAGAAAGCGCACATCCGCACAAAGTGATTGCCGTTTTCATACCTTGTGTGATGACCCCCATAATGCGCAGGTCCACACGGGACGGAGAGGCAAAGAGACACCGTATGGCTCAGTTTAAACAAACAGGTATATTCAATATTTACACATGGTTAAGGTTATACATCAGAGGCTGGGGCGTCCGAGCTTACGTGCCGACGACTTCATGGGGGCGATGGAGTGGCTCCGGAGTTGGGCTCGAGCGGTTGCTGGCAGAAGCTGCACGCCGTCGGGCTTCGGCACTGAAGGCCCTCTTCGCGAACGATGTCGTCCTGAGCGTGTATGCAGTAGAATTTCAATAGTCGTCCGTTTCTTCGAGGATGGTTCACAAACCCTTCCTCTAGTGTCGTTCGGCTTGGAAGATGAACAGGAGGCGAGCTTGTAGATGATGACAGCAGAGCATAATTTTACAACATACATATACAGGGAGTTAAACTGGAAAAAAGCAGAACTGAATTTACAAAAGAACAAACTTTGCACTACTTTACTCATCGACCGGGCAGGTTAGTGCCTAAGTAGCATCACATTACATGCTAAGCATGGAGCCCCAGCTCAGACTGGACTGCATCCGTTTACATGCGCTTTTAAGCACTTGATTAACAAAGGACTAAGGGCGGTCATTTTCAGTGGCCCGCCCAAAGCATCAATTCTCCAATCCAAAATAACATGCGAGATGGGGACCACCCCTTGGGTTGGGCTTAGCCTCGAACCCAGAGTCTGTTAACAATACAAACTAAATAAACAACAAAAACGCCACCACTCTCTCTCAAGTGAGAGTATACACAGGCTCTCTCTTCGGAGCTAATTCACTAGCGCCTGTCTTTCCACATTCTTGGCGAGTACTGCCTGTCCGCCATGACAGGTGTCCGTCACGGCCCTTCTGGGAATGCGCTTTTGTTCACGAGGCACGGCGGGAAGCTGTGGGTGCCTTCCCGGCGATAGCCCACGTCGAAAGGGGAAGGAGGGAAAGAATGTTGTCTTCGCGGTAGCGCATAGCGTCGGCTGTGGTACGGCGCGCTCTGGCCCGCTGACAGCTCCCTTGTCCTGGAATGTGCCCGGAAATTGGGGAGGATAAAGCCTGTTTCCCCGCGGCGGCGGCGGCGGGTCCGGTTGTTCTGGTCGTCACTCAAAGAGCATGGCTGGGTAATTGATGATGCCGCTGTCACGGCGGCGGGTCCCTTCGTTCTGGTCGTCACTCAAAGTGGATCCTCGTAGCACACACAAAGAAATACCTGGGTTTCCGTCTACGCCGCGCCGTCGAACAATGTACCTCGTAGCACACAAGGAATGTCACACTCGCTCACCCTCCAGAAGAATGTTCTCCGAACATTTGAGTCCCTGCAGCTCCCCTTGTTCAGAATCGCCTCGCACAGTGCGTCCGACAAAACACTTTTCGCTGCACTCAACACCACTGCACAACACCAATGCCTCCGCTGTCATAACTGGCGTCTCCAGGGGCAGCACTGATCTTCTTTTACAGATAAACATGAAACTCAGCACCCAAGCCTCTCTTTTCTAGTCCAAACTGGACGAAATAAATTTACCACAGTTATAAAGGAGCTCCCACTTCTAGCACGATCACGGCACAGACAAAAATATAGATAACGAAAGGAAGCAGGGCAGGTTCTGCATGCGCTCCGCATGCTCTCCTGTGAAGGTGTTACTTAATGACAGAAAGGTTTAACTACCAACTCCGATAACTTAACACATAAGCACATAGCAATGTTATGAGCTGTGGCATTACACAATTCTAACCAGTTCAAAACTCCGCTCTGTTTACGCCATTAGTCCGACTTAGCTTTCCGATTTCGCAGCGGATATCGGCCGTCATGAGTCATACTAAGTAAGTCTGTGCCCCTTTGTCTGCTTTGGGACTCGCGAGGGCTCGTGGCAGGAGCCTCTCCTGGCGTTATCTGCGCGGCAACCTCGCGCGCTTCTTCTTCTAGCAATGCATGAAGTAAATCCGGTGGCATTCTGGCCGTCACCTCTGGCGCCTGCCGAACAAATGCAGGAGAGGGCGTTTCTTGCGAACTATCTGCGCGCTCCGCTTCACTTCTGTCCCCATCAAAATCCGCGCTTTCCCTTTCCTCATTTCGTGAATACTGAACCGGTGCCGACTTGAGGCGATTTGCGTGTATCCTTATCAAGCGCCGGTTCACGTCTCGGACTCTGAAGTTTACCGGAGAAAGCTTCTCGACAACCTCGCACGGTCCTCTCCACTTCGTCTGGAACTTACGAGCTAGCCCAGTCTGCCTTTGGCAGTTTTCAATGTACACGCTGTCCCCCACATCAAACGGCGCGTCTCTAGCACTGCGATCGTGCACCTCCTTCCTGCGCTTCGCCGCTTTCTTTAAGGCCTCCTTTGCGATGTCCCTCGCCACTTGCAAGCGCGATTCTAGCTCCACCTTATAGTCGTCCAGTGAAGCGTATGGGACACGACGGGGGCCCTCTGGCACTTCACTAGGCTGATCCGGGTCTCGGCCGTAGAGAAGAAAGAATGGCGATTCGCCCGTGCTCTCGTGTGCTGCGGAATTGTAGGCAAACATTGCATACGGGAGCCACAAGTCCCAGTCCCGCTGGTCGCGCGAAACAAAATGCGACAGGAACCCGGCCACGGTTTGGTTCAGTCGCTCCACCGCGCCGTTGCAAGCCGGATGGTACGGTGTTGTCTGCTTCTTAGCGATCTTAAGCAGCTCGCAAACTCTCCTCATTAGCTGCGACACGAAGTTCGTTCCCCGATCTGTCAAGAGTTGCCTCGGGGGTCCATGTCGGAGCACGATCTGTTCGACAAATGCTCTTGCAACCGTGTCTGCCTTCTGATCTGGGAGTGCTACCGCTTCCGCGTATTTTGAAAGGTGGTCGACAAATACTAAAATGTACTTGTTTCCGGAAGTGGTCGTGGGCAATGGGCCCATTATGTCCATACCTGTCCGCTCGAAGGGAGCTGAAACCTCAGGGAACGGCTGAATTGGAGCTGGTCTTCGTCCCTTGGGTGTTTTTCTTTCGAGACAGGAATGACACTTCGCACAGTAGTCTCTAACATCCCGTCGCATGCCACTCCAAAAGTACAAACGCTCCACACGCCTGCGTGTCTTCGCTACGCCAAAATGACCGGCGCATGGCGCATCGTGAAACGCGCGAAGAACCCTTTCTGTCCACGACCGAGGTATGACGACTCTCTCCCAAGCGGTTTTCTCTGGTCTCCCTTTCCTGGTTGGCCTCGTGCGCCGACACAGGGTGCCGTCTTTGCCAATGAAATAACCTAGCTGTTCGGGATGAGACGGTGCGCCCTCTAGGCTTTCGATTATTCGCTTCAGGTCAGGATATTTGCACTGCTCTGTGCGTAATTCGGCGGGGTCGACTACGGGGACAAACTCATCTATAGCTGCCACGGCAGCTGTGCGGCTGAGTGCATCAGCATTCAGATGTGTCTTTCCTGACTTGTGCTCAACTTCAAAGCAGTATTCCTGCAGGTGTAGATTCCATCTAGCGAGTCGCGAGCTAGGGTCCCTGACACTCATCACCCATTTCAGAGGATGGCAGTCTGTGACTAGCTTGAATTTGCGGCCGTAAAGGTAGCATCTGAAGTGCTTTACTGCCCAGACAACGGCGAGGCACTCCCTTTCCGTAGCTCCGTACTTTTGCTCTGTGGGGCTCAGCTGTCGGCTAGCAAAAGCAACGGGATGTTCTTTGCCCTCGATAACCTGAGATAGCACGGCACCAACTGCGAACTTTGACGCATCTGTGGCCATAACGAAGGGCAAATTAAAATCCGGGTGGCGCAACAGCGGTGCACTCATTAGCTTCCTTTTCAGGGCCCCAAAAGCATCCTCCGCGTTTTCGTCCCAGCGAAAGGCGACATTTTTGGCTGTTAAGGCGGTGAGCGGCTTAGCGAGCTTGGCGAACTCCTCTATGTGCCTTCGGTAGTAACCGATCAGGCCGAGAAACTGCCGGACCTGGCGGACGCTAGTCGGGGATGGAAAATCCGAGACACACCTTAGTTTCTCAGGGTCCGGTCGCACGCCGTCAGCTGAAACAACGTGCCCGAGGTATTTCACCTCGTTTTTGAGGAATTGGCACTTAGAGGGCTTCAGCTTGAGACCCGCTGCTCTTAGTCGCACCAAAACCTGCTCAATATCGCGCAAATGGTTATCAAAACTGTCACTGTATATGATAATGTCATCCATATACACGAAGCACAGCCTCCCCAGAAGACCTGCCAAGATAACATCAGCGGTTCTCTGCCAGACAGCAGGGCTGTTGGCCAGACCCATCGGCATTCTTTTCCATTCATAGTGCCCTGAGGGCGTGTTGAATGCCGTTTTCTCGGCATCTGCCGGATCCATTGCTATCTGCCAGAATCCCGCCGCCATGTCCACTACCGTGAAGTACCTGGCAGAGCCCAGCTGAGAAAGCGTCTCCTGTATATTGGGGATGGGGTATGGATCGATGCGAGTTACGGCATTTAGTTTGCGGTAGTCCACTACCAATCGATACGAGCCATCTGGCTTTTCCACCAATAGTGCTGGTGCTCCCCAGGGTGACTTTGAGTGTTCGACAATGCCGCGATCAATCAGGTCCTGCACCTGCCGCTCCATCTCCTCACGTTGGGAGTAAGGAATCCTGTACGCACGCTGGTAAACGGGCGATGAAGTGCCGGTTTCTATCCTGTGCTTTATAACGCCACAGCAGCCCAAATCCAGGTTGGACGCGGCGAATACTTCCGAGTAGTCGTTCAGCAAACCAGCCAGAGCCTCCCTCTCCCTGGATTTTACGTGAGAAAGATCGAACGACACCTTTGGAGCAGCCGAAGGACTAGCATGCTCTACAGTTGCGAGTACCGTATCGGTGGGCTCACGTTGCTCTATCGCAGAGGTGAAGAAAGCCAATGTTTTGTTCTTGGGAAGGCTCAGTGGCTGCTGGCTACAGTTAACCACCCGTAGGGGCACTCTGTGGGCGTCATTAACTGTCACGAGGCACGCGGCTGCCTTCAGGCCATTGCTGAGAGAGTCGACCGGCTCAAGCACTCCCACGGCGCCGCTCTCTACATCTGAAGGCACAAACGCGTACAAAATGTGCTCCGACCAAGGAAGGACGACCGCCTCCTCGACCAGCCGGACGGCAACCCGCGAATATACCTTCTCCAATGATCCCACTGTTTGACGGGTGTCAATATCGGTAATGCGAATCTCAGCCCCTCTCCTGTTCAAAAACGGAACTTTTGAGCCGCCCGCATTAACCTCTTCCTCAGAGAATGAGACTACTACCTTCCCTTTTCTCAAAAAATCCTGCCCTAATATACCTGACACTCCGTTTGGCAGAGACACCGTGTCCGGGCATACGTAGCAGGGGTGCTCCAATGCAATTCCGCCGAGAGAGAAGTGTAACCGGTAGAGTCCACTTATGCCAAGATGATCCCCCGTTATGCCTACAAATTTGGTTGCCATACCACCAGACGCTTCCAACACCTCGCGGTCCCCCTTCCTTCGAAGCGTGTTAAAACTGCTCTCCTTAAGCAATGTCACCTTTGACCCCGTATCTATCAACAATTCCATGCAACAACCATTTAACTTGCAACGCACAACAGGGCATGCCTCGTCGGCCACACAAACTACCACCACCTCATCATCTACTGCTCCCTCCCCACGCTCCTCAGGCTGGGGAGGACTAACTAGTTTTTTGTCTCGGTATCTGGAGCCCCGCTGTCGGCTTGCTTAGGGCGTGTCTCGCCTGCTTCTCTTTGTGGCTCCCCACGGCGCACGTTTTGGCAGAACCTGGCGATGTGTCCGCGACCCTGGCAAGCGAAGCATACGATTTCTTCAAAATCTCGCATACCGCGCCTGTAGCTTTGTGGCGGTCTCCGGTTTCCAGCGAATGGGCGCTGTTGAGCGCGCGCTTCAACCTGGCGTTCTACCTGCTGAGTTAGCAGCTGTTCCAAGCGATCTAACCGCTCTGTCAAGAGAGCAACCTCAGGGTTGAGCACCGCTCTCTCTATGACGCGTACTCTCGCTGCGGCTGTCGTTAACGCCTCATTTCGTTCCTCATCCAATGCGGCCTCCACGGCTTGGTCGAAATTGCTCGGCTTGCGCAAGAGCACGAACCGGCGCACGGGGTCTTGCAGACCAGCCACGAACAAAGCGGTCATTTCCTCTTTAAGTATATCCTCCGCGTATTTCTTCCTTAGCTGGTCTCCTTCCTCCTCCCTGCTTAACGTATCGCGTGCTAGGCGCTGAAGCCGCGACGCAAATGTTCGCACGTCCTCCCCTACCATCTGTCCGGCGTCACGGAACCTCTGTACCCGCACGTGACGTGGTTCAGTGTCGAAATGCTCAAACGCGAGCTTCTTAAATTCCGCAAATGATTTTGTGGATTTTACTTTTTCGTCTCGCCAGGCAAAATCATGAGCAGCTCCTGCCATCTTACACCTCGCCATTCCCAGCATTTGAGCATCGGACCATCCCCCCATTTTCCCAATCTCTTCTAGCATGGAAAAGAAATCGCAGATTGGAACCCCTGTCTTATCTCCCGTAAACGTCGGAATGACGCTTCCTAATGCCAGCATGCTTGCTCCGAGCGACGGCTGTGGAGTGGGAGCTCCCTCAGATACAGTCATTTTTTTTTCAAGCCCTCCAGTGCCTCAAGCCTCTCAAATGGGGGTAAAAGTCCCACAATCAGTCCCGTGATTCCCTTTTGATTACAATTTTGAAGTCATGAATGTCACAGCATTCAGAGGACATTTGCTTTTGAGACCCCACTTCTGACACCAGTGTGATGACCCCCATAATGCGCAGGTCCACACGGGACGGAGAGGCAAAGAGACACCGTATGGCTCAGTTTAAACAAACAGGTATATTCAATAATTACACATGATTAAGATTATACATCAGAGGCTGGGGCGTCCGAGCTTACGTGCCGACGACTTCATGGGGGCGATGGAGTGGCTCCGGAGTTGGGCTCGAGCGGTTGCTGGCAGAAGCTGCACGCCGTCGGGCTTCGGCGCTGAAGGCCCTCTTCGCGAACGATGTCGTCCTGAGCGTGTATGCAGTAGAATTTCAATAGTCGTCCGTTTCTTCGAGGATGGTTCACAAACCCTTCCTCTAGTGTCGTTCGGCTTGGAAGATGAACAGGAGGCGAGCTTGTAGATGATGACAGCAGAGCATAATTTTACAACATACATATACAGAGAGTTAAACTGGAAAAAAGCAGAACTGAATTTACAAAAGAACAAACTTTGCACTACTTTACTCATCGACCGGGCAGGTTAGTGCCTAAGTAGCATCACATTACATGCTAAGCATGGAGCCCCAGCTCAGACTGGACTGCATCCGTTTACATGCGCTTTTAAGCACTTGATTAACAAAGGACTAAGGGCGGTCATTTTCAGTGGCCCGCCCAAAGCATCAATTCTCCAATCCAAAATAACATGCGAGATGGGGACCACCCCTTGGGTTGGGCTTAGCCTCGAACCCAGAGTCTGTTAACAATACAAACTAAATAAACAACAAAAACGCCACCACTCTCTCTCAAGTGAGAGTATACACAGGCTCTCTCTTCGGAGCTAATTCACTAGCGCCTGTCTTTCCACATTCTTGGCGAGTACTGCCTGTCCGCCATGACAGGTGTCCGTCACGGCCCTTCTGGGAATGCGCTTTTGTTCACGAGGCACGGCGGGAAGCTGTGGGTGCCTTCCCGGCGATAGCCCACGTCGAAAGGGGAAGGAGGGAAAGAATGTTGTCTTCGCGGTAGCGCATAGCGTCGGCTGTGGTACGGCGCGCTCTGGCCCGCTGACAGCTCCCTTGTCCTGGAATGTGCCCGGAAATTGGGGAGGATAAAGCCTGTTTCCCCGCGGCGGCGGCGGCGGGTCCGGTTGTTCTGGTCGTCACTCAAAGAGCATGGCTGGGTAATTGATGATGCCGCTGTCACGGCCGCGGGTCCCTTCGTTCTGGTCGTCACTCAAAGTGGATCCTCGTAGCACACACAAAGAAATACCTGGGTTTCCGTCTACGCCGCGCCGTCGAACAATGTACCTCGTAGCACACAAGGAATGTCACACTTGTTACCACACCGCTTTATGACACAACACTGTATACGGCCGGTTGTTCGACACCGCTGCGATACTGTGAACGTCGTTAAATACATACTGATTTATCTTAATAATAATTGGTTTTTTGGGGAAAGGAAATGGCGCAGTATCTGTCTCATATACCGTTGGACACCTGAACCGCGCCGTAAGGGAAGGGATAAAGGAGGGAGTGAAAAAAGAAAGGAAGAATTAGGTACCGTAGTGGAGGGCTCCGGAATAATTTCGACCACCTGGGGATCTTTAACGTGCACTGACATCGCACAGCACACGGGCGCCTTAGCGTTTTTCCTCCATAAAAACGCAGCCGCCACGGTCGGGTTCGAACCCGGGAACTCCGGATCAGTAGTCGAGCGCCCTAACCACTGAGTCACCGCGGCGGGTCCTGATTTATTTCACGTTGCGGTATTGGAGACCCACGCGTTTCATTTTTGGGGAAGACGATGACAACGCTGGAGAGTTCGAGCTACCCGATTCTTCCGGGGAGAACTCAGATAAACCCCCTTCCCACAAGGCGACTTCCTAAAGTTCACTTCAACACCGTTGACACCAACCGATATGACTATCGAGGAGCGCCAGGAATAATAAGTAAGCGTGCAGTAAGTATCAGCTATAGCTACTCTTCTATAGACATACGCACTATAGTTACGTAGCTTCTATATAGCTACGCACTTTGTCAGGAGTGGAACGATGCTCTTCAAGCGAGCAGTCAGATGCAAAACAAGAAAAAAAAAGGAAAGGGAACAAGCACCGAGAGCTTTTCATTAATCATGCGCGCACCGCACCGCGAGATCTCCACCCCTCGTACAAACGCAGCACTCCGTCAAGCCCGCTTCTGAGCAGCGGTTTGACTGCCGGCGCACTAGCGGTATGCATACGGGCGTCGACTCGACACTGCTTTGCTTGTAAACAAAATCTCAATCACAGGCGGTTATAACTGAGCGATCTGGAAAAAAACAAGCCACCGAGCTCAAGATAGAAAGAAGGAGAAAAGCATGTACACGCACAATATCTCGGGCAAAACTGCGGATGTTTTTCGTATCTTTTTTGCGCTGTATACGAAGCAGTCCTTGCTGAGCCACTGTGTTCTGCTCTGCTAAAACCATGCAGTGCTGTGGAAGCTGGTAGCGACGGCGTTGGCAACTCAGCGGCTGAACTATCTTGGAACGTGCGATATATTTGTGAACTCGTTCTGTTATTATATACCGTCGTTGCTACAGTTTCAGCCAGGCTGCACGGTTATCGCGTGTGACTGAGGATAGAAACTGCAGGGAAAGAACGCGGAACGCGTAGATGAGACAAAACGTAAATAGGGCGATCGAAAAAAAAAAGAGAAAACGTAGAAGTTTGTACTGGGGAGGAAAGAAAAGGAACAGGGGGAAACAATGGCCCGCGTGCGTGAGGAGTCAAGCGGTTGTCGCCGCTCTGTCCGCTGGGAAAACAGCGACACAAAACGTTCCCCTGGCGCAGCCGCGGAAAGATGGATGGTTCTTTTCCCGGAGGGATATATGCTTGGTTTCCTTTCGCTTCTGTGCGGCTCCTTCTCTGCACGCTTTCTTTTCGTCGATTCTCCGCGAGAAATTTCCGCTCTAACGTTTGTTTGGTCAGTTGTTTTCGAAGTTTCAAAGCAAGCTTGTGAGGAAAGGGGTGAAGATTGATTCTTCGTCGAGTGAACGCACGCAGGAGAGTCGCGTGCCCTAGACTCAGATATCGTACGCAAAGACGCGCGCACACGCGCACGCTGATTTTATTTCGTTAGACCTCTCTCAACCCTTCTATTTTCAAAAGCAGTATAGGCACATGTTATGCGGCAAACTGCAAGCGCGCTTTTCGCCAGTCGTGAACTAGTCCGATTATCATTCCTAGATCCTGGTAAAGCCCTTACGAAAATTTCTTTACACAGTCCATTCACTGTCCATACACTTCTGTCTAGAAGGTCTTTGACTCCCAATAGACAAACCCTAGAAAACAGTCTATATATAGGCATTACAAATCCTATAGACAGTCTATAGACAATTTATAGAGTTATGGTCATAAGCTTTCAACAGACTTCTGTCTATAAACGGTCTATAGACTATGAATGGACAAAAATAGATATGTATAGAAAGGCAATAAAGTCTGTAAGAAGTCTATAGACTGTCTATAGCCCATGTTTGTAAGGGCAGCCATCTGTTTGCTTAACAAGCGACTAATCGATTTTGGTCCTTGCTTAATCACTCCCAGTTTTCAACCATCGATGTCGTGTTGCAAGTACCTTCCGTCTAATGATGGCAGCTGCGTTGTCTGTGACTGAGGGGGGGGGGGGGGGGGGGGGGGCTCGAACCCGGCCGCGGCGGCCACACTTCGATGGAGGCGAGACGCAAAGGCGCCCGTGTACTGTGCTATGTCAGTTCACGTTAAAGATCCCCAAGTGTCCCATTCCTTCCTTCGAAAACCAATTTCAATTTCCCATCTGTAGTAGACGCCATAATTAGTTGAAAGAAAGGCAGCACATGTCATTCTATTCGTCACGTGTACACTAACAGCCTCTTTGTCGGAAAACATGGAAGGCGAGAGATGCGCACGAGCCATTATATATCTGCTTGCCTGGGCGGCGTATTTGCAAACAATACCCCGTGCAGACGGGAGCAAACGACGTCTAAAATTGCGGTCATGTGACATTACCCTCGTCATAATCAACCTGACTACGCCCACTGCAGGGCAAAGGCCTCTCCTACGTCTCTGGCTATGGTTCTATGATTCTCCTATGATCCAGGCTGAAAAGCGCCCCAGAATACAGGCTTAAAATTAACACACATCTAGGGGAAACGGTAAAATGATTTGCGAGCAGGTAATTGTTGGTTAAAAAAAAGGACACATAACTGATATCGAGCGCGGGGTTTAAATAGCCATTTTGGCTCTGAAGCATTCCGGAATGCAAGCGAAAGGGTAACACATCACCTGGGCATGTGATTAATGATTGCTTGCTGATATTTCTTTGTTTCTAAAAGGCAAAAAATAAAGACGTTAAAAGTTTCACTGCAAGGAAAGGTATTCGAAGAGATGTCCTATGCGTTCAAAAAGCAGCACTAATCAACTGCACCACGAAAACCTTTGTTTTAAACGTGGTATTTATTACACTGAAACAAGCTTTTTTAATTGTGCTGGCATGCGTACGTTGCCGGAAAAAGTTTCCTAATATCCAATATGTGGCACTGTGTAGGTCTGCTCTGTACCGGGCAGGAAACGTAATGCCGCGCATGGGGATTCTGGAGAACGCAAAATGTGATGCACACGTTGCTGTTCGCGATCGATCGGAAAGCCTTTCAGCGAGCGTAACTGATAAGCTTGCTCCATCGGGAATCGGTTTCAGAAAATAACCCCCATCCGTTGTTTCAGAAGGCCCAATTCGTAGTTATTACAATGCTTTCAGCTGTCAATGCCCGTATTTCAGCCAGGATGATCGAATGTGCAAAACTGATGTGCGGCGAGCACCTACGCAGGGTCATCCAGCAATCGTTACTTGAATCATTCAACTCGCATCGTACGTGCAAGCTCCTCATCGCTTCTCTCAGTGCCTTTTCGAGGACCCTTGGGCGGTATACGTGTAAATGAGTTCGGCGTGTGCTATAGTAAACGGCGTGGGCACTGACGTGAGTAATCTAAGCGCGCCGATGAGCAACTGAGATCTTTTACTAATGCGCGCTGATGGCGGACGAGTGCGTCTAATGCAGCGTGTTGTCGTCGAGCGCAGCAATTGTCTCTCGGAAAGTAATGGAACAGCACGAATCAAGGACCACATCTCGAGAAATTTCTTACATCGAAGGAAAGTTAGCGATAGATGTCGATCATTAGCCTATGTGGCTAAATCACGACCGCGCGGGTCTATAGGCACCATAAGCACTTAAAGTTTTTGTCCAGTGGTATAGAGAACTCGCTGAGTACATACAATTCTACGCCTTTGTCGATATGGAAGCGCTTTTCACAGCGCCTCTGGCCGCGCAGAGACACGTAGTGATTATCGCCAGCGCTCTCAGTCGGTCCAATTTTCCGCCAGAAGAAACAGTAAAGTCAGCATGCCTACCGCCTTCTGGTAGCTTTCCACTCTGAAATTATATAGCGAGGCACTTAGAGACACGTTGCTAAACGCGGACCTGGAACTTTACACGACACTCCCTTTGCACGACGACGACAACTTTACACGGCACTCCCTCTTCGGCAGGTCCCTCCCACATCTAGGGACTCCAGGGAATTAGAGCCCTATAAAACTCAGCAACGAGTGGGGCCGAGAAAGACTCTCCCGTTTGCTCTTTATATGCATTGCACAAAATGTAAATAAACAGTACAGTCGTCAAGGTAAGAAGTTGGGCTAGTTGGTACGTATTCATGGTTAACGAGCGCAAAAAAGACGAAGACGAAGAGAAGAAGACGACAGCACGACACAAGCGCTCACTCGCATAGACACGTGCATTAGCACCCCTTCAGTCACCCTAACAAGCCACGAAATAGCTTTCCTTGATGACACTTGATTTTTGTCTCGTGTATTTCTTCTTTCGTGCCGATGCTCACTGCATTGCTTTAGATCTCTCGTTGATGCACGTGTAATCCATTCCTGATTGAGATTTCAGGTACGGCGTCATTGAGCCTTAGTCTCTTGCTTCTTTGTGTTTTCGCCTTTTTGTGTACATATTGCTGTTCTTTCCCAATAGACGTTCAGTTGCGAGCGAGCGCTTGTGTCGTGTTGTCGTCTTCTCCGTCTTCGTCTTTTTTGCGCTCGTTAACCATGACTACGGTCGTCTTCGCTACGCTCCGGTTCTCCTATACTCCTCCAGCAAGTCGATGGGATGCGCGACCTGCGTACCTGAACAAGTCATGCACCCAAAGCGCCCTCACATTCAAATGCGCGTAGCCAGCGGAATCACGTGATGTAGAGCACGGCTCTCGTTGGCGCGGCTTTGCACGAACCGATGTGATGAGGCCTGAAGGAATTCCATACTCAATACTCGCTCGTTCTATGCGCATTGTACAAAAATTCTCCCGACGATCAGAAACCGCAGCGCGGTCTCCGTATTGCGTCGTGATGCCCTTTTATTTGCGTTCCTGTGCGTGTGTCTGCTTTGTACTTTGTGTCTACATCTTACTCTATTTAAAAAATACTGCCACGAGATATTACGGGAAAACTAAGCTGAAAGACGAGAGGCAGCCCTTCCGCTTTGCGGGCTCGGCGATTGCTTTCGTCATGCGAGGCGCTCGAAATCGGAGCCCAAGCACAAAGAGCTCCATCCCCCTCAGGTACAAAACAAAGCCAACAGCGGCGCAGAGAAATTGAGGTCTGCGCGCGCGCGCTGGTAAGAGGGGTCGTCTTTCAGGCTGAAATTTCTCGTCGAGCGCGCTCTTTGTTTCCAAAAAAGTTTCAGGTATAACGTCTAATGAAAAAAAAAAGAAGAAGAAAATCGGTAGCCAATTGTAGCCCTCGTTAATTCCTGGGGACACGATTAGAGAAACCACTAGACGAAGCCAGAGAACCGAGAGTGCGCTCTCGAGTGTAGCTCGATGGCGTTTCAGGGAAGCGGACAGCAGCTATTTCTTGTTGATGGCACTCGAGCATATCCAACGGTAAGATAACAAAAAAGCGTCGGTCACAATAAGACAATTGCCATCAGGACAGGCCACGCACGCAAGCTAGGGAGACAGGCGTGCAGTATTTCGAGCTTGACGAAAGGCAAGAGATTAGAACTGTGATTAATTCTAAAAAAAATCCGATGTTTGACAGTAAGTAAAGTAACAAATGTACATCTTCTCCAGGAGCCAAGTTGTACAGCGTCAATAAATATTCCGAGTACGCTGCGAGCCTTCAATAATAACGCCGAGTTCCATCAACTTGTCTGAGTTTTTTACGATTGACAAAATGCTTAGTTCATTCAAAGCTTGAGAAAAAAATGCCAATTGATTTATTTGTTGATTTCTTCGTTCTTTAATTTAAAAATTGATTGATTAATTGATTGGTTGATTGATTGATCAAACGATCGATCGACCGAGAAGTTGTTTTGTGCATATACTTTTATACATATTCGCATACACCCTCATTATTCCCCAAATTCGGCGAACGTGTCATCGTTTTCCGTAAATAAGGCTTCATTAATTCATTTATTCGCACACCTGGCCATTAACTTATATTGAATGAACCAATACAGATCAGTCAAGCAGTGAGTTCAACGGGCAGGGTTCAGTACTTATTACATTGATACCAATAGCACCGGTATGCTGAATGAGCTAGCACGAGCTGGATAGCCATCCACACTTCGTACCGGAACATATCGCTGAAGGGCCCACTGATCGCACTTTAATTAGGCTACAAAGTGCGGGCCTTCCGCGACACTCTCGTCTAACTGTTCCGTACCCAGTGATTCGCGCATGGCGACAGCGCGCGCCTAATGCCCGCATATACACCGTCGTTGTCAGCCGAGCGCGACAACGCTGGCGTGCGTCTCTGCGAAGCCCCCCAGAGACGGGTTCCCATATTTACACCGCATGCCTCGACAAAGCGCGCGCTCGCTTCGACTGAGAATCCAGAGCTCACGGGGCGGAAAACGATCGCGAAGCCGCCGCCGCCGGAGGCTTATTTCGAAACTCAGGATGAGAAATCCGCGCACAAACGGTCCGCTCTCGGTGGCTTTCAGTACAGTTCTGGTTGTTTGCAGCGCATATGCGTTTCTTTTTCTCTCTCTCTCTCCTTTCTTTTTTGATCGCCAGTATAACCGCCATTTCCTTCCACAGCTGTTATGTGAACGTCAGGCGTCGACTTTCCTTGTTCCGGAGCAAATTTGCGCCGACCGCCTCCAGCGGCTGTGAGAAAAAGAACAGCCGGCGTCTTTGCGGGCCCAGTCCCCGGTCCTTAATGCGCGCGCTAAGTAAAACAATAGAGGGAACGGGGGATTTCTGGGTCGACGCCGTGCTGCGTATCTAAGCGGGTTTTCGCCAGTCGCGACTCTGCGAAGGCGACGAAGCTTTGCGGACACAGCACTGAATGTCTTTTTCCCGCAGCCTCTTCCCCGTGTACCTAATACTCGTGCGTTTTGTCATTTTTTTTTTCCGCGTGAAATGAACGAACGCCAGCCATGTGGTATATACGCTGCAGTCGATGTTGTCTTGCGTTCGCTCAGAACCACAGCTCCGAGTTAGTACGTTTTGCTGCCGTATACAGTGCCTCTATGTGCAGACGAAAGAGACGCGGAGAGAAGCGAGAAGTAATAGAATTTCCCGCGATGTCCAGGAAGAAGAAACACATGCGTCAGCTCTCTGTGTGGGTTGCGTGTGTGCTTTTTTTCTTTTCTTTTTGTCACGCTCGCCATAGGGCAAATCGACGTCAGCGGCCTATAACGCTAGCCGGCGCTGCCTTCGAGAAAGGAGGTCAACGCAGTCGCATTTCCCAACAGAGCAAGCGACCTGCGAAGCGGAATGCGGAGAAGTACGAAAAAGGAATGCTGCCGGGTGGGAAAACCCGTCAGGAACGATTATGTGTCTCTGAACCTGACAACGTTTCATAGCTTTAGTCAGCGACTGCGGCAATGACGGATATCGTATACAATGTCGCCGGAGTACAAACGCTCGCTTCACTCTTTCCTGCGTCACTTGTTTACTGTTGCTTGTGCGGACATTGGATTATTTTGTAGGAGATTATGGTATCTGACACGTTTATCAGCGCGCTTGAATACGTCTCTCTGTAGACAAAAACTGCGCGCTTGTAACACTATGCATACTCACTTTCCCGTTCGCTCATATTTAGGCAAAATAACGTTCTTATCTCGTACCTTTCCATCGGTGGTGCATATTTTCACGCCAGTCAACGTCACCAAGATGAGAACTGTTCTCTTTGAAGGCGAAGCCTGCGGAAAGAAAGAAAAAAAAAAAGGCATCAGACATGCCGACTTGCGATACATTTTACAAGTTACACTGCACTGTACATAGATCTAAACGAGATCTGCGCCAGCACGTCAGACATGTTTATAACGGCGCGATGTGTGCAAGTGCTTCGACATTGTTCGGCCCGTTACCTAATTTACTTTAATTGAAATGAATTCAGTTGAGTTAAATCTAACTGCACACCAATTTTTATCCACACAACGTATTATAACAGGCGTGTTGTTGAATTCAGTTCAGTTCAGTTAGTAAAACCGCAACGGTGGCCTAGTCATTTGAGTGTCCGCCTCGTATGCGGAAGGTCCCGTTCGATCCCCAGTCTCACTGGTACCCATCGGTTTTCAATGGATACAATTAAGCTTTCCCCTGGCTTGGCGCTCGGCTTCTCGGGGAAAAATGCTCGGAAAGTGGGTCTTTGATCCCACCTTGAGCAAACGAAAAACACCTTGTGTCATGGCGCACTTCGGCCAAAGCAGCCTTTGAGCCATTAAATCTCATCATCATCATCACTTCAATCAATTCAGTAAACTGATGACGCATTTTTATTCACACAGTGTGATATAACGGTCGCTTTTGAATTCAAATTAGTTCAATTGCAATCAATTAAGTTCAGTTCAGTATAACAGCAGATGGATATCAAGAAAAGAAGCCCACGCAGAAAATTCCGCGGACGCAAGATGCGTCGATGAAGCCCTTAATTAAAGGCATACCTGAGGCATCGTCTGAAGAATGTTTAAAAACAAACAAGACAGGCAGATATGATGAAGATTATAAAGGAACGCCGCATGTGTGCTAAGGAGGAAGAAATAAAAGATACTTCGCGGAAACAACACAGACACGAAAATTATTATGGCGGAGTAAAAAAAGCACAAGATAAATAATGCAGAAGTTCTTTCACTGAGACGTATGCTCACACACAGAGACGGGGCGACGGACGCATGACGAAAGACTTGCGTTTTCACTACTTGATTAGCGACTGCGCTAGTTAATAGGGCACCCTCCCGCCGATTGTAATAAAAACGCTTGCATCTTCTGTGTCCGGTCAGTCTCCGTCTAGATTACGGAGCCAGTGTTATGTAGTTTCTTTTCCACTCTTATATATATATATATATATATATATATATATATATATATATATATATATATATATATATATATATATATATATATATATATATATATATATATATATATATATATATATATATATATATATACTGTGGATGATATCATGGAACTGAAAGAGTGCAAGTTTCATACGACGGTAGTCATAATTTGCAATCTACGGATATGAGTTTTTCTTTGTTACCAGCTTATGCTAGACGTTCATAAATATCAGTTTTCGCCATATAGCCTAGAAACGCGAACCTGTGTGCTTCTTGATCGTGTAGCAGGCGTAACGACTGAGGCCAACGTACACCCAAAATTTGGAGAATATTTTTACATACATACACGTACATACATTCGTCGTATTGCGCTTTCCACCCCACCCAGAAAAGTCCTATATAGGCGGTATATGCCCGATCGCTTGTGCACCCCTCTAGATCCTCTCTCTATATATATTTCCCTGTTTTTTTTTTCTCCATCACGTGAAGCGAGTTCCGCGACCTGTCAGGCGCACGTCACAAGCCACAAGGGAACTCCATTTATGCGACGACACTGAATGAGGCGGAACCCTGAGTCGGTCTGTCTGCGTATCTTCTACCACACGTGCGCATATAACCTGGGCAGCTTCGCGACCGCACCGTCGAGGTCCATCTGCACTTCGGCGGCTCATCTCGACGCATAGCCGGCAGTCATCGGCGACAGAAAACGTCAACGCACGCCGTGACACCAGCGACGTGACGAATGAAGCGTCTTCGAGCCCGTCATAGGGACTCCTCTGTTCAAGTCGTCGTGCCTTCTCTCTGTATGTGCGTACGCAGGGTGCGTATGTGTGCGTGTACGTGAGTATATGCGCGCATTTGTGTGCCTATGTGCGTGTTTTCGTCGTTTGCACGCGTTTTTTTTTATTTCTGGGAATCCGAGAATAGGCACACGTCAAACGTGCCGGCAGTTGAAGACATCTCCGAAGCGTGGTCCATCTCCTTTAGAGGTGTTTGCTGCGCTGCTATGACGACACAAGTCGCATGACGACGAATAAAGAAGCCTAGAACCCCGAGTTCGCGTCCGCGAAAGTAATAAATCCACGAACGGTCGTCGGGCCTGCCCTCAACGTGGACAAATCTGCGCTCAGGAAATGACAAATAAGTCAACGGAAGGAGGAAAAGGAGAAGGGGGGGGGGGGGGGGTCGGTGACGCTCCCTCGCTTGGATAGCACGTCTCTCGGCTGTAGGTGCCGTCGCGGCGAGCAGCCATGACTTATTTATTTATTTATAGTTATTTGTTTGTTTTTGTTTGTTTGTTTGTTTGTCGAAGAACCCACAACGGCAAGACATTACTGCTTTTTTTGGGGGGCGGGGGGGGGGTACAAAAGAAATACATAAACTATACAAATTATGACACCTTTGCTCCTGGGCAGAGAAAAAGGTATAAACACCAGAAAAAGAGAAATGAAATGTAAAGCGCTACACATGCACATACATCTACAACATAGAAGAGAAAGCATCATTTGATGCAGCACCCACGACATCACTCGGCAGCCTATTCCATTCCCTACCGGTTTTAGGAAAGGAAGACATCCTAAACGATTCAGTTTTCGTCGCAATTTCACGAACTGACAGTTGTTTCGAAACGTCAGAGCCATGGCCCGCGTTTTCTGGTACCTAACTCTGAAAGTAAAGCTTTTCACTCTGAAATATTTTCGAAAATGCCATCGTTGCCGCCGCTGCAGCGCAAGGAATACTGTGACCGCACACGGACGAAATCGAAACCGCGCGGCTGAAGAGAGCGCTGGCCACGCCTACGAGCGCGTGTCACTCGCGCATGTCACGTGCTCTCTGCGCACTCGCCTCTCCGGCCTGGGCACTGCGAAAAGAGCACGTGACCCGTGCCGCTGTTCGACGAGCGCTCTCTTCGGCCGCGCGGTTTCGATTTCGTCCGTGTGCGGTCACAGAATTCCTTGCGCTGCAGCGGCGACGACGATGGCATTTTCGAAAATCTAAAAACGGACGTGGATATTACTTACGGTGGGTTACTCACATCTCAGTAAGCGAAGAAGCTAACTGTTATAGCTATAAAATTAACTATTAATCTTAGTCAAAAAATAAAACTAGCCTGATAGTTGACACGTTTTAGCTGTATTCTGATGCACGCCATCGCTGAGAGTGCTAGCTATGCCGAAGACAGTGCTCTTTTAAATCAGGAAGCTTACTTTTGAGAATTGCTAACAGCGTTAGGTGAATCACCCTTTTTATCGCGAGAAAAGACAGCTAAAATCCGCGGCAAATTTCAGAAATATTGCCCTCGGCTCAACCAATAATAACCCAGAATAGGTTGCTGTAACGGTATTTTTTTATGTGAGAAAGCGCAAATAAGCGCGACAGAACAGATTTCGCATCGAGCTTAACGCTAACATGTATTGCATGCATGTACCATAATTTCACGCGCTGCTGAACATTACACGAAGCTAGAAGAGCGACTAAGCAAAAAACAAAAAAAAACAGCGGGGTATTGGTAAACATTTCTAGTTTCTATGCTTAAGAGATCAATTACAGCTCTTTCTACGCACCAATGCAGGGGTGCTGGCTACTTTTAAAAGGCTAAAAAAAAGTCAACGTTAGAAGGCATTTAAGAGCACAAACAATTCAGTTGAAATCATTAAAAAAATTGCAGTGGTTAACTAGACTAACCCTGGAATTCAGCGAAAAGCAAGCAAGCTTGCTAAGCGTCTGAGGCTCCTCCATGACAGCTCCCATACAGGTTCCCGACAGCCGTTCTATATATATTACACACACGACCACGTGGCTATGACGTATCACATGGTCTTACGACATCCCCATCGGATGTTTTTTTAGATCAAAGGTCAACACAAAGGTACCCAATGTCAAAGGGAGACTAAGGTCATGGGTCAAGGTCAGTGGTTAAGGGTTCGACACCATAACTGTACCACATATGGTCATACACGGCTAATGCGGTTGGTCTGAAGGTCATTCAAGGTCATTCTCCGGCCTATGCGAAGACTGCTTTACCTAGCGTAGTGAAACATTTCGCTTCAAAAAACGAAATAAAGAGCACGAAAACACACTGATGCTTCGGAGCAGCAACCATGCACGAACGGACGCATTTGCAGATGAGAAAGTCTTGCTGCTTCGAGCTTCTCCGGTGTCTCGTATGCCGCGCACCGTTTTCCATTCAAGCGTTCGCTTCTTGGTGCGCTATACAAAGCATCCGCCAGTCCCTGGCTGGTTCTTCAGTTACATGTATATGTGCAGAGCATTAGCCGGGCCGCACAAAAGAATGAAAGGCGACGAGCACCATCATCCTGCCGAGCGCTTCGTACAATGTGCCCACGCAGTTTTCGTGCTCTTACGACTTTCGCTCTTGGCGGCGTACAAAATTTATCTCCCCCTTGCGCCTGGAGTCTTTCGACGCCACCCCGCACTCGGGGCGGGAATCAAGTTTGCGCGAAATCCAGTTATTTAGCGAACGAATTCCTGCGCGAAGATGAGACAAGGCTGCGAAAGTGAGCGAGAGAGAAAGAGAGAGCTTTCTTGCGCCTTCCTCGAAAGACAACTGAAAAGACTCGTAAGTGCACAACACGGCGCGTGAAAACGAACGAAACGAGCTTTGAGCGCGGAATGAAGATCTTTCAACATTTGAACGGCGTTTAAATGGCATTGAAAGGGAGTGTTTAAAGAGAGACTGAGTGCAAATTGAAAATTTTAAGGAGAAAGATTTTCACTGAAACCGGAGCTTTCACAAATTAGAAGAGCTCATAAATGAAATACACGTGTCGCCATCACCGGCCGATTTACAATGCAGTGCGTAGACAGAGTTATTTTTGCGCACGGACCCCAGAGTTGAGGCTACACCGCCATTCACTTCCAAACGGTGATACCGGAGTCCTGCTCGGTTTAGACGTCACGAATTTGAATCGAGCGGCGACAAAATTTTAAACGCAATTCTGTCAGCAATGAATGCGTCTTTTGCTGCGACACAAGCATCCAATGCACTCAGAAACAGCTACAGAATCGATTTTTACTGTAGACAAAAAATTCACAGGGACACCTAATTACACCATGTGCTGGCAAGGCGATAGCTTCAGAAGCTGCCGATGCCTTCACTGAAAGCGACGCCACTTCCGACCTGTGTCGTCACTTCCGGTCCGGTGACGTCACTTCACTCCAGCCAACTGTCCAATTTTATGACCGTCGATGCATTTTGGTCCCATGAGGCATTTACTAACGCTGTCTCATGAAAATTGGGTCGAGTTGTCGCCATTGTGCTTTCAAAGCTTGTCTTACGCCTGCTCCTCCATCGTTAGTCAACATGCGGTGTTCTTTTGTTTACGTGAAACGCGTTGGCGGACATCCTCGTTTGTTCCCGCTCCATCCTTGTTTTTTTTTTTTGTCGGGTCGTTTAATGTAATTGCGGTCTCATGGGAGGAGCACGCCTGCAGCTAATGACCCTAACTCGTGTTTCATACATGCGGCTTGATCGAGGTTTATTCGCTAAGGTGCTTGTACACATCCACTTAACATATCGCTTCGTTGAATGCCGCACAGTTACCTCGAGTGCAATTTCAACATGGAAATGATTCCCTCAAACGGACGCTTTCCGTCAATTCTGGAGGCCCATGATAGAGGCCATGCCTCCATGGGGTGAATGGCAGTACCTTATGAAGATATCGGCGCAGAAATTAAACGAAGCTAATGCCCTAAGACTAGACTGTTTTCCGCACCTGTAAACGGCCGGGAAGCCCGTCACCATCACGACAGCTGCCATAACAGGTGGCGGTATTGTACATGTATGCGTGTGCTTCGAATGGTGCTCTGTGTTCCCATCGTCTCTGCCTGACAAACGGGGACGACGACCTTGAGGCATCTGCTGTGGATCTTCTCGGCGCACGTCGACGATAGCTGTACCTAGCAGCCACCCCCCCCCCCCCCCACTCAACCCCCCCACCCCACCTCCACCTTCCTTTCCGTCCCCACCTTTGCGCAAGGGCCTAGTCATAAGTTTGCGCACTATATACCTTGGCAGAGAGATGTTGGTCAGATGGTTCTTGATAATCACAAAGTGAGCAAGGGAAGGAAAACCTTAGGGTGCTTGCCTACCATATACCTGGATCACAAGGCTACCAGTACTTTCATTGGCTATTAAATGAACATGAACATGCTCCGTTCTCACTGGTGAAATACGGTCACGTGATCTAGGAGTGGTTACGCCGCTGAGGGAAACAGAAAGAGGGAACGAGTTTTTTCCATTACAAGACGCAGTGTTACCACTACTACTAGGACGATGAGGATGACGGCATCAACCCTGATAACATCCTTGGTGCAGTTAATCGGTGCGAAAATTTCGGCGAATGATCCCCAAACTAAACGGTGCATCCACCGTCATTCCATAGTTGGCCGAGTGACGAGTGCGCGACGGGGCAAGACAGAGGACGAACAAGCCTGTCATCATCGAAGCTCGCTCTCAGAAATCGACACCCCCGTTTACGAGCCCCTGCAGGGACAACGCACGGCTCCACCGGCACGCACGCACAGGCCGGGGGGGGGGGGGGGGGGGGGGCGAAGGCAATCGGAGAACACGAGACGGACGCACGTCGAACACACATGCCTGGCAGCCCTTGGCTCGCCAGTCTAAGCGGTGTGCCGAGGAACATTCACCCCGAGTGACTTCACTCTGAGGGCCACCCTCGTTTCCCATTAGCCCACTCAGCCGTATGCAGTACAGGCAGCGCGCGCACTGGGTGACTCAAAAAGGACGAACGCAGAGGCAAAAGGAAAAATGCAGCGGCCGCTATACCGCATAACGATTAGGCCGTCCAATCTGGCGAACAGCGCCGATCCCGTGCGCGCTCCGTCGTTCGGCGGAGGCTGTGCACCCGCGTAACAAATCGATGCCCCTGCGAACACGGGGCGGGTAGGGGCGGGGTGCAAGGCTACGCTTGGGGGGAGGGGAGCACAGAGAGAGGGGGTGGGCAAGGGTATGTATGACGACGACGTCGACGACGGGAACTCAACACAACACGAGTAGCCCGCTCTCTCCGGGCGCTGAGTCAGCAAAGCGATGAACAAGAAGTGAGAAGTTCGCTGGAGCCCCATGCACTCCTCCCCTATTCTCCCGCAAACTTCCTTTCCTCCTCGGAGTCTGCAGTCGTCGCTTGAGCCACGTCATCTTTCATGCTTCGCGTGCGGAGGCAGCGGCGGGGCTCGTGAGAGAACCGGGCGGTTGGGGGAAATACGTCTTGCTTTGCACTCACGGAGCTCCTGCTACGTGCCTTCTGTTTGGAAGAACGGAAGATCTGGTCTTTTATGGGCCGATGTAAAGTCTGTTTTGTTAGAACTATACTTAACCAATGTTCAGGAAGCTTCGCGACTGGGTTTTAAAAACAAAAGTGACTTAACTATGTTTGCTGCGCCCTAAATTCTTCCATTAAAATAATGAAATTTTATTTCTTCGCTGCCATAAGTGAATCCTTCCGTGGGGGCACACACCACACAAACACCCATCTATCTTTAATGTCGCAATGGACCGCACTAGAGAAGCTAGAAGTACAGGTGCCCGATTCGTCGTCGATTACCGGCTACCAACTTTTCGGCATTACGAAACAAATACCACGAGCTCTTAGAGCGCCTTAGGATACGGTAATTTAAGACTCGTCTAAACTAGCTCTTGAGGCTTTATCTCGTGACGCATTCAGAGGCAGTCTGCCCAGGCCGAAAGCTCGGACCGGACCCGGCCCGCCACTCGGTCCGCGGGAAATGACGCAGAAACGAGAGTATATGTATACTGCAGTCCGTACGGGGGGAGGAAGTTATGCCTCGGGAGGTTCGTTCCCATCCAGAGACCCCGCCCCGCTTTTCCAGCAACAGATCATCGTGCCTGTGTCCCCACTCAGCGTCCCCATCCTCCCTCCACTTCGGGTCTTCTTCCTCGATTCTCTTCGGCAATGCGAGCGGTTCCCTGTCTCTCCCCAAGTCGTTCCCAGGGCGTTTAGAGTGGGGGAACTTAGGGGAGTAGTATCCGTCCGCGAGAGCTCCTCCACGATAGATCTCCGCGCCTCGAAAAGTACTTCCCTCACTCATAACGAGTCGCATAAGTCTCAAATCTCTCTGTTTCCCACCCTCCCCTCCTATTTGTTCTTTTTTCTTTGCCCCTTCATTGTGCTAAGCTCAAACCTTCCCCTCTGCTTCTTTTATTCTCCTTTCTAACTCCTACAGCGTGTCTCAAAAGTACCCTGAACAAGTCCTACGCGAACGCATGCCCCCTTTTCCTGCGATCTGTATGCTATCCCTATGCGCTCCCTAACCCGATCCTGTTTGACTTCCACAGCCTGCCTTCCCCAACTGCATCACTGAAGGACGAAAAATTATAAATAGCAAAAAGCAGAGGCCATAACAAAGACGTGGGAACTAATCTCGGCTCATTTCCATAAGCGCTGCCGGCTAGAAAAACTGCCCGTCGCGCGCCATGATTAGCATCTTCGGCTCTCGACAATATTGCTTTTTTTTGTTACAATACATGCGCAGATCAGACGCTATAGTATAGGGTTATAGTAAGGTGCTACGGCAGGCTTAAACATGAACGAATGTCGACGGCAATTTTTCGTCGCCCGTCTGAGTTAACTGGTACTAATAATGCTAAATCTGGGGACAGCTTGTTATTAATCTTGCATATACGCAATACTTCAAATTGCAAAAAGCGCCGCCACGGTGGCTCAGTATTTACGGTGCTCGGCAGCGTACCCGAAAGACGCGTGTTCGATCCCGGCCGCGGCGGGTGAATTTCGATGGAGGCGAAATTCTAGAGGCCCGTGTACTGTGCGATGTCAGTGCACGTTAAAGAACCCCAGGTGGTCGTAATTTCCGGAGCTCTTCACTACGGCGTCCCCTCATAGCCTGAGTCGCTTTGGGACGTTAAACCCCCATAAACCATCAAATTGCAAAAACGGGGGCAGAAAAGGGCGACGGGCAACACAAGGCGCGAACTTACGTCTGCTCGTTGCAAGCCCGTTGGCACCAGCTTTGCTCATTAATGAGTGACATTTGGCTTGTGATCACAGTAATAAGACGAGTATAGAAAACTCCTGTCAAGATGCTTGTAAGAACGAGTTGTAAGTTCGCGTCTTGCGCTGGCCGTCGTTTTCCGCTGACGACCTCGCGTTTGGTTCTTCCAAGTAATGCGCGTATTCAAGATCAAAGGCAACGCGGCGGAAACGCGAACGAGAGTAGGTTGTGAGAATGAACAGATCGACGCTCGCACCACTTTGCGATGCACGAGAAAGCCAAACTCCCGATGAAACAGAAATGCCCATCTACTTCTTCATTTATATACGAGCTCCAAAGCAAAACTTTAAAATAGAAAGAAATTAACGGCCATATTAAGGCGCCACTTGCACAGGAACGCCGCATCGTGTAGCGCCTTTCTATCTCCGGCCGATCAGCGATCGAACAAAGCAACCGAGCAACGTTATAGCGAGATGGCGAAAATTGAATTTCGATCGAAACCGGCGACACAAAGTGGAGCGAAACCGCGGAGCGCCGGCGCCACTAATACGCATACGATTGAGACAAACGATTTGGGCGGATGACTTGCTTTTACTTTTTTTTAACGTGTTTCGTTCAGGAGCCCAAGTGGGAGAACCGGGGCGCGCTTAAAAGCCTCCATCGAGGCTGCAACGACAGCTACATCAAAGAGAGGCACTTGGCCCGCATTCAAACGAGGCTGTTTTTGTTTTATTTTTTGTAATGTGAAATGCTCTGCCGGGAACGAGCCCTCTGATGTGGCTTGTGGCGGCGCCAAAGGACGCATGCGTATGTGGCGCCAGCATTTCGTAACTAAGGGAACAACTAAGCGAGGGTGGGGGCGGTCGGTTGTAATGATTAGTAACGATGTCACGCTATCACAAATCTTAGTTTGCTATCAAAAACAGACGCAATAAAGAAATGTTTACTCCAATCTTTGCTAATTGATGTGATGAGCAAAAAAGTGGCCTGGCTTAGCTTATGGTTAAGCCTAGGATGCGAAGCATACGTCGCTTGGCAAGCCGTACTTCTCGTTCTTCTCCCGTTTCCGTGGCTCTTTGTAACTTGCGCTTTGCGGTCTGGCGAGCCGCCCTCTACCTGGCCGACATCTCGCTGCTCAACTGACTCAACGAGTGCGTCGCCTTTTATACAATTGCGTGACGTCAGTATCTCCTAGCGGTAGGAGCGGGAATTAGGCCGCCGGCGGAGGCTGCGCGTCCGCAAGCGAGCGCACGAGTTGAGCCCCAGCTTTCACAGCTGTTGTGACGTCATATCACGTGGTGCGCCGATGTAGGTCAAGTGGTAGCTACGCGGCCGCGCGCGGCGCAGCAAGGAAGAGCTCGGTTGTGCGGCTAGTATGCTTCGCATAATAGACGGGAAAATACGCCCAGTAGCCGCTTCCTGCATTGTCTGATAACAGCCATATTAGAAAGTAAATGCACAAACATCTCCTGCCGCGCGTGATACATTAGGCTAAGCCTGGCCAGCGGGCCGAAAAACGCACTTCGCTCGGAGATACGCCATATGGTGTAGCCACCTGAGATACTCATCACGGATTTAACTCTGATGCCCGCCCGATAAACCTTGGCGACACGTTTGTGTGCTGAGTAAGGGATCATACTGCGCTCCATCGCCCACGTCTGAGCTGAAACACATGGTCTCGCACTTGGCCACAAGTTCTTATCCGCCATTTCGCCAACTCAACAGATGCGTTGCTGTCACTGCCGTTACTTTTTTTCTTTTTTCAGCAAACGGTAGGCGATGCTGGAAGCACCGAAGACGGAAACAGAGGTTTCCATGTGGATAAGTAGGGAAGCTTTCCTCTTTAGTTCAGGATAATCCTTACGGTGTGACGTTCAAGAGCGAAGTTTTCCGTAGCCTGTCGTTTTGCCATATATATCAAAAGCGTTTTACTTATACTTTTTTGTGCGTGTGTGTGCATGCGGTAAAACGTGTCCGCTGTTCATCAGAAACGGACCCCTACGTGTGAACATCTGGTTTATCCGCGCCCCGGAGTGTTATTTTATCCTTTGTTTGGTACGGTCTGGTCGTTTCTGCAGCAGTACTTGCTTTGATCATTTCAACCCCCCGCAGCGCAAGGCATACCAAAGGCGCTCTGCTATCGGTACGTCACGCTTTCTTCGTTACGTTGTTGGTTCTTCACTTTGACTGTCGTACGCTCATATTATAGTAACTCTTCTCCGCTCTGCCTGATTCACTCCCATCGTTTCTCGTGTAAAGTCTGAGCTCTTTATTTCATTTTTGTAAGCCTCGTGATCAGTTTACCACGCGAAGACTACTATGACGTGCTTCCAACTAGGCTTTGAAGCGTGAAGGTGAAGCCTAACGCGCCGTTATTTGGATGTTCCTCGCGTGAGCCGAAAAACCTTTCTCCGACCATTGTTTCCTCGAAAACGAAATAGACTACTCTGCCGGGTGCTTTCTGCCATGCCTCGGGGCCAGCACTCGGCATACATATCGCACGCCCAAGACGCTGCTGTCCACAGCAACAACCCCGCGCAGGCATTCATGTTTGCACCACTTCCTCGGCTGTCGTGATTCGAGTTGTTGTGAGCGCCTGAGCGGCTTGTTGACGCTGTGTACACAATTGCATGTTTACTGTCGCACGCTTGCTTTGAGCTTATTCTCGTTTAAGGATCTTTTTTTTTCTTATATTTAGCATCGCATACTCCCTTTCTAACGTCATTTTGGGGCCTCTTTCCTCACCCTTCTCTCTTCAAGAAGCGTTGTCGTCCTGTGTAACAAAATAATGCGAATCACTTCTACTTCCATCTCATCTTTCGGGCGCCAGAAGCAGCTCGACGTAGCATGAGGCATGCCGAACCGAAATTGAGTGCACAAATACCTCATGTTGAAGAATAGGCTACGTGAAAAGCGAAACTAGCCACGTGACAAGCGTTCTCTTTCGTTGCTCAGTGCTCATGGTGTTCTGCTACTGAGTTCAAAGTCGCAGGTTTAATGGTGAAAAGCGACAGAATCAGTGTTCTCAGATTATGTAGCACGTTAGAGATTCCGTACAGCAGTCAAAACTAATCGCTGGGTCTTTTCTATGGGTGTGTGCTCGTAATGGCAAGGCACATCAATTTTCCGCGTATGAAACAAATAGTAATATGCCGAGCTTAACATTGAAGTTGACCCGTGAGGAAGAAAAATTTCTATACTCCCCCCCCCCCCCCCCCTTTTTTTTTGAATTCAGTTTTTCGACTTCAAGTGTTTTTCGCATTTGTATTAGTACATATCAAAGAGAAACTGTCTTTCCGTGACTTATCTCTGGTATCCTAAACTGGTGCAAGAAAAATTACTTTTAAATCCCGTAAGAAATCAATCACTCTGTCAGGACGGGGGGGGGGGGGGGGGGGGGGTTGGAACAGGCGTGAAGTACGGGGGAGGATTAAAATTTCTCACGCTGAACCGACGCAAAACCTTTGAGCACCGAGGGCGCAACAGCAGAAGGAAAAGTATGCCCTGAAACTTTTGCACCCAGTAGTGTAAAAACAACGCCAGGAAAAGAACCAAACACATACAGAAGGAAACGTATAGGGAGACAGCCTATATTTTAAAGAAAAGTAGGGGCCTTATTCCAGGTCAGAAAAAAAAGAGGAGTGAACTTTCCGAAAACCTGGAGAAAACGCGTGCCAATAACGCATTTTGCGATGGGTATGGAGGGGAAGGAAACGCGAGAAAAAGGGGAAAAAAGTAAGAATGACCGGCCGCCTCTCGGCGCCGAGAAATGCCTCTTAAGCTGCATATCAGCGCTAAAACATGCTCGCACTTCTTCGGAATGGAACTCGTCTTTGCGTCGCCGTCATCCGACGACTTCGGACGGGAGGAAAAAAAAAAGGATCGAAGAAGTTGGAGACAGCGAAGAATCATCGCCACAGCAACGAACTCCCGGAGCTACGCAGCGTTTGTGTACGGGAAAGCTCAGCGCGCGCTCACACGAGCGCGCGCACACACACACGCAGTTAGTCATTCTTAGCGAACTGTTCCCGACAGCTGTCCGTTAAGTGGACCGTCCTCCTTCGCCCGCTAACCCCCTTTCCTTCATTTATTTATTTATTTTTTATTTCAAAACAGCGCAACACAGGAGAACAATGATAAGCCTGGGCAGAGAAAACAAATAGTAGAAAAAGTAGTAGAAAGGGAAAAAAATATCAGCAAGAACAAAGAGCTGGGAGGGGTTGAAAAAAAACTTGGTCACAGCTCGCGACAGTGGCCCTAAAAACTCGCGAAAGAATTAAAAGTTCAGTGTAAACAAAATGTGACGCAGAGCGTGGTTCTGGCGGAAACTTCTTAACACAGTGTCATAACTCACTTCCGTCAAGGACGTCGACGGAAGGAAGGAAAAGCGGACAAGAAAAAAAAAACTACGATCTTGGCGCCTAGAAAGAAGCGTCTTTCCCTCTATTCTTACTTCGTTGTCGCACTCTGTCCGGACGGTTCGCCTTTTGGGAGTACAACGCGAGGCTGTCCGACGCATATGTCCGGCCTGATTTCCTCGTGGCGCTGAAATTAACGCCCGCCGGCGAGCGGACCCCCCGTTCGACGAGAACGAGGTTGTCTTTGCGCACTTTGCTGCTGCCTCTTCTCTCTCGCTTTTCAAACCGCTTAATTTTTTTTTCTCGCGTATCCTCGCCAAGTCTTCCCTGTCTTCGTGCAACACACTAAGCTGGTTACTCGGTCACTTGGTAATGAACGGTGGCCCTCCTTTTGTTAGTCACCTTTTTAAATGCATCGTCGAAGTATTCGTTTGTTTGCTTGTTTCTTTCTTTTTTATACTGGTTATTTTGTATTTTTAAGACATAGCCGTGAGGAGACACCTTTTGACGGTAAATGATACCGGTAAACGGTACCGGTGATCCATGGCATGGTTGTTCAGCGCCTGAGGTATATCTGTTCTTTGCGGTGACCCCCACGCCACACTCTCCCATATCCTTTTCGGCTGCCCTGCTGACCCTCCCCCGCGGGGACAGCACGCCATCTCGAGCTGGGAGGTCCTGCTCATGTCTGCAGACCCGACATCGCAGCTTGCTGCGGTGACTCGGGCTGCCGACGTCATGTCCCGGCATGACCTACTTGATGCAGTGCGGGACCGCGCAGTGGCCCAGGGACCCAGCTGGGTCTAAAACTCACTTGCCCCAATAAAGTTTTTCTGTCTGTCTGTCTGTTCTTTGTTCGTCGTCTTGGTCTGCGCTGCCCCCCATACCTTAGAGTACACATCCCCTCAGACAAGAACACGCCCACTGATTCGTAAACTACTGCGGCTATTTGTGTATGCTCAGTGGTAGTCACGCGCGGTGTTATTACAACGCTAATCATATCCAGATAGCGCGCTGATCATCCTTCGCACCCTGAGGGTAGGCGGCTAAAATTTTCTTCCCTTCTTAGTATCGCAAAAAAGAAGCCTCAAGGACGTGTGGCTGACAACACAAACCAACATAGTCCTGTCATTATCCGCGGTGGCTCAAGGCCATACTTGTAGAGGTGAAAGTTTGGCTCGCGTTCTGTAATGTGGGACGAATTGATTTGAGCGTTGAGGTACATGGCACACATGCGCTTGGATTGCTTTTCGCGCGTCCAGGAGCATTTTGTCCCCGACAGAACACGGTGGCAGACGCTATCACCGGGTAATTTTTTTCTCCTTACGTGGGTATAAACACGACACCAAGCCGATAACAAAAAATAATAATAATAAATATCTAATGTGGATGCTGGGGATACAAGAACGCTCAGCCTTACACTCAGATACCTTAATTTCCAAGGAACAGCCTGAAGACAGCACGTGTAAAATTGTGATACTGAAAACACACAGTGGAAACTCAGAATGCGCGCAGTGTTGAGCGTTGTAGTAACGCTGTGTGGCGCAGACAGTATAGACAACAACAACAACAAAAAAAATCGATCTTGGGAATACAATTTCAGGCCGCGTAAAAGACCGTTCAAGCGAAGACAACTCTCTTGGAGTGTTGGATAGTGGTGTGAATGTACAGGTGGGATTAACGTTACAGCGGCCTGTCGGCAATTGCTCCGCCTGATTCACTGATTTTAATGATTGCGCCTCTACCATATTGTTCGATAAGGCCAGTGTTCTTTAACAACTTCAGGAGTGATTTTGACACTAATTGCTGCTCAGTTCGGAAGCCCCCAGAGTACACGAAGTGACTGCACACGGAATCCACTTCAGAGAATCTCCGACCAGTCGATTTAATCGCACCTTCCGCCACGAGGAAGACCTCCGCAAGAGCATTCATTTCGGTTGTCGTCACACGATCGCTTTATTTTGCAAACACGGTTCGAACGAATAAAAGATCCGAAGTAATTTTCTTAGCAGTTTCCGAATGGCCATCAATTGGAGTGCACGACACAGTTCCTGTTCTAAAGCGTGATTACCTAGAGTTAACGCCTACCTGCGACCATAGAGGGCACACCTTTTCCACTGCGATCGCTTTAACTACAATCTAGAACGTACTGTACCGAGGGGGCTTCCCCAAAACACATCATAATGAATCACTCTTCCATGGTCTAGATTCCTCACCCAGGCATGAGCCCATTCGCCAGACTCCCGGACGGGGGCAAAAGGGTGTCAACAACCACGCCTCAAGGCGTCGCTCACCGTTCAGCTCGCAGCAGGGCCAGTCAGTCAGAGTTGAAGGGAGCCCGACCTCGTTCGTCAAGAGCCACGCGTCGAACCTCTCAAGGAGTCCTTTCGTGTCAAGCGAGCAGCACCACCACCGCTATGGAGTCGCTTCACCGGCGTGCCGCACGCCGTGCAGGCTGTCACGAACAAGGACAACAAAGAGCGCGTGGACCGGAGCGCCGCGTGCTGCCAGTCGAGACGAGGAGGAGGGTCCAGCGCCAAGCGTCGGCCTGTCGCCACGGCAGCCGACTGACTCCGCGGTTCGGAGCCGCGACCGAGCGCGCGCGCCTCGCGAGAAGGTCGGCGGCGCGCAGGCGATGGCGGGGGCGCTGCTGCAGCGCGCGTTGCATTTTTATTTTTTAGGGGGAGAGAGGAGACCACGCGGATGGCGTTCACGATCGAGCAAATAAAAACGGCTAGGTGATCCTCGTCGAATCGTTTGAATGCGCTAGCAGCAAGTACATCTGAGGTTCGCACACTAAAGTTCGTTTTATCCGAGGCGGCGTACTTAGGTTCGTTATATCGGAGGTAAACACACGAGAGCGCGTTATATCGGTTATATGCCACTGCCTATGTTGGAGGGATAAAGGAGCACTGCTTGAGCTTGAGGATGGGGAAAGGGGATATCGTTGTAGCAAATAAACCACTCCCACACTTTTCATACTCTCCCGAAGCGAACCATTGAGAACGATAGCTGTGCCAGCCTGCCCGCTCTCCTTCATCGGCTCATACTACAGTTCTTGGATGACGTGAACGCATTTTTCCCATTGGCCTTCCAGCAGACAACTCGACAATGCTTCATTTTTATTGGCCACAATATGATCACGTGGTGGACGTCATCACGTTATTAGTTACTACGAAAAACATGCGCTGCTACTGCTACGATGACGACGCAGCAGATCTGGGAGAGCTTCAGCAACATAGCTATGGCTGTGAAACAAGGAGGAGCAGGAAAGGGACAGCAGACGGCAACGGCAGATAAATCTGCGCTACGCCTTGTTGTCTCGCGATCGAGATACGTTTAGATACGTAGGTACGTTTAGATACCCAAGTTTAGATACTTTTGGCACACATAGCGACAATTTCCGGGGACTGCGGCAGGCTCTGAACAAAGCGGAATTTCGAACCAAGGTTTTTTTTTTTTTTTGGTTTACAAAGAGCTTATATCCGACAGCAGTTTTTCCTGGAATTCTTCCTGGCGAGCTTCCCTTGTTCGTTTTTTTTTTTTTTTACAGCGAGAGCCGTTATTGGGAGCCTATTCTGAGCAGTCAGGTGACTGAAGGCTGTTGAAATTTTCAATACAGCTCCAAAACAATCCATATCGATTCAAACCAACACAAGCGGAAAAGAGATAAGAAGAGAAGCAAGAAGAAAAAGAGAACGGAGCGTAAGAAAGAAATAAAGATGACGAGAAGGAAAAAAGAAGAGAGGAAGGAGAATCAGAAGAAGAAAAGAAAACGAGAGAAAGAAGAGGAAGAAAATAGATAGATGCCATCTTGGAGACAGAAATAGACATGGCGGCTCTCGTCGATTAACTAAGGTGTACACTTGTTTAACTGGTAATTTTTTTTTTGTCCTGGATCAAGAGATAGTATTCTCAACTGTGCAACGTCTGCGGCGGCAAAGTTTAAGCCTGCTAAGTTTCAGTTCATCACTACTCGTCACTAAAGTTGCAGATCACTGATAAAGCATCTACCGAGGGATCGTCATGACCATCGTCAGCCTGACTACGCCCACTGCGGCGCAAAGGCCTCTCCCATGTCTCTCCAATTAACCCTGCCCTTTGCCAGCAGCGCCCACCGTATGCCCGTAAACTTCTTAATCTCATCCAGCGACCTACCCAGGGATACCTTCGTATAATCACTAAGATTAGTGGGCGCAACCAACCTGCGCCTTCGTAATGCGGCGTCTTTCACGGACAGGACAGTGAAACTGAACGCGTTAGCTATCGCAGTAGCGGACTATTTCTGTATTCACGACATTTCCGCCAGTATACACGGCGTGTGATAAACATGAAATAATGACAGCATTACTCACATATTCCTGCTCTGCCCATATACCGCGGCACCAAAATATGACAGCCTTTACGTCTTCATCGACCATAATTAAGCCAGCAATATTGAGCCCGTTTTTCTGACGCTTACAGCTCGGCACTCGACCATCTTCTAAATGATTTGCTAGATGGAATAACGTAACCGTGGCTCGCAGAAATACTACACCTTTTATCTGATGGAAAATAATAAGAAAGCTTACAGCTCGGTACTCGGTAATTTTCTAAATGATTTGCTAGATGGATTAACGTAAGCGTGGCTCGCAGAAATCCTACACATTTTATCTGATGCGAAATAATAAAAAAGCTAACAGCTCGGTACTCGGTCATTTTCTAAATTATTTGCTAGATGGAATAACGTAACCATGGCGCGCAGAAATACTACAGCTTTTATTTGACGCAAAATACAGAAAAGAACGGAGGCGAACGTGCACGTGTAGGTCCTATCCGTCGCCCAGACTGTACACACTCGCGTGACGAAGCGGGCCTGCAACGATGGGCACATTAGCCGAGTACGGACTTTCGTGGGCTCTAAAAGGAAGACAACGGTGCTTGAATGGGAGACGGAGAGCTCGCCGCTTGGGAGGTGGGCGGAGGGGAAGGAGGGCAAAGCCCTTTGCGACGATAAGATGACCGCTCCAGTGTGGTCTACACTGCACGTATGCTCCCATGGAGCACTTCTTCCGCGGGCAATATAACGGGCCACGCCACCTTTAACGACTTCGGGAGTCCCCCTCAGGGAAGCCGACGAGTGCCATGTACGGCCGGCGCTTTTCTACGCGCAAGTTTCTCCCGTAGACGTGCCTCAGTCATTCCCTGTCTCGTTTCGGTGACGCCATCATCGTCGCCAAGCTTGCCGACTATGTGACTATGCACAGACTGCGGATTTCCCCATAAAATGCGCACGTAATGCGGGACTGTCGCCACACAAAGCCACTAATATTCAGCACCGCTTTACAACGCCTTCTTCAAAAATTGCAGTCTATACCTCGTGAGAGGCCTTTCTGACATATGCACTGTGTTCTTTATGTTGTGCATTTTCTGTCTGTCTGTCTGTTGTTGCCAGGAAGAAAGAAAAGGAAAGTGCACAGGCCTGCTCACTGGCTCAAGCCGAGCCACAATCGCTACCACGTGCAGATAGTAGGAGAGGTGAAAGATGGGATAGAAAGACAGGATAGTAAAGACGCGCTAAAGACAAGGCCGATCCCGGAGGTAGTGCAATACCGGGCCAACCGGTGGCGGAAGTGAAGCATCCTTCAAACTCCCCGCCACATTTCCAAAAATAAGTCCAATTGGACCCGTAACATACTCTACGGGATCCGGACATATTGTGCATTGTGTGTGTTGTAGTTGTGCTGTGTTTTGTTGGCAATTACAGGTATGTCGTCAGTTGGAGGGATTTCTCGCCTTGTGTGGAAAGGCACAGCCGACGCCTCTGCCAGGCGCCAATGTCCCGATCCTTTCACGTCCATGTAATCCAATAAATATGATTGTTTTACCTAATCTAGAAATCCATGGTTTCGATAACATTTTTTGCTCCGCCGCGGTGGCTCAGTGGTTAGGGCGCTCGACTACTGATCCCGAGTTCCCGGGTTCGAACCCGACCGCGGCGGCTGCGTTTTTATGGAGGAAAAACGCTAAGGCGCCCGTGTGCTGTGCGATGTCAGTGCACGTTAAAGATCCCCAGGTGGTCGAAATTATTCCGGAGCCCTCCACTACGGCACCTCTTTCTTCCTTTCTTCTTTCATTCCCTCCTTTATCCCTTCCCTTACGGCGCGGTTCAGGTGTCCAACGATATATGAGACAGATACTGCGCCATTTCCTTTCCCCCAAAAACCAATTATTATTATTATTATAACATTTTTCGCTAACCTAAAGCGCACCTCTGTAGAGCTGACTGTCGTCAGTCTACGCAAGGCTGCAGAACAGAGCTTTTGGTTGCTGACTGGATGGAACCCCGTGCGTCGTAGTAGTGGTCCAGTGGTGAAACTTCCGTCCAGACAGTACGAGACACCTGTCTGTACACCCCTCTCCCCGCTTCCTTTCACAACCCCGTCGCCAAGAGCTAACAATATCCTAGAAACAGTACCGCTTTCACCACGTCATTCATCGTCCGAAACCGCTAAATTTCTAAACTTCCGCGTGACCCGCCGCCGCGCCTCAGCAGCTGTGGCGTCCGAGTGCCGAATTCCAATCACACAAGGTCGCGGGATCAAATTCCGACCAAAGAGGCCGCATTTTGATGGTGGCGGTGCAAAGGCCGCCAGTGTCTTTGGCCTAAATTAATACGGAGACCTCCACTGCGGCCTCCCTCACAGCGGAAAGAAAAAGCGACGGCGAAATCTACCTAAAAAACAGGGTCGGAAAGCTATATTATATAGCTGCCATTCAGAAGCGCTGCCCTGCAGTCCTCCCACTCCCCTAAAGGAGAGGTTGCCCACCCAATGCTGCAGTCGACGCGCCTCCGCTGACCTTTACACCCTCCAGAAAAATTCTGTTGCGTGTGTGAAGCCTCGGCTTAGAGTAAAAGGGTGCAGTACAGTGAAGGCACCAGGGTAATCATCGAAGGTAAATACAACTGCTTTCGCACAACTGTCGCATTAGATGTCTGATCGGCAAGTAATTTTTCTTCGTCAATATTGCGCAGTTAGCATGAAATGCACAACACTGGCATTTGTAGCGGCTGCGGACAATGCACGGAGTGCGGAAAATTAAAAAAAAATTCAGTCAAACGAACTTCGTAAACTTTATGCCGGATGCGGGCTGTACACCGGAAATTAAGGTATATAATGGCTGGGTGGTTTTATTGTAGCGTCATAGTTGCCATAACGGTGGATCACACACAGCTTCCGCAGTGCACATCAGAGCAGGTGCTGGCTCCACAGCGGCGGCCTAATCGTTTGAGCATCCGCCCCGCATGCGGGAGGTGCGGCGTTCGATCCCCAGCATCGCCGGGTACTCAGCGGGGATACAATGAGTACAAGCTTTCCCCTGCCCGGCGCTCGGCTTATTCAGGGTGAAACGCTTGGAAAATGGGTCTTTGACCTCACCTTGAGTAGAAGAAAAACCTTGTACCATGGCACTCTTTGGCCATAGATGCCCTTGCGCCATAAAAAAATCATAATCATCATCATCATCATTATCATCACCATCCTGGTCCTGGTCCACCAACGAAGCAGCCGATATGATGTGGTTTCAAGCCGTCCATATAAGGCCTTCTAGATTTGAGGACGCGTTGGGACTGACGCCCCGGAAGGCACTCGCTTAGCTAAATTAAGATAAATGCATCGCACCGACTTGAAGCATGCACGCACATGTGACAGCACACCCTGTAGCGAGAAATTTCCTGGTGCGAGCCATTGAAGAACGCTTACTCGCTAGCGATAAGAAAGGTTGCACCCATGCATACTAAATATATGCGCGCCCCGGCACTTCGCGTACACAGCCGGACCCAGAGAGGGTAGACTATCAACAACAGCGCATTAACAATTCGAAGACGTGAGCTGAGAAATGGCAGAAAGGGATGGAAAAGAAGAAAAAAATAATCTCGTGTCGCTGATCACATGCATGGCGTGGCGACAAATGAGAATACCGCGTCCGCTGGCTCCCACGCCGGACGGGAACGATGGAGAGTTTCGGCCTGTTTTCTATGGCTTTCTTTCTCGGTTATTTTCCTTCCTTCCTTTTTTTAGCGATTTAGATTTGTGGCCTTTTCCTTCTCATTGTCGAAACACGCCCTGTCTGCACACTGACCACGGAAGTCCGAGAAAAAAAAACGAAGAAACCCGAAGCGGCTCTGAAGAGGCTTCACCAACCGGTTGCTGCGTCGGCATGCAGCCACGTTGCCCACCCTGTCACGAATAGTTCTGTGCAGCAGTTTCAAAGACGAGGCACTTCGAATGGTGCGGTTTGCTTCTGCGAGAGACATGTGGCTGCCCCGCTTTCTGGCTTCCTGCAAACCTACAGCTTCTTAAGTTTCGCTATACGAGCAGAGCTGAAGATACACTCCACGTTTTGTGATAAAGCAGCCCGGCGATATTTGGGACTAAAGAAAGAACGTCTATGATTGCAGTGACTCACTGCCAAAACCGCATGCGTGGATATTAAGATCAAGGGGGTGACTCGATGGTGACTCTTCATTCATTCACCCCTTCCCCTCACCCTATTACCTTATTCACACCAGCCTTACAAACAGAATTTTTTTTTCGTAATAGTCACATTGTTATGCATTCTATCGCAGTTTGAACTTAGTCTACCTTGGGAAAACCATAAATGCTCGAGCGCACAGGTTTGATATTTCTGTGCTCTTAATTGTATGCAAAAATAAAAGTACAAAGACGAACCAGCACGTACGTGTGTATACAACAACAACAACAACAACAACAACAACAACAACAACAACAACAACAACAACAACAACAACAACAACAACAACAACAACAACAAACATCTTGTCTTGTGCTCTTCTTACCTTGCACAGACTTACGTAACCTCACGTGATTTACGAGGATGAAAAGTCACACACGCCCAGCGGTGTAACTCGTTTGCCTGCGCTAATTCCACATGAAGGAATAAAGATAGCATTCTTTACTTTTCACGACAGAATCGAAGGAAGAGACGAAATGAAGTCCAAAAGCGCTTATCCAAGACTCTGTCCGGTAGTCTACCCTATACAGGAGCATGATGCCATCTAAATGATTCATGATGCAAAGCGAAACTGACGAAACTTTCCTTGCGTAAGAAGAGTTCCTTACTGGCCTTTCTCTCCTGCTGTCGAGACGGCGCTATCGTTCCTTGTTCATTACGATTGCTGAGTGCTTGCGAACCAGCCGGTCAAGTAACACTGCTGAGTAAGATAGGCCTGCTGCTGCTCCTTTATACTTCCGATAGCAAGGGGGGTGTTCACGTGACGTCACGGGCACCATTTTGTTGTGCAGGCCGGAGTGCAGGCCGCAGCAGGAGTGCAGCAGTGCAGGCCGGAGCAGAGGCGATAAACCCTTTAGACAAAGTCAGCGGCCTTTCGCAGCGCTCCGCAGATGAGAGACTGGCGGCCATTGTGACGTCTGTGAATAGACTCCGTTGACCTCTTCATCGGGTGTAGAGTCCACCGTGGTGTATAGAGACATGTCAAAACTCGTCCTCTCTTGGCGGTTGCAAACCGTTTCCGCCGCCATTTCCACCATGCTAACGCCGGGTGCACCCAACAGCCCAACGGGCAATATGACGACGCGCATGAAGCCATTAAGCCCCAACTCGATGGACATCCTAGGCGTACGGGCGGAGCGCCTATGCGCACGGGCGTACGCTGGAGCCTATCTGCGCATGCGCGAGGCGCGACGCGCGAGCAGGCGCGAGCGGGGCGCAGATATCTGTACATGTCAGATGTGCGCGCCTCACTGGAACGGTGACTTCATGCGCGCCTGCACTCGGGCGCTTGCGCGCGCGCGTCGGAAGCGGGTTCCGGTTCCGGAAGTGGGTTCCGCTGAGCTCTCGAAGACTTTCTTTTTCGTGGCTTGGACCTCTTTCAGGTTCTTCCCACTTCGCGGTTTTAGTTGTTTCTGCGGCTGGCGACTGAACTACAGCAAAGAGAAGCAGGCATGAAGTGACGCCGTCGGCGATTCAGTTCATCTCCGGAGTGGGCGAGCGTCGACTCCTGGCTGGCGGGTGCTGCACGGAATTCGCAGTGGCGGAGAGGCATGCGCGCTTGCGTGGGCAGTCCCCCGTGCCAGCTCGACGACGAGGAAGACGGCGGCCGATTGGAATGGAATTGCATTCTCGATTTTTTCGAAAAAGGGACGTAGACCTTAGAGCGGGAGACGGTGCACGATACAAGGTTTTTCACTTTATTGAACACGGCTTTATTGGAGATGGTTACTCAGAAGGTTAACAGGAACATGCTTGGCAATTAGGCACTATAATAGACACAAATATGAGTGAACACAAGTGTTACTTCTTGATACTCCAAAGACGCACTTTCGTGAGCAAACGCGAGGCGTCCTGTGTTCTAAAATTCCCTCAGGACACTGAACTGGGCCTGATCGTGGCGTTGACAGTTGACAACTGTTATAGGTGCTTGTGTGCGTGCTGACAGAGATGCGGTCAAAGAATGCCGCAAACTCTCGTATTTAATTGATATTTGAGTGCCGCTACGGTGGCGCAATTGTTGACAGAATAATCGCAAGGCTGACCACACCTGTGGTTTACAGCAAGCTCAATCTCTGGACGCATGACGACATCGGTCGGTGCGAAGCGAAAGTGCTGATCAGGCGATGATTTCATCGTATTGCGCAGTACAAGTATGCGCGTTGCGTTATGTGGCACAAGTTTCGAGCGTCAAATGGTATGGACCTCCTTCACCCCGCGACGTCACGAGGATGCGGTGGCGCTGATGTCAGGAGCGACTTTCGCATGGTAGGCAAAACAGGTTCCGGCTGCCCGTGCCTACCGCAGCTGCCCTATAGCTATCGGCGGCTGCATCATGCCTGACTACTGCAGAAGCAGCATGTACTGACCAGCTGCGTCACTGTTGGATCCGCGTAGTAGTATAAAAAGGAAATTTAAATTAGCCCCGATAGGTTTCTAGCAGATAAATACCGCATAAGGAAACTGGCTAGCAGGGAATGGGCCGTGGTAGTAGAACTCGAATTCTGGGAGTTGATCGGCACTGCCACTCAATGTACTTAATAGCATGGAAGTTACTGCGTTCATTCACCTGAACATCAGCATGGTGCGCTCATAACTGTGCAAGGAAAAAAAGCACATATGTAGCTCTGCACATATTTATCACCTTGAGCCGGTGTGCACGGGGCGCCAGCAGGTTCACTCGGCCCCAAGAAATGCGTTCTTTTGTTAATAGCACAGCTTGTTTAAACGACGCGTTTTATGGCATTTAATATGTACCTGAAAATGTTTTTTAAATATGACTGACGTAATTATCTGATTCGAGTTGAAAGAAATTTGGTAAGTTCTTGCGCGGTCACGTTGGCATGCTTAGAATAACGTAAAAGCCACATGCTTTTTCATATATTGCATCACGCATGTGTCATGTTTCATGATGTGGTCCATGATCGCGAAGCTTGTTTGGAGAAGCAGGCGTGCTACTAACAGACACGTGGCGAGATTGAGAGGAAACGCGGCGATGAAACGCGTTTTCGTTATTTACGCATGCGATATGTACCTAAATTTGGTGCAAATATTAAACTGCTGCGCTAGTTTCAGTAATGCGCTTTATTTTTACGTATACCTGGTGCAGTTCTTGAGTCATTACAATTAACACCCTCGTCAAGTCACCCCAAGGTCTTAAATAATTGAGTAGAAAGTGCGCTATTTTTTTATGCCAGCATGTTCACAAAGCCCTGTTCTGTATGATGACGCTGTTAGCTCTTCTTTTAGATGATCATGTACTTACGCATCCATAGTTACATGAAAACGTTTCTTACAAAAATAACGAACATATATATAGTACTGCACGTGTAGGAAAAAATTAAGCGATTTATTACTTCTCAATCTCTCACTCGGGAATCGTTTGCGACAAATAGAATCATTCTATTTTCCTGCGTTACGAAATTACGAAGGTGTGAGTGATGCCCAATCGCAGAAAAAGTGAAAGGTCAGAAAACGAACCTTAACGTTTATTCCCTCGTTTTTGGCCTCTTCGCTTGCGCTTTGGTCAAAGAAATGTGGCAATGAACTCAAAGAAAGCGTCAAAGAAATCAGAGAAATTACCTCAATTTTCGAGAACACATCAAGAAAGCGTAATTTATAAATTTCTACCGAATATTTTGCTATAATTTTTTCGTCACGAAACAGATCACCCCAGGGTAAGAAAGAAAATAATTCCAGAAATCAAAAATTTTCACCAAATCGACCAGTTTAACAAGGGGAGACTGAAGTCGGCCTGGCTGGTGCGTGATCCTGCGGCTAAAAACAGCGCTTAAGCGAGACGGAGAATGGAAGACGACGCTGTCCCCACTTTTCGCTCAGCGCGACAGGTACGTGTGTCAGCAGACGGTGAGCGCACGTCTGCTCCGCCGAAAGAACGCCAGCACATCATCTCACTGCTGTCCCGAAGTAATATCATTCTGGCTATAGCAGAGTGTCAAAAACTTTACATTTTATTCAATGCCTAGCGTAGAAATCAACGGCAGAGATGCTTTCTGTTTACTAATAACCATATATACAATACACAGTGGCCAACTATTTCTCTGAATACGTCGCACGTGGTCAACGCGAGCTCGTGTAATTCAAGAAATTACTAAGTTGAAAACATCAACCATTACTGTGATTCGCAGAAACTGGAAACGCGCCTACAAGCCTCGAAAACCCGCGCTCAACACCTATCCGCGACGCAACTCCCCGACCTTTTGCCTACCACGAGCTCGCTAGCGACTGCAGCGCCACCTCGTTTGTTTACAAACATGCAGGAGGTCTATAGGGCGCAGGGCATACTACCAGACTCCATCAAGACGCTATTGTGGCCGCAGGGCAGTGCGCGCACTCGTGAGCGAACTTTGGTGAGCCTCTGTGCATTCCTCGAACACACGGGCTTGACGTCCCGTCTGTTCTCCGTCAGGTAGTTACACGCAGTGACCGAACGCTCCGCGAGTTCTACCTTGAACGATTAATAACTGGACGCCCCACTCCAGTTGTAACCTACACAGTGCTGTGCGCGTGTTTGATTTAATTCCTCTAAAATGAACTAATCACGCGCACAACCTGGACACATTTCTTATTGTGTAAATAGTTTGTACATATTACTTCTCCCCCTGTCCTCTATTCCTGTCCCCTCACCTCTTTCATTTCATTTCTCCATACTGCCTGCTGTCCTTTATTTCCGCTGCCCCAGCTCAGGTGCTTCAGTATCGATGGCAGATGCCGGGGCTAGCAAAAATCTTTTCCTTCCTTTTTACTAATATTTTTAATAAAACCACTACCACCACCACCATCTTTAACGTGCACTGACATCGCACAGCACACGGGCGCCTTAGCGTTTTGCCTCCACAAAAACGCAGCCGCCGCGGTCGGGTTCGAACCCGGGAACTCCGGATCAGTAGTCGAGCGCCCCCGAAAGGTATTGGAGTCTAAACATACTGTTCGGTTTAAGAGGAAAGGCCCTTAACTGCCTCTCACTGTGCGACTAGGGTGGCCACTGACCCAGAAAGCCAGTTGCATTTGATACTCGGAGGTTTCACACACACACGCACAGCCACACACGGTTGAAACTCGAGGAATGCGGCTAGAAATGGAGTACACAGCCGTTGATTCCTTTACTAGAAGAGCACATAACTGCGTAAACTGTATGATTATTTACTATCTTGCCTGTAGTTTCGGGCAGACATGCATAAACGCAAAAAATAATGTAAGGCCCATTTTCGGGTTGTAATTGAAGACTGTCGATCAAAAAAACCGTAAAAAGATCTTGTGTTCGGGAGACAGACGTGTTAGGCTTTTAATAGCAGCCGGAAGCAGCGTAGACAGAGCTTCTTTTGAAATGCGCATATGCTTATGTGGTATTGTAGCCGCTGTCTCATTCCTGTGAACCGTTAACAAAAATTACAGAATTGCACTTGTCTGCTTAAGAGCGCGAATGCGAAAACGTTTCCGCAGTCCTGTTCCAGGACTTAACATTTGAAGAGATTTAGCACTTACTCATCACGTTTCGATATCATGGGGGTCTGCTACCACCCTGAGATCACAGCGTGTCTGTGGCAGAACATATCACGATTCTAGATTTCGTGTCATTTGCTACCACCCTAAGATCACAGCACCATCTGTGGCAGCAACTAGGAAACGGCACTTCTTGTATTGAGGCTTTTAGCGTCATCTGCAATACCATTGCAGAAAGAATCACCTGCCCCTTGCCAATGATGATGCCATAGTCCAATATCGTGGAAAGAGGTGGATCTATGTGAGTATGACGTCAGTGGACGAAATGGCGGAAATATTAATAATAATAATAATAATAATAATAATAATAATAATAATAATAATAATTGGTTTTGAGGAAAAGGAACGGGCGCAGTATGTCTCTTGTATCGGTAGACACCTGAACTGCGCCGTAAGCGAAGGGATAAAGGTGGGAGTGAAAGAAGAAAGGAAGAAAGACGTTTCGTAGTGGAGGGCTCCAGAAAAATTTCGAACACTTGGAGATCTTTAACGTTCACTGACATCACATTGCACACGGGCGCCTAAACATTTTGCTTCCATAAAAACGCAGCCGCTGAGGTCAGGTTCGAATACGGGAACTTCGGATCAGAAACCGTGCGCCCTAACCTCTGAGCCACCGCTGCGGGTCGAAATGGCAGCATAGTTTTGGTTGCTCGAATCCAAGATGGCGGTCATTAAAATTCGTTGTGCCCTCCCTTCCCTTTCCTTTCATTAAAACAATTTTCATTTCATTTTCCTTTCGTCACTGCGCGGTTCGTGTCTCCACCGAGATATGTTAGACAGGCATCATTTCCTTTTCTTAAATTGTCCCACGGGCAGGGCTTCTCGCCGAACGGGCAATGGTGTTTCGTGCACTCCTTGGCATCGTTGCAGTAAACTTTGGCGTCCAGCCCTTAAACACGAAGCATAAGCGTCCTCCAATTTTTCTTTTATTTTCATAATAATAATAATAATTGGTTTTTGGGGAAAGGAAATGCCGCAGTATCTGTCTCATATAGCGTTGGACACCTGAACCGCGCCGTAAGGGAAGGGATAAAGGAGGGAGTGAAAGAAGAAAGGAAGAAGGGTTGCCGTAGTGGAGGGCTCCGGAATAATTTCGACCACCTGGGGATCTTTAACGTGCACTGACATCGCACAGCAAACGGGCGCCTTAGCGTTTTTCCTCCATAAAAACGCAGCTGCCGCGGTCGGGTTCGAACCCGGGAACTCCGGATCTTTTATTTTCAGAAGTTCTTGTTTTCATTTTATAAATTTTTTTGTTTTTATTTTTGGTTACATGAAGCATGTAAGTATTGTATATAATGAAGACCTGACGTGTTATTTACTGTGTATACTTATATTTCTTGTGCATCTTCTTGTATGTTTGTGCACATCTACCCTGGGAGTAATAAATAAATTACAATAAGGAAGGAATGGCAGAAACACCCAATGTTCGCACCACCCTTGACTTGCACCATGACAAACACGCAAAGCGTGCTGCTGGCAGACCTTTTTCTGTGCTGGAAACTGCACGACCACTTTCATGCGAAGACCAAAGAAATACTTTTAAAGGAAACGCTTCTGCTCTCGTCACCTATCACATGGTTTGGGCCTGCCCCTCCAACCCCGCTATTCCCCCCATCCCCAACCCAACCCGGGAGGACTGGGAGGCGACCCTGCTCGGCTGCCACGACTTACAGGCCCAACAAGCCTTAGTCGGGCGCGCCCGGGCGGCGGCAACCGCCACTGGGGTCCCATACTAGGGATCTCCACCTAGTGCTTGTACGGATCGGTCCCTTACGGGCTGATCCAAACATACCTCCTATTCATCCGTAATAAATGTTTTCACCACCACCACTACCACCTCGTCAGTAATGGGATCCACATAGCGTGACTGCCCAAGTCTTGTCAGCATTGAATGGCATGCCCGATGAAGTATCGTACCTGCAACAGTACATTTCGAAGACCTGCAGACGCCCTAGGTGCGCCTATTTCTTACCGTGTCTTTCAGGAACTCCGAATGCGTGTCGACGACCCTGACGACTCTGCGGGAGCCAACGCTGGCGCATTCTTTTGCGCGCATCGTGACAGACGCCAATGTCCGGTGCGTGTATTTACCTGAAAGAAACCAAGGGCCGGAAAACAAAAGAACCCCCACATTAATCACTTCATCCCTTAGCCGCTTCGGTGCTGCTGCTGCTTGGTGCGGTTAGCCTGGAGTCTGCTAACTCCGTTGCTGAAGGCGTCGCGAAAATCGAACGTATTTTTATTATGGGGCGGGTTCACATTAAAGAGCTTCCAAGCGTAGTACCTTTAACTGATCGCTGGCCGGTCCCGAAACGCCCTGACCTGCGGCATTGATGCTAAACCAGCTAGGGTTAGCGACGACCAGGGCAGACAGGGACAGCCTAGTTCGTCGCCTGGCGCTCCCGCAGGCGGAGTCGATGCCGAAAGCTTCACTCTTGCACAGGCAAGCTGTCTTTGCTCGAATCTAGGAGGCAGCCTTTCTGGCAGTATGGCTGATTTGTATTTTCTTGTCTGAACGTGAAGTACAGTGAGTTCGCCGGCCGTCCAGCCAGGACCCAGTCTGCCGGCGTCATAAAAATGTGGTAAAGATTGTTCTTGGCGTAAATAATAAACCACGGGGTAAGAAATGTGAAAAATGAATCATTTTTGAGGAGCGTTGACCAATACTGAGTTCCTGGAAGAAATTAGAACTCTGTTACCAGCAGAATTCTCGCCGCTGTCGCCTCGCATCTCTGTCTGGCCCGCAGTTGGGGCCCGGTTCGCCCAGCGCCTGCTAGCTCTGCTGCTGAAGTCGTCGTGGAAATTGATCGCAGTATTATTTTATTGCGAGGTGATGCTGCTGACCTTAAAGCGATGTGAGCAGTAGGCCTATTATTGTAGCGCAGACAATTTTGGAAGCGCACACCGCTGAGGCTTCGATGCGAAACAGGATATAGGCCTAGTGACGACCAGGGCAGCCAGGCAGCAGCACAGCTCGTCGCCTTGTGCGCCCGCGGGCAGCGCAGTTGCCGAAAGCTCGCAACATTAGCAGGCATGCTTTGTCGCTGCTGAAGTATAGCTGGCAGTCTTTCTGATCACAAGGCTATCTTGTCTTTTCATGCGAGCTTTGCCCACCATGCCAAGCAGCGCTCATGCACTGCTGCGCGGTGACGAAGTGTGGCACCGGTTGTGGGTGGTGCTTTGGTCGAGCGGTGCACAGATGCGTGCTGCTCCGTGTGTCCCCGTTTGCAATGGGGCGGCAGTTCGCAAGCGGCGATCGGTGCGGTGCGCCGGCCAAGTTCTGGCACATGTGTCCCCTGATTTAAGGCGGGTTCACACTGGCGCGTCGCGGAGGCCGTGCGACAGTATTAAATTTTTTTTCTACGCTCCCTCGCCGCTTTTCAAATGCTTCGAAAACTGCAACCACTTGCCTTATGTCGGTCGCGCGACGCTTGCAACTCGCCAGTGTGAACCCGCATTTCACCTGGTATTGACCTGGTCTGGGGGAATCCGCGCACGGATGGAGTGTCGAATATGCGTCGTAGCAGTGGGTCAGCACAGAGCAGGAAAAGCAAGCGCGACAAAAAGCGTCCGTGGCTAATACCACGGGAGATGCAAAAAGGAGCGCTGATCTATCGCTCCATTTACTGACAAAGTGGTCAAAAGGCCCGAGTAAAGTAGGCTAATTCTTCCTACGAAGTGAGAAGGGAAGAAGAAGGCTAGGACACCTAGGAGGTAACGGCGCTCGGTAAGGTTGAATGCTCTGGACTGGTGTAACGAGACGAAGGAGCCCGGGATCCCCGCTCTCGAAGGGAACTTTAACAAGTCACGAGTGAGTGCGAGAGTGGAGAACACCCAACGGCAGAGCACGCTACATGTTTGGGCAGGACTGAAGAGCGTGGATAGAGTGGCGCTCAGCCTGTCGCCAGCAGTGACGCCGCGATCTTGTAGGCCGCGATCGTAGTCTACGCTGAGCCGAGCGATCGGTCGCCACGCCTGCCGGTCGGATGAGCACCCGCCGCGCTTTAGGGTGAGCACGACGCGGATTCCTCGACGGACTGCGGCCTGTCTGTCTCTCTGTTTCTAGCTTTTTCAGCATGTCGAGCAGGTGACCTTCTAAAAACATAACATTTCGCGTAAAAACTGGTCGCGATTCCGTCAGGGCCAGGGGCCGAGGTGGCGTTCATTGCCTTCAGTGCGGCGCGGAGCACGTCTGTGCTCCGCGCCGCATATGACATACACGCGCTATTCTTCCGGTAAAAGTAAAACTTCAAATATATTACGCTTTGTTTGCCTCACAAATTAATTACTTCAGCTCTGTGTGGCTAACAACAACTAAACAAAACCTAAACAAAATTCTCGTGCTACAAAAAAAGGCTATTCTTCATATATTTTGTCTAGATTATCTATCTTCCACCCTACATTTTTTTCCAGCAGTACAAAATTCTTCATGTAAACTACATGTATCAATCGAGACTCTTACGCTCACATTACTTTTAACCTGTCAGCTTTCGGTCAATTTTAGCAATTACTGGTCCATTGCAGTATAACGCTAACATCCTAAACACACGCAATAAAAGCACATGGCTCGTACACTTTTTCCGCACCGATTACAAGCTCCAGTCTTTACGTCACAATCTTCCGTCCGTATTAAACAAATATCAACACATCAAATGTTTAACACCTGTTCATCTGCTACAGCTTTTTCCAATTTGTATTGCAGTTTTTCGCTGCAGGGTTCTCTAGTTATTTTTTCACAGTTCCCTTCCAATTGCTCACGAAGATGCCTTCTCATTATTCATGCTATTTTTATCAATCTGTAACAAAAAAATGCAGTGTTTATGTACACATTTGCAACTGACTTATACGTGAGTGTTTCTTATGTTTTGTAAACTGAATATTTCATGTTACCCTTTTTTTCGTCATTAGTATTGTTATTACTGAGAGGCCTCGTCTATGCTGCCTTGTAAGGGTTGCCTGGGCCTCGTCAAGCTGTTTGATTACAGCTTTTAGCCCAGGTGACCCACCAGCCTTTCTGGTAAATAAAGATCAAGTTCAGTTCAGTTAAGTTCTCGCGACACCGGCGCGCAGAGGTGTTCCCGCAAGCTCCTTCGAGATTACGGGAAGGTGTTGGCAAAACTCGCGGATCGCTTCGCGAAACTCTGGCCCGCCCTCCTGTTCGACGTCAGAGGCAAACAGCTTGGACACGTGGCGTGTAAAGACGTCGCGAATGTCATTGGCGCTGCTGCTTCTGGTCCCGCTGTGGAGGACGACCAGTTCGATTAAAACGGGGGCCTCCTCGTCGAGGGCGTCCACTACCAGGGGGCCTGCTATGGGCCTGCCCTCAACAAATGCCTGACTCGCCGCGCGCGACGACGGTCGCAGCAGCGTTCCTTGTCGTGCTTTAAGTAGGCTGACATAGTTCATCGTCGAGAATGTCAGCGGCGCGCCTCTTTTGACGATGCGGATGCGCTTCACAGTTTGTTTAATTCGCATGTGATGAGCGCTCTGCGTAGGCCGCCCTCCCCGATGAAGAGGGAGCGCCACTCGGCCTTTTCGCTCAACCTAGGGCACGGGTGAATCATTGCGCGCGCCCGATCCACTCAGCGCATGCTGTAGCAATGCGACGCTCTACGAGTCTGTCATAATGCTGATGTCCATTCGCCACGTGCTCATACGTGGGGCTTACCCGTTGCAGTCCAACACTACTGACAGCGGTCGATGGTCTGTGATGCGCGGAGTGCCCCTGGGGTACTCGAGTACACTACAGGAGGTGACGTGACAAAGCGCGCTGCGTGTGGCTTGAGCCAGATGCAGCGGCAGATTATCCAAGACAGGCCATGGCGGGGTTGGAACATCTGATGTGAGCTGGCAGGAATCAAGAAACCCACCGAAAACGGCCCACGTGACTGCAGCCTGGAAAACGGACGGGTGTGAGCGCATCGTCACTGGCGCGCTGTCATGTCCAAATGGCGAAGGCCCTGATGCGCGTTTATATGCCATGCAGTTTGTTTCGGTCATCGTCGAGGTAGGTTGCCAGATTGATGAGCCGGCTTGAGCCCGATGCAACGACAGAGGATCCAAGGCAGGCCATGGCGGGATTGAAACCTTTGATGTCAGCTGGCAGGAATCAAGAAACCCACCGCAAAGAGCCCATGTGACTGCAGCCTGGAAAACGAACGGGTGTGAGCGCCTGGTCTGGCGCGCTGTCATGTCCAAATGGCGAAGGCCCTGATGCGCGTTTATATGCCATGCAGTTTGTTTCGGTCATCGTCGAGGTAGGTTGTCAGATCGATGAGCCGGCTTGAGCCAGATGCAGCGGCAAAGGATCCAAGGTTGGCCATGGCGGGATTGAAACCTCTGATGTGAGCTGGCAGTAACCAAGAAACCCACCGCAAACGGCCCATGTGATTGCAGCCTGGGAAACGAACGGGTGTGAGTGCATCGTCGCTGGTGCGGTGGCATATACCCCACGGCGAGACGATACCTCCTCTCCATCCACTACAGCGGAGCACATCTGGTGGAGCGAGCGGCGATGGCAGCGGCGTCGATGGCGGCGCCATCTGTTGGAGCGCGGCTTCAGCGTTGCTAGGCAACGGCGGCTCAAGGTCGCTTGTCGGAATGCGGCCCCCTACATACGGCGCAACGAGCCGAAATGGCTCGCTGGCTGGTGTAGTTGAGCTTTCACTTTAAATCGCTGATCACTGCGGCGACCCGCATTGGGAGGATGTGAAAGCGAACCTGACTGCGGCGGCCGCGTTTCTATGGATGGATGGATGGATGGATGGATGGATGGATGGATGGATGGATGGATGGATGGATGGAAAACTTTATTAGGAAGCGAGTTTGGTCCCTTTGAGTTCTCAGGGCCACCGCACAGTCATCCCGTTACGCTCATGTGTCCAGGCCACGTAGGGCCATGGCACTGGCACCCCGGTTAACACAGAGCACTTGGGTGTCTGGGTCATGCAACGCAAGGAGGGCCTCCCTTTCCTCCCATGTTCCGATGGCGGGCTGTCTCTGCGGGGGAGGATCGGGAAGGCAGCCGAAGAGGATATGGTCCAGGGTGGCGTGTGATTCTCTGCAGAAAGTGCACTCTGGGGAAACAGGGCGCAAGTAGGATGGGAGCTGAGGGGTGGGAAGTGTTTGGGTCCAGAGTCGCCTCAAGAGGATTTGTTGGGGGTGGGATAGGCGTGGGTGGGGAGTGGGATAGAGTCGACGGGCGAGGCGCGCTTCTTGTGTGAGTTCTGAGAACGTAGAGGTGAAACGCAAAAGGCGGTCGTGTGCTGCGCGATAACTGTGCACATTAAAGATCCCCAGGTGGTCAAAATTATTCCGGAGTTCTCCGCTACAGTACTGCATTCTTCCTTTCGTCTTTCACTCCCTCCTTTATCGCTTGATTTGGGCCAGCATGAACTTTGGGAGACAAACGAAGAGAGACACATGGAACACGGAACACACTGCTGACTAACAACTTTAATGAAAAGGTGCGGAACACGCGGAAATATATACAGTGGTAAAGGTGGAGAGAAGGATGGAGAGAAGGCAAAGGGCATGGCGAAAGAAGGCTGCACCAAAAGCAAATGTAACAACAATCCTTAGAACAAAAGACGAAACAGCCGTTACCGGGAAAGCGAAATCACTGAGCCCCCCACAATCTTAGGCCGCGTTGCAAAACTGTGCGCACGTGATGAGAACCAAAGCAAGATCGAGAATCAGTTCTAAGAGTAGTCACAGGATAAGATCTAGGCCACAACAAAGACAGCGAAAGAGCAAAAGCCGCGTCATAAAAACAAAACACGAAACAACTGAAAGAATATATGAATGAAAAACCCGCAAGAATTCACGCCAAAACAAAGCTGGTAGTTTAACATGAAGATGGACATCAGGCTGTGAAATCATGAAAGCTCCTTCGCCTACAGGTGAGACGAGAGTTGAAAAAAACCAAAAAAAGCCAACACTAACACGGCTAAAACAGAGCTAAAAGCCTGAAGTTGAATTTAAACCAAAATGCCAACAGTGACACGACTAAAACAGGGCTAGAAACCTAAAACATGATGTGGGAGATAAAAAACAAAAAGCACAAACACGGTGCCGAACAGGACGAGCGTATAATTTGGCCGGTTCATGGGACAGGGCAAACATCATGGAGGAACGTTTTTTCTTTGGTTGAGAGTGCAATTGACGGGATGCTTACGCAGTCCTTCCCTTTCTTGTGGATGGCTACAGCTTCGATGATTTCCCTGGCCAGCCTATCTTTTTTCTTCCAAGGATTGAGATGTTGTCGAGGTTGGCCGTGCATGGGTGCTTAGGCTGGCGGCAATGAAGAGCCAGGAAACCTGATGTGGCAGTTGCTCTTAATGAATTTGCGTGTTCTCTAGCTCTTTCATTGACGCACCTGCCTGTCTGTCCAATATAACATTTACCGCATGCGACAGGGAAATGATAAATTACACCTTCGTCGCAATCTGCGTATCTTGTCTGGTGGTCTGCTGCGCACCTCATCCTTCGCTCTTCGTTGTTAACTTGGTGGCACATCTTGTATGCTTTGTTGGGTGCAGAGCAAACCACCTTGACAGCTTGTTTTGCGGCGATCTTTTTGAGGTTGTGAGTAAAGCCGTGGACGTAGGGTACAACAACGATGTTCTTGCTGGTCCACGTTTCTTCCCCCGTGGTTGCAGATTCCTTGCGAGGCAAGCGGTGAAGCAGCGCCTCGCTTACCGTGATCAGCATTTCTTGGGGGTAACCAGCTGCCCTTAATCTAGTGATCTGCTTCGAAAGCTGGGGCCCATTTGGTGCGGGCATGATTTTTCAAGCGGGGACCACAATCTTTCGGTACATGGATGACTTTCTAATCTCTTGCTCAATAAGTGCTCATGAAGCCGCCGAGTGCAACTTTGTAGGACGAATGCTAACGTTATTTCAAGAAAGCATGCCCGAATTTACTTTCACCCATGAACTCCCCTAGGGGAACCAAATTAGGTTTTTGGATCTCCGGCTTCTGCTCGAAGAAGGACATGCGTGCTGGCGCTATGAACCTCGCAGCAACAAAGGTTTCCTTCCCCATGAGTCAGCTCGTTCTAAGACCGTCAAGAGGGCAATTGCGAAAGGGGCACTGAGGTCAGCGCTTGAAAAATCATGCCCGCACTAAATGGGCCCCAGCTTTTCGAAGCAGATCACTAGATTAAGGGCAGCTGGTTACCCCCAAGAAATGCTGATCACGGTAAGCGAGGCGCTGCTTCACCGCTTGCCTCGCAAAGAATCTGCAACCACGGGGGAAGAAACGTGGACAAGCAAGAACATCGTTGTTGTACCCTACGTCCACGGCTTCACTCACAACCTCAAAAAGATCGCCGCAAAACAAGCTGTCAAGGTGGTTTGCTCTGCACCCAACAAAGCATACAAGATGTGCCACCAAGTTAACAACGAAGAGCGAAGGATGAGGTGCGCAGCAGACCACCAGACAAGATACGCAGATTGCGACGAAGGTGTAATTTATCATTTCCCTGTCGCATGCGGTAAATGTTACATTGGACAGACAGGCAGGTGCGTCAATGAAAGAGCTAGAGAACACGCAAATTCATTAAGAGCAACTGCCACATCAGGTTTCCTGGCTCTTCATTGCCGCCAGCCTAAGCACCCATGCACGGCCAACCTCGACAACATCTCAATCCTTGGAAGAAAAAAGATAGGCTGGCCAGGGAAATCATCGAAGCTGTAGCCATCCACAAGAAAGGGAAGGACTGCGTAAGCACCCCGTCAATTGCACTCTCAACCAAAGAAAAAACGTTCCTCCATGATGTTTGCCCTGTCCCATGAACCGGCCAAATTATACGCCCGTCCTGTTCGGCACCGTGTTTGTGCTTTTTGCTTTTATCTCTCACATCATGTTTTAGGTTTCTAGCCCTGTTTTAGTCGTGTCACTGTTGGCATTTTGGTTTAAATTCAACTTCAGGCTTTTAGCTCTGTTTTAGCCGTGTTAGTGTTGGCTTTTTTTGGTTTTTTTCAACTCTCGTCTCACCTGTAGGCGAAGGAGCTTTCATGATTTCACAGCCTGATGTCCATCTTCATGTTAAACTACTAGCTTTGTTTTGGCGTGAATTCTTGCGGGTTTTTCATTCATATATTCTTTCAGTTGTTTCGTGTTTTGTTTTTATGACGCGGCTTTTGCTCTTTCACTGTCTTTGTTGTGGCCTAGATCTTATCCTGTGACTACTCTTAGAACTGATTCTCGATCTTGCTTTGGTTCTCATCACGTGCGCACAGTTTGGCAACGCGGCCTAAGATTGGGGGGGGGGGGGGGGGGGGCTCAGTGATTTCGCTTTCCCGGTAACGGCTGTTTCGTCTTTTGTTCTAAGGATTGTTTTTACATTTGCTTTTGGTGCGGCCTTCTTTCGCCATGCCCTTTGCCTTCTCTCCATCCTTCTATCCACCTTTACCACTGTATATATTTCCGCGTGTTCCGCGCCTTTTCATTAAAGTTGTTAGTCAGCAGTGTGTTCCGTGTTCCATGTGTCTCTCTTCGTTTGTGTCCCAAAGTTCATGCTGGCCCAAATCATGGATTCATACCAACTGGCCCAGAAAAATGCCATTTTGCTTTATCGCTTCTCTTAGGGCGCAGTTCGGGTGTCGGCCGTGATAAGTGAGACAGTTACTGCGTCATTTCCTTTCCCCCAAAACCAATTTTCATTTTCATTGACGCCTCTTCTACTATGGTTGGTTGGTTGGTTGTGAAACTTTATTTCCAGCGGATATAGAGGAGCGACACGAAGTCGCCCCCCGCTTAAACGGCGGCCGCTATCCCTTGGGCAGCGGCGGCGTCTTCAGCCAGCTGGAGGAGCTTGATCTGTATCCCCGGGTCGGGGCTGAGCAATAGAGCCTCCCAATGAGCAGAGTCGGTAATGAAGTGACTCGCGGGTAGGGACTGCGGGCAGTTCCAGATCATATGATTTAGATCGGCTTTCGCATCACAATGTTTGCATTTGTTTGAGTAGAGTCCTTCCGAATAGAAGCTACACAATTGGGGATTTGGATAGGTGTTAGTTTGAAGTTTACGCCAGGCTTTGGCCTGTTGCTTGGAGAGCGTTTTATCTGCTGGGGGGAATCTGAGTCTTGCGAGCCTGTAGTGCTGCAGGATTTCTCTGTAAGAAAACAACCTGTCCTTGCCAGAGTATAGGGCGGGCGGGCTGCACGACCCAGCTCGGCGGGACAGTTCTCGAGCTAGGTTATGAGCCGCCTCATTACCAGCAAGGGAAGCATGAGCAGGCGTCCAGATTAGGCGAATGCGCCGCGTGGGCTGATACTTTAGCAGAATCCGTGCTGCTTGTGGGGAGATTCTTCCAAACGTGTAGTTACGTATAGCCAATTTTGAGTCGCTGACAATGGTTTCTGCCGAGGATCCCACAATGGCTAGAGCGATGGCTGTTTCTTCTCCAACATGTGTGTGCTGAGTGCGTATAGTGCCCCCAGTTATGAGTGTACCACGTTCCGTGGTGACCACAGCTACCATCTTGTCAGCCGAAGAATCTGCCGCATCTACATATACCACAGAGGTATCATTAATAAAGCGTTTGCCTAATGATTTGGCTCTCTCTGTACGACGTTCAGCGTGGAAATCTGGCTGCATGTTCCGAGGTAGTGGAGGAATGACCAGAAGCTGGCGTATATGTTTGGGAAGGTCAGTTGTGGGTCCGCCTTGTCGTTCGTATGTTATGACTAGTGTGGACAGAATGTGTCTGCCAGTTGGTGTGGCCGATAGTCGTTCGTACTGCGAGACGGTTACCGCTTCAATAATCTCGCTTAGGGTGTTATGAAGACCGAGACCTAACACTTTCTCAGTCGCTGTGTGCATGGGTAGCCCAACTGCCTGTTTGACGCATTTTCTGATTATGGCCTCCACGTTTTCTTTTTCAGCTGACTTGAGATGTAGGTAAGGGCATACGTAAGCTATGCGGCTTATCACAAAGGCTTGTACTAAACGGAGAGTATTGCTTTCCTTCAAGCCCGAGTGGCGGTTACTAATGCGGCAAATGAGTCGCATAATTTGCTGCGAGGTTCCCTAAAGCTTCCGAATTACGTCACCATTGAAGCCGTGTTCTTGTAGAATTAGGCCCAAGATTTTAAATTTGGGCACTCGAGGAATGGGGACTCCGCGAATACTGAGTTCGATGGCCGGTGGGGTTTGCGCAAGGGATCTGATGTTGCGGAATATGAGAAATTCAGATTTGGCTGGAGAGCACCGCAGCCCCCTAGGGTCTACATAGGTCCCCACGATATCTATTGCATGCTGTAGTCTCTCCTCGATTTCGGCATCATTGCCCTCGGCGGTCCACAAGGTGATATCGTCAGCATAGAGGCTGTGGTGGAGTTGCGGAACCTACGCTAATTGGTGTGGAAGTTTCAACATTGCAACGTTGAAGAGAAATGGTGATAGGACCGATCCCTGCGGGGTGCCCTTGTTGCCGAGGGGGAAGTCATGCGAGTGGAGACCTCCTACTTGAAAATGCGCCTTTCTACCTGAGAGAAAGTCGCGGATATAGTTGAAGGTGCGGGCTCCCACCCCGAGTTCATGCAGGTTCTCCAAGATAGCATCATGTCTGACATTGTCAAAGGCCTTTTCCAGGTCAAGTCCAAGAATTATTCTGGTGTCCCGCGTTTTTGCCTCAATAATCTGATGTTTGAGTTGAAGCATTACATCCTGCGTAGAAAGTTTTGGTCGAAATCCAATCATGGTTGGAGGGTACAGCTCGTTCTCCTCCATAAACCGGTTGAGGCGGGTATGAACTACGTGCTCCATGAGCTTACCTACACAAGACGTGAGCGAAATCGGCCTGAGGTTCTCAAGGCTGAGTGCCTTCCCTGGCTTTGGGATGAGAATGATCTCTGCCGTTTTCCATATTTGTGGGATGGAGCCCTCCGACCAGCATTTCTGCTTATACTCAGTTAGTGATTGCAGCGACACTTCATCCAGGTTGCGGAGGATCTTGTTCGATACTGCATCTGGGCCAGTGGCGGATTTGCAGTTTAGCCTGGCAATCTCTGCCCTAACCTCATCCACAGTAATGGGGGAGTCGAGCTGCGTGTTTTCCGGACCAGCATAATCTGGGAAGGCTTGGATAGGAGCATTGCCAATATATCTATCTTTAAGTTCAAGGAAAAGGTCCTCTGGTGGGCCTGCATACTCATGCACAAGCTTCTGCAGGTTCTGCCTCTGGGTGGTTCTGCTACCTGTAGGGTCAAGTAGATGACGGAGCAAGTGCCAAGTCCTAGAGACTCCCATATTGCGATCCATTTGGTTGCATATGTCATCCCAGTTTTGTTGAGTAAGTTTAGCTGCATGATCCTCGATCTCCTTGTTTAGCCTAGCTATTCTTCTGCGCAGATTGCGGTTCCACCGCTGTCGTTTGAGTCGGTTCTCGAGTCCTCTCTTTGCCTCCCATAGGTGAAGAAGGCGGCTGTCCACAATCTCCGGGTGGTCAGTCTGGTCTAACGTATGGGTGACTGCTTTGGCATCTTGACAAAGATCCTGTGCCCAGATATCTATGTCTAGTATTTCGGGGGTATCAGCTACTCGGGCGGCTCTTTTAGCGCGGAACGAGTCCCAATCGACAAGGGTGGGGGCTCGAGCGCTACGACGTTTGGGGCCAGTTGAGGTCACTATTTCCAATATGTAGTGATCGCTGCCGAAATTTTGTTGAGTGTTTATCCATGTTGGAGTGCCCGAATTTTTAGCAAAAGTCAGATCGGGAGACGTATCCCTGGAAACACTGTTACCGCAGCGGGTGGGGACTAGTGGATCTGTAAGAAGAGTCAACCCACACTGTTGTGCGGTGAGCCACAGTTTTCTACCTTTAATGTCCTCCTGTGCGTAACCCCAAGCCGAGTGTTGGGCATTAAAGTCTCCCGTGAAAATGACGGGGTGATTGCCTGCGAGCTTCAGGGTCGCCTGAAAAAGCGGGCCGAAGCTTGCTTTCCGTAACTTTGGGCTGCTATAGACATTCAGCACAAACAGACTGTGGTCGGGTTTCCTAGGCGGAATTAATTCGACTAGCACGTGTGTGACATTTGTGACTGGGGTATCGTGCTGTACTACCGTAATATTTCGTTTGACAAGAGTCGCGACTCCAAGCGTTCCACCCCCCGATGAAAAGGATTGATACCCAGCTAGCTTGCTATTAGTTTGTGTCTCTTGTAGTGCGATTAAGTCCGGTCCGTCCCTATTGTTGAGGAATTGTTGGAGTACAGCTCGTTTGCGGCTAAATCCTCGGCAGTTCCACTGCCAGACGGTGTAATTGGGTTGTGGCGCCATGTTGTTGCTAGTCGGATACCGCTTCAGAAGAAGCGGGTTTGCGAATTTTGTGAAGAAGGAGCCTGCTCTCTGCTTCCTGCTGCCAGCTGCCTAAGTTAATTCCTGCCGGTGTCTGCATAATTCTTCCATGATGGAAGTCATTGTAATCTGCACTTGAATGAGGGTGCTGTTAGTCTGCGTTTGCGCTTCTTCAATTTTGTGAATGGTGTCGGCTAGTGTTTGGCCTTCGGACAGGGAATCGCCTGCTTTTCGCTTAGGCGGGGGTGCCCGCGTTGATTCAGCATGCATGTCCGCTCCGGCAGAGGTTGAGGGGGTAAGGTTATTGGCGCCACCGGTCGTAGGCGGTGACCCAGCCTGCATTTGTTGCTGTTTTAGAGCGGCATTTTCTTTCTTTAGGTCCTCGACCTCACGAAGTAATTTCCCTACCAGCACTTTCAGGTCTGCTAGCTCAGAGGGGTTGGAGTTAGATTTCTGGGAGGCTTTATCTGCCCAGCCTACCTTTTGCGTGCCGACGGCGTCCTGGTTCAAACCGGGGTTCCGTGGCAGATGTGAAGGAGTCCTGGATTTGGAGGCCGACCGGCCTCTCGGTTCCAGTCGTGGAAAGGAGCTGGATCGATTTGTTCGTCCCCTGCTTTTGGAGCGGCTGCGTCGCTCTTTAGACTGCGGCGACTCTTGGCTATGCTGGGTCAGATGTTGGCGTTCCTGTTCCCAGCGGCGTTTGCTGACAATGTATGGAGTGCGGTAGATTTCGCGGCATTTGTTGCTGCCCAGTTCATGGCCCTTACCGCACAAGGCACACTCAGGCTCGCAGCTATGTGTCTCAGGAGGATTGGCCACGCCGCATCCGCGGCAGCGAGCGTTTCTCGGGTCCGGGCAAACGTCTCTGCGATGTCCTTCTACTATGGTCGCCAATTTTTGCTTGACTATTGTGAAGTCCGAGCGCATTTTAAAAGCAAAAGCTCTACTGGCCGCAAACTAGCGATTTCGCCGTGGCGGTACTCCGAGGAGGCACATGATGTCATAACGCGGCCCTCGCCGCTGATATTTCTCTCTCTCTCTCGCTCCCTAGGCACTACTAGTAGCACCGAGCCGTAGGTGTTCTGCCGCTGTGCAGCGCCACGCCTTTCCTCAAAATGCAACTTTCAAATTTCAATTTTCTCTTTCTTCCTGCCCTCCATTCTTTATCCCTTCCTTTACGGCGTGGTTTGGCTGTCCACCGAGATATGTGAGACGGTTACTCTGCTGTTATGCCGCTGCGCATCGCCGCGCCTTTACTCAAAATGCAACTTTCAATTTTCAGTTTTCTCTTTTTTCTTCCCCTCCCTCCTTTATTCCTTCCTTTACGGCGTTGTTCGGGTGTCCACCGAGATATGTGAGACGGTTACTGCTGAATTTCCTTTCCTCAAAAACCAAACAAAACAAGGAAGCCGAAGGCGTTCGTTGAGTTCATTGGCGTTGACAACTTTGCAAAGGAGGATCATTTTCACAGAAGGGAAGGCGCAAACCGGCTCCCTGGGTCAGTGGAGACCTCAATCTCGCTGTCATGTACTTAGATGAGCCTGTTATACTTAGTGGCACAGGCAGGGGCCTATTGGTTTACATTCTTTTTTGGTTGCCCCACCATACTTTTTGCATGTGCTTAGCGTTGGTGTTCAACTGCAAAATCCTTCTTTGATTGCGTTCCGTACGCTGGATTGGCAGCGCGGCCTCCTTGCCACCCTCGGAGGTGGTATGCAGTTAATGGTTGATCGCGTGAGATTGATCACATATTGAACGCTGGGGCCTAACTATTGCTGCAGTGCTGGATGTCAGCCACAACGCTATCAGCGCTAATGCATTCAATCCACATCTCTCTCTCTCTCTCTCTCTCTCTCTCTCTCTCACCACCACATGTATCAAAGCACGAATGAGGCGTCCACATATCCTGGGAGCCAGTTATGCGCCCTCTCTTTCCTCAAAGACCTCGGCGTCTAGAACATTGTCAACGCCAATGAACACAGCGAGCGCCGTCATCTGTCGCTTTGTATATCCTGGATTAGCTGAGCTCATCTATATTTTATTTCCCTTCCTCACAGCGCTGTGTTTCAGGTGTGCACCGAAAGTGAGACAGTTACTGCGAATTTCCTTTTCTCAAGAATGATTTATTATCGAAACGCGGTCGATCCTGACCGTGATCCCTGTGCTGTGCGATGTCGGAGCGTTCCAGCTTTGTCCTGTGTACTTCTCCTCCTTGTGAATGCGTCCTTTTCGCTGGTTTTCCACATACGATGTCGGAGCATGTTAAAGATTCCCAGGTTGTCGAACTGGGGCAGCGGAAATAAAGGACAGCAGGCAGAATGGAGAAATGAAATGAAAGAGGTGAGGGGACAGGAATTGAGGACAGGGGGAGAAGTAATATGAATAGTTTGTACGTATTACTTCTCCCCCTGTCCTCAATTCCTGTCCCCTCACCTCTTTCATTTCATTTCTCCATTCTGCCTGCTGTCCTTTATTTCCGCTGCCCCAGCTCAGGTGCTTCAGTATCGATGGCAGATGCCGGGGCTAGCAAAAATCTTTTCCTTCCTTTTTACTATTATTTTTAATAAAACCACTACCACCACCACCACCACCATTATTCCGGAGCCCTCCACTACGGCACTTCTTTCTTCCTTTCTTTTCTTAGTACCTCCTTTATCCCTTCCTCTTCCTTACGGCGTGGTTAAGGCCTCCACTGGGGTGTGGACATATACTGCACCATTTCCTTTCCCAAAAAGCCATATTTCAATTTTAAATCTAAAGATCCCCACGTGGTAGAAATTATTCCGGAGCCCTCCACTACGGCATCTCTTTCTTCCTCTACTTTTACTCCCTCCTTTATGCCTTCCCTTGCGGCGCGGTTCAGGTGTCCAACGATATATGAGGCAGATACTGCGCTATTTCCTGTCCACAAAAACCAATTATTTTTTATAATTTTAAATCTTAGCTGCGGCGATTGCGGATCATTTCATCGGCAACCTCGGCGACTACCTCAGCGCAACGGGTCTTCAATCCTGCTTTTACCTTTCTATCTCACGCATTCCCTTCCCCTTTCTCTACTGATGGCTCATGGCGCAATTCTTAAAAAAAATGCGTGCCGCATTTATTTTACCCGCCGCGGTTTCGAACCCAAAAGCGGCGGCTGTCCCCGCCGCGGTGGCTCAGTGGTTAGGGCGCTCGACTACTGATCCGGAGTTCCCGGGTTCGAACCCGACCGCGGCGGCTGCGTTTTTATGGAGGAAAAACGCTAAGGCGCCCGTGTGCTGTGCGATGTCAGTGCACGTTAAAGATCCCCAGGTGGTCGAAATTAATCCGGAGCCCTTCACTACGGCACCTCTTTCTTCCTTTCTTCCTTCACTCCCTCCTTTACCCTTCCCTTACGGCGCGGTTCAGGTGTCCAACGATATATGAGACAGATAATGCGCCATTTCCTTTCCCTGCAAAACCAATTGTTATTATTAGCGGCGGCTGCGTTTCAATAGAGGCGAAAAGATAAGGCGCCCGCGTGCTGTGAGATGTCAGTGCACGTTGAAGATGACCAGGTGGTCGAAATTGTTCCGGAGCCTTTCACTACGAACCCTCTTCCTCTCATCTTTCAATCCCTCATTTATTCCTTCCATTACGGTGCGGTTCAGGTGTCCACCGATACGTGAGACAGATACTGCGCCAATTCCTTTCCCCAAAAGCCAATTTCATTTGAATTTCATTTCGCATTTATTTTCGACGGACAGGTGGTGGTGGTAGTGGTTTTTTATTTTAATAACAGTGAAAAGGAAGGAAAAGATTTTTGCTAGACCCGACATCTGCCATCGATACTCAAGCACCTGAGCTGGGGCAGCGGTAATAAAAGATAGCAGGCAGAATGGAGAAATTAAATGAAAGAGGTGAGGGGACTGGTAGAGAGGATAGGGGGAGAAGTAATATATACAAACTATTTACACAATGAGAAATGTGTCCAGGTTGTGCGCGTGATTAGCCCTTTTTAGAGGAATTAAAACACACGCGCACCGCACTGTGTTGGCTACAACTGGAGTGGGGCGTCCAGTTATTAATCGTTCAAGATGGAACTCGAGGAGCGTTCGGTCACTGCGTGTAACCACCTGACGGAGAACAGATGGGACATCAAGCCCGTATGTTCAAGAAATGCACATAGGCTCACCAAGATTCGCTCACGAGTGCGAGCACTGCTCTGCGGCCACAATAGCGTCTTTAAGGAGCCTGGTAGTATGCCCAGCGCCCTATAGGCCGCAAGCATATCGCGACGAGCATCGGCGAACGCGGCACAGTGAAGGAGCAGGTTTTCTAGTGTTTCCACAGCACCGCATCCGCGCACACATCACTCGTCGCGATTCCGTGACTACAATTTCGGACTTGACAAAGCGACAGGAATTCTTGTAAAGCAACGCCCAGTAGATGACAGTCGCATGAAAAGAGAACCCCGTAGAAATTCACAAAAAATTAGCTCGCACCATATTTAAATCAGGTTCATTGTGACAGGAACGATGTAAAACAAAGCTTTATTTCATAGCTGGCGTTAATTGCAAACATCTATTCATGAAGCGCTGTAAGTATTTTCGGAATATAATAAAGGGTAGAATGTTCATTATGTCGAGTACTATATCTTTGCTCTCCTATACTTTAACTCTCCTACTTTAAGCATGCGGCAGCGAGCGTGGCTCGGCTTGAGCCATTGAGCCAGTAGGCAGGCCTTTGTACTTCCCTTTTCTTTCTTCCTATCAGCAACAGCAGCAGTGGCAAAGGAAGCCGTTTGCGTGATTAGAGTCGGCGGGCAGATCACACAGTACACGGGCGTCTAGAACTTCGCCTGCATAGATACGCGACCGCCGATTACTGAGCGATGTCAGTGCGCGTTAAGGAACCCGAGGTAGTCGTAATCTCCGGAGCCCTTCACTACGACGTCCCCATAGCCTGAGTCGCTTTGCAAAGTTGAACCCCTGTACACCATAATGGAAACCAGATGTGCGCGGAGAGAGGTACGTATTATTTGCACCATGCCTATTTCTTCACAGAGTTGTTACCGTCAGAAGTGCAAGATGCCGGGATAGTTGGTAATCCATGATGAAAAAACAGCGCAAGGAACGAGACGAAAACACGAAGGAAGAAGACACAGACACGGGCGCTGACTAACAACTGAAATTTTTATTTCGATGCAGGACACATATATAAAGTACAAAGATGGGGGTGTGTCCAAGGCGATCCTGCACAATCACCGAAACAGTGTGGTCACGTCCACGGGTACAAACGATAAAAAGGTGAAAAGGCCGAAAGAAAGAAAAAAAGGCGATAAAACCACGGTGTAAGAGGCCGGGACGGAAGGTGAAAGCGATGAAAATGATGAAATCGTAGAAGCATTCGAAATCCACAACGCAAAGGAACAATGTGTGAGTACACCCTCCCTGTGCTTGTCGCAAAAAGAATTAGATTTTCTTAGAGGCAGGGTAAACGTTTAATCCTGTTCTTAAATGCCCCTCTCTGTCTTTTTGTTAATCACCTTGTGCCGCGATTTTAGTCCCGTTTTTACCGTTAGTTTAACGCTGTTTTTTTCCCTTTTGGCGCGTGCATATCTGTTTTCATCGTTTTCATCGCTTTCACCCTCCGTCCCGGCCTCTTACACCGTGGTTTTATCGCCTTTTTGTCTTTCTTTCGGCCTTTTCACCTTTTTTATCGTTTGTACCCTTGGACGTGACCACACTGTTTCGGTGATTGTGCAGGATCGCCTTTGGACACACCGCCATCTTTGTACTTTATATATGTGTCCTGCATCGAAATAAAAATTTCAGTTGTTAGTCAGCGCCCGTGTCTGTGTCTTCTTCCTTCGTGTTTTCGTCTCGTTCCTTGCGCTGTTTTTTCATCATGTTACCGTCAGTTCGTTTAGCATTGGTGGATTAGATCCTGCCAGAGGACAGAAGAGGAGGAAGACGAGCGGCGGAATTCGCAGTGCTGTCGCAGCCGCCGGGTCTGCAGGGCATCTTTCTTGCTCCTTTCGATCACGCTGTGCCAGATTGCCCCATGCATCAAGACGGGAACGCTGGCTCCCCGGACGTGTCGCCAGGCATAAGGACGCCGCCCCAACTGCCCGCACCGGTGGCTTTGGCCGCTGTCCCAGTCGGCGCGGTGCCCGTGGCTCCTGCCGTCTTGCCCCCAGCGCAGAACAACGACGACCACGAAGGAGAGGTAGAGGGCGCCCACGAGCATCATAAGGCCAAGGCGGAGCCGCTGGTTCGTATTCATTCTCTTCCACATTTTACCTCTCGCAATCGGCATCCATGCGCAGCAACAAATCAGCGTTATCAGACCGCCTACGCGTAGAGGACAGCGCCACGAATGCTGCACTGACCTGCTGAGGCTGGTCCGGGTTAACAGCTTAGCGATGGGTACACTTTTTATTGAAAGATTTAGCAAAGGAACTACAGCCTGCAAAAGCTAAATTGCCCAACTCAACGCTTGTATCCTGAACATCGGCCGGCAAGGACGTAAGAATGGAAACGGGCGCGAAGCATACAACCAGAAAAAGCCAGTGGCAGCTGAACCAAAAATTACCAGGACTTCGCGACAGCACCTTGCCAGTGCCGCTAATCCTAGCGTCCTGTGACGCTTGACGGAAACACACTCCGTCATTATATTTCTTTCTTACGTCACTGATGATGTCATAGCGCTATTTTTGATTGTTTAAATCCATGCGCTACAGTGTAGCCGCCAAGAAAACGGGAAACGCTTCTCCAGAATTCCCGGAATTGGCTGAGAGCAGCCGTTATCAGACAAACGCTATAAGCAAGGCATGAACATAAGGTTGCTGTCCGCAGTGAATCCGCAATTAGTCCCTACTGCTCTGCAAAAGAAGTATAGAGTGCTCTCACGGGAACGCGCAAGCCACACGTCCACAAAACGCTCTCCAAGAGCACACCATTTGTGGAGTAGCCAGGGCTACGCACTGCAGATGTAGGTTACGATGGTACCGTGGTGGCTGCTGTCTGCATACACTGGGGATAGACAGGCCGAGGCGAAACGCGCCTAAGGGTAGCGGAGGTTTTAGCGGATAGGAAATGGCACAGTAAATGTCTCATTTCTCGGTAGACGTACCAACCGGTCCGTAAGAGAAAGGAGGAAGGTGAGAGAAGAGGATGCCGCAGTGCAGGGCTACGCAATAATTTCGCCCATCTCGGCATCTTTAACGTGCACTGACATCGCACAGCACGCTGATGCCTTTTGCGGCCTACGCGCAAGCAAAGCTGCACCGAACACTGCTGCGGTGCTTGCGTGCGCCGCTTATTACGTTGCGCGAGAAGACGCGCTGACATTGCTCAAACAAGCCTTTGAGCCTGCATGTGGCTCGGCGCGGCGTCTGAGTCGCGCAGTACGACGCACTTGTGCGGTAACGCTGTCAATTTAAGGGCTTTGAGGTGAGGGCAAACTCTAGTCGGCGAGTGCTGATAAAAATTACCGGGAACTTACGAGCGAGTAATACGATAACGTTGCAATTCTTTTCGAATTGTATTCAAATTCCATTCCAATTCTTCTCCATTCCTTTGTAGTTGGAGCAGGTGTAACAACTAATACTGACTGTTACTCGTGAACATCTCTCATCTTCCCGCCTTTGATGACATACCGTTTCGAACAATCGCGTTTTGCAACGCCACTTTTTTGGCGACGCAGGTTTATCGTGCCTATGACCACGTAACGTTTGCGCATTAGTAACCGCATTTCAGTGACGAAGGCTCTACTTTCATTGGAAATGGTACATTTTTGAGGGGTAGAAATATAGTAATTAGTAGTAAGTGGTTTTTAATATAATTATAAAAAGGAAAGGAAAGATTTTTGCTAGCCTCGGCATCTGCCATCTATACTGAAGCACCTGAGCTGGGTCAGCGGAAATTGAGAATAGCAGGTAGAATGCAGAAATGAAATGACAGAAATGGCAGAAGGTAAACGCTTTTACTTCAACCACAACACTGTGAACCTTCATGACAGAAAACCCATCGAAATTTTGGAAACCAATAGTACCCTCTTCCCATGACTCTGTATCCTTCATTATAAACTACCAGCCTTGCTCTTATCCTGTAACGATTTCTGAAGCCTTTAATACCTACTTTCACTCTGTCTTTCATGTTGATGATGGTGCCAATCCTCCTTTCACTCATAGCTCGGAACACCAGCTACCCAACCTCGAAGTAAGTTACGCTCGGGTTCACAATCTGTTATTGAAAATTGACGCAACTAAAAGTGCGGTACCAGACGCCATACCTAATATGTTGTTAAAGAGGTAATCGGAACGGAGTGCCCGTTATCTTACAGCCGTTTTCAATAAATCACTGGACACATCCTCCGTTCCCCACGTTTGGAAAATGGGGTCGCCGTGGTGGCTGAGTGGTTATGGCGCTCGGCTGCTGGCCCGAAAGACGCGGTTTCGATCCCGACCGCGGCGGTCGAATTTCGATGGAGGCGAAATTCTAGAGGCCGGTGTGCGGTGCGATGTCAGTGCACGTTAAAGAACCCCAGGTGGTCGAAATTTCCAGAGCACTTCACTACGGCGTCTCTCATAGCCTGAGTCGCTTTGGGACGTTAAGCCCCCATAAACCCAAAACGTTATTCACAAGCACATTGCTAAGTACTTAACTTGTCATAATCTACTTTCACACTGTCAGCACGTTTTTCGATCTGGTTTTCCACTGTCACTCAGCTCATTGAATTAACTCACGATATAGCTTCCGCATTAAATAACCGCGATCAAATCGATGCAATATTTATAGATTCCAAAGCATTTGATATGGTCTGCCATAATAAGCTTCTTCGTAAACTACGTATCATATTTAACGGCGTTAAGTTACTCGACTGGATAACCGACTACTTATGCTTAAGATCCCAGTTCGTCACTTTCAACCATGCACAGTCATCGTCAGTCACTATAAATTCAGGCGTGGCCTAGGGATCGGTGCTTGGGCCTCTATTATTCATAATTTTCTTTAATGATGTAGCAAATGTTATTAATGACCCCGCAATAAAGTTGCGCATATATGCCGATGACTGCGTGCTTTATCGTAATGTTGCTGACGCCCATGAACAATAGGAACTAAACAAAGTGTTCTCATTGTTCTGTGAATGGAGTAACGCAAGGCAAATGAAAATTAATTTCACTAAAACAGTTATGACCTTCGGTAACAACAAGAATCCGCTGCATTTCTCTTCCAGTAATAACGGTAACTGCTTGACCCATGTCAGCGAGTTCAGATACCTGGGTGTTATTTTTTCATGTAGCTTAAAATGGAATATTCAAATTAATAACGTTTCTGAGAAAGATCTTCAAAAACATGGCTATCTCAAAAGAAGCTTACAACATGCACGAAGGAATGTAAGCTAACTGCTTACAAATCACTAGTTCGACCGATCCTGGAGTACGCCTCAGCTGTTTGGTCCCCTCATCACGCGCGCGACATTGACCATTTAGAATCAGTTAAAGAAAAGCAATACGATTCATCTTCGGCCGGTACGATCGCAACTTATTACCTTCTTCACATATGCACACTTTATCTTTGAAAACGTTAGAACATACGCGCACACGTGAACGCATCAACGTGCTGCACAAGATCGTTCACATGTCATCTGGCAGTCGGGCACCCTTCTCGTGTGTGTCCTCAAGCGCACGTGCAACCCGACGCAAGCAGCGATTAAACATTTTTCATTTCAAAGCACATATAGACTGCTTTAAATTTTCTTTTTCCCCGCTAACTGTTGAAATTTGGAATCGATTGGACGGGTCACTTTGTGCATTGCCAATTGAAGATTTCGTTGTTCAGTTGCATAATAATTTGACCTGTTGATCTGCTTTTAATACTTCTACGTTGTCTATTTCTATGCTAAGCATGTTATTTGTTTTTATTAACGAATGTACCCACTCCTACTTTGTGTCCTCTGCGAGACAGGAGTATTTGTAGATAAAAAATAAAAATAAAGAGGTGAGGGGACAGGAAGAGAGGGGGTAGAAAAAGCCTAAATACGAAATACAGGTACCGCCCCCGCCCCTTTCCCTCACTGAATGTTTACGCAAGCAGTCTGCGGTGACGCTAAGATTGTTTTTTCTCGAGCATCCCTGAGGCTGGGCCACACCACCCTTCACGTCCAAGCGGCCATCATGGAGTTTCAAAAATTGTAGAGAGCCATACAGCTCATTTTTTGAAGCGAAAAGCTTCACTGCGCTAGGTAAAGCAGTAGTCGCGTAGGCTGAAGAATGACCTTGAACGACCTTCAGCCCAACCACGTTAGCCGTGTATGGCCTTACGTAGGATAGCTACAATGCCGAACCTTTCACCCCTGACCTTAACCTATGTTCTTTGGTTGACATTTGACATTGGGTGGCCTTTGTGTTGATCTTTCATCTTAAGGACATCCGATGGGGTAATGGGAAGCTACGTGATGACATCCAAAAGGGGTGTCGTAAGACCATGTGATACCACGCCCTAAACACATGTTGATGTGGCTATAAATAGAACGGTTGTCGCGAGCTTGTAGCAGAGCTGCCATGGACGAGCCTCAGACGTTTAGAAACCGTGCTTGCTTTTCGCTGAATTCCAGGATTAACTATCACTTTTTTTCCCGAGGACAGATATAGGTGAAATTCAGTCGCGATTTTAAAAGTTGGAATTCAATTTAATACCTGCCCAAAATTGGTGCTGCTTTAGGTATGAAGAAATAGATATTATCGGGATGTTTTCCTGCGCGGAAGAAAATCATATTCTCCATAAGCTTGCGTGCTGCATGAAAACGAAAATGGATGGTAACTGGATGGATCAGTTCATTTCCCATTCCTTGAGCGATAAAAAAAATAACTCTGCTTATTTTCCATAGGACGGGATTTGACAGCTGGAAATAGGGTGCGCATAATTGGATTGTAGCCCAGGGCTGAAAATTGTAGTGCTGCAATAATTTTAGCAGACATGTTACCTTGCCCAGAAGCACCAGAAATTTGAACTTATCATTTCTGATTCTTCAGTAAAAATGGAATATAAACATGTGTTACATCAAAACAAAAGTTTTCTGGTGTTTCACAATAATACTGACATACTGAAGAATGCGAGGAAGCAGAGTTTAAATTCCACTTTTTTGCACATTCCAACAAGAAACGATCAAAGCAAGGGAACCGTTTTATTAGGAATGTAAGCAGCTTTACTAATCGGTAGATACAAGTTGTTCTTTCCTCGGCTTTCCAGCACATCTGACATTGATTGAAAGGCTCTTCTTGAGTCCCGTTTAGTCCTCAGTGTCGGCTTCATAACGGAATCTTTTCTCACGAAGGAATAGCACGATTGGTAACAGGCGGAGGAGAAGGAGGGCGGTTCTATCGCTATTGCCGCTATTGCGAAATACGTCATTTTAATCGCAGCATGAGCCATAGTCGTATTTTTTCCTGTGTGAGAGAGCGTGTTAGCTATATCTCAAACAATCGCAATACAAAAAATGATGCTAACCTGTACTTACCTGCCATGGCCAAATGTAACTACTATTTCGTAGCGATCTGTCGGAATCAATCTGAGAGCTTGAAAATTTCTTTTATTTGTGCGCCAAAACGTATTTGAACTGGACAACCCCGGTTTTAACTTCCTGCTAATTGGTTTTGTGAGAGAAAAAAACAGCTATAGATATAGATACGGGAAATCTGTTGCAGTAGTTCACATAATATGTTTCTGATGGTTTCACCTATTTAAATATCTTTACAGCAGAACTTTACCCACATGCTGCAGTTCCCTAACTGTCATTACATAACGTACTATCTCGATCAAAGTATTAAGAGACGTAGCTCTGCCTCGCTACCCAGTGACGTGCTATTGTTTCCAGAGGACAGAGCAGGCACGTCCCCTAACACCTTGAGATATTTCAGGCGATTGGATTGCGCAAATTTTTTTCCGCACTCTCCCGTTCCTTTAACGTTTGATCGCGAATGTACATAAAGCATGCAAATTTTATTGCGTAAGCCGTGTAATGCATATGAAATTATTGAAAAATAATAATTTTACCGAGTCTCTGGATCGCTTCATGTGAGCGCACAAGCGTTTGAGAACAGTATTTGTCGCAAGTGCCGTGTTTCACTTCGCATTTATCGCCATGCCGCTGAAAGCTACTCTTGGATCCATTTCGGGGCTTCTTCCTTTCCAGCCCGATCCCAGCCCATTCCCGCGGGCCATCTTCGCCATGGCTCTGGTGGTCATCACGCTGTCCGCAGTGGTCAGCTTCTACGCGATGGACGCCGCTAAGTCCTGGAGGTCGGAGTGCCCGGCAGCGACCGCCTTCAACACGACCACGGGACAGTACGCGTCTGCTGACGCCACAAACGCCACGAACGCGGCAGGCGAAGACGCCGCCGAAAAACAACCTCAATAGACCAGCATGTGTTCAACTCGCCTTCAGCGCTCATCGCGCAGATGGCGAGCCCTATACAACGCAATGCATTCTGCAGGGAGCAGTAGCGGTGTGAGAGGCAGATAGTGAAGGACCGCCTTTACTATCTCCATTTTTGCATCATTTCATTACTCTGAACCGCGTGAATCACTGTTCATTGCGCGCTCTACGCACTTCGACCAATATTTTGGGCTAAAACCAGGTCACACGTAAAGTAGCACAGCAGAGCGTCTCCAGCGGTGCGCGTCATCTGGTTGAGAAACGTTGGCGACCTGTTTTCGTGGTGAAAAGTGGCTTAAAATTTATGCTCAATAAAACTGTGCCGTGGTATGTTTGCACTCTCTGGCGCTCACGGTCATTTAAAAAGTCCAGATTATATTTCTCGCTATCCCTCCGCTGAAGTATGATGCGGGTGTAGACTTTAATATATTTGTCATGTGCAAGCGTCCCAATAACCAACGTCCCTTAGTGAACACTTGTATAGGATTATAGACTACTCAGCACTGGCGCCGTACGTGCGATTCCGTCCCTCGAAAACCAGTGCGTCTTACGCTTGACCTGCTCCTGGACACCTTCGTCTAGCCTTCCTCGCACACGGAAGGTAGTTTCGTTGATAACAGCTTAGTTGAAACCAGAGGTTGGCAAATTCCCTCGCTTTTACTTCTCCTCCCTCACCCTCGCTTTTGAATCCATGGCTCTCCCTCGCCCTCATTTTGAAAAATTATCCGGCCATCCCTTACCCTCCCTTCACAAAACTTGCTGACCCTCCCTAAGTCTCGTCTTCACAATGTCCACCCTCTTTCACCATCACGAATAGTTTTGAAGGCGCGCCTGAAGTTCTTAAAGGACTCGGCGTTGAGTTCCGATCCATAAACATTAAGATTTAAGCGTGCGCCCTCTGTCCCCTTGTCACAGTGGTCAACATACAGTCAACAACTTATTTCGTTGCCGCTCTTTCCTTTTGTAGCGATAGCTACATTAGGGTAGCAATCCGAGCCTTCAGCGTGGCGGCGCCGCCACCCTGTGGATGCGCCGCCACGCTGTCACGTGGTTGGTCACGTGGTGCGGAGCAGCTGCCGGCGGCGCGGCACCGTGGCTGATCACGTCGTTCGTCACGTGGTTGTTCACGTGACAAAGTTCCACTCAGCCAGCTGTAGCTATCACGTCACTCCAGGTTTCACCAGAGGTAAACCACTGCCATTTTTTCCCCTGTGTTTCCCTCCCCACGTGTAGGGTAGCGTACTGGGCATCGCCCGGTTAGCCTCCCCGCCTTTCCGTTCTTCTGTTTCTCTGTTACTCTCTCTCTCTCTCTCTCTCTCTCGTTATTTTTTCTTGTCGGCAACGTCTGGCGATATTACTAATAAGCATATCAGACAAGCCCTTGTTGCGACCCGTGCAGCTAGCAGCGGTGAAATGCTGAAAAGGACGAGGTGTCCTCAGCACGCGCTGATTAGAGCGCTCAAGATTCTATTTCAAGAGTCTTCCAACTCCTTATTGCACCTAATAAACTACTCTCTCAAACACGCTTGGATACCTTCTGAGTGGAAACAGTCCAAGGTGATCCCTTTACTTAAAAATCAGGGTGGAGGCTATGAATAGGATAATATTAGGCCAATTTCTTTAACATAAAACGCGATAAAGTTGATAGAAGGGGTGTTAATAATTCGGGTGTCAGCCATTGTGAACCGCAAAACTATACTCAGCCCGTGCCAACTCGGTTTCCGGCCACGGTGTTCCATGTGGAATGTACATGCTGATCTTGAGAGCAGAATTCTTCTTACTCGTCGTCAACGCCTGGTAGCGGCTTTGGTTACGTTAGACGTCGCCAAAGCTTACGACGGTGTAGAACACTCCATCCTGATACATAGGCTACACTCACTTCAATTTCCAGATTACATAGTTGCATGGATATTTGCATTTCTTTATAACAGGGAATGCTTTTGCGTCCATAATGGTGTTCATTCAGAGAGATAGACACGCGAGGTGCACCGCAAGGAGCTGTTCCTTCTCCTGTGCTCTTCAATATTCTGTTGAGCTCAATTCCTCTCCACCGCCCTGTACGCACTTACGTCTATGCGGACGACATTGCGTTTTTTGCTGCTGCGCCGGATATACATTCCCTGTAAGGTCTGTTGCAGTCATATTTGAATACACTTGAGCTCTTGTTGAGCGCCACCCTTGCTTTCCCTCTATACACTCCTGTAGTGGTCTCTCTCCCTTGCCAGTTTAAAATAATACCGCAGGTTCAATCCCTAAAATACATAGGGGTCATTTATGACAACAAACTCACCTGGCGACCTCAAATTGACCATGTCGCGGCGAAAGGGGCTCGTGCCGTGGGCATGTTACGGAGATTATGTCATCACCGGTACGGCATGCGCAGAGATGCGCTATTAATGATCTACATAATGCATGTCAGCCAATGTTAGAATTTGGATCAGTGTTGTTTACAGGCTCGGCGACATATGGACCTCCTTCACCCCGCGACGTCACGAAGATGCGGTGGCGCTGATGTTAGCAGCGACTTTCGCATGGTAGGCAAAACAGGTTCCGCTTGCCCGTGCCTACCGCAGCTGCCGCAGCTACCGGCGGCTGCTTCAAGCCTGTGCACTGCAGAAGCAGCATGTATTGACCAGCTGCGTCACTGCTAGATCCGCGTAGTAGCATAAAAAATATTAAATTAGCCTCGATAGGTTTCTCGCGAATAAATGCCGCGTTCGGAAACTGGCTAACAGGCATTGGGCCACGGTAGTAAAGCGCGAAGTCTGGGAGTTGATAGGCAATGCCTCTCAATGCACTTAATAGCATGCAAGTTACTGCGTTAATTCACCTGAACTTCAGGATAGTAGGCTGATAATTGCTCAAGGAAAAAGAAGACATATGCAGCTGCACACGTACTTATCACCTTGAGTCCGAGTGCACGGGGCGCCGACAGGTTAACTCGCCCCCAAGGAATGCGTTTTTTTCTTAATAGCACACCATATTTTAATGGCGCGTTTTATGACATTTAATATTTACTTGAAACTGTTTCTTGATATGACGACGTAATTATTTCATTCGAGTAGAAAGAAGTCTGGTAAGTTGTGTCAATCTTGCGCGGTCGCGTTGGTGTGCTTAGAATAGCGTACCTTAAGTGTGCTAAACGCCATATGCTTTTTCATTGCATCATGCATGTGTCATGTTTCATGAGATCCCGGGTTCGAACCCGACCGAGGCGGCTGCGTTTTTATGGAGGAAAAACGCTAAGGCGCCCGTGTGCTGTGCAATATCAGTGCACGTTAAAGATCCCCAGGTGGTCGAAATTATTCCGGAGCCCTCCACTACGGGCACCTCTTTCTTCCTTTCTTCTTTCACTCCCTCGTTTATCCCTTCCCTTACGGTGCGGTTCAGGTGTCCGCCGATATACGAGACAGATACTGCGCCATTTCCTCCCCCCCCCCCCCAAAAAAAAAAAACGAATTATGTTTCATGAGGTAGCTTGTTTGGAAAGAAGCAGAAGCAGCCATGCTACTAACAGACACGTGGCGAGATTGAGAGGGGACGCGGCAATGAAAAGTGTTTTCGTTATTCATGCATGCGATATGTAACTAAACTTGGTGCAAATATGAAATTCCTACGCTAGTTTCAGTAATTCCTTTTATTTATAGCTATACCTGGTGCAGTTCTGGGTAATTATAATTAACACCGTCGTCAAGTCCCCCCAAGGTCTCAAATAATTGAGTAGATAGTGCGCAGTTTTTTTATGCCAGCATGTACATAAAGCCCTGTTCTGTACGATGACGCGATTAGTTCTTTTTCTATATGATCAGTACTCATGCATGCATAGTTACATGAAAACGTTTCTTACAAGAAATAACTAACACAGTACTGCACGGGTAGGGAAAAAAATCGAGAGATTTATTACGCTCCTCAACGTCTCAGGAATAGTTTGCGACAAATGGAATCATTTGATTTTCATGCGAATTACGAAGGTGAGTGATCCAGTCGCAGAAAATGTGAGAGGTCACAAAACGAACCTTAAAGTTTATTCCCTCGTTTATGGCATCTTCGCTTTCGCTTTGGTCAAAGAAATGCGGCACTGTAATCAAAGAAGTTACCTCACAATTTTTGATGACCACACTTCTAAAAAGCGTAATTTATAAATTTGTACTTAATATTTTGCTATAATTTTTCGTCACGAAACCAGACTTCAGGGCTAGGAAAGAAAATAATTCTAGAAATCAAAAATTTTCACCAAATCGACCAGCTTAACAAGAGGACAAGTCGGCCTGGCTGGTGCGTAGTCATGCGGCTAAAAACAGCGCTAAGCGAGACAGGAGACCAGGGACACGACGCTGTCCCCACTTTTCGCACAGCGCGACACGTACGTATGTCAGCAGACGATGAGCGCATGTCTGCTCCGACGAAACGACGCCAGCACTTCCCCTCACTATTGTCCAGAAGTAAAATCATTCCGGCTAGTGCAGAGTGTCAAAACTTCTTTTATTCAATGCCTAGCGCATAAATAAACGGCAGGAACGCTTTCTACATGTGTACTACTAACCATATATTCAATACAGTGAAAAACTATTCCTCTTTATAGGCCGCACGTGGCCAACGCGAGCTCGTGTACTTCAACAAATTACTAAGTTGGAAGCATCGACCATTGCTATGATTCGCAGAAACTGGAAACGCGCCTACAAGCCTTGAAAACCCGCGCTCAACACCTATCCGCGACGCCACTCCCCGACCTTTTGCCTACCACGAGCTCGCTAGCGACTGCAGCGCCACCTCGTTTGTTTACAAACATGCAGGAGGTCCATAGCAAATGATATACAGCTACTGGGAAAAAAATGGAAACTGACATTATTCAGGCTGTGTCACTATAACAGAACGCCGCCTATATTCTTAAAATCATCACAAATTAATATCCGAGGCTTAATGAATGGGATCAATGATAAGTATGACTAACTGAGTAGTAGTCCATGGTATGGAGAGGTTGGTCGGATGGTTCCTGATAATCACGGAGTGAGCAAGGAAGATAAAGGAAAGCACGCTGAGAGAGAGAAAGAGAGAGAACTTTATTGCCAGGAAGATGGTGATATTCTTGGGTCACTTCAGCCGCTCCAGGTGGCCGGCTGTGAGGTGCACACCAAATCATCGTGGATTTTCGAACGCGGTGCGTCGGCAGTGGTGCGTCGGACAGCGGAGCGCTGCGCGTGCCAGCCCAGCGTGGCGCGTGTGTGCGAGGCGACGGCGACAAAGAGCGTGGCGAGCACGAGGAGCGGAGAGTGACGTGTCAGAAAACCGAGCTGTTAAGGAAGAAAGCGCAGCGGATATCGGGTCATTCAAGTGTGGAGGTGGCAGCCGTCGGACGTTGGGTCCGTGCTGTCGTGGACCTACCTTGGATCACCGACGTAAGCCTACTCCGTTCTTTGCAAGTGTGGAAGTGGCAGCCGATGGACTGAGGGTCCGTGCTGCTAAAAGGCACTCTTGGATAGCCTACTTGAAACTTCCGGCGCTTCGTGACGCCGTAGACGAGACCTGGCTACGGTTTTTCCTGCTACTGTCAAGTTCTTCGGTCTGCTGATGCGAGTCCACCGGCGTCTCCGTGTTCCTCTCCGGTCCTACTACCACCTGGCTCCTTTCCGTCGCTTCCTTCGACGCAGCGCCAGCGACGCATCGCACTACATCGACCTGTGTTCGCACTGTCTGCAAGGCATCCCCGCTTCACCTGGGACGCTCAGTACCTTGTGAACTCTTTCCTTTTATTGTGTGGTGTTGTACACGTGTTGTGTGTGTGTGTTTATTGGTGTTTCCCTTTCTTATTGACCCCTTTTCCTTTAAATTATAAATACGGCTTCGTTTTGTTTTGCTTGATCTATTTGTTGTCTTGTTTTCTTCGAACCTGCACGCGATAGCTTTCCCCTTCGGAAAGTCGGGGACGCGCTACCAATTCGCGACACCGGCAGTTCAAGTCTGTCGGCGACCTCCTGCGCTCTTGCCGTGGCCCTGGACTGAACGTCCGGGTCCGGGTTGCAAAGGAGGCGTCCACTAAGGCGCGTGGTCCGCTGACACCTCGGGCTGTCACGTCGTTGCCTCTACAACTACAGACATCGAAGGGCCACCGCGGCAATTACATATTGGTCGTATCAGTTCCGGGCGAAATCAGCGGACGTCGGGTCCTAGCTCCTACAGCTGCGTACGGTTTTTAGCATGGCAGTGGCGTCTGCATGATTGTGCGCGGAGAAGCGATGACACCACAGCTTCCTTCAGCTTAGCCTTCCGCCTGCACTTGGACACCACAAAGAGATTTTTTTTTTTTTGTGGCGATAGCTACATTACGCCACCTCTTCGACCCTTCAGCGTGGCACCACTCGAGCTCCGTGGCGGCGCCGTTGGTCACGTGGGTTGACCACCTGGTGCGGCTACTGGCCACGGGGGTTGGTCACGTGGAGCGAAGCAGCTGCCTGCGGCGCGGCGCGCCGGCGAGACCGAGCTGCGACTGCTGTGCGCATGCGCCCTGTTAAGTGGGACGAAGATAAAAAGGAATGCCCAGAGAAACGGAGCGGCGAAAGACTGAATTTTCAGTTCAACTGAGCAAGTTCCACTCGGCCAGCTGTAGCTATCGCGTCACTCCAGGTTTAACCAGAGCTAAACCACAGCCATTTTTTTTTTGTACGAAACGTGCGCGCTTTTCGACATGTTTTGTCTCGAAGACACAATTCAAGCGGACTGTAGCCGTTTTCTGTTACGACCCTTCTCTATATATTCCCTATCCTCACCTTGGCCACTGGCGAGCGTTTGATACCAGGGTCAGTGAACAACACTACTCGCTGCCTGTGAGCTTTGAGACGCCACAAGAGTGAACAGGGAAGCAGAATGTGTGCACAATACGGTCCCAGCGTTTCAAAGCAATTCAAACAGCGCTGAGAAACGAACTTAGACAAAGGGCGGCAGCTAACTATGTTTTTAATTTATCCGCTTTGTAACCTATTTCGTCCCTGCCAGTGACGTGAAAATAGTGCGTGCCCATTTTTCGAGGAAGGAGACAAATGGAACATGTAGCGACCTGTTTCGTGCGCGTATCAGTGTGGGTGGGTGCGCGAATGAAACGAATCCAAACAAGAAGCGCTCTCTCGCCTGGGGCACTGAAAGCGTTTTCAACAGACTTCCACTATACCCGAGCGGCACCCGCGGCTCAACTTGTTCCGGCACCAACCAGCAGTCACCTTCAGCGCGAAATGAAAGGGCGTCACACCACTCTCCCCCTCCCCCCTGCAGTGATGCGTTGCCGTCATTTCCGGATGCACAGAGCTCAGTAGCCTCCTCCCCTCCCTTTTTACTGCTTGCTTCAGGGCGTGCAGGCTTCTCAGCATGACTTCGCGCGAACAATTGTACTCCGTTTCATTGCAGTTCCGTGCACCAGGCGAGACCATGATTACAGTCAACGGTTCGCCGGCTCCCTACAATAGAGATAAAATAGTTCCTAGTTTGGCAATCTCATAAATGTGGCCGCTTAAGATTAGAATTTTATCTCCGCCGGAAAAATCATAATTTTGATTCCGGCGGAGGAAATAGTGTAGCTGTAAAATCCGAAACTTTTTCATACATGTCCATTTTTTTTTTATGTACTTACTAATTCATGTTGCAGACCCGTTTCGGCACTTTCGCCCTGCATTCCCCAAACCCCCGTGCAGAGCATAGGTGTCTAGGGCTAGCTCCCTCAGGCATATACCTCTGTTTTCCCTAAACATAACGTTATTCCCCCCCACCCCCTTTTGAATGCACAAGGGTAGACGCTGCGACTGTTTTGTACCTCATCGAGAAACAAAAGGCACGAAACAAGAGAGAGAGAGAGAAAAAAGAGAACAAATATATCGCTCAGCGCTGCACGCCTAACTCTGTTTTCCTGTTCTCTTGCGCTGCTTGTTTCACAATAACTTTTCCTTTTTTTGCACCAGTGAGTTTTCTGTGATACCTGTTTAATCCTTATTACTTTAACTGTTAAATTCGTAACCATGCAGTATTTAGGTCTCAGAAATAACTGTTTTTTTTAAATTTTATACCGAGTCGTATTGCATCATGTGCCCATGGTTCCTTGGTCCTCAAGCAGCTCGTACAGCTATCTCTGAAATTTGCCCATCTTTGTACGCGTATAAGAAGGACACGAATACGCATCAAATCAGGCGCACGCGATATTATGCAAAAAAAAAGAAGAGAAAGGGTATGAAAAGTTTCATCTTCATTGGAGTTCTGTAACAAAAAAAAAAGCGTAGAATGAATTGAAGAAAAAACATAAGCACGACGGCGGCGCAGTGGCACACAGCTGGTTAACATTCGTGCCGTCTCCTTTCGGCAGCACTGCGGCGAATTGCGTTCCGACCGCAGCGCATTGCGCACAATGCAGTCAGCACACGAGGTGGGCGTCACGGGCTGAGTTGGGAGGCGGGGAAGATTTAAGCGCGCTTTCTGCTACTCGCGCCATTTCCATTTCCTGCTTCGCACGAGCCGCTCTCTCCATCACTTTGTCGCTTTTGGCTCCGCTCTTCCAATCCCTTCTGCCACCCCCTTTCACTCCGCTCTTCCGATCCGCTCTTCCACCCCCTTCTCGCACTCGCTTCCCCGCAGGGCCCGTATCATTGTTCGGACTTTTTGAAGGCATCGCATGCGAGCGTTTGATGTAAAAAAAAAAACAAACTCATTTGCACAGGCTATACCGAAAAGTTAAAATTAAAAATGAGTTGCAAAAACTCGAATTCGTGCCGCTTTGGAGTTTGCGGAAAGCGGCTCGATGTCGATTAAGAAAGGATAGCAAAAAGTATAAATCAGCCCACCACCCACACTTTATTGCACTCAAGCTGTGTGCGCAGCACGCTTTGCTGAACAACTCAACAATACACCGACTTCATAAAAGCTGTCGGAGAACGACGAGAAAGCGGTTACAATATTCGATCCACTTTTCGGTTGTTCGAAACGCATATGAGGTGGCATGACAGGAGAACGTGAATCGGTTCGTCTTCCTGCACAGCGATTTGTATAGAGAACGACGATTAAGAAAAATGACAATTAATCCGTGCGTATACCGCAGGCGAGACTCGCTGTGCGCGCGCTCAGCAAAAAGTTATATTTACGTGTCGTTCTTTTATTCTTTCTATCGCAGAGGCCCGGTTCCTAGTGCGTTTGTTCGGTCTTGCCGCGATTAGCTCTCAGTCTGTCAATTCTTATTGCGCTCAGAATAAATGTAGAAATAAAGATCTTCAAAATAGTGGATTTACCACCGCGGTGGCTCAGTGGTTATAGTGCTCGGCTGCTGACTCGGAAGACGCGGATTCGATGCCGGCCGCGGTGGTCGAATTTCGACGGAGGCGAAATTCTAGAGGCCCGTCTACTGTTCGATGTCAGTGCACGATAAAGAATCCCAGCTGGTCGAAACTTCCGGAGCCCTTCACTACGGCGTCCCTCGTAGACTGAGTTACTTCGGGACGTTAAACCTCAATAAACCATAAAATAGTGCCTTCAGAAATGCACGAATATCTTATAGGCTTCGTAACACACCTTATGATGGGATATAAAATAAATATGAAAAATAGTAACCTGGCCGCAAGGCTTCGTAACAGCAAAACTACTTCTTTTTCCCTGTTTGTACTGGCAATGAATCGCGTCGCCCCTATGTACTCCGAGGCCGAAACCCACGATTTCGGCCACATACGAAGTTCACACTACCCGGCATTGTCGTCGTGGACGAAACGCTCTTTGAGAAGCTCGCACAGTCTGTGGTGCTTTCTTTCCGTCCAAGGTGATCTTTAGAAACACTGCGGCGTTTTGGCTCAGGCCTGCCTGGATAACATTCTGAATAGTCAATTAATCTGCTAGTCATCTGTTATGCCACCGGTGGTCTTATCTTTCGTGCATTATTGCTAGTGAAGAAAGTTGAACCATCTCACAGCTCCCTTCGTTCACTGAGGGAGTGCGCAGGCAGTTCTATACCCTTCCCGAAGCACTGAAGAGCGCGCAGGATATCTCTCTCCTAGGGCAACTTTGGCGGAGCGAACAGCTGCTAAAGAGAGTACAACAGCTGGTTTACTTTACTGTGCTGCCTCCAGTGCACTGCGGCAACGTTGTTTATCGTTAGTACGACCCCCGTTAATATGGACGATCCGAATTATGGACAGTTTGTCTGGGAACTGAACTTTTTCAGTGATTTCCGCCTCTATCATGGAAGCTCGCTATCCGGACAGTGCACAGGGAGAAAATGCACAGTGTCGAATAGGGCACATGCATTTTTGTCTCGGTAATATGGACGGAGATGAGAAGAGAATTTCTACTGCCCCGACGAGGTGTTTCGATTTCTGCCTTTTGAGCGCAGGACATCGGAGGAATGCAATGAAAAAGTGCGAATGGCTGAGTGAGGGCCCTTTTCTTTGGTGGCTTCAAGCTTTACAGTACAAAATTGCCCAATAGTTTCCATATCGCATGAATGACTGCGATGAAAACTCTCTCTCCTGCTTGTGCCACGTAGAAAGCTGCATATCAGCAGTCGTCTGCCGACTATCTACTGATATAAAGTAGCGGTTCGTGAAAAGTGAACAGTCGTAGTAGTAGATAGGTCGTTTAGCCACGAGACGCCTTCAAGCATATCATAGACCACTACAGGCGCGTAAAGCTGCACGACATTATTTCAAGCACAATGGCGACCAGGATAATGGTTCTGCAGTTCCCCAAATCATGTCTAACTTCAACTTCGCTGGACACCGGTATGCGCAGAAGCAGGCCTTAATCGCATGTTTTTTTTTATTATTATTCGTAATTCATTATTACGGATGACTCGCTGTATGCGTACTTTTGCTCGGAAACCCAAGTGTCCATATGAACGAGGCACGACTGTACAGCGAAGAAAGTTCGCTGTATACAGTTGAGGCCACAGAAAAGAAGAAAAAAAGTCAGCGGCGCATCATCCTCTGGCGTGGCTGCCCTCCGCGGGTGTCCCAGCGTGGGCGCGCGAGGTCGAACGCAGCACGAGACTTCTGCGTGGCCGTCGCACGCTGCCGACAGACAGGCGGTCACGATGTGCACGCTGCCTTGTCGCGTCGCGCGTTGCGCGACCTTCGGCGATGGCGGGAGCGACGCGCCGGTCAGACGACCATTCGGTTCCTGCACGTCCATGTCCGCGAGCTTTACAGACAACGTCAGCTCAACAGCTGGGCGCGCATTTTGTTGCGCTAGCTGCGTATGAGCCACAAAAGGCGGCAGTGCATATGAGAGACCTGGACGCTTAGGTCGACGCCCCCTGAGCAGTAAACGACTAGAAAAGAACGCATTTTGCGTAACTTCGAACCGTTGACGCAGTGACGATCGCGATGGCATGACCACTGATGTGCTCGTGCCGTGATTGGGCTTCGGACGCAACCGACCCAACCGCTGAAAATTCTCAACAGATCTTAACAGCGGCGAATATTACTAAACCAAGAAGCAATTAAGGGACGGCTAATAAGAACTAGGAGCCGCTCGTGGTTCATGCGCAACTGAGCCGCGAGCTTATGCGCACAAGAAATTACAGCAATTACAACAGTTCACCGTCATAGGAGGGCATCCTTCAGCCCCAACCAAGGTTCTTTCTGGCGCTCCACAGGGCTCAGTCCTTGGCCCGCTTCTTTTTCTCATCTATATTAACCACCTCCCTTGTGGCATTTCATCATCAATACGTCTCTTCGCAGATGACTGTCTCCTCTACCGCCGAATTTCATCTCAAACCGACCAGACCATGCTTCAGGATGACTTTTTTTTAATAGATGACTGGTGCAATAAGCGGCTGATGCAGCTTAATATTTCAAAATGCAAAGTAGAAGAGTGGGCGAGTTGGTATGTACTCATCAAAATGCAAGTTTATGCAAGCTTCGCGCAAACGCACTAACATCACCCACGTGTACTCTTTAAACTCAGCCAATGTTTCACAAGTACTAGCGTATCGTTACCTCGGTGTCCTAATCTCAAGCAATCTAAATTGGTCCGAACATATTAAACTGGTCGCTGAGTGCTCCAAAATACTGGGCTTTATTACAAGAACATTATCTTTGTCGCCCCCGGCCGTCCGTAAACTGGCATATGAAACCTTCGTACGATCCAAACTCCAATACGCATGCGCAGTCTGGTGTCCACATCAGACTTATCTCATCAAATCTTTAGAATCTGTGCAGAACCGCGCCGCTCGCTTTATATCTTCAAAATACTACAAAATCAGTATCAGCAGTATAAAATCATCACTGGATCTCCCCTCATTGGTCTTTCGCCGCAAGATATCACGACTATGCGTCTTTCAGAAAATATTCTATCATTTCACATCTCTGCGCCAATCTTTTCTTCACCCACCAGCTCGTTCATCTCGACGCTTATTCAATAGCTTAAGTATACAGCGCCTGCATGGATCAACATCTGCCTTTAATAAATCATTTCTACCAATTGCAACACAGGAATGGAATGAATTGCCAGATCCTAGTGTCATGGAAAGTGACCCTGCCACATTCATAGAGGGGTTACTGTCTGTCTTTGAACATTAAATTTGTTTATATTTCTTTTCTCACCCTTAGTTTGATGTGCTTGAGCAACTCGTTTGTAATTACCCTTCTCTACTCGATTGCAATTTTTTGTAACTGTTTTAATTGTGCTCAATTTTTTGTAACTGTTTAATTGTGCTCTCACTTGATTTTACTGATTGTATTCGTTGTCCTCATTGCTCTCATTGTTTCATTGTTTTTTTTTGTTTCAACCTCTTTGGCTTTGTTCATGTATTGTTCTATGTACGTCGCCCCCCCTCCCCCCCCCCCCCCATGTAATACCTTGTGAAGGGTCCTTAGGGTTCAATAAATGATGAATGATGATTAATACCATCTATCTCGCCTCTCATAGTTTACTCCGTCAAACCTGCGCGGCAATGTACAAGGTATCAGTGGAGGCGACTGCAAATCAGAGCCCTAATTCGCATCGAACCTCCTCTCCGGTGAAAATAGTTCCCATACGGTGAAAGCAGCTTCACAAATCGCCTGAAAGCGTGCGCTGGTCATTCGTCACCCCCGGTTGTGCGAGAGCTAATTTCCATTGACGCCTGGCTAGCTGATCCGTAGCACAGACATTACGGACAAGAAGCAGATGCGCTAGCAGATAATAAAGGAGGAGAACAACTGTGGGCGTATTTCGAAAAGCGCACATTATAGGCGACGATGGACGATGTGCTTTTAGAGCAGTAGTCGAATCGTGGTCGTTGTATAAACGTACAAACTACGTATTTGTCTTTATATTTTCAACCTCTCATTCTTCAAAGGAAGACTACAACGGCAACAACAAGAACAAAAAAAAACGGAACAGCCATCACGAGTAACACATCAGGTAAAGCTGCGTTAACGCGCTATAGCAGCTTTCGTACTTTCCACAAGAGTTCCACATGCCTCGTGCGCCGCTGGGCCCAAGCAAAAGTAATTTATTAATATATGTGAATAGACTGGAAGCGCAACAACAGGTATCATCACAACATCTGACAAGGTTAAAGAAAGGCGGCGGGTTGTGCTCCCGGGAGAGACGGTTGTGTTCGCGAGCTGTGGCATGCTGCGAGCCTCCCCATTGGCTCAGGAGCAGAAGCGCCCGTAAGGGAAGAGAGACCATAACGCACCGGCGGAAGTGCAAAAGACAACGCGGTAAGCGCCACCGGCCGCTTACCCTCATGCGGAACAGCTGTGCCTCCATGAGCTCCGGCTTGATCCACACGTCATTGTCGGTCACATCGAAGCTGCCCACGTACTGGAAGAGAGTGAGAGAGGAGATCATATAAAAAAACGGGATATGAATTGAGAATTGTTATGGGCTATGAGACACAGGTCAAATGTATCCTCTGAAAACGCTGAAGAAAGCGAACACCTTTTTTTTGTTGTTGTTTATGTGTCGGCATCTTCTTCACCGCATAGCACCACTGTGGCAAAGCCTGCTTTCGGAAAGGCAAAGAATGATACTGCCGCGAAGTTCTGTTATGTCTGTTCTTTTGGAAGTATTTTTTTTTTCATAAGCCGATACTGACGCACGGCCTTATGCGTTTCTGTTCGCCAGTGGAGCGGAGTTATCTAGTGTTACTTTCTCGCGACGCGAATAAATTGCTCGGAATGGCGGCAACCACGCACGAGTGATTCTTGTGTAATGTTTCTTGTGTAAAATATTTTTCGTCATGGTTAAACAGAGCAAACCAACATTTTCTGACGCAAGCACAACACAAACATGGGGACGGCTTCGCACGTCGCCGAAAATAGTGAGCACCCCTGAACAAAGTAGTACAGTCACCGTTCAGACTACAAGTACAGCCGCCTGCTTGCGAGAGAAATCAATCAATAAATATTTATATCGGTCGGTTAATAAATAAATAAACAAACAAATAAATAAAAGTTCATTTCTGTAAATATAGATAAATGAATAAGGAACGCAAATCTTGACTTTCATCTGTTTAGCAACGCCGGTAAGCCCCGAGCACGCATAATGGTTGTGGCCACGAGCGCATTAGCTTGTGTGCTTATGACGATGGCTGTACAATTCATTCTCACACAGCTCACACTACGAGATATCCGCGCGCACACACAAATCTATATGCAGCATGCAGCAAGCAGTATACCCCGGCAGGCCTGAGCTCCTTGTGCAATGATGGGTAGAACACCGACCACAGCCAGGATCAGGGACGTACGAGAAGGTGGGGAGGAAAGGAAAGGGAAGGGAAGAACGCCCAGTGGCAAGCGTTCCCCCAACGCGCCGTATCCTCCTCGCTCTCTTCATACTCAAGCGGCGCCGAAGGAGAGCACAAATTACGGCTGGCCGGCCGCCCGCCCCGACGGTAGAATAACTCTCGGAATTAATTAAAAGAGCGCCCGCCTCCCTTCGTGCATTTCGCCGGAGAGGGATTTTCTGCCTCGCGGGGACCTTTTGATCTCCTTTGTGCGCCTGAGAGAGAGAGAGAGAGAGCTACGTGGCCCCCGCACAACCGGCGGAGGTTCTTCGGGGCCCGCCTTATTGATACGCGCTTTCTTCGCTCCCGCTTTTAATTCGCCCCTGCACGTTGCTTCTTTCGAGGCCTCTCTCTGTACATACTCCGGCAAAGTGCGCATAATTTCTTTTTTTTTCCCCTTCAGGAACAGCAGTGAGCGAGGAAGAACAGCGAGCAATCCGCACGTGGACGACGTAACAACCGTTGTCGCAATGAACTGTAAGAAATGTGGAGGCATATTTATGGAGCTAACAGCCACTGGGCAGCGGAACGTACTGAACAAAACCCGCTGAGGAGCACACTTTTTTAATTTAAGCTATTTTTAGTCGGCCCTTTGAAGACGTCATGCTCTTGAGCGAATGAATGAATTGCCCGTGACTTATCATCGCAATCGCTTCGGCGTACGTGGGAAACTCGCGTGCTTAACGAGAGCACGGAAGAACAAAGACCCGAGGGAGGCCAGCTGTGAAAGGCTGTTCCTTCTTAGCGTTCCGTGAAGGGTGTCTGCTAAGACTGCACACAGATAACACCACTGCTGCGGAGTCCACGATTTGGCAGCGTATACACAGTATAGTCAGTTCTTCAAAGGGCAGCTGAACGATTTTTTGTTAACTCCATGATATTCAGCGATTCAAATCTCTGAAGACTGCAGATAAAGACCGCCAAGTTTAATTGTGTTAGCATATCAACTGGTGAGGCATTCACCGATTGAATCTCAGGATTTTCCTCGCAACGTCACAGGAGTGCGAAAGAGCTCGGTCATGACGTCACAAACGGTAAGGTTTAGAATTTCCGCTGCCTTCACACACACCCTGCTGTGTGTCGTTAGAAGCCGCCAAACAACGCCAGCTCCGCGAACTTAGTAATAAATGTCTCTCTCTCTGCCTTCGGTGCCGTTGGTTTTTTCATCCTTCAAAGCAAGCGTTTCTGCGTTGGAAATGTACCGCCACCGCAGGTGACGCCATCATGCACCCCCACCCTGCGCTGTGCGCTGCGGAGAAGCCTGCAAGCAGTCGCCGTTCTAAGCGGCGATTACGTCACCATTTCAAATGGTATAGTAGGATACAACTTCAAAAAACAGCACCTGTTAACATTTGCCCCCGGTTCCCGGCGTACTGTATCACTCCGCTTGCCAGTCAAAAAAGAAAACGAAATCAGCTTTTTAATGTTTGACTTTATTAAACAAGGCAGGTATCAAAAGTTTAGAGTTCCTAACTTTTTTCTTGTGGTTAGCTTCTTGTTTAGTTGACAAGAGAAGCTTTTTAACAACGGACTATTTTTTTTTGTCGTGGAGGAATTCTGTGCGCCGGTCCTGAATGTGGGCGGAGCTTCACTGCAGACTTCAGCTGTATCGGATTATAGTACAAAAAGACTTCGCATTCTTTGCGCGCAAGTTTCACACATTCAGCCGGTTTAAGCTCGTTCCTTGGAACAGCAGTGATTGTGGCTTCAGCGGACAGTGACGACGGGCTGCTGAGCACGAGGCCACGGGTTCGATCCCTGCATCTGCAGCAGCAGCACTTCGTTGAAGAATGCGCAGGTGAGGCTGAGATTCCGGTGCATAATAAGGGACCCCACGTGGTCGAGTCTAAATCCGCGGGACCCTCGACGTGGTGCGCTTCATAGTAGACATCGTTGCTTTAGCACGTGAAAACCAATTAACCAATTAAACTCGTACTGCGGACTGCAGGAGACGCCAGCACGTATACACCGAGCACCAGTGACAGTTTGTCTCCATCTCAATCTCCATGCATCCGTCCACACAATAAGCATTATGCCCGTAAGCAGGAAAAGTGGACTATGCATGCAACGAATAGAGCCGGAAAGAAAACGAAGTGCTTGCAGTCCCGATGTACAGCCTTAGCCAAAGGTAGCCAGGCTGCATGGTTTGCTCCCCATTCGAATAGTACAGCTCTTACAGCTTCTCTAAAGATCAAAACGTTCTCGGAAGGTGAGGACAGAGGTTCTCCTTACCATACAGAGATTTAGAGCTTGAGGGCTGTCATATTAACTTCAATATACGACTGAGAAGCAAAGCGTCTAGCTTGGTTACTTTTGGCAAACACTGTACCACTGCAGCGAGTCGTCACGAGGGGCATAAATCTTGGAGATTGTCCGCTTACAAAAATTTCTTTAGACAGTCTATAGACTTTCCATAGACTTCTGTCTTTAAAATCTATAGATTCTCTACATACAAACCCTAGAGAACAGTGTATAGGCAATACAAATCCTATAGACTGTCTATAGACAATCTATAGATTTATGGCCATACACTTTTAGACTTTTGTCAATAGACAGTCCATAGACTATGACTAGACAAAAAGAATTACCTATAGGAAGTAAATAGAGTCTATAAGCGTATAGACTGTATATAGACCACTTTTGCAACGGTCAATCACAGAGACGAAATAAAATGGTGTAAAGAGTGTCAAACGCATGAATTAAACGTATACATGCGGGCTTCTGTTGAGAGGCAGTACTAGACGCGACAGGAGTCTCCTCCCATTCTGTTTTCGCTTTCCTTCTTCGCTTTCTGAGAACGTTCGAAAGCAGGCGGCGCTGTTCGCTCAGCAGACTGCGATCTGCGAGAGCTGCAGCTGTGAGAGGAACTGCGGACTGTACGCGTAGACGGTTTGCAACAGACGCGATTAGCATGCATCCGCTGCGAACGCGCGCAAGAATCAACGTACGGCGTGCTCGTTGTTTCAGCGCTCAACCTACGACACCACCCGAATGGGCTCTGGAAAGCAAAGTCAATTAACGCTGGTGCACTAAGCCCGACCCCGTGAGCAGCATATGTAGGCTCTAAAAGGCACTTCGCAAAAACCACTCTCCCAGACAGGCCCCAACCTTTTATGTTTCAGGGTAGAGAAGCAGGAGATAACGAAACAGATGCATGGTTGGAGAATATATAGGCAACGTAACCACGGTTCGTTAGGCGTCTTCATCCAGCCATTAGGCTGTAGTAGTCAGGTAACTACTCTTACCTATACCATATATAAAGAAAAGAGCTTGCACCGAGATCTTCCTCTGGTTAACCTGTCTCCCCTCACCCCTTCCCCTCTCACCTGCACTCGCAATAACTAACACTGCGTACGGCGTGTTACCTATCCTGGCCATCGCCCAAGTTGGGGCATCCGCCTGAAACGCAGACGTCCAAGGCCGCCGAGATACGCCGTCCGCATCTTAACAAATGCATGCCATCGTTTGCTTTTCTCCTGTATATCCCCGTCGCCTTCGCCGTGGTCTAACCGCGCAGCGGCTTCGCCATTCCCCGATGCTGCTGCATGCGTCAGTAGTAAGGCCACGTTAAATGAGATGTATCTCGGCGATCAAGAACCTGACGCAGATAGCTTGCAAAGGTATATTGTACGTGTGGGTTTACGAGCGCCAGATCGTTCTCAATAAATCGCATCTCGAACCGAAAGTGGGCCTTCGTTCACTATAATCTTGCCTCTACGTTGTAAAATCGGTCGCATTGCTTGGTAACCCGCACTACACCCCGCCGTTTCCTTAGGCTTTCAGTGAACCAGCGGTTTAGTTTAAATGCAAAGTAATCAGGGCTGAATTAAAGCAACGCCTGTAGCATGACTTGGACGTCGACTGATGATATCGAGAACCACGCGCTTCTAGCAGAGTGCGGCCGAAACAGTTATGATGAGATACACGTGACCTGAGTTAATTAGTTATATTGATTTTAATGGCGCAAAAGCAGCTGAGGCTATGATGCGCCAAACACACGGTTAGAGCTTTTGTTAAAGGTTACGCTTTTTATATCTAAAGTTTGTATAAAACATTGGCTTCTCTGAGAAATTTAAAAATGCTTGAAAAATCAACCAGTGCTTGATCTCCTAAAAGTAACATGGGGTGTAGTGGGATGTATTCATTGTACAATGTTGTGAAATATTTTTTCCTCAGTTGTTCCAGTTTTTTGCATACAATTAAAATGTGGTTTACTGTGAGTTCATCGCCACACATTTCGCAGAGAGGTTTGTCTTTTTTTGCCAGTAAGAAGTTGTGAGTAAGGTGTGTGTGTCCAATGCGTAGTCGACACAAAATAACTTCTATGAAACGCTCCTGATGTGTACATGATCTCCATTCTCCCAAAACAGGTTTTATAGAATGTAGTTTGTTATTTGTTCGTCCCATGCAATCTGCCATTTATTCTTGAGTTTACTGTGCAGTAGTTTAGAAAAATCCCTCTGTGGTATGTTAACTTGTTTTATACGGCCAATTCTAGCTTGTGCTGCGCAAGCATCTGCTCTCTCATTACCTAAAATTCCAACATGACTAGGGACCCAGCAGAATATAATGTTATGTTTTTGCTTTGTAATTTTATCTATGTTATGTATGATTTTTCCTATTATGGGTTCAGCAGCGTTTGTAGAATGCAGCGCTTTTAGCATACTCAGTGAATCGGTGTAAATGATGCTATTTTTTGTTTTCTTTTACTAAATGTTCTACAGCTACAAAGATGGCATAACACTCCGCAGTAAATACCGATACATACTGTGGCAATCGTATCATTTTTTCATTTGTTCCTTGAATTACTGCACTTCCGACATGACTTTCTGTTTTTGAGCCATCAGTGTAAAATTCAGTGTAAGTGTTATATTTTTCTTGTAGTGCAAAGAACTCTTGTAGTACGTGCTCGTGTGGTATTTTCTCTTTGTTTACGTTTGTCAGTGTGAAGTCACACACCGAAGGAAGGCTGTACCATGGTGGTAGATATTCATGTCTTTGTGCAATATTAGGTAGGGCGTCCACCACTGCTAAGTCTTCACATTTATCTTCAAAGCGCATTATTAGTGGCCTGATAAAATGTGGTTTATTATTGAATAATCTCCTAGATGGGCACTTGGTAACAATGGGATAGCAGAGATGTTTAGGGAGAGAACGGGTTTTTAGGATGTACGTGCATGTTAGTGTGACTCTTCTATCCTCTAGTGTGGGCTCATTAGCTTCAACGTAAAGACTATTTACCGGGGATGTTCTATATGCTCCAGTTGATAGGCGCAAACCAAGATTATGAACAGGGTCCAGTCGTTTCAAGTAGGATGCTCTTGCCGAACCATATACCACGCACCCGTAGTCCAGCTTGGAGCGCACCAAAAAGCGATATATTTGCAATAGGCATGCTCTATCGGACCCCCACCGTTTTCGCGAGAGTACCTTTAATATATTGAGGGCTTTGGATGCTTTCTTTTTCAGGTTGTTAATGTGTGACAGAAATGTAAGTTTCTTGTCAAAAGTGACGCCTAAAAATTTATGTTCCTGTTTGACTGGCAGTGTGGTTTGATTCAAGCACAGATTGGGATCTACCTGTATGCCTCGTCGTAATGAGAACAAAACAGCTACTGTTTTTTGAGGGGAGAACTTGAATCCATTTTTCTCTGCCCAAGCAGCCAGTTTGGTTAGTGTGATTTGTATTTGTCTCTCGCAGGACAGTATGTTGGAAGAAGTGTATGCTATCTGTATGTCATCTACATAAACTGAATACATTACGGACTTAGGGATTACTTTGGTCAAAGAATTCATTTTTACTATAAAGAGTGTCGTACTTAAAATGCATCCCTGGGGTACGCCATTCTCTTGGGTGAATGTCATTGATAGAGTTGCTCCCAGACGGACTCTGAATGTGCGGTTAGTCAGGAAGTCGTTCAAGCAGTTAGCATTCTGCCGCGGATCCCTAGCTCTGCTAGGTCATGGAGGATGCCGAACTTCCACGCAGTATCATAGGCCTTCGCCAAATCGAAGAAGACCCCGATACAGTGCTGTTTGTGGATGAACGCCTCCCGGATGGTGTTTTCTAGGCGGACAAGGTGATCAGTGGTCGAGCATGCTTTCTTAAATCCACATTGATGTAAATCTAGGAGTCGACGAGATTCAAGTGTGAAGGTCAGTCTAATGTTTACTATGCTTTCGAAAGATTTAGCGATGCAGCTGGTGAGGGCTATCGGTCTGTAATTGTTAGGACTAGTTGGTTGTTTTCCGGGTTTCAGAAAAGGTAACATTATTGCTTTCTTCCACTCCTCAGGTATATTTCCAGTTGTCCATATTTTGTTAAAGAAGTTCAACAATGCCTGCACGGCAGCCTCAGAGAGATGGGCAAGCATAGCGTAATGCACATTTTCTGGGCCTGTTGCTGTCTTTCTACCAGAAGATAACGCCTTAATCAATTCCTGGAGTGTGATGGGTTGACTGTAGTCCTCGTTCATACCTGCTGCAAATGGAAGCTTTTGTTTTTCTGCTATTGCTTTGTACTTCTGGAACGTGTTTGTGTAATTGGACGAACTGGAAACTTCAGCAAAATGCTCACCCAGTATGTTGGCCTGTTCTTCTAATGATGTTTGTGTCCCGGGTGTAGGCAACAGAGGAAGTGTGAACGAGGTATGGTCACTACTGAATCTTCGAACCATTTCCCACATTTTTTTTGAGGTTATTGAGCAGTTTATTGAGGATACATATTTCTGCCACGAGGATTTCCCGGCATTTCTCCGAACGAATCGCGCTCTGGCCTTGGCCCTCTTAAATGCAATCAAGTTCTCCGCTGTGGGATACCGACGCAGAGAGCCCCAAGCTTTATTTTGTTGTCTTTTTGCCAATGTGCATTCTTGTGTCCACCATACTTTATGTTTTTTGTGTACGAGTCCTGTTGTTTGTGGCTAGTGTAGCGGCCGATATTATGCATGTAGTAAACCTTTCGTTAATTTCGTCGATGGTGAGGTCTTCACAAAATTCTTTTTCTAGTGTGGCATTAGCTGTAAAAAGTGACCAGTCGGCGAGGTGAAGTTTCCAGCGCCGTGGTCTTGTGGGGATGACTGCAGTAGACAATGAGAGGCTGATGATAATAGGTAGGTGATCACTTCCCAGAGGGTCATTTAAAACATCCCATTTAAAATCGGTAAAAAGCGATGGTGATGCGGAAGCTAAATCGAGAAAGCCCATTTTTGCCGAGCTTGGGCAACAATAAGTTGCTTTTCTTGTATTTAAAAGACAGATGTTATTTGAGAGGATAAAATCTTCGATTGTTTGCCCCCTAGAGTCGCAGCGCTCGCTTCCCCAAAAAGGGGAGTTAGCGTTAAAATCCCCAACTACCAGATATGGCTCTGGAAGTTCATCTATCAATTCTTCTAGATCATGGACTGTTAATGTAAAATGTGGAGGAATGTATACGGAACAGATTGTTAGTGTTTTATAGCTGACGATGCTGACTGCAACCGCCTCAAGTTTTGTATTGAGCTTGATTTCTCGAGCAGGGAGGCCGCTTTGGACGACAATTGCGACGCCTCCTGAGAGTCGATTTGCCTGCTCGCGATCGCGTCTAAAAGTTTGATAATGTTTCAGGATATGTACATGTTGTGGACCAAGATTGGTCTCCTGAAGACATAAAACTATGGGTAACATTGACCCTAAATTATGTGTTATGTCACTATAATTCCGCATAAGTCCTCTGCAATTCCATTGAATTAAAAAAGCCATGCTTGTGTTTTTGAGAGAAAATGAAAGGGGATTTACTTATGTGGTGGGCCCGTTATGAGGGGCCTGTCTTTTTTTCGCTCACGAGAGCTGTTCCGCCGCTGTAATGGAGGCGGAGTGGGTGTTGTATCCATCACCTCAACAGAGGTGCTGGAGGACCGCGCAGTCGCGGTTGTGTTAGTTTCAGGTTTCTCCCGACGGGGGGAGGTCCTGCGGGATGCCGACCCATGGACCGGCGGTCCCTGCTTTGGCAGTGACAGGGCAACCCTGACCCTGCCTGGGGCGTGGATGGCCCTGCCATAGGCTCGGTGGGAGCGGCCTTGGCAGGTGCCGGAGTGCTGTGTGGTGCTACGCCCCTGCGCACCACATCGGCGAAGTTTTGTTTTGCTGTGAAGGAGAATGTGTTTGTTAGCGCAAAACGCCTTCTCGCTTCTTTGAAAGAAATGTTTTCTTTTGTCTTTATGGTGATTATCTCTTTTTCTTTTTTCCAGGACGGACACGCCCTGGAATATGCAGCATGTTCTCCTTCACAGTTTGCACAGCACAGGGCTGCGTCACATACAACAGACTGGTGATCGTTCGAGGCACATTTTGCGCAAGTTTTACGACCGCGGCAGCTCTGTGAGCCGTGGCCGAACCTTTGGCAGTTGAAACACCTGCGAGGGTTTGGTATGTATGGTCTTACATTGATTTTCAAATATCCCACGTCGATTGTGTCGGGCAGGGTGCTGGTGTTGAACGTCAGGATCATGTGTTTTGTGTCTATTTCCTTGTTGTCCTTCCGGATTTTGATTCGGTGGACATCTATGACGTCTTGGTCGATGAGCCCTTCGAGCATTTCTTTTTCAGTTATGTGGTTTAATTGGTTTTTTGGGGGGAAAGGAAATGGCGCAGTATCTGTCTCATATATCGTTGGACACCTGAACCGCGCCGTAAAGGAAGGGATAAAGGAGGGAGTGAAAGAGGAAAGGAAGAAGGGGTGCCGTAGTGGAGGGCTCCGGAATAATTTCGACCACCTGGGGATCTTTAACGTGCACTGACATCGCACAGCACACGGGCGCCTTAGCGTTTTTCCTCCATAAAAACGCAGCCGCCGCGGTCGGGTTCGAACCCGGGAACTCCGGATCAGTAGTCGAGCGCCCTAACCACTGAGCCACCGCGGCGGGGCTCAGTTATGTGGAGAAAATCATTTTCCGATATTACGCCTCGGACAGTGTTTAGTGAGCGATGAGGAGTCACGGAGACCGGGATTTCCCCTATGGACGTTAGGTTGGAGAGCTTAGAATGTTGGACATTGTCACACAGTTCGAGCAATAAGTCGCCGCTGGCCATTTTTGACAGCTTATAGCCAATGCCTAGGGTTTCAGTCAAGCACTTTGACACAAGGAAGGGGGATATTATTCTTGCCTGTTTATCTTGTTGTTCACTGTGGATCACATGATATTTGGGGAAAGTTACTTTTCTTTTTTGAAAGAAGTTGTCTGCCTCGTTCCGCCCTCTTTTGAGAGAGCGATCAGGTTTTGAAAGTTGGGGAGCCATAAAAAAACTTTGTTTTTCGGTCATGGTGCCAGCCACCCACCACGGAGTCCAACAAGGGGACGAGACAGGAACTTGATAGCAAGTCCTGCCCACGCCAGCTGTACACCTCAACTATAACCAAATATGACGCAACTCAGGGTAGTTGGTCACACAAGGTTAACCCTCGCCGCCAGGAAAAACGGAAAAACCAAGAAGCGAGTAGGATATAGGAGAGTTGTGAGACAGAGATAGGAAAGTTAAAGATGAAGAGGAGGATAGGAAAAGGCGACTGCCGATTCCCCCCGGTCGGGTCAGGCCGAAGGTGCCGTCTGCAGGAAGCTGGGGCCAAAGTGGTGTGTTGCCTCCGCCAAGGGACCTTAAGGGTCCAAACGCTCGGCATCGGCTCAACCACCAGGGTCCCCTTTTCCCCGGACACGGCGATGCCACGCACGGCGAGGCGCGGGTGCTCGGGTCCGTGGTGATGCACAGTTCACCATCATCCCCTTTTGGGAATGTCCCTGCGGATGCTCGGGAACCCGCGGTGTCGCCACTCACCGTCGCGACGCCTGCATGCTGCAGGCGCCCCCCTGCGGGGAACACGTGACCTGAGCATTGTTCGTCCCCCGCGTCCCTATCTTTGTCCTTTTCCACGGGGTAAAAAGTAAGCTTCGCTGCTCATTTCAAAAAACCGTCGAAATAAGGGATACTCCTTGAAAAGGTACAGAATCTCGTCACCCACCACTGCAGACAATGATCAGTGCAACCGAAGAAAAAGGGTAAAGGTTGTTTTCTTGACTTTTTCTTCAAACAAGCCCACTTGACAGTTCTCATCCTGACACATTTAACACTGTTGTATCATATCGCGTCTAGCCACGTGTGTGCAGATTGATAAGCTGAAGGGGCGTTGCCCCATTTCGGTGTATAAAATGCGACTGCTGAATAAACCCTGCGGGATTCGTGCCGTGGCACTCGGCTCATGCTTGTCTCGTTGGCCAACAGGGCCGATACAACTGTCACCAACCTATTCGCCTTCTAAATATAAATATTTTTTAAAACCACAAATCTATCCCTTCAACACAAGTGAAAGTATGCCCCGGTTGCGAGCAGCCACGCATATAAGCGTGGATACAAAATATATCTGCAAAATATAAACAGCCCATAAAATACAGCCCCGCGACTATTACTTTTGCCAGCACAGCTTAAAAGAAGCTATGCCAAGGTCTCCACAGTCAATTCCCATTAAAAAATTTGCTTAGACAGTCTATAGACTGTCCATAGACTTCTGTCTATAAAGTCTATAGACTCTCTATGGACAAACCCCAGAGAACAGTAGCTATATGTAATAATAATTTATTAAACTTTTGTCTATAGACAGTCTATAGACTGTGAATAGACAAAAAGAAATATCTATAAGAAGGCAGTAAAGTCTATAAGAAGCATATAGACTGTCTATAGACCATTTCTGTAAGGTGTAGTAGCACCATCTGCTCACGGCTGCACTGCTTGCCATGTAGGACCTGGCATAGAGAGAGGCTTATAACCGCGCAGAAGCGGCACGTCGACGTCGGGTGAGATTCCCACGTGCAGTAGTGTATACCCCGCACGCATGCCTCCGAAATCCCCGTCGGACCAGGTCCCTGATAGGTCAGCAGTGAGGAGGCATGCCCCTTTCGCGCGGGTTGTCGACCACGGATGTGACCGGCGAGAGTGAGACGCGGTGGTGCCCCCTGTATAGTGCACCTGCCGCGGCGTCGGCGTTGTACATTACGTAGGCGCGGCGGCCGACGGCTGGCTTTCCGGCGATAAGACGCCGCCGGACTGGACCGACCGCTCCGGGAACGAATATCATCCTTTCCCTTGCCAACCTTGGTGTACCTACTATACACACGCAAGGCGCCGGGATGAACGGGCACAGTATCGCGCTTCGGGGCTTCGTTTCCCACGTGCTCTCCCTGGCATTGAGAAGCGAGATGGCGACGCAAGGATCAGCTATGCAGACTCCGCGTTCGGCCTCTTTTTCGTTCGCATGGTGCTCGACTTAATTACGGATCCTAGTTTTGAAGCGAATGCTTTTGTGCGATTCCGCTGTCTGCGAGGTAGAGAGCAATGACACGACCTCAGCAGTCGGCGCGCACGAGTGCGGCCGATTGCATCCAATTGACTGCCATGCAATTAGGTGCCACATCTGCCCGCACACCATTTAGCCAGCGCCGCAATTGTCGACACCTTAACCACTACTGGCACTTTATGAGCGACTGTCACCACCTTCAGCGGCCATCTGTGCAGATCCGATAAATCGCTTATGTGGCCCGACAGGCAATGCTGGCACCTGGGGGGAACACTTGCGGGCCAGCAAGTCCATTATAGAAATCGTCAAAACGGCAACAAACGCGTATACCTGACTCGCGGAATACCGCGCTACTGTGGAAGCTTCTGACGTTTAACGCTGAAGTTGGCTGACAAATAATTTCCTCTTTTCCTGTGCCTAGAGGACGTTCTCAATTCCGTGTGCTCTTTTGGATAAAATAGAATATATATATATGTCCTGCTTTCTTTTCTTCCCTGATATGGAAGAATTGGATGTACCACATAAGCCAACGGTAGGTAAACATAGAAAGAAGCTGCATATAGACTAGGGGGGGGGGGGGGGGACGAGATGAAGTTTGCGGGGATAGGCTTCGCCGCAGCTAGGGTCAACTGGAGGTTAGTGGAAGAGGTCTTTGTCCTGCAGTGGACGTAGTTATAAGCTGATGATGATTATGTACGTACCATGAAATGCCCTAACGTAAAAGTTAAAACCTTCGAAAACATTAAAACAAGCCCTTCAACAAGCGGTGCAGCAACAAAGCGTGAAGCTACAAGTTGCCTCTAGTTAAACTGTTTCCGTTGTCGGCACTCAGATTACCAGAAGACGGTCGGGCTGGTTGGTGCATGCTGATGAAAACCGATTGAACAGCTCTAACAGATAGAAACTCGAGAGAAGGGCACGGATTACGGAGCTCGTCACCGTTGTTGCGCTGTTCTGCTTGCAACGCCCACAAGCGCGCTCAATGCCCGGCCTTGCCCGTGCACGCCACCATGTCGGGAAGGGGAAAGCTGTTCAAGCGGCACAAGGTCACGCCGGCCCCAGCTTTTCTTTCCGCGAGAGGAGGGGAGATGCGCGCGCCCCGGCCGGCCAGCGTGGTCCGCATTATAATTAAGCCGCGTCGAACCGCCCCGCGTGTTTGTCGTCGATGCTGTGTGCGGCGACCGCGGAGGAAGTTCGAGGAAGTCCGCGACGCCGACGGACGGCCGACAAGCTCTGCGGAAGGGCCTCGGATGACGTGTCCTTCTTGCGGAGACACTATTGTAGACAGGAACGCGAACACTCGCGGATACAGGAGAATAGCAGCAGGGGAAAAGAATGCCGCCGCTGATGGCCGCACCTGTTCGTTCCGTCAGGGAAAGATGAAGCAGGTAGTCTTCATCTCTCCGTTAAATCTATTTCCTTTTCCTTTACGGTTCCCCATAGAACCAACCCTCAACATTTCACGTATATTAAGGGTGCTCCCAGAAGCAAAAAAAGACGCTTGCCGAAATTCGGTAAACAAAGATTTTTTCCCCCCGTTTTCGGACCTTGGTGGCTGGCTCTACTCAACTTTAGCAGACAAGCTATAACATGTAACACAAGCACTGGGACCACGCCAGCCCAGAGAACTACGGCACAAAGCTCCTGCACATGGAGAATCCCATAACGCCCTGCATGTACTGCCTGATAAACCTTTTTCCTTCTCCTTTTCCTAACCTTTAAAACCTCCCGCCTTGCTACAATATTCCTTTTAATTTTGTTGACTTTTATTTTGTCTTCTTCTATCATATACTTCATATACATCCCTCCATACGGTTGTTGCTTAGTGGCTACGGCCTTCAGCTTCCGAGCCCAAGGTCGCAGCACCGAATCCCAGCTACGGTGGCCTAGCGTTTCGATGGAGGCGAAATGCAAAAACGACCGCGTGCTGTGCAATGTCGGGGCAGCTTAAAGTGCATTCCAGGTGGCAGAACTGTATCCGGAGCACTCCATTACGACGTCTTTCGTACCGTACCATACCATACCATACCATACCATACCATACCATACCATACCATACCATACCGTACCGTACCGTTTCTCCCTCTCTTATATTCCATCCAAATTATTAGGACTTCAACACTGTGCCGCACTTTTCAAAGGTACAAGTAGACGCTTCCATTTGCGACACATTTGTGGTGCAGGAACAACCTCACACATTATTCTGTCACCGAAACGTGTCCTTGTTGAACAACTCCTATTTCATGGAGACGCCATTGTGGTGCGGCGCACGAAATCTATAGTTCCGTATCGTGTGGAACACGCGTGGGACTCCAGCGTCTGGTCCATTTCAGGGAGCAGGCACGCTTGTTTGTTTGTTTGTTTGTTTATTCGCAATTCAGGACCGGGAAGTGCGAAGAGAGTTGGCTATTTTTAGAATCAGTAAACGCGTCCACTAAAAGAGAGACCTCGTCCTTATACTTCGCTTTGGAATGGAGCGCCGCCCGCCGCCCGCCGCGGTGCCGAAGGTCGAAACAACGCCCAGGAATTGTTACCCGCAAACCAAAGGCGGAAACGTTGGTAGGCGAAGCTCGCTGCCGACAAAAGCTGCGCTGGATCGCGGCGGTTCGACACTACATCTCCATATAGTGGAGACAGCACACGGCAGGCTGTGACCTTTTCAAGGCTGACGCCTGCAGGTGGTATAAGTTATATCGCATTATCGCGCGTGGCCAGAGTCGCAGCGCCGGGTCGCGGGCCTATAGTTCAAAAAACCGTCTTACGTTAGGCATCATCAGCCAAATGTCGCCAGTTAGCTCTCTAAATTTGTTCGCCCAAGTTCGTTAGACACATCAGTTTCTGAACGTGCAGGTGCCCCCAAAATAAAACGGGGCATTTTGAGAGCAGAGAAAAACTTGAATCGCGGCAGCATGGGCGCATGCGTAAGAACCGGCTGAACAGTGATACAGTTTTGATGTTCACTTAATTGGTCAATGGCGCGGGCGAAGCAGTTCAAGTTTTCCATAGACGCATGTTCCATTCTACTTTTGCGGCATTTGTACGTACCGTCCTTGCCAATTGTAATCAGGCAACGGGGGTTTGGTTTTCGGCCGTATAGAATGGAGATCTTATATGGAACCCGTAAAGACCAATGCCCCGTAAGGTGAGGACAAAGGTTCTCCTTACCTTACACAGATTTAAGTTGCCCGCTATAGACTAAGAAATAGCAAACCCTACTGCTTGGTTATTTTTGGCAAAGACTGTGCACCGTGCCGCATCATACGATCGCCTCAAGCAGAACGTACGCCACTGGCTCGACTTGCTTGAGCCACCGGACAGATTGTGTGTCTATTGGATAGCAGCTTGGGTAGCGGATGCTGGACGTTTCGTCAGTGGGGCATTTTGAAAGCAGGCCTTGTCGGAGTACCTGACATCGGGGACTTTGCGTTATCACCAGGCATTTCTGAAGTTGTACGCCTCTTTTTATAAACAGCTCTATACGATTCGCGGCTGTGATATTCGATGCAATGGTAGCGCGCATTGTATACACTAGCACTTCTGTCCCCATCTTACTCCTATTTTCCCCCTTTCCCAGTTAGGCGTAGCAAGCCGGACAATCGTCACTCAGTCCGTCCTCCTTGCGTTACTTTTCATAAAATTGAATCTCTAGTCAGTGACGCATATTTTAAAGTAAAAAGCCCGCATGAAGACAGCAGACTAGAACCAGAAAAATAAAACAAAAGAAAACGTTTCGTGCGCTATCACGGAAGAGAGGCGGTCAGACAACAGCAATCTTCGTTCGACCTTGACGTCTCATCGCCAAATGCGCCGTTTCACGCGATCGTCTAGGCGCGTACTGGTTACGCTATATTGAATAATCGGCGCCCGGTTTCCCAGCCCATCCTGCAAACAACAAACAAACAAGGAGCGAGGCCTCGACAACAAACGATGCCCTAATGAAAGCGGCGCAGGGGCGCCCCTTTTGTTGTTCATTCGCCCTGCGGCATCTGCTGCTTTCGAGAGAGAGGCCGTGCCCCGCCGCGCAATGCATCGCAGCGGAAACAGATGAGGAGCTCGGGGAAGAAGTATAGCAACGCACGCCCGAGGAGGTCCGAGTGTTAAACGAGAAAACCTTTCCATCGTTGGCTTAGGTGAGAGAGAAGGGGGCAAGCGCCGAGTGAGGGCGCTGGCGCGCGCGCCCGTCGTCTGGTGAAAAAAGGAACGCGAGCACGCACCGCGGGCTGCTCGCGCAACAAATGATCGTGTCCCGCGCAGACAGGCAGCGGGCGTGCTTTTCAACAAGGGTGGAGAGGGAGGCGCCCGCGGGGCCCCAGACGACGACGCCGGAGCATCCGCATGCCCCCGCCGGCGTGCGTGCGCGCGCTGTCCGCACGCAGACCCCGGAGAGAGGCGAACGTTCGGGCGCGCTATGTAGGAAGAACAGCAACCCCCGTCTCTCTGGACCGAGATTTATGGGAGCGCGCAATTTGGGCGCCCGCGAAACGGGTTCCCTCCTCCCCCTCGAAAACCGCAGGCTGTGGTCGCGTGTCTGGCTGCCTTCGTGCTATCCCGTCGCCTTGTTTGCCTGACGATGGGCGCACGAGCTTGTTACGTGCGTGTCCGTCTCACGCGTGGTTCTGTTTGTTGTGGAAGACGTCTGTGCGGAATCGGTTTCGCCTCTGAACAGTGCGCGTGCGTTGCTTTCCCGCAGCGCTGCACTGCGCATGGGCTTCGGCTGTGCACCGGGATAGGGTTGCCATGTATGCTCGGCTCCGTAGCCCTTGCGGTCAGCGGTCACACGGCGGCGAACCGCAGACGACAGACCGCTCGGCATTCGCTGAACTGACGCACAGTGATCACACTTAGAGGTTCCCTTTACAGGGTGATCTGAACAGTTCCCTGCAGTAAGCACTGACTCGGGACACCCTCAAGCCCCCAAGATCACCTTCAAGATAATGTGGAGGAGCTGCGAACTCCCATGCACGGGCTGGATCGTACATCGGTTGTCGAAGTTCTCTGCATAGGCAGTCGTCTGTACTGGCGCATCGTTGTACTACAGTGCAACGATGCGCCAGTACAAACGACCGCCCATGCAGAAAGAACTTCGACAACCACTTTCAAAAGTACGCCTCCAGCGGATTTCCGGAATGTAGCAACGATCTGAAAATTCCGAGCTTGTCAACGTGAGAGATAGTGGGGAAGGAGTGTAATATATATCGGTGCTGCCCACCTTACATATATAGGGCCTGCGGTACCGCAGCGGTGCCTCTCTCTTTACCAGCCTCACTCTGCCGACTATTCGGGGGCAGGGATAATCTTCGGTCCTTTCCGAGTGAACCGTGTTTCCGTAGCCTAACAACAGGGAAACACAATGTCCACGGCAACAGGTTCTGGAAGCTTCGCGCTATTTTTCACTGCGCCAGCTGAACAAAACCCCATTGTGTTCCCTGTGTGTGGCTTGTGTACACAAGCGGTGCTTAAAGGTGAACTAAACGCCGCTTTGAGATCTATGAGGGCACCGACACGTGGGACCTCGAGAAATTTAAGAGGCCATAGCTTGCCCGCACTCATGCGTGAAGATAACCCTAGCGCATAAATGCACAGCGCTTCCTTCCTCTGCGCTTCCGCTACGTCGCGCGTGAGTGCGCGCAGCAGACCAAAGTTCTTGGGTTCGTTTTCGGTTCCAGCTGAACATTTCGTAGGTGGGCGTTCGATGAGAGATTAGAAACGTCTTAACTGTGCTTCGTCTCACAACTTGCTCGCACCGGGGTAGACTTCAGGCGAGCTCGAGGTGATGACTTCCACAGGCTCGCGCTCGTGAGCCAAGCACGCAGGTCTATACATGGAGGAAAAAAACTCAGGAAAGAGCGTGACGTCACGCGGCCAGCCTTCGCAAGCCAAGTGCTCACGAAGCCTTTCCCTTCCCCGGTTTCTCGTTCGCTGAGTCAGTCCTAACGTTTCAGTGTCATGTTCTAACGCCATAGCGTTAAGGAGCTTGTGTTGAAGAAAATGCGGTGTCGTCGTCGGCGTCCTTGACAATGAGCAAAAAATGCTCGAAAAAAGTTAGGCAGAATTTAACCAGGTTGGCGGTTCGACAGCGCAACAGCACACACAGACCAAGTAGGAGACGAGACACACAAATCAGCGCTGAATTTACAACTGGTTTTTTTATTGGCAAGAAGCACGTCATATATACAGTCACGAAAAAACAGCGCACATGCGCAATGTCAAGAAGACACCTAGTGATAGTAAATGGTAAAAACCGCTTTAAAAGCACGTGTGCATCCGCTGGATCGCTGCCCACTATGTAGCAGCGGATGCACACGGTCCAGCGGATGCACACGTGCTTTTAAAGCGGTTTTTACCATTTACTATCACTAGGTGTCTTCTTGACATTGCGCATGTGCGCTGTTTTTTCGTGACTGCATATATGACGTGCTTCTTGCCAATAAAAAAAAAAACCAGTTGTAAGTTCAGCGCTGATTTGTGTGTCTCGTCTCCTACTTGGTCTGTGTGTGCTGTTGCGCTGTCGAACCGCCACTATGCATCACCAACTAGCCCAATCTGCAGTTCTTAACCAGGTTATAGGCAAGCGATAGCGATGGCATCCATGGCTGGACAGACGGTCCCGACACCTCTTCTTCCATGGCTAATGAGGCAAGCGCTGCTGTTGCTGATAGGAAGAAAGAAAAGGAAAGTGCACGGGCCTGCCTACTGACTGGCTCAAGCCGAGCCACGCTCGCTGCCGCGTGCTCGAAGTAGGAGGGGTAAAGGATAAGAGAGCAAAGATAGAAAGAAAAGCCGCGCGCAAATATGCCATGTGCCGATCCCGGAGGCAGTGCAACACCGAGCCGACCCGTGCCAGAGTGCTTCAAGCCGAGCACTCCGCCATATTCGAAAAATAAGTTTAATATCTTGGGTCCAAGGACCCGCAGCAGATATTAAATCAGAAATCAAGTATCATGGCGGTATCAAACTGCGATGGTCTGATACCTATGTCCATGCCCAGGCAAGCGCGTCTACGTGGCGCTTATATATACGCGCCACACGTTGATGTCACGTCACGCGACCTGAATGTATCGCCACCTCGTGAAACTCATTTAAGGTGAAATGTAAATCGTCAAAGGGCAAGCCACCATGGTGGACATGATCGGGGCACCATGGTGTACCTTTAGCAGACATAGTACACCATAGGATTTTAACTTCAGCAAACCTATTATAGTGCGAAAGCATGCCCAAATCGCCAAGGTCTAATTTTGGCGATGGTCCGGGCCAAATTTAGAGGTCGCCATCGTGTCGGGCACGCCCAATTATGCTTGGACATCGATTTTGGTCAAATCAGCCGAGGTCAAATTTCGAGGGTGGCCCCGGCCAAATTTTGGAAATGGCCCGGGATAATTTTGAATGTCGCCATCGTGTCAGGCACGGTCAATTATGGTTGGACATCTAATGTTTAACTTAAGGCTGTTGATAAGCGGCTTATCAAGGTCAGTCAAGGTCAAGGATCGCACCGACACGGAGATCGACTTGTGCATCTAGTGATGCTATCGGTCTAAAAATGGTGGTCGATTTGCGTAGTTCAGCCAAATGCGAATTAGGTGCGCTAGCAGTTCGGTTTTCATTGCGCTTCCGATGCTTAGATCTAATGCTCACGGATGGTAGTTGTCCGGATAACGATAATGGGTCAATGTCCGTATATGTGGAATTGGTCATTCTCTCCTTTACATTCATAGATCCCTGTGAGTCTTCCTACCACTCGTGGAGCAGTTGCGCAGCGGACAAGCGAGGCGCCACTGCCTTTCTGCGGCAGGTGCTGCCATCGGTGGGGCTTGGGTTGCCTGGGTTGGGTGGCGACACATGCAGGTTGCTCTTCCCGAGCAGCCTCTCGCGAATTGAGCTGCCACCTGGCAAGGTTGGCAGTAGGTATATATACTACACACACACACACCTGTGCAGGTTTCCCACCACCCGGAGGGCAGGTGAGCAGCCTGCCACAAAGCAAGCTTTAGACAGACAGACAGACAGACAGACAGACAGACAGACAGACAGACAGACAGACAGACAGACAGACAGACAGACAGACAGACAGACAGACAGACAGACAGACAGACAGACAGACAGACAGACAGACAGACAGACAGACAGACAGACAGACAGACAGACAGACAGACAGACAGACAGACAGACAGACAGACAGACAGACAGACAGACAGACAGACAGACAGACAGACAGACAGACAGACAGACAGACAGACAGACAGACAGACAGACAGACAGACAGACAGACAGACAGACAGACAGACAGACAGACAGACAGACAGACAGACAGACAGACAGACAGACAGACAGACAGACAGACAGACAGACAGACAGACAGACAGACAGACAGACAGACAGACAGACAGACAGACAGACAGACAGACAGACAGACAGACAGACAGACAGACAGACAGACAGACAGACAGACAGACAGACAGACAGACAGACAGACAGACAGACAGACAGACAGACAGACAGACAGACAGACAGACAGACAGACAGACAGACAGACAGACAGACAGACAGACAGACAGACAGACAGACAGACAGACAGACAGACAGACAGACAGACAGACAGACAGACAGACAGACAGACAGACAGACAGACAGACAGACAGACAGACAGACAGACAGACAGACAGACAGACAGACAGACAGACAGACAGACAGACAGACAGACACGCAACGGCATAATGTGGAGAATGGCTACTATAAGTGCTGTAGCGCACTGAAATCCCCAGCGAAAGAACCTATAGGAGGTAGGTCCTAGGTCACGTAACCTTGTGGCGTCATCGCAACCTGCCCACCAGACTGTAAGCGAACTGACCGCCGTGGCAGGTGGCAGTTAAATTAATGATTGGTCGCGAGAGGATGCTCGGGAAGAGCAACCTGGGTCTCACAAGCCCCACCAACGGCAACACCTGCCATCGCGGGACAGTGCACGTCGCATCGCTTAACCGCTGCACCATTGCGCCAGGAGTGGTATGAGGGCTCCCAGGGATCTATGAATGTCAAGTAGGAAATGACCTGTGCATATTGAGCATTAACCCATTAGCGCTATAGCGTCATACCCTTAAGGCGGAGCTTAAGTGCCCCCTCCACATTTAGTACGAAAGCGTTACTTAAGGGTCAAACCCAACAAAGAATCGTGTGTGAAGCCTCGGAGTAACTCGGGTAAGCTCGGGTTGGTTCACAGGAGCGTCGCGCAGGCTGCAGCCAATGGGAGGAAGATTGGGTAACGTGGCGCCAGCTGTAGAGAGAGGGTGTGGAGATGAAGAGCGAGAAACGCGGTTGCGTGTACATTCAGATGCCACCAGGAAGAGGCGAAGAATGAACACATGCGTTCACACGTCTACTCGGTTTATACTCTACTCGGGTTTATACGTGTTTATACGGGTCTACTCGGGTTTATACGTCAAACCCCTGCCACGTTTTTAAAGTGCAAGCACAGGGTAATTTTAATCCGGGTAGGCATAGTACAACTGCTCTATTCTGACCCGAGTCTTCTTATCACCAGCTGTCATGGGCCACACGACGCGGCGAATGACAATATTGCGACGGAATCGAATGGAGAGAAGGCCTCGCATCGCGCCGGCACTCTATAGCGCTGCGCACAGATAGAGCTACGCAAGCACAGTCTTGAGAAATATCAGCGGGAACGCAGTTTGAGCATTCATTTATTGATTACTCCTCAATTACGCGTGACAAAGCACCGTTTTCAGTTTTCTAACTATCTTTCCTCTTCGTGTATGACAACCAAAGGTGGGCATTTGACCTCAAAAATCTGGACCTCACCTCAACCTCAAAAAGAATTTGCCAGCCTCACTCAGCCTCAACCTCATCAGTTGAGGTTGAGATCTCCTTAGATGCCCTCACCTCACTTTTCGTGAGGCCACTGCTGACCTCACCCAACCTCACCTCAGCCTCAAACTGTGAGGTTGAGGTCGGCTGCTCGACCTCAGAAAACAAACGAAAAACAAAACAAACAGCGATTAAGAAGTTTTTCAGCTAAAAACAATTCTCAGAATCCTGTGAGACAGGAAGGCCAAAATGATGATGGTATTATTTAATAAGGTGTCTACAGACACTACTGATGTGCACGCAATAGGAGAAGCTTATTATCTGGGATGAAACCTCAGAGAGTATATGGCCTACGGGCAGGGGCGTCTTATACGCGGTTAGCATCAGTGCGTTGGTAAGTACTTTATATGTGTCAATATTTGGCAACCTATTTCGAGCATACTTGTTCGCATTGAAAGCCTCTCGCTCATTCACGCACGAACCGGCAATTCACAAACATAGACCTTCTACACCATCTACCAGAAATTGGGATGGGGGGGGGGGGGGAGGTATTCACGATACTTGTTTATGGTTTATGGGGGATTTAACGTCCCAAACGACTCAAGCTATGAGGGACGCCGTAGTGAAGGGCTCCGGAAATTTCGACCACCTGGGGTTCTTTTACGTGCACAGCACACAGGCCTCTAGAATTTCGCCTCCATCGAAATTCGACCGCCGCGGCCGGGATTGAACCCGCGTCTTTCGGACCGGCAGCCGAGCGCCATAACCACTCAGCCACCGCGGCGGCTTTATTCACGATACTCTTTTCAGGCTTGAGAATAGTTACCGAATATAAAGAAACTGGTCGTCGATGTACTTTCCAATGCGACGGTTATGCAGACGCATATCAGTATATTTAGATTTTCTAGCTCTATCCGGCATAGCGCGAATGCTCCTTTCAGTCCTCTGTATGTTGCCTTTGAAAGCACTTAACAAGCTGCGACTGTAGTACACCAACAGAGGCACGTTGTATTTATGTCTGAGTAGAAGCGAGCAGCTTCGTTTATTAATGCTAAAGCACTAAATGGCTCACTTTCAAGGTCATATCCGCAAAAAAGTGTCCGCAAGAAACAGCGCCATGCGGCGTCGCGTGCCGATGAGTCATGCGACGAAGATGATGGTGTCACATAATTAACCAATACTAATCAATGTAATTAAGTACCGCGCTAAGGCCAATTAGTATAATTAGTGATGACATCATGTGAGTGTGACGTCATACCAGGTCACGTGGCAGCGATGTAAAGTGCCATCAAACCTAGTCACGTGAAGACGCTGTAATATGACATCACACCTACTCACGTGACAACGATGTAATTTCTCGTCATACCAGGCCCCCATCCACCCCCCCCCCCCCCTTCCACCACCATTTCAAGATCCATATGGATCCCACATTACTACACATGCGCGTATGACGCATTAGAAAGAGTGCCCACAAACCCGGTCCACATTAATGACATTCGGATTCTCCGGCAGGTAAACGCGCCAGTTCTCATGCATGACATAGTGCAAAGATCATGCGATGGCACATGCCTTTAACTCTGGAGATGACGGCGATGATGATGATGTTAACAGTGTATCCTTGTGAGCCCGGGGAAGTCTGATATACCGCTACCAAATTAAAAGTTGCCAGAATATTGTTTAAATATTGTACATTACCCAGCAACCGAAGACAATTATTGCGCTTGAAAATAGAAATACCTGCAGCTAATAATTAAGGATGATGATGTTGATGTTCCTGGGAGGTCAAGACCCTCCCCCGTTTCCGCCACTTCCCTCCAGGTGGCAATGGTAATGGTTTCGAAATCCTGGGAATTCTCCGATGACCCTGAGAACCCGCGGCATTTTGAAAGAAAGGGCTAGATTACGTCTTCGAACACTGTGCCGACTATTAAAGTCACACGGGTCAAAACAACTGGCCTAGAGTGGGCAGCGTGAATCGCTCTCTCTATCAAGAGCACCATGGCTCTCCGCTAAAATTTCCCCGCAGCGAAAACTTTTTCCGAGCCCCCCCCCCCCCCCCCCCCCCCCCCCCGCGTGGGGGAAAAAAAAACGTCTAAGTACTCATACGCCTCAACAGAATTCTGGGTACCATTTCGTCAAGCAGTCTGAGAGAAGCTGCTTTAAGTCAATCACTTGTTTTCCTTCAAAACTGAACTTGAATACTGAGCACCGCGCGAGCATTCTGCGAAGCCGTTTAAGGTGAACGATGGGTCTCTGCGAAATAGTTAAAGATAACGTGTAGTGCCTGGTCGTCTGCAAGGCAGGCCGCCAACCTAACTGGTCCCATACGAGAAAAGAAAAAAAAAGAAAATGTCTAGAAGCGTACAAACAAAAAATGCACACTAAAACAGAAGCGAACAACAGTGTGCCGCATTAAACGTCATATTAGACGGTTTGAAACAGCGACTCAGCAGCACAGCGCGAGCATGTAATCAGTTCCATTCACACATCTTCATTAAAAAAAAGCAAAAGGAATCAGCTACCACATCACCGTACATTCATTATAGTTCTGCATTTTTTCGCCGCTACAACACCGCTATATATGCTGGCACGTTCGCCTCGTGTTGCGGTGTTTCGGCATAATAAGCGAATTTCCGAGAAGGAACAAGGAACCGGAGAACAAAAGAGAGATTATTCTGAAGGATAAAAAAGTGAACTTATATTTGCATCTGCTTGCATTACGGAACGGGAATATACAGAATTAGTGTGAGATTCGAAAGGGGAAGTCACCGATCAAAAGCTTCGATGGCGTTATACAGGTTTTTCTGGCTTCGTGCTTTTTTAATCAAATCAGCAGGTGTCCTTGTTAGGAACCACCTGAATCACATTCTCTCGCCTGTGCCGACTACTCCAGTTTCTGTTAAGTCAGCTTGTAATGTATACCAAGATCCCCTTTATTCGACTACAAGGCAAGAGCCATGACGTCAGCGCCGGCAACGAGCATGAACACGAAGCAGTCTTGCTTGGGCCATCCGCGCTGCGACGAATTTATCGCGTGCTTGTTGGACTGAACTTTTTTAGAAGGGTGAGGGTGAGGGATAGTGGGTAGTCAACATAAGGATCCATAGCGCACACAATTGAGGGGACACAACACAAGCGCTGAACTTCCACTGAATGAACTTTAGTTGGCGCAGACAGCCTTATAAAGATTACGTCAGGTACAGGTGTAACCTACTAAAAATGATTATCTTGTCAAAGTCATGATGTGTCAAGGGAAGAGATCAACAAAGAACAATAAAAAACCACCAATCAGTGAAGAAGTTTCACACTATCGCCCACTCCTTGAATCTAAGAAAGCTATGTCCTTCCTTGATAATAACGCCGAAGGATCACTGATACAATTTTCCAATCCCTCTTTTTCCATTGCTACAGCTTCAATTATTTCCCTTGTTTTCTGATCGCTATTTTTTCTTAATACTGAATACTCCTCGAAGTTAGGCGTGCACTTGTGACTACGACAGTGACGAGCCAAATTGCCTGGCCCCTGATCTCTAACATTTATGTGGTGCTCGCTGTGTCGCTTATTAGGGCACCGGCCTGTCCGCCCTATATACAACTTGCCACATGAAAGCGGCAACCTGTATATAACGTTATCGGTGCAAGTTACAAAGGGGTTCTGATGACGTATAGAGCAGGCCTTCCTATCCTGCTTGTCTGGACATGTGTTCTTACACATGCGGGATCATTTTTCTGGGGCTGACATGCAAATTTTAACATCAATTTCTCTGCAATCTCTGAGGCTACCGCGGGTCAACGTGAGTTACGTGCTTTGCGCGCTCCCGGGAGTTTGAGCCGACCGGCAGGCAGCCGGGTGCTACGCCAGCGGGGCAAGGGGAAGGGAGAGTGGCGTGCTGAGACAGTAACACTCCTTCCGGAAAGACCGGAGTGGTGTGTCTTCCTGTAGGCTCGGAATGAACGGACATTACGGCGCAGCACCGGAAGCTAAGAGGGAACTGTGTCATCCTGTTGTCTAGACAGGGGAAACCGAACACCTAGCAAGCGTCATTGAATGAACACTGAGGTGATGCGCTGCAACTTCGCTTCGGAAGCGGCACTCGTCGGAGTAAGACGCGGCAACTGCAAAAAGTCTGGACCTCAAAATTTCGACCTCACTGAATGACGACCTCATGACAACCAGGCAGCATGTTCCAGTGTACTTCCTTAACCCGGTGATCTATGGTTTTTCCGTATACAGTCTCTGCGCAGCTGAGGGATTTCTCGTCGCGCCTGTGCGGTGTCGAAGAGACCCTCACCGGGTGCTATTTATTACCTTATTCATTAGCGGACTCTCGCCGCCGTCATACTCTGCTGCTGTATGCACCGCTGAGGTAAGTGAACAACGACCAGACGCGTGCGCCAGGCACTTCCGGTGGCATGCCGTCTGAGGAAAGCCGCGCCATTCGTGAAAAAAAAAAAAATGAAGAGCAGAGAGAAAGAGCGCGCGCTTCGTTTGGTTTGCAGCTCGCCCGGTAGCCAAGGGGAGACCGAATGGGCAACAACAGCCCGGCGCCGGGAAGAAGAAAGAAGCTCGGCGGGCCTTGCTCCTGGAGGTCGACGTCTGGAAGCAAACTTTCGAAGTCCGCAGTGGGAAGAACGGTGAGTTGGGCGAGTTGGATGTAGTTCATTTTGGCGGTAAATTCAGCGCGGAGGGACGAAGAACACGTTTGTTTTGTCCCCTTTCTGTGTCCGTCCCTCGGCGCTGAATTTACCGCCAAAATGAACGCAGTAGGAAAGCCTGTTGCGCCAAATGTTTTTCCTGCTGTCCAAGGTCCGAAAACTTTCGGCGAAGGCAGATAATAAGCAAACGTGAAAAGAATTTCTTCGCAGTGAAAGAAGGTGACAGGTGCGTGGGCGTATTCTTCACTAACAGTGAAGAATCTGACTAAACTTCGCCTGGTCAGACGTTAGATGTTGAAAACAAAACAAAAAGAAAAGGTCGCCTACAAGTCGGGGTGTTGTACGAATTTTTCCCTGCTCTGGTAACGCCTTGGAAAAGGAGTTAGGCTTATCTGTAACGTCCTGTGCGTTACGCCTGTCAGCAAGCGCGGGGGGGTATGACAAAAAAAAATAAAGATATGTACTTTCCGCAGAAAAATGAGAAGTATCGTTAACCTGTAAGTAAATTGTCTTTCAATCCGCAAACTGTTATCGATTTTTTTTCAGTACGGTGTCGCCGTCATCATGTCGTCGTCTGTGCTTGAACATGGTTCGAGGGGCATCCTCAACCCGCTAGCTAACTTTTCGACAAGAGGACTTGTTTTCGTCTGGTTAATGCGTTCATTTCTTCTGTGCTGTCAAGAATCCCATCTTCCTGCCTTCTTTCCACCGTAGATTTGAGCTTTCTAGTTGCATATTGATTAATTGCTTGATTGATCGATCGATTGATTGATTGAGATCAACACTGCACGTTAGTGGGGTGCAGTGGAGGGCTCCGGCTTAGTGTAGACTGCTCGCGGTTCTTTAGCTAACGAGAACCAAGAACTCGGACTCAGTACACGGGCGTTCTTTCACATCGCCTCTATCGAAATGCAGCCGCCTTGGTAGGAAATCGAACCCCCAACCATGGGCTCATCAGCCGGACGCCACAGCTAACAGACCAAGTGAAACGGAGCCTACGTGGCTGCTTCTGTGCCCTTCAATACATGGCACATCCGTCCGTGAAGAACTGTCGTCGCGCATTGAAAATTTCAGTGCATAACGTAGCGGAGAAATCTTATATAGAAGTAGGAAGAAAAAGTTCTATGGCTAAATACAAGCCGAAATTTAAGGAAAGAAAACCAAGAAACAATACCACCTCCCGAATTTCGAATTCAGAAAGAAAGGGCAAGCAGTGAAAAGAAAAGGCCGTCGCACGAACGAAGCGCGTTCTTACAGAGTCCCGAGTGAGGACAGCGGTGGGAACGGAATTGTGCTGCTGCAGCCCAACTGATGAGCGCATTCACAAGCGGCAGGATTCAGTCATAATATCCGAGATTAATTAATGCCTGTACGCACAGCGAGGAGTGAAATATCTTGCGCTCCTTGGCTTCTTAGGCGAAAGACACCTGGTGACACTTCAAGCTGGTCCACATGCTTGTGGATGCAGCCGCATAACTTGCTCAATCTGGTACACTCGGGGCATATGGTACATATGAGGCGAGCAAGGTGAAGAGGACGACCAATACGTTCTCGCTCCGAAAGCCTATTGGTCGTCGGCTCACCAACCGCGTCTATACTGGCGGTCAGCTGGGATTACGCAGGGGTTGTTTAGAAAAACCACATCTGAAATCGGATCGTCTCGATTCTGGTGGCAACACTGTCAAGTAAGAAAGAAGAAGAGAATACGATGTTTTTTGCGAAATTCCCTTGTCGAAGCGCACCTGTGATGATTTCGAGACCTATAGCGGAATTTCTCATCGACATCTTTATAGCAGAACGAGCACTTCGTCGCCACTATTTATAATGTCATGGGCTCTTTTTTGGAGGGAATTTTTATCATAGACGGCGCATAGAAACGCTTTCAGTTGAAAACATTGTAAAATGCGGCGCGGCGGTATAGTGAGTTCAGTACATTGGCGGTGACTTAGTACTGCGAAGAGGTGGCCGGGAAGTGCTGGGTTCATTCCCCAGTGCCACCGGGTACCAGGGACTCTGGTACATTTCTTCTGAGTGGGTGGGGGGCAAGGCTTCGAGCTTATTTTGTTATTTATTTATTGAATGTTCATTTACACAATACGTTTTATATTTTATTATTTTTATTTTTCAATGTTCAAAGGTTAATGCAAACTGTCACGTTGTGGTGACGACACTCCAGCAGTCAGGAGGAAGACAACGAAAAGGCTTCCAAAAGGAACTGTTTAAGGGGCTGGATCGCGCTCGCAAAGAACTGAATGACTCGGCGGCGGCGATAGCCACAGGCGTGCTCGACGGTCATTGAAATGAATGCCTGCAGTTCTTGGCCGCGCTAAATTTAAAGCTGGCAATAAACCTTCTAGGTAAAGAACCAAAAGTAACTACAACAATCTGGGAAAATGTGGAAACGTTTGCACGTGGCCACGATCAATGGAGATTAGTCTTGCCGCATCTCGCATTACGAAACAAAATGATAAAGCCGCGTGCCGATGGTTTTGAGTGCGAACGAACAAACGGTGCAAAGGTACACGGTCGTATAAAACGAATTGAGATGAGAGGCTTTATAAGATGGGAAGTTTTACGCACGAAGAGTGATCAATTGCATTAAAAAGGTTTGTGCATAGTTTCTTTTTTAAATTCTGCTTATCATGATCACGCACTCGGGTCTGACAGTCGACATCTGCTGGGACATGGCTGGTTTAGGTTACTCATATACGAAATGCTTTACAACTGGCTACGAAGCCAAGTACATCAGCCCCACTGCGATTTGCATTAAAAGAGTCCTAGAACTCAAGTGTTTCAATTGTCAGAAATCTGATCCAAGTGCAAACAGTTGGAGACAAGGGAGGTAGGGGGGCGCTGCCCCCTCCGGAAAAATGTTGCCCCCCCCCCCTTGACCCCCATGTTCCGGGACCCTGCCGGGCACCCATCGATTTCTAATGGGTACAAGTTCTCGCCCAGCTTGGTGTTCGGCTTTCTCTGGGATGAATTGGTAGTGAAAAGGGTCCCTAGCATGTCCTCTCTTCAACAGGTCGTTGATGAGTCGAAGTTCCCATTTATGGCCCTTTTGAGAGCTTCGGCTGATGTAGTTTTGCGGGCAGCGCGCCTTCGCAGCAGTGTCAGGAAAACTCCTAAAGAGATGTAAATACCCTACTGTTAACCCTGTTACCTAGTTACGCCCCTTACATCGTTGTACCCCGATTTTATACCTTCATGAGCGTCTCATTTAATTCTACTTTCAACTCGCCGCACTTCGGTCATTTGCCTAAGTTCGATAAGCACTACAGTCGAACCTTGTTATAACGAAATAATGGATATAACGAAGGAATGACAATTCCCCTTGGAAAGCCGGTCAACACGGTCTGTAACGAAGCTACCGCCATAACGAAGTGATAGCCAGGTGCCTTCAACTTCGCTATAACGAGATTGAACTGTAATCGAACTTGACGTTTCTGCCTCTCTAGCCTCAAGCTGGACTTCGCAACATGGGAGAGGCCTTTGCCCTACATTGGGTGCAGTAAGGCTGATGATGATGGACTTCGCAAATGGTGCACAGCTGTACGCAGGCGTGCACAGCGGAAAAGCCCTGCGCACGCGCCCTGGCCGTTCCCACTGGCGGCAGCAGGAACGCGCAAAACTATTAATACCGGTGCGCGTTATCTGCTGCTTCCTTGTATACGCGCGTACACGCTCAACCATGCATGGCACGCGCAACGAAGGACTCGCCTACGCCTACGGCCGCTGCTGGACGCACACGGTTCGTCGCAGTGAAAGGGGTGATGGGGGGGTCGTGCAGTTAGCCTCGGTCGTCCATCAAACGCGCGGCACGCCGTCGCGACGGCGCCCAGCCGACCGCAATGGCCCGCCGCGGCGCCTTTTCTCATAAGAAGAAAGGAAACGGGGTTTCGGCCGGCTCAAGCGGTGTTCCCCATGCCGACGGCACTGACGTTAGAGGACAAAAAAAAAGCAGCTGCTTTATAGCGGTGCGGATAAGTGGTCGTATATCCGCCCGGCCGTGTTTTGGGAGGACGACTCGACACGCTGCGGCGTCGCACGTAAATTGCGTCCACCTGCGCGGAGCTATGTGGCTTTGTTGTTGCGTTTTCCCGTTGTTTGCATTAACTACGTGTATTTATCACGCGGCGGTTGCTGGGCTCGTTTCAAGCATCTGCCAGGAAAGGAGCTGCAATTAAGCCCAAAAACCTGATTTTGTTCTTGATAGCAGCTGTCAGCGCGGCCTATATCATGCGGAAGCACAGGGACAAGTCGGTGCGGAACGTCTACCGACTCCTGACTAATTAGTTTTTGCCACGATTTCTTCTGTTAACGTGTCTACTCGCTCATTAAACAAAAGAGGTAACGAACTTTTCTCTCCCCCCCGCCCCCCCTCTTCACATCTACCTCTTCGGGAACATGTCAGGCTGAAAAAGTAGCTGCTTTCGAGTAGCGCCGATTCAGGCTGCCGCCTGAGGACGTCAATCCAGCCTCAGGACGTGCACTGAGGACGCGCTCCTGTGTGATTTCATGATCCTCGGGAGTGTGTCAAAATACTCGCAATACACAAACAAATATAAAAGAGCAATAAGAAAGCGCGCAGGAAGACCGCAGGAAAACGCCCACCAAGATATCACGGTTAGAGTCGTATCACTGTTCTGACCGTGACACATATAATGACGCATCTGCTGCTTCGCCGCGTAATCTTTGCGAATCATCTAACGTTAAAACAACTCGGCAACAGCGACTCCGGAAGTGTTCGCCGAAATGCGGGCGGGGCCTTGGAGTTAATCAGTTAATTGAAGCTGCTCTGAAGCTCTGATTCCCCCCACCATAAGTTATTCTGTTATGGTGTTACCCTCTGAACCCAGTCCCGTCCTGCGTTGACGTCATGTGGACGACGCGCTGAGTTCCCATTCAGAATAAGTGCTGTCCCCACATTTATCAAGCGCATTTTTTGATACTTGAGCTTTCCCGCACATATGTACAACATATTCTACATATATGTGTGTACATATGTGTTTGCGTATATGTGTACATATCTACATATGTAGAATATGTGAATGGTAAAGTTTTCGCGCACAGGTTTTCTCAAACAAGAGAGCTAGAGTATCAGAAAATGCGCGTGACAAATGTGACCACTTATTCTGAGTGTAAACTGTGCATCGTCCACATGGAGTTATAACGCAGGGTTCGACTGGTTCAGAGGGTAACACCATATAACAGAATAACAGAGGGGCGAGAGAGAGAGAGAGAGAGGGGGGGGGGGGGGGATCAGTTTACCTCTCTGCGCAGCTTCAGTTAACATGTGCGACGGGAGTTCTCTTTTGCCTTGATTCTCTACTGGAGCCAGGTTAATGGCATCTCTTATTTGATAGCTGTGGTTTTGAACAATGCAGTTAAGCCGTGGGAAATTCTGAAAACGAAGCGCTATGCGCAGCAATCATGCGGAAATTTCAACATAAATTCCTTCTACAGCGCTGTCCCTTAAGTGACAGCGCTGTAGAAGGCATACACACAATTTTATTACGCTCTTCTTCCCACCCATGGCTTTATGTTTAGTTCTAGTTATGAAGCTTAGCGTAACTACCCCACATGTGCAGATAAAAACAAGTAGAAAATTCTATTCTTATCAGATCAGTCAACTGGTCTGATAAGATTCTTATCAACCGGAGTACGTGCAGGGAATCCAGTCCATTACAGGACACGTAGAAAAGGAGGAGACGGAGGAGCGGCAAATGAAAGGCGAAAGCAAATCAGCAAAGGGCCGAGGAGGGGGACACAGCAAGTTAGGAATACGAGCGCGCGTAACTATACCTTTCATCAACTCATAACCGCGGCAAACAAGACGAACCGGATTGAACCGAGGGGGAGGGGGGGGGGGGGGGGAAGCGTCGCCTTTGGGGCGCGCAGAGCAGCTAGACGCGTATTAAAAATTGGCGAGAAAAACGGCGCGAAAAGAAAGATGAAAAAGCGGTAACGAGAAGATATAAACGAGGCTTCGAGAAGATGCAGCGCTGGCGCTGGATGCGTATACGTACCTCGCACATGTAACCAGTTTTCGCAGCGGGCGACAGCGGACCGTCGAGGCGGCTGAGATCGGAGATGGTCCAGCACGAGTTTCCAGACTTGCGGTGACAGTAGCCGTCGGGCAGGTCCTCACTGGCGTCGCTGTCGTCGCTGCACGCCGTCCGGTGCGGCGGCGGCTGTTGGCGTTGGTGGAACGCGGGTAGCCTTCGGCGTAGCCGAACGAGTTGCTGCGCAGGGTCCAAATCCACGTCGCTTTCGTCGTCCGACATAGACATGTGTGCCGCCCGTCGCCGTGCCGCCCCTCGCCACCGGTGCGCACACGGTAACGAAACGGACGGTGTCCCGAACAACACAAACTCGCTACACGATGCGCGAGACACACGCGCGCGCCGTTGGTTTGAACGACGCGCTCCTTTCGCCGACGAAGACGGGAACTCCGAAGTTCGCGACCGACGATGCAATGCTCGAGCAAGCAGCGCGCCTAAACACGCGCCCTGCGCGTACCGCCGCAGCGCCGTAGAGCAGCAGTAGACCGACGGGTCTCAGCTGACCGGAGAGGACGAGACTCGAAGGGCCAATCCCCGCGAGCGAGGCGAAGGTTGAGCAAGTTAAAAACAAAACCGAAACACGGAGCAAGAGCAGACGCGCAAGACAGTCTTCTTTCGGTTCTCGACTCGACTTCGTACACTTTTCTAACGTCCCCTATAATTTTTAGTGCAAACGTACATAAACAACTAACGTTTATTAATACTAAACTCATAATAAATGTTTAGTCATTTTTAATAAATGAGTTTGAGTAAAGTTAATATTTATAAACACTAAAGGTGGCGCAAGCGCGCTACGCCTCCTCAGCAGTTGTTTGTTACCTTGCTAACGGCGGCGCTTTGCAGACAGTTGTTTTTCTTGGTTTAAATATTTATTGTTGGTGATGAGCGTGTTGCCGATCTGATGGCGAGCGGAGTAGACAATGATGCATCTTTTCCTTGTCCTGTGCTAGAAGAGGATACTGATGCGGAATGCTTCGTTCCTTTATGATCGGACGCGTCGTCCGTCTCTAGGGTACGTATCGTTGGTTGCCATAAACGACACTAAGCTGTGGGGAATCCTACTAATGCCGGCTAATTAGTCGGAATGCAGGTTGTTTGTTTTTTCGCCCAGTGGTTAGCACGCTCAACTTAACGCCGTTTTGCTGCGTCTAGAAGTAGTATCCTACGTCGAAGCACCGCGGAGATAAGCGAGATGCGATCAAAACAACTCGTAGGTCGAAGTTCAAGAACCGTTTAGTAACACATCAGCTTTCTTGCCTGTTTTCAAACGGGCAGACACTTGTGATTTCCTGGCTGTAACTCAGTCCGTTACTCTAGAGTGCAGTCGCTGTACATTAACCTGGTGTAAGCTAGTTCTACGAGCTCTCTTGTTTAGGCGAAACCACGGCTGTTGCGAGTTTTTAAATGCCCCACCATGGAGATTTCGCTGTCGTAATAACTATATACTCCGTGCACGTATCCTCTTTCTATTTGTGCTTTCCGAACTTTTATGGGCTTCCGTCAAGGTAGCAACAATTCCTCGTCGTTGCGGCACATACTACCATAAACAGTAAGATGCTTACTGCGGTTTTCTGATACCATGCTTGCGTTTGTGTCGGCTGTGCTCATGTTTTCAGCTTTTTTCTTTTCATCTCATGCGCGCTGCGAACTTCTGTGCCACTGGAAGTATTGTTCTGAGGTTTGAACCTGTGCCTTATGAGCGCGTACCTTGATCAGTTATGGTCGTTTTCGGTTTCGTTTTGCTTATTGTTTGCGGTTGAAAATAAAATTGAAAAAAGATTAAGCAGTTTGTTGCAGCAGTTGCAGGAACGTTATGTTCCATACGCGTGACTAAGTAAGCTTTGCATTATTTGCGTGTAATCATTATCGAACAAACGTAAATTGTGTTAGCAATGACCACAATTTATTCAGTAGCATACCATGGATTGGTGCTGAAATATGGCTGCTTACAACATTGGAACAAAAATTCGCACAGAATTTTCGAATCGACGCTAGTAAAATTTGTGAGCCATAAAATTTGTTCAGCTGTACATGAAGGATGGTCGTGCTGACCTATTGATGTGCACCTGGGTTGTGTTCTTGAAGCTTTATGTAAAGTGATATGATTAAACTGTAATGCTGTTCAATTCTCTTACACATTTATAAAATATGGTAGAGAAAGCACATTGCAGTCATCTGATGAAAAGTTAGGTGCGAGTAGGCAAAAACATGATGGTCTGATTATGTTTGAAGCTCACCACATCATAACTGTTCGGAATATTTTTATGCCTTTCTCTGTACTTTTGACAAAGGCTGTAATTGTGTCTACCTAGAGCACCTTAAATAGTTCCATACAGTTTTTGCCAGGGTATGGTTCTGTGTGAAGCTCTTACATGAGGTGGTACTATGTGTTACTGCTGGTGCTCTTCAAGGCAAACATCTGTCTGCTGTTCTGTTTAAACCCTGTGTAAGTAAGAAGGCTGTGTATAAAAGCTCTCGTTGGGCTGCATTTTGTAGCATCTTGTTTTTAATTTCGTCTGGTTGTGACGTCAAACATGGCAAGAGCAGCAGGAGATGTGGAAGCAAATGACCGGTCACAGGAGCCATGCTCCAACTTTTTTAGTGTGCTAGCAGTCATGCCCACATTCACGGAAAAGGCCGTTTGCCTCTGCCTTTTTGGCAGGTGGGGGACCTGCGATAGGTCGCTATGTGTAATTTGCATCTGATTACACCCGAGAATATGATTTACTGTGCAGTTAACAGGTGTTTGCCACCTGCCACGGTGGGCAGGTTGTCATGTCATCACAAGGTCACGTGACCTAGGTGGCAGGCGATCCACCTTCTTATTTTCTGCAGAATGGGAGCTGTAACTTTTATGCATGCATAGAGCCACTGTAATAAACGTTGTGTCATGTATTTACTGCTAATCATCTGTGCCATGTAAATACACGTGTCACACAGAATATACTTGATATGCCTCTTTAATCACATAGCAATAGCAAAGTATAACCATGATAAACAGTGCAAGCCAAGATAAACAATGCAAAACAGTGGCCACACAATACTAGTGCAGCTAATTCACATTTGGCCTAACTATGCAAATCGACCATTTTTTTTAAATTTTTGAGGCACCTCAAATGCGTTGGCACGCTTGCTCACTTGCCAGCATTGGTGCTGGTTAGCCAGCGTCCACAAACGGAACACTGTTGTGGCCATTGCTGGTAGTCTCAACGACGCTGCAGTTTTCGTACTTTTGAAATGAAATTATCTATCGTCAACTAGGAAGACTCAGTTTTATTATCATAACTATGCCTACTAAATAGTGGCATAGCGTGTGCATCCAGATATAAATGCGACATTGTCCTCTACAGCCTACCTCACTAGAAGGGTGCGACCGATGGCAGAGGACCCACCCCCCCCCCCCCCTAGAAAAAAGAAAACGAATCAATACAATACAAAATATGGCTTGATTATAATGAAAGAACACAGAGTACTATGGCAGTGCACTGGCAGTTCCCTGTGACAGTGTGTTGCAGATTCCAAAACACATAAGTATGGCGTATCTGTTAACAAACTTGACACAGCACCTAGTCATTGTATTGCCCTTGCACAGTATCACCTGCTTCTGTTTTCTTTTTTTCCTGTAGGTTATGCAGTTTTGGCTTCCATGCATGCACAGGGGAGACACCCTGTGTGGCGTTATGATTTTGTGCTCGTTCTTAATCAACTGCTTCCATCCTTACCATTCACAGCGTTGCTTGGTTTTATGGGGACAAAGCGCAGATTGTCTTTACTGCTATGAGTGTCCAGTAACACTTGCTGTTGATGTACTAGCTGCCTTTTTTTTTTAATTTCTGCATTCAGGAACCAATGTAGCGTTTCAGATAGATTTAGCCACTTAAACCACTTGTCCCCTTTCTTGTGTTACCTCTGTCTTGCAACGCATGAACTCTTGAAAGTGATCGTTCCTAAATGTTAACATCTCTGCATAGCTTAGCAATTGACTGCTTCCTTTGCTTCTGAACTAGCTTGTGTACTTTTGGCAAGCACTATAATTTTTTGTCTTCAGGCAGCATGAGCCAATAAGGAATCTTGCCCTTGCTGCAGCACAACACTGGGATGCACAGGTCGTGAACCTTTCCAGGTATCCTGGATCACTGCTTCTCCATCACTGGTGACACTTCAATGGGTGCTCCATGTTTTGGTCCTTTTCAAGTTCTGCCACCTCATCTTTGATGCCTTCCACAGTCTTCCCCATCTCGGCATTCATGCCATGCAACATCTCCTGACACAGCATTTCATGTGACCTGTAGTCAACGAGGAGATGCAGGGACACACAGCGTCTCCTTTTCGTTTGTTTTCACCACCATCAGAATGTCTCAACAGGATTCCCACATCGATATATTGAGCCCATTCCGACCATCTGATGGACATTCTTATCGCCTGACTTGCATTGATTGGTTCACCCGCTGTTCAGGAGCATTCCCTTTGCCTAACACCCTCTACCCCTTGTTGGCTCTTCTCAGCTTCCATGATACATTGAAGCAGGATCTATGTTGTACTGCTTCGAAGTTCCTTCTTGGCATGCCGCTGCAACTTCCTCATGAATTCATCGACTCTTCTGCCTCCTCCACATTCTCTGACCCAACTGTCTACGGGATGCACTCACGATCTGCTGGTGTCTCCAGGCTCCAGTCCCTCGACAACAGCCTGCTTCTATATTTGCACGTTGTGTCTGCTGTTGGAGACGAGGGGTCCTTGAGTGAGCTGACTCTTTCAGCGCCGCAGGTCCCTTCTCCGAATGACGTTGTCGGACTTGGATATGAAGGAAACTGTACAGGGGGTTTATTTTACATTATTTACAAGATTTTGGAACCCATTGGAGGGTGATGGGGGAAGGTCGGAGGATCTGAGAAGATCTGAGGATGATCGAGGATTCTCTTCTCACGGCACTCATCGTCCGGTTTAAAAAGGGTCCGGTCCCTAGGATTCCCCAGGTTCGAGGAAGTCTTCGCCAGGTTGGGCGTGGCCTAACTTGCGTTGTCGTACACACACACACACACCACTTCACATAGGGGCACGCCCCCGTCACATGCCTCGCCGGAGAAAGAGGGTGCCGCTGGACAATCGCCCCCACCAGAGAGAGCGTTGTCTTCGCGTCCGAACGACAGTTCTCACGCTCCAGCCGGACACGTCTTCCGGGAAGTCCGAATGGGCGAGGCGCCGGCGAGCAGGCATAGTTGAAGGGGTGAGTCACCCCCTGCTCGGTTTTGGCGGTCGCTAACTGCCTCCGGGCCGCACGATCTTCCGGGAACAAGGCTTACAAACGGCAGTGGAATCCTCCGTCTCGAATCCAATAAACCTCGCGAGGACCGGCCGTGGGAACCAAAATGCCTATCGCCGTGCAGGGACCCCGGCTGCAGGTGTCCTGGCCGAATACGCAGCAGAATCAGACCACCGGCTGTCGCCAGAAACCTTACAGCTCCTCCGCGGCCCGAAAAATCTCGAATGTCCAGCGTTGACGACCGCTGGGCAGGAAGAGATGAGATGGCGTCCGTGTTGGTCCCCTGGATTGCAATATCATCGCCCCCAAGGCAGAACCCAAAGCACCACCAACAAAGGAAAGCGCAGGTGGGACGTTCCAAACAGCAAAGCACTGCCCCACCCGCAAGCGCTCGGACTTCGCCAAAGAATCACCAGGCTTCTTCCATTGACAACAATATACTTGGGTTGTGCCGACTGAGCGCGAAACATCTCCTTTTGAAACTGCCACAGCCGGATTACTCGGAACAAAGTAAAAAAAAACACTCGCACAGGAGGAGATTCCTCTTAGTTCTCCCGCTTACATCAGTCTGCTCAAGCCATCAGCATTTCTGTGCAGTTTCCCCTTCTTATAATGCACCGAGAAATTGTACTGTTGGAGAGCCAGACTCCATCTGAGCAAGCGACCATTTTTGGGGGACATCTGTCGCAGCCACGTTAAAGGACAATGGTCAGTCTCAAATACAAACTTTGCTCCGTACAGGTAACACGACAACTTCTGCGCTGCCCAAACTAAACACGCGCACTCTTTTTCGGAAGCGCTGTACGCTTCCTCTCTACTGGTCAGTTTGCGGCTGATGTACAGAACTGGGTGTTCTTCATGGTCGTAGCCAACTTGGCTTAAGACAGCAGCCAGCCCTCTATCACTGGCATCACACTGGACTATGAACTCTTTCCCATAGTCAGGGGTCCTGAGCAAGGGTTGGGACACGAGTGCTTCCTTCAGGCTTTTGAAGGCGTTTTCTTTTTGGTTATCCCAACTTACGTTAGTAGGTGCTCCCTTTCGCAAGGCGTCAGTTAAGGGACTAGCCCGCTGTGAGTAGTTAGGAATATATCGCTGGTAGTACCCAACTAATCCCAAAAATGAGCGAATGGCCGTTTTCGTCCGTGGTTGCGGAAATGCTGCGATCGGGGCAATCTTTAACTCGGATGGGCTCCTAGTTCCCTGGCCTATAACGTGGCCCAAGTACGTCACCTGTGCGCAACCAAATCTACACTTTTCTGCCTTCAGTGTCAGTCCAGCCGGTCGTAAACTGGAAAACACGGTCTTTAGGTGTTCTAGATGCTCGTGCCAGGTTTCCGAAAAAATTGCCACATCGTCTAAATAAGGGAGTGCAATGCACTGCATGTCCTTCAGTACGATGTCCATGAGTTTCGAGAAGCTGTAGGGGGCATTCTTCAACCCAAAACTAAGCATTAAGGGTCGAAAGGTGCCCGCTGGGGAGATGAAAGCGGCATACCTGCTCGCGCTTTCTGAGAGGGGACCTTGCCAATATCCCCGTACGAGATCGAGGGTGGAAATGAATTTCGCGCCGCTCACCCTTTCTATCCTTTCCTCTATGTTGGGAATCATGTATAGCTGATCCCTGGTAATTGCATTAAGCTTTCTATAATCCACGCAGGGACGAGGATCTTTCCCTGGGGCCTCAACAAGAATTAGCGGTGAGGTATAGTCACTTTCCGCTGGCTCTACAACCCCTAACTCCAACATGAGCTGAATTTCCGCGTCCATTATTTCTTTTTGCCGCGGTGATACCCTGTAGGGTTTCGACCGTACCGGCTCATCAGAGGTGAGCTCGATTTCGTGTGTCAGGAGGTGTGTCTTTCCCGGGCGACTGCTAAATAGGTCAGCGAATTCGCTCAACAACTGCTTTAGCGTGTTGACCTGTGTCCCGCTTAGGAAATCTGCATTCACGGAGTGAGCCAGAATGTTTTCCACGTTGTCACTAGCGTCCGCACCTCCCTTCCAACCCTGACTCTCGCTGTCCAGCTCTTCTGGTTCATTTAGAGTCAGATTGACGAACCCGCTGCGTTCCACGAACGGCTTCATCAGATTGCAATGATAGATTCTCACCTGCTTTCCCCTGCCTGGAACCCTTAGTGCGTAATTCGTCTCCGAAAGTTTTTGCAACACTTCTACTGGACCATCCCAGTGAACTTCCAGCTTGTTTTTTCTCGATGGCCGGAGGATCATCATGCGATCGCCCGCGGTGAAACCTCGAAGGCGAGCGTTTTTGTCATAATAGGCCTTGGCGGCCTCCTGGGCAGCTTTCATATTTCGATTTACTAATTCCCTCATGTTGTTAAGGCGGTCCAGTAGCTTAAGCACGTACTCAACCACTGTCTGGTTCTCTCCTGTCCCTTCCCACATTTCTCTCAGCATTCGGAGGGGAGAGCGGAGGGCTCTTCCGTACACGAGTTCTGCTGGCGTAAACCCCGTAGCTTCGTGGGGGACTGTTCGTAAAGCGAAAAGTGTGGCCGGCAGACAATCCTCCCAGTCTGCTTTATGCTCATAACAAAGAGCGCGTAGCACCCGCTTCAGCACCGAATGCCATTTCTCTACACTGTTGGACTGCGGATGATACACCGAGCTGTGCAACAGTTTTATTCCGCATCTTTCTAGGAATGTGGTCGTCAAGGCGCTTGTAAAGACCGTCGCCTGATCGGCTTGGATTTCGGCCGGAAATCCTATTCTCGCGAACACTAACAAAAGGGCATCAACTATTTCTGTGGAGCTCAAGTCCTTCAACGGAATTGCTTCGGGAAATTTTGTGGCGGGACATAGCATAGTAAGCAAGTACTTATAGCCTGATTTCGTGTTAGGCAAAGGGCCTACTGTGTCTATTACAAGCCGGCGGAAAGGTTCCGAGATCAATGGAACAATTTTCAGTGGAGCCTTCCATGTCTCTCCCGGCTTGCCCACGCGCTGGCACGCATCGCATGATTTTACGTAGCGTTCTGCATCTTTTAAATCAACCCGGCCAATAATATTCCATTAATAGGCGCTCCTTTGTTTTATTGATTCCCAGATGTCCTGCCCAGCCATTTCCGTGGCAGAGACTCAGAATGTCCGCTCTGTATTTTTCGGGCACGACCAGCTGATCAAATGTTTTGCCTTTTCTGTCCTGGTAGTGTCGGTATAGTAAGCCTCCCTTCTTATGCATCGTTATGTTGCGTCTCGCGATGCCCTCTTTAGCTGTAAGGTGCAGTCTTTCCAAAGTGGGATCCTGCTTCTGTTCTTTTGTTAAGGACTCCCTGTTCACCTGCAGAAGGCGATCAAAACTACGCGATGTTGGAGATAAAATGGATCCTTCAGCGTTTTCTGATTCCTCTACTGACTTAGTGGTTGAAGTCCCTCGTCGCTCATTTGCTCGGTCAGCTGTCTGGCTTTCATTCCTCATTGGTTCACTTCCCTCCTCATTTGATTGCAACGATATGCTGGCTGGTGCGTCTCTGGCTACCTGAGGTTCGGGAATCTGACTTAGTTGAGATGCGAGCTGACGAGTTTTCGATTTTGTCAAAGCTTGTATCACCCCGCTTCCGAGTTTCTGGCCTCTCTCGCGTAGCAATTGGTCTGATCGATTCAAGAAGAGGTAAGGATATTGAAGTGGCACGGCCTTCGAAACTGCGGCCTCAGTGATTAGCTCTCCAAAGGTCCACAAATTATCACTCTAGCTATGGGAAGGCATACACTATGTTCTTCTACTGCCTGTTTTATCCACGAGACTTCTCCCGTAAAATCGTCCACTGACACATAAGACGGGTGGACAACGTCCATCGTCGCGGCGCTATCACGAAGCACCCTGCATGGTTTCCCGTTAACGTGCAGCTCGTGCAGGTATGGCTTAAGGAGCTCTAGATTCTCGTCGTTATCTTCGACGCACGAGAGCACCAAACGTTGCTTTGTACACTTGGCTGCAAAGTGCCCGACACCATTGCAGTTGTAGCAACGAAATGGCCTACTAGCCTCAAACTCTTTTTTCGCGGCTTTGTCTGCTCCCTGTCTCTTCGCCTGTTCTTCACGCTTTTCTAGCGCTACCTTCATTGCCTCTGATTGCTCCGAACTTCTAGCACTTCGCGTCTTTCTGCTAGGCCCTTTATCTCGCATCGCGTTTCGAGCGTGTGACGCACCCTCTTCAGTGCTCAACCTTCTGCGCGAAACGTACTCCTCTGCTAGCTCAGCGGCCCTTTCAACTGTGTCAACTTTTTCCCTGTCTTGAACCCACAGTTTCACCACTTGGGGAATGCTTCGGTAAAATTGCTCAAGGCAAAAACACTCAATGATTTTGTCTCGGCTTTCATAAACCTCGGCTCCTTTTAGCCACTCGAGCAGATTCGTCTTTAGTCCATACGCGAAATCCGGATAGCCCTCGCTATCGTTTTTCATTGCGTTCCTGAAGCGCTGTCGGAAAGCTTCGGCTGACAGCCGGTACCTTTTTAGCAGGCTGGCTTTGACTTTTTCGTAGTCAGCTGCGTCTTGTGTGCTAAGTCTCGCTATGACTTCAGCTACTTCACATGGCAAGAGTGTCAGAAGCCGTTGCGGCCATGTACTGCGAGCAAAGTTCTCGCTTTCGCAAGTTCTCTCAAAGTTTCCCAGGTACAATCCTATGTCCCTTCCACTTTCATAGGGCTGCATGAATCTGTTCATTCTATATGATTGTACATCGCTTGCTCTTTCAGGAGACCCGGCTCTCGAACTATCGCCTTTTTTTTTCAAGCTGCAATCGCTTTAGATTTCTTTCTTCTTTTTCAGCTTCCCACTTTTGCCGTTCTTTCTCTTTTTCCCTTTCCGCTTCCCTTTTTCTTTTTTCTTCCTGTACCAAATTCCACGTATCTACCAGCTGATCGTCATCTACGTGCTTTTGAATTGTCTTGCATATTTCAAGTTTTGTAATTTTTCCCTGTACTATTGACAGTTCCTCGCATAACAACAGCAAGTCCGACTTTGACAATTTCATAAGGTCCATGACAATGCCTTCTCCGCTTTGGCAATGCTATCTTCAAAATGTCGTGAGATTACCCTTTCTCAATTGACATACACTTCCCAGTGATTCTAGATTATTCTCTCAAAATCTGAAGCCTGGCGAATCCTATAGCAAAATGCCGAAACGCTTACCGGTTGAGAAAGCACGATGTCGCACGGTCCATCCCAGCTGCTGCCAACCAGTTGTTGGAGACGAGGGGTCCTTGAGTGAGCTGACTCTTTCAGCGCCGCAGGTCCCTTCTCCAAATGACGTTGTCGGACTTGGATATGAAGGAAACTGTACAGGGGGTTTATTTTACATTATTTACAAGATTTTGGAACCCATTGGAGGGTGATGGGGGAAGGTCGGAGGATCTGAGAAGATCTGAGGATGATCGAGGATTCTCTTCTCACGGCACTCGTCGTCCGGTTTAAAAAGGGTCCGGTCCCAAGGATTCCCCAGGTTCGAGGAAGTCTTCGTCAGGTTGGGCGTGGCCTAACTTGCGTTGTCGTACACACACACCACTTCACATAGGGACACGCCCCCGTCACATGCCTCGCCGGAGAAAGAGGGTGCCGCTGGACAATCGCCCCCACCAGAGAGAGCGTTGTCTTCGCGTCCGAACGACAGTTCTCACGCTCCAGCCGGACACGTCTTCCGGGAAGTCCGAATGGGCGAGGCGCCGGTGGGCAGGCATAGTTGAAGGGGTGAGTCACCCCTGCTCGGTTCTGGCGGTCGCTAACTGCCTCCGTGCTGCACGGTAGATCTTCCGGGAACAAGGTTTACAAACGGCAGTGGAATCCTCCGTCTCGAATCCAATAAACCACGTGAGGACCGGCCGTGGGAAACAAGATGCCTATCGCCGTGCAGGGACCCCGGCTGCAGGTGTCCTGGCCAAATACGCAGCTGAATCAGACCACCGGCTGTCGCCAGAAACCTTACACTGCCCAGACGACTCGTACGCATGTGTTTATTCGTTGAGACTCGGTCCGAAAACCACTGCAGTGGCCCTATGATGGCTGCTTCTGTGTGCTCGATCGTGGTTCTAGGTTTTCTTATTGTCGACATTCAAGGAGGTCCCGGCTACATTTCGATTGACTGCCTAAAGCCAGGCTTCACCAAGGTCATTTCCCCCCAACCACGCCTTCCTGCGTCATATTCCTGCACTAGCTGGCATGCAGCCAGCTTTCCAATCCTCCTCCAACCACTAGGTATCATTCAGCTACAGATTTCATTCAGGCTCCCAACTACAGCAAACCTCTTTCCTAGCGCCAGCCCCGTTCACCCTGGGCAGCAAGCAAGTGCAGCAAAGCTTAACTCTCTCATCTCGTGACAGTGCCACACACTAGACTGTTCTTGCCAGCATAGCGCAATAAAAAGTTCAACAGCACAATCACGTAATAAACATCACCGCTGCTTTCTTTATGTTGTCGTGTTTACCGACCCGATGAAATCATGGCACCTTAGGGTGTGCTCTTGTGCACTTGATTTTAAATTTGGTTGTGCCAGTTTTCAAAACATAGCTCAGCCATTTATTTTTCTTGTCTTTGCTTGTTCGGGTGGTGTAGTGTAGCTGATATATTTTTTTCATTTTTTCCCCTTCTTTTTTGTGCAGTTCAACACTTCTGGTAACAATCCTGGACTAAGTCTACAGGAGGCATCCAAGATGCCGCCGTCATCCGGGGAGCTATGGGGCTATCCTATTATGCCCAACACCATAATGGTGGACTGTCTTCTACCCACAGGCATAATAATACCCCTTTCATGCTCCAGAGATGCCACATTAGAAAGCATCAAGGGTGAGTTTTAGCACCCTGCAGTGCTTTGTTCAAACTCATGCAGCAAGAATATACCAGAAAAGCTTCCCTTTGTCAGAAATATAACTTGGAGAACTTACAACGTCACGTATGAAAGAGGCATAGTGGAGTCATGTGCACTGGTGGAATTGCAGCTTGCTTTTGTGTAGTCCCCTGTGCGAGGACTGGCAGAATGGCCTGGTGGGCACATCTTATCCAGTGGAATTTGCACATACTTAACTACGTTAATTTAATCAGTTTTAGTTTACCTAATTTTGATCAATTTGTGATAACTTGCCCCTATAAATGATGGGACAGGTTCATGGGGACTCTTGTCTCCCCGGCTACTGGGTGCTGCCATCATTTCACTCGACCTAAGCCATTTTGAGTACCTGCAGAGCTACAGTGCCATGCCATGGAATGAAGCTCTTGTATATTCATGCTTCATGTTCGCAGCTGCCTATTTCTTTGTGGTGTAGCTAGTCTTGTAATGTCTGTAGAACTCAGGCAAAGGAAATGGCCGCCCTTATCATCGTTCAGGTAGAAAAAGTGTAAGGAAACTCAAAAATCGACAGAATTGAAAGGAAAGAAGACAAAAACTAATTGCAGGAAGATGCATCATCCTTGAAAAAGCGTAAAGGACAAGATAAATTCTCTGTCATTTTACTGCGCTGTGCCTACTGGAGTGTTCAGCAGTCATACTAGGCATTATGTGTGCATGCAAAAAATCTGTACCAAGATTGGGTCAATTTGTTTGAGTGCATGCATCGTTACCAATGCCTTTGTGTATTCTCTGAGAGGGAAAGAAGGAGACAGCACGTAATGTGACGCCATATCTGGGCTTAGTTGTCTTATTTGAATGCCTTAGCAAACCGGTGCCTCACGATTGTCATTGTGACTTCAGACTCTGGTTGCTCTTTAAATGCAGCTAAGTCTTTCCCGTGAATTGTGAAGGAATTTATGCAGATTGAGGGACGATGTAGTAACTTTCTATTCCTGTGAGCTAACTTTGCTTAACTGTTGTTCTCACAGAGGAGCTCTGGGAAAATGCTCAGAAGTATCCACTGTATAGGCACCTGGGTGAACCGTCCTCATACATATTTGTGTCCATCACACGCGATGGCGACAAAGAGGAATTCTATGACGAGTACCGTCGGCTCTGCGACTTGCACCTCTTCCAGCCCGTCCTCAAAGTTGTGGAGCCCAAAGGCAACACCGAGGAGAAGAAACTCAACTCAGAAATCCGTAAGGCACTTTTGGAGGTTGCAGGTTGTGAGAACAGAACATAGACTCGAGGTTGTGCTTTCATTGTGCTATGCTAGGTAAGCTTGCTTCCTGTGTGTGTGTGTAAACAGTCACTTTCTGTTTTGTGTCACAACTAGCTCTTAGCAAGAGCTGATAAGGTACTGGTGAGGTAAAGCTTACCTGTGTCCTTTGGAAAGTTCAGAACATCCATGCTGGTTAAAAAAGAAGGTAAAATTTATTTATTTATATATTAGATTACTGATGCCACTTGTGGCATTATAGTGGGGAGGTACGGTTGTACAAACACAAGAAAAAGTGCATGAAAAAACAAATTACAGTAATGGTACAAATATTTCATTGTCAGTAATATTGATGAGAGATGAAGGTATATTGATGATTGATGAGAGATGAGATGTCGGTTGTCTCCTTGTCTTTCCTTTGTGTGTGTGGTTTTACTTGCACCAAGGTGGATTCTTTCCAAGTTTCAAAGAAGGTAATTAAGGCATTCCATTCTTGAGCAATGTGGGGAAAAAAAACGATGATTTCAACAAATTGGTTTGGTTCAAAATTTTTGGCCTCTGTTTTGCGCAGGAAGTCTAAAGTAGAAAAAAATAGAAATAAGAAGTTGTGATGGGCATTTAATTGCATTTTCTTACCTGCTTACTATGTATTTCTTGCTGTGTTCAGCGAAGAATAAATTTCTTGCAGAAATTTACATTCGGACCTGCTTCCATTTGAAGCGGCTGTTAAAAATAAGTTGAAATGACTAGTCATGTTTAACCTGGTCAACAAATGTAACTGAAAAATTGCTGAATTTTTTTTCAGTGGTATTACATATCTGAAAGCGAATGGTAGCAAACACACTTTACACTTACGGTAGCATTCAGCAACAATCCTAGCACTAGGGATTTCTGAAGAGCTCATGCCTGACCTTGTTAACAGTACTTTGACACGTTGACAAAAAAAAAAACATTTTATTTTTGTTGTGCAGCTTCGGAATAGAGCTTGAACTCTACAGCCATCTTTGTTTGCTTGTTTTACAAGTGTATGATTGTGACAAAACAAGAAGGGCAGTGGTGTATTGTTACATGTTTGCTCTACAATACACTTATAGGGAATTTTATGAGCGCAGTGGCTGCATTTACAACTCTCCACACACAAAAAAAAGACACGTTGAAGGTGTGACTGCGTGAAAGGAAAATTGTACCTTACTGCTAAGCTTGTTTGTCTGTCACAGACAAACAAGTGAGTGCTCAGTTCAGTTTATTTTTATGTTTCTCATTAAAAAAAGGACTGGCTGTTGGAGGCTGCGCTCATGAGTTCGACAACATGAAGGACTCCGAAGTTATCGACTTTCGACGCAATATCCTGAGTGTATGTAAAGATGCTGTTGACACCAGAAATACGGGGAGCGAAGAGTGTCGTGCTTCGTATGTCTATCCACCTGAGATTGAAAGTTCAGAAGAGCTGCCAGCAAACCTAGAGCGGAAACTTGACAAAGGTAGGCTTTTCTTTTTGTTGTAGGAACCAGAAGCGCTGTAGTTTCGGCAGTTGATAACTGCTTTTTTTCTTTGCTGTGGCTGTGAAGTAAAGTTATCTAGTATGTGGTTTAATACCTGTTTATGCCTGGATTCTTTTCTTTCAGTGTTATTTGTGTATGTAGTTCAGAACATATCCTGATTAGAACATGCATCATTAGGCCACATGTGCCATGTCTAGTAGCATAATAGTGAGTGTGACTGAACATGTTTTCTTGGCATACATTATGATCCTTCAGACATTGTGCCTCTGTGTTGTGGTACTATCTGTTTATTGTAACAGGTAACCACCTTGTGTCTGTGACTTAATTGTGCTAGTGTCTGGCCATTGTGTGGTGGTCTTCTTTTTCACTGAAGTACTTAGGATTGCACCCTACCCTCCCTGTAAAGAAAAATGCCAGCCATCTACACCGTGGTATTTTTGCTCAATGTACAAAAGCCATCCTAACACCAGAAGATCCTCCAGAGATGGCCAGGCATTGAAAGAAATGGTCAAATGTTCAAGGGAATCCCCTAAAGTGGAGTAGATTTGTAATATGGGAGTAATTACTCATTGGCATCCACCCAAGCGCAGATATACGGCTACAAAGGAAAGCTATACAGCTTTCTCAGAAACCTCGTAGTTAAAGAAAAATTCGTCCTGGTCCGGGGTTAGAACCCAGGACCACCACTTCACCATAGCAGTCGCTCTACCAACTGAGCTAACAGGGACGGCAAGCTTATGGTAGGGCGAGAGTGAATTCAATAACTCGAAATGGGGACAGTGTTGGTCAAGTGTATAGGGGAATCCCCCAAGGTGGAGTAGATTTGTAATAAAGGAGTAATTACTCATTGGCATCCACCCAAGCGCAGCCATACGGCTACAAAGGAAAGCTAAACAGCTTTCTCAGAAACCATATGGCTGTGCCTTTGTAGTTGTAGCCATATGGCTGCGCTTGGGTGGATGCCAATGACTAATTACTTCCTTATTACATTGAAAGAAATTAGGGGTAGGACTGATGCAACAGGCTCAGGCCCCTTTAGTACGGTCAAGTCTGTCCAAGTATGTGTGGTCATATTCTGAAACAATCACACTCAGTCAAATATGTACTGCATTGCTGAGATATATATTCATACACATAACCATTTTCCTGTTTTTGTGTGTCATTGTGCACAGCGTTCCAGGCTCGTTGATTCCACATGCTGAGTCTGCAGTCAGCCTGGAAAACAGCATCTGGATATTTGTCTATGCATACTAAATTGTCTGTAGTAGTGATGTAGCATAATTCTTACTTTTAGGGCGAGTTTAACAGCATCTGGAGCACCTCTTTAAAGCCTTCAAGAGGTACTTGTAGCAATCTATGTTGTCAACCTATGTTGTCAAATTTGGCAGCTAACTGGTGGCAGATTGATGTTGACAAGAAATGTGCCCACTGTCAGTCTTTTTTTTTGCCCTCTCATGGTCTGCTGCATCTCTATAAACAATAAATCTAAGTAACCATATAACTTACTAAAACATAGTAATTCTATTACCACAAAGTCAGCTTCTGCTGTAGTAGGAGGACGAGCTTTTAGAGCACTATCAGAAAGCAGCCTTGCGATAGCTTTTGATCCAGCTGTCTTCTTTGTGCTGTCCCAGGGCTGGTGATGGTGTGCGTGTGGGGCCTGTCGGACAGTGGGGAGAAGCAGAAACACACGCTAGAGGTGCACAAGGACACGGTGCCAGAGGCGGTCATCCGTGAGGCCATCCTCAAGAAGCTCAAGTGCTCAAGGCTGGCTCGCGAGGAGCAGGTGGCTGTAGCACAAGAGCACCAGCACCACTACCTGCTCAAGGTGTGTGGCGTCAACCAGTACCTGCTCAAGACGTATCCACTCTGCCGCTACAAATACATACGCACCTGTATAGCCAAGGGAGATATACCGCAGCTGATGTTGATGCTGAAGGATGCAGTCTACAAAGCCATCCCTCCTTCGAATTACATCACCCCATCATACGTTCGACGGAACCCATCCTTGTCGGCAACACAGCCCACAGTATCCTTGTACAAAGTGGATGAGTCATTCCGAGTGAAGATCCTTGGAGCCTCCTACGTTAATGTCAAAGACGTGGACAAGGTATGTTGTGTTCCTGGCCATATTTCTTGTATATACATTCTGCGTACCGCATACACTCTCATAAAGAACATTCCCAAAATTTGGCAACCGATAATTTGAAAAAATGAAAGTCATCATATACAGCAATTGCATTCTACCATTCTATGTGTGTGTATTTCCTTTGCTTAGCACGTTCTGCAGGAAGCTACAGGACTGTGGCAGCTCCTTCATTCTTGTTCTTATTAGGAATAATTTGGTCTGATATGAGGTCTGCCAATAAACTGCCCTGCAAGCCTGTTTTATTGAGGGCCGTTACCACCAGCCTAACCAAATTCATCATAAAATGCTGGTGGTCACACAACTGAGTATGGATAAATTGAGTGGGATAACTGGTGTTTGGGTGTAAGGGTCTTATCCTTTCAAAATCTCACAAGAAAGTATGGCCCTTACGAGAATGTATACAGTGCCTTCCCTGTGATGTGACAGACAGCGGTACAGTTGACTCTTGACGGTATGTGGTGGTTGTGTCGATTTTTAACATCTCGAAGCTACACATGGGCAATAAGGGACGCCTTAGCGGAGAGTGCCGGATTTATTTAGACTTCCTGGGCCTTTTTAATGTGCACTGACATCGTACAGCACACCTGCGTTTTTCCGTTTCACCTCCATCAAAATGCTGCCACTGTGACTGAGGATCGGATGTTGTGACTTTGGGATCATGAGCTGAACGCTAGAGCCACTGGGTCGCTGCGGTGGATAGATGTCTCTTGAAAATTTAAACTTGTATGGTTGTAGTGATTTGTTCAAATTATGTGGAGTTTGATTTAGACGGAGCTTTTTGTCGAAACACTTAATGTTGATGGCACCAGAGTATCAGTTATAATTAGCCAGAAATTCTAATCAGAATATGAATTAATGGGGTTTTGATGAAGGCTATTTATGTTGGCTGTTAGCGTCTATTCACGTTTCACACATGGGGAAGATTTACATCGCCTCTATTTCTGAAAGTTATGGTGCACTTTTTTAAGATAATAAAAATAGGAGTTTGCAACGTGTCTTGCTTTGCGATGTTACAAGCATTGATACATGCCAAGTGTTTCTGGCTCATAGCATTTTTTCGAATATCGTGTTTTCAGTTTATTCTGTCGTTTTCATCTGGTGGCCCGCTTTCTTGAGCCTTGATATTGGTGCTGCTGTTCTTGTTTTGCTTATTGTTTTATTTACAGTGTCGCCTTTCAGCTAGCTTGCCTCAGGTGCTGCTATTTTAATACTCGTGGGGGCCTAGACCGTCAAGCAGTTTTCACTGAGGCATTTATTTCATTGTACTCTGAATCTCTGAGCACATAAATCGTATACACCTAAGGAACAGAAAGATAATGTTTGAAAGAGCCAAAGAGGGTTACTGATTTTTCTCTCTATTTTTTTTTTTGCCTTTGTAGATCTATGTTCGTGTTGGCATCTACCATGGCACGGAGTCTCTGTGCCCTTTTCGAGACACTGAGCACGTAGTGCATTCGAACCCGAAGTGGGACGAAACACTGGAGTTTCAAATGTACATTCCGGATATTCCTCGTTCAGCGAGGTTGTGTGTCTCCATCTGTGCCGTCTCTCAACGCAAGAAACGGGAGGTGAGTTTCGGGTGGCGTGACACATGGTTTTTATTTATTCCTGCCAGTCCTCCCCAAGTTCCACTGTATACACTGTTGAAGATTTCTGCCACCTGGGTTGTTCTTGTGCCTCGACATGAATGCAGAACAATGTGGTGATGTGCAGTACGTTTATTGGCTTGTCCCTGACATTTATTCTATTTTTTTCAGGATTAAAAAAAATTGAAATGAACCTTCGTGTACAGCTGAGTAACTGCTTTCATATGTATTATTTTGGTGAGGATTTTAATGTTAATTGACGCAGTCTCAAGAAATTTTTTTCTGCGCAGTAGTAAAAGTTTCATGCAATTGCAGAGTAGTCTAGGTACATTGGCTGAGAATGTGCTTGCAAATTGTCATTGGGGGTAGCGTTCGTAATATGAAAGTTAATTCTCCTACTCCCCTATTTTGTTTTTTAATATTTTAGCCACGGTGCCAAAAGGCAGAGGAAGTGCTTGAGAAATTTCAGCTGTATACCAACATTTAAGCTGTCTCAGGGACAGAAGTAGATATAATAAACCATGTTTTAAGAGATTGGTTGCCAAGATAAAGGTTACTGTGCTTAATCAAATGCAGTTCAGCACCTGCATCTTATCTAACCAAATGGTTAGTATGTTACATCACCACCATTTGTTACTATCCGGTGAAGTGTCTTCTTGGCATACATAATGGAACTTCACGCAGACATTTTGTTTGGCTAAGGTTATGTGAAACCTCACGCTAGAAATTTTCATTGCTGCAGCAGACAATCATGTTCAGTACATCCAGCATGCTTTTGCTTAATTTTCCAAGAGTGACATAGTTTTCCCCTAGCTACTTTGTACCTTTTATCAAGTTATTTTTGCCTACTTTATATTTGGGAGCGTCTCCACTTCTGCATCTTGTTTCAGCAAAGGCACTTTGCACTTATATCTACTACAAGCGACTGTGTATCTTGTCATTGACCCAAGGGTTCTCAACGTATGTAGCGTCTCAATGGCTTTTGAGAGGCGCCAAGGAACCCAACATGTCCTGGCGTCCATCCTTTCCTGCCTAACATGGATGCAAAGAAAGAGCATGCAGGCACACAGCCCCTAAAAAAATGGCCTTGTTCAATTAATAATGACTGGCTGTCTAGTGAAACAATGTGTAAAAAGACATCTGTGTGGCTAGTCCATGGTGTAAGAATACAAATATATTCTTACACCGTGGGTCAGTCCTAAAATAAACTGGGTTAAGGAAAGGTGAGGTTTGAGGCATACATGGGTATCGGTGCTCGGGGAAACCAAAAAATTGCTCCAAGAAACCCAGTGGTTCGGCAGAACCCAGTCTGAGAGCCATTGATTTGACCATTACTCTCTGACACCTGAAAAACCTTTTGGGGGCCTTGTCGGTGTTTACCTCACTCGCAGGAGAGATGTGCCATAGCATGGGGCAACGTGAGCCTGTTTGACTACAAGAGTGTGCTGCTAAGCGGCCGCGTGAACCTTCACCTGTGGCCTGTGCCCAAGGGCATGGATGAACTGGTCAACCCTCTGGGCAGCACGGGCTCCAACCCCAACCGGGAGGCCCCCTGCCTGGTCATTGAACTTGACCGTTTCTCTGGCCAGGTGGTCTTCCCCTCCATGGAGCAGATTGAGGAGTATGCCTCCTTTGTCTCTCCCCTGCAGTCTTTGGGCGAAGAGGTAAGGGGCAGTGTTTAGCTCTTTCTTGTCTTTTTGTCCGACAGCCTTTGCATTGAGGCAGGGCAGATAGAGTGATTGGCTGCTGCTGGACTGATTTTATTTCATTGTGCTTTTGATGTGGGAATCCACTTGACATCTAAATTCACGGACCTTCGCATCCATCATGTGTACAGTTTTCTGTCTGACTGTAAAAACGTAATTATCTAGGTGGGCCTTCAAGAAAAAAATAAAATGTTATCCAGGCAGGCGGCGTTGGTAGAATACGAGGGCCTTCTTTGAGAGCGTACATTCTAATGTACATATATATATATCTTTATTAATGCAGGAATGCGTTTAATGTCTCTAGGGGATATGAATGAGGGGAGAACAGGTGCTGTAGTACTGGGGAGCTCGTGCTCATGCTCGGTCATGCTTAGTGCTGAAAACTAAACATTTTGACAGGCTTGAAGACTAATAATAAACTCTGCGCATCTCCACCCAAAAACTTTAATTTGAAACCCAATGTTTCGAAGCCAGCTCGGCTCCTTCTTCGGGGTGACTGAGGGCAGTAGCTAGCATCTTTAAGTATGCGTGGAGGGGAGCAGGAGGTCAAAAGAACAAAAGCTGTGATTAAAAAAATTGAACGGAGGGAGGGAGTGGGGGGGGGGGGGGGGGGGTGGGGGTGTTAAGGCTGTGAGTCACGTTGTCGGACCGTGAGGAGGCGGACAATGGCGACAGTCCGACAGCGTGACTCACAGCCTTAACCCCCCTCCCTCACGCCTTTCGCATCGTAGCTTTTGTTCTTTTGACCTCCTGCTCCTCTCCATGCTTACTTAAAGACGCTAGCTTCTGCCACCAGTCACCCTTGAAGGAGCTGAGCTGGCTCGAAACGTCGGGTCTCAAATTAAAGTTTTTGGTTATGTGTAGAGTTTAGTATAAAACACTTAATGTTGCGTGGAGGAGGAAGAGGAAGTTATAAGGATAGGAAGAGCATATGCATTCCTACAGTAGTCTCGTTCATCGTCTGTGGGCATGACTGCAGATTTCTTTTCCTTTTCTTTTTCACACCCTCACCTTATGATCACAGCTTCCAGAGTCTTGGACGGAGGTGGAGAAGGAGCAAGTTCAGGAGATCATCAAGCGTGATCCATTGTCTGAGATCTCGGAGCAGGAAAAGATGCTGCTGTGGAAGATGCGCTACTATTGCTACACCGTGCCCAACTCCCTTCCCAAGCTTCTGGATGCCAGCAAGTGGAACAGTCGGGACCATGTGGCTCAGGTGTGGAGCAGGGATATATCCAGAGCTCTCCTGTTGCTTGTGTTGTCTCCTATACCTCGCACCGAAATCACCGCCTTCCCTGCAAGGCATCCATTGTTGCGCCCTCCTTGCAACCAGTAGTGCTTCGCTCATAGGGGCACAACATTGCAACTTGGCATTTTTATGATGTGGCATTGCTGGACCCAACACAAATTTACAGAAATTGGTTGTTCAGAATGGTTAGGTTGTTCACATCATGCATTCAAATGTCGAGAACATGCCTTATGATTACAGTATTGGAAGAGTAGCATGGTGACATATGAGTGTCTGCATGGGTATAAGCCACGCTAGATGCAAACCAGTTCAGCTATGAATTAACCGTTTTATGTCCAGTGTTATGAACTGCATACAAATTGATGTCAACATGTTCTCAGTAGCCAATGCTTTCCGATTAAAATGTTTGTTGCCCCTGTGAGTATGCTGTTTGAAGAAAAGCGGGGAGCGCATGTGAGACTTCCTGCCAGTGTTCAACAACTCCTCATCCGTCATTTTCTGACAGTTTCTGCGGGAAAGGGTGGATAAAAATTTTCTACTGTCCCTTGTCCTTCGAGTTTTTTGAGGCCTTTGAATTGGTCATGTATACAACTCGCACTAACTGCACAAAATGGACCGAGTGCCCGTTGTCTCAAATTAACATACCAATTTTTTGAATTTTAGCGGCGTTGAAAAATTCTTGATATTGACTTTTGAATATGGATACATCAGCTAGTATTATGTGGAAGTAATGATTTCTTATATTCCTTCATAATTTGGGCATTATAAGGTTAAGAAGTGCAGCTCATTTATACAGTTTCATCTAAGACCTCCTAATTATATTCAACCACCTCTTGCCACGTAGACTGTTATTTTTTCTAGAGCATTATATTTGCACTGCAACCTCAGGTATTGAATTTTCAAGAGCTGCATGTAGTGCACCGGCACTGCATGTTACCACCACTCTTCTTGGGTTGACCCATATCCACTGATTGGCTTTTTTTGGCTCTTGCAATATGGAGTGCTTTCCTTTTTTGCCCAAAGTTATACCGACTGCTGAGGAAGTGGAAGCGGGTGTCCCCAGAGACTGCACTGGAGCTCCTGGACTGCAAATATGCAGACATGTTTGTCCGCAAGTATGCCGTGGAATGGCTGGATGGCCTGTCTGATGAACTGCTCTCCCAGTACCTCCTGCAGCTGGTCCAGGTATGCTTGCTTGCACACTCGAAAACTTGGGTCTCTGTCGCATTGAGTGTGCAGATGCGGTGAATCAAAAGGTGTCATTGCATGTTACCTGTTGGATGGAAACCCACTGTGTTCGAAGTTGTTTGGAAATGTAAGCTTTGTGCGACCAGAGATTTTAAGCTAATCTACTATAAAAACTGACGTATTGCTGGCAGTGGCATTGGGGTTCCTTCAGCATACGTACAGCTGGTTTGCATTAACCTGGTAATACTTATGAATTCAAAATGTCGTATAAAAGTTGTGAACTTCCACGATTTTTTCACCAGTGGTCCTTACTTTGCAGAATTATATAAAGCTGGGAGATTAATTTAGAAAAGGATGAGTGCATTGCAGTTATGATATTTAATAAAACTGGCCGCAAATATGCAGGCACATAGGTAATTCAAAGGCAAAATTCAGAACTTTTCTATGATCTGCCGTTGCACCGTTATGACGTCAGAAACTTGAGGCATTTTTAGTGTTTAGGTTAGTTTTTACATGAATTTATCTTTTAGCAGGCCTCCTGTGTCACTGGCTGCTGATACTTTTACCTTGTTTTGATAAATGTAAAAGCAGGGTTGTGCGAGCAGAAATGAAGATTGTTCACATTTTTACACTTTGTATCACAGGTGATACACCGGGCATTACAGTTTACAGGGTTAATATACTTGATGACACAATGACAGTTTCTCTCTAGCTGCCAGCCTCTGTGTTATGAGTGAATAACCTTCAGTAAACACTCAGCAAAGGACTCAGGTGACTGTTGCAGGAAGTCTGGAAGTGGTGCTTACTGGGAGCTCTTGGATGGCTCTCTTTAGATAGGTTGCTTGCTATTGTTGACAGAGTTTGGAAATGAAGAAGGTTATGGATTTTGAACTGTTGTTTGCAGTGTATTGAAAATGGGTCATCTTTATTAACTTTGTGAAATAGTACTTTTATCAGCATGGCTTTGCTTTGCATACTTCATGAAGCAAGGCAAGTTATAAACATGAAATGAGCGTTGATGGTTGTTGAGACAGGAATACCTTTTTCTTTCTATTTACGGCTTGCAGGTGCTGAAGTATGAGCCATACTTGGAAAACGATCTCGGAAAGTTTCTGATCAGGCGCTCCTTGTTAAACTACAACATTGGCCACTTCTTCTTTTGGCACCTGAAGTGAGTTTGAGTCTGTTATGTCTTTGGCACCGTTTAACAAAGCAACATACAACCTATCCTTTACTTAGAAGCTTAACTAAAAGCATGGAATGGTTATAGGCACATAAACACTTGTTTACTGTTGTCACTTTTCATAATGTGTTTGTTGCCATCGTCATCTTTCTCATTACGGTGTTCTGAGATTTGTTTTCTCTCAAGTTGTGTACTATGCCAGCAGCATTGTTTTTTTCTAACGTTTGCTACTCAAGGCCTTATAGTTGAGTCAATATGCTAGCTTTGAAATAAAGCGGTTGGACCTTGGCTGACTGCCTACATGTAAGGACTTTGGTTGATTAAATTAAAGAGCAGATCAATAAAAAACACTGCTCTCTCTCCTTGTGTGATGGTGCAGGTCTGAGATGCATGACCCATCTGTGGCCGTCCGGTTTGGCCTGCTGCTGGAAGGCTTCTGCCGTGGCATTGGCACGCACCTCAAGTCAGTGGTGCGGCAGGTCGGCGCCTTGGAAAAACTCACTCAGCTCACCGATTCGCTCAAGGAGCGAAAGGATGACACGCCAAAGGTAACCTTTATTTGCTTCTGGCATTCACCTTCTGTACTCCTATGTTGATGCGAGGAAACATAATATTGGCTGAAATCGAACATGGGTCTGTCACCTGTGATTCTGCTGTGGAATGTATATTTAGGGTTATTTGGCACTTCGGCCATTTTTATGGGTGATAGCTTGCAAATAGTGCATCACCTTGAGCTCTATATGGCATCGCTTTGTGAATTATTGTACCTAGACCTCATTTAATGAACCATTCTGTAATGAAACAAGGGATATAGTGGAGAAACTGTAGTTTTCTTTGTAATACAGTTCAGTTGCTTATGGATATAGGGAACCTCATTTCTAAAGTCACTTGATGGCTGCAACCCACAGTTTTACTAGCCAAAGCTAAGAGGTTGCCTCAGTCTGCATCTTAAGGTATCACAAGTGGTGGGCTAAACTATGTAAATCTGAGTGGCTCTCTAAATCATTTGGCTTTGTTAGATGCGGGCCCCTGGTTCGCCTGGGCCGTCTCTCGCCAAAGTCGATGTCCACGGGTTCCGGATCGGGAGACTGCTGTTGTGGGGTGACGAAGAGACGAGATGGTCTTCGAGGTGGAGGAGAGACTGAAAAGGGTCTATTTACATTTTTACATAGTTCAATAGTGAATCGGGAACTGGCTGATTGCATGCCAGATTGCTGCTTAAATAGGGTTCCCTGTCTCCAGGTCCCTAGTTTGGGAATTTAGTTCATTAAAAATGCGTCCACTCACTGTGATGTCGATCACGTGTCCAGTCTTTAGGATCCGCCTTTTCGGACGTCCCCAATAACACACTCTCGCCACTTCTGGCAAGTTATGGTCCGCGCTGTCCAGCCTGCAGTGATGAATAGCTCGAAGGGGGCCCCAAGCAGCGTCGAAGGTCAGTCAGCTGCACTTCACAGCACTGCGTGGGAACGCGGCACTGGCACAGATGGTTCCACATAAGAGAAAGCACTTAAGACGAAGTCATTTTCGAAGCACGAAGAATCCGGCGCCGTTGGCTTAGTCAAACACTGCCGCGTTTGCCACGGCTCATTTGCAGCTCCGCGCCGCTTGCCGCCTCGCCCTCCGTCCCTTCCGGGAGAAAAACGTCGTTATGTCCCGGGTGGGTTCGGCGTTGAGAACAAACGACAACCAAGTTCCCGAAAAATGTTCCCAGGCGGCAGATGGCCATTTCACCCCGTAAACAGGAGGGGGGGAAAGGTCCCTTGTAGACGCCGCCACCTGCATTTGTGGTGCCACAGCCACGTAGACGGCCCTTTGAAGCCTCTGTTGATGACTCCCAGTGGCTTAAATATTCTTGGCATGTTGGCGTCTTCAAACGTAACAGCTTGAAACCACTACTGTCAAATCCCGCTACAGCGAAATTTCCACTATAACTAAGCACTTCTGATTCTCTGTCAGCAAAGCATACAAAGTAATGCAATCAATTTTCCTCCACAACAAACTATTTTTTGAGCGGGCTTGGCTTCATCGAAGTTTTAGAGCGCAGGTCTTAGACGCTGTTTTCTGCATTGAGTGCCATGATGCCGGCCTCGACGTAATCAAGCCAAGGAGTGCATCGAAGGATAAGAGAGAGTGAACACAGGGTGTGGTAGAGGACGAAAGACAGCTATAGTGAAGAGAGCACGAGGATTAAAGCGGAAGCGTGAAGGCGGGTCGCGTGGTGGTGACCCGCATCAAAAAAAAAAAAAAAAAAAGAAGGAGAAGAAGGAAAAGATTGTTCTGGAGCATGCTTGAAGGCTTGGGCTCCCGCTAGCGCGTCTCAGCTCGCAGTCCTGGTCCTCCTCTTTCTGCGATCTTGGCGAAGTGGCATGCACTGACCTATGGTTCGAGATGGTTTGAGCCCGCTCGAGAAATAGGGGTTAGGGAGGCGCAGCTTGACGCGAGCTACAGTGCATACTGTCTTTCTCGCCGCCGGTGACAGCGCCTGCTTCCAGAAATTTCGTGCTTGGTTTTTCGACAGCGCTGTACGTGTCATACTCATGCATCGATGGCTTAATCTGCTACCTCCTTCAGTGTGTGGTGATCGTCTCTTCCTTCTTCCCCCCAATCCGTCTGAATGAAATCCTTATCAAAATTATCATGTTGAAGAGCAGCTCTGCTGACCATTGTCCGAGGCATTTTGCCGAGCCATTTTAATTAGCATGTGTGCAATTGTCCTTCTCCCATTGGCAACCGTTTTTACTCAGACAGCGATGTGTGACATTTTGTGTTAAACGGCGTGGCACAAGAACAAATAGTATGTAATATGATGTATTACATGAGCAGCTACGCATGCAATTGATGATCAGTTTGTCGAAAATATGGAATCTGGAGGAAAAGAGGGGAGATGGCGAATGAGGCACTGAATTCTACAGAACCTACTGAATTCCAAGCAACTGCAATGGCCTGCTGTCAGGTGGTGAATTCAATGTCATTAGTGACAAAGGGTTTGTCATCATTGCTTAAATCATTGTGACGTGACTAAAGCTGTAATGTCACTTGCAAATCTTTCTAGTGAGGATTCCCTCGGGAGAGGCTCAACAATAAGTCCAACCGCGGTAGATTGCTGTGTGCGCGGCCAAAGCCTAAACCCATGTCTGCTTCTGTTCGGCACTGAATGCTCCATCTAGGGTTGCCTGTAATTGAAACATCGCAGCAGCTGCACTCAAAAATCATATAACTGAGAGGTGTAATTGTTGGCCAATTTTTCTGCGAAGTTAAAGTGAACTTGACAGTTTATTCTGCAGTGTAAAAAACTGTAGGCCAGAAATTTGTTTATTTTCGCGCTTGCAGTTTCATTTAGATTCATCAAAAATGGCCGCGGAAGTCGGTGTGGACTTCAACAAATGGCACTGCTGACATTTTCATGGATCGGCATTTGGTGACCGCATCATGCATCATGCACACATGAATGCGCGCTCGAGTTGTTGTGGTACATCCTGCATAGCTCGAACTTTAGTATGGTTCAAGGGACTTGTCCGAGCCATGCCTTTCTTACTTACTGGCAGAAAGGAAGTAGTGAAATGACTGGAGCCTACACTGAGACCATGAACAATAAAGATGGCATGAATCCTCTAAGCGTGAGCTGCAAACATGAAAAAATGCTTCATGGCTCTGACTTCTACATCGCCAATGCTAGCTAGCATTTTGCTTCCCCTCATTTCAATTGAGTTGCAACATGTTAACAATGACGGACCTCTAGCTTCAAGACTGAGCTCAACATAGCATAATCTATTTATGAAAGCACACGCCGTTGCAGAGCTACTCTGCCTTCTTATCCTTCTCTTCATCTGCGCCTAGCCATTTTAGGTCCTCTGTGCGGTGGGTGCTGTGAACTTTCCACCGTGCATTGTTTGTTGTTCTCCCTCAGCTTTGCCCGATCACATGAACTCTTCAATGTCCGAAACGATGAGCTGATGATGGCACTGCGTTGGCCTGTATGAAAAGTGATGCAATAGCACGAAAGCGTGAGGACAGGCAGTAAGCTATCATGTAATTAAAAAGTTCTCTTTTTGGCTTTTTCGAATGCTTCAACATTCCCTCTAGGTCCTGAGAGATCAGTCAGTTATAACTGTGAGATGGTGTCGTAATGACTGCTAGACGAGCTCATAGTGGAATGGAGAACTGGGAAAATTGTGCCTAAATAGTGAAAGTTGCCGAAGGTGACTTGGTTATGGAAATAAACGCTATTTCTGAACATTCTAGTCTAATTTGTTACTGTTCCAAGCTGATTTCATGACAACAAAGTTTCCGCTGCAGCGAAATTTTGCACGGGTACCATGAGGTTCGTTGTTGCGGGGTTTGACTGTACTGTGTTTCGTTGTTAATGCTCGGTAATTCAGTACTCCTCATGTTCAGGTGTCAAAATTTAAGCTCTGTAAGAAAGTCCAAGTGGCTATTTATTTATTTATTTATTTATTTATTTATTTATTTATTTATTTATTTATTTATTCAAAATACCTTACAGGGCCCAGAAGGGCATTGAGTCAGGGGCAAAATAATGAATTAAGTGCGATAGGAACAATTTGTTAAATACAGCGCACAGTACAAGGCAGAAAAGTAAAAACAATTATAATTATACACGGCAAATTTTAATGACAAGACGTACATCACCACAAGCAACAAAAAAGTACATAAAATGTAGTAGAATGCATCGTGTGCGCCCAATACACATTTAAGGAAAAAGCAGCAGCCATAATAAAAATTCGAATTGTTGAAACTGCACAAAAAACCTAAACATACTACATTAGCAAACGAGGAGAAAACAAACTTACGGGACAGAACAACCTATAGCAAGACACCATGTCGTTAAAGAAGATGTTTGCACAGCTGGTCTTGGAATGGTTGGTGATAGCAGATAGATGCGATACTGTCAGGAAGATCATTCCAAAGAACAATGGCACGTGGAAGTGCAGATGAATTGAAGGCTTGGATTCTTCCATTTACCGTCTTGCATTTAGCACCTTATGTGTCTTGTTTTATTCCCTTTTTGCAGGAAAGGCTCAAGTATGTCACAGAACAGTTTTCAAAGCCTGACTTCCTGGAGGCACTGCAGCATTTTCCATCCCCCTTGAACAACAGCTGCATCCTGGGAGACTTAATGTGAGGCTGCGCCTAGAAACTTGCAGAATGTGCTTCTTGTGCGCTGCTTTTACACATTTTGCACCATCTAAAAAGCTCTTGTTCTTTTGGTAAAATCACTGTTGATCTTAAATCAACATGTATATTGAAATTGAAGTAGCGGTGTAGAGAAGTGGAACTTTTTTGTGGTGCTGTTTTCTGATAATCTTTAAAGGACACTGAGGACGACTCCTTCCAACTATATTTCTCTGTAAAGATTGATTCTCTTGCACTTTGTGGCTGTGCTGATGTTTGTCAGGCAGCAGAAGACATATTTATCGGCGAGAAAATTGGATGTAAAGATCTTGTCGCCGGTCAATTCAAACTCTTGATGTGTTTACCAACAAGAACAGGTTACCACCGTTTAGAAGTGAATGGCAGTGTAGCATAACCTCTGGAATCCGCACCATAAAAATCATAGACACATGCATTTTTTATGTGAAATGGGCCGGTGATGGCAATGCATGTATTTCCGTTTTTTGGTTATTTCTAGCTTATAAAAGCTCCATTTTTCAATGAGAGTGGTCTTTTTGTGATTAGGACGCAGTACCCTATCTATACAGGCCAGCTTCTGTTTATACTCGGTGACCCTTTAAGGAGTTGATTTTGTGAAATCAAAATCAACTGTGCAACAAAGCACAGTATAGTGTATTTATTCGTAGGATTTTTGATGTCCTCTGAAGGAAGTATGGAACAGCTCCTGAGTGACGTAGTTAGTGGCCTTTGTAGTGAAATGTTTTGGTTTTACCTCACTTGTTAAGGGTCAGAACCTAAACAGCTCTTGTCCTTCTCACAAGGAGCATAAAAGCATGCAATGAAGTGCATGCTTGCTCATCAGCACTTGGCAGAGACACCATTGAAACGACCCAAGTGCCTCAAGTGTAAGAATAATTGAATTTGTGATTTAAGATTTCAGAACTGTCCAACATTAACTTTGTAAATAAAAACAGCCCTGTCAGTCCAGCTTTAAAGTACCTCAGAACAATAGGTTCAGGACATGTGCTCAAGACACTCAGGACGATGATTTGCCTGTCAGTCTGAATGCACATACTTGTTGTATTAATTAACAGCTGAAGCAGAGACAACAAGAACACAAATATGTGCCAGCCATTGTCAAAACGACACTGTTGTGATGATGGTGCTTGCACATTTTATATTAGAAAAAAAGAGACTTTAACAGGAGCATGATGTGTTCTACTCAGTCTGCTTCTGCAGTTTTTAGGATGCACTTTTTTAATGCAGTCATGCTTATTAATGGTGGGTTTGGCAGTGTTTGCCTATACAGGCAGACTGGCGTTTTTCATAAAGCATTTTCCCAGCATTAAGCACTGGCAAGTCATGACAGCTAATGAGCCGAGTGTATTCAAATTGAAGTTGTGATTTTAGCTTAATATTCAGATTTTTTTTTTGCTGAAAAGTTGTTTTAATCTGCTAGCTACTGAGTAGTTCAACTTTCTTGCTGATAAGCTTCCTAAGCACAACTTTCATGACCGTAGAGATCAATGTACGTACTGAACTCAGCCAGTTGGGTGATACTTTGAAAAGAGTAGTGCAAAAACACTTAACACCTTCGCCAGTGTCATGTTAACAGTTTCCTTTCTCTGTCCCATCACTTTTGCGCTACCCTTTTGTGAACAGGTATTGAGCTTCTCTTTTTCAGTTTTATGAGGTTTCACACCATAAAATCTGTTAAGCACTGCTCTGAGCATGAAATTCTTGACAAGCTGTTGCTACTACTGCTGTTCTGCCGAATCATGCTGCTGGCATGTGTCTGAAATGGTAGCCACCATTTTATGGTCTCTTGTATTTTTCCAGTGTGAACGAGTGCAGAATACTTGACTCTGCCAAGAAGCCACTGTGGTTGCTCTGGAAGAACCCTGATCACCTGGCAGAGCAGATTCTCGACCATCATGAAATTATTTTTAAGAATGGCGATGGTGAGCTTTGCACCTTTGATCTTTTTGTGAACCAGAGACTCCTGGAAGAGGTTTTAGGACTGTCTTCGGAAATCATATTTTCTAACCTGTGTTTCTCAGTAAGGCAGCAGTAAAAAAATGTGCTGCTTTTTTTTTTTTTGCATCCTCTGTAAGGCTGCAGCCAGTGAATTTATTCTTTATTCGGAGTCTGTATGGGCCCTTGCAAACTTGTTTGAATTGTGGACCTTCTGAACCCAAGTATAAATTAATCCTCCTAAATACACTCTTCCTTGTTATTGCACCAGTTACAGGTATGGGACTAGCTTAAATTTTCAAATATGGAAGCTGCTAGACATCAACAGCTTGCGCCAAGACGCTGCTGTTAAGTCAACGTTCTGTGTGACTTGCTTATCTACTACAATCAGAGACTTTCTCGCTGTTTATGAAAGGGGATAAATTAAAAAGTTCCACAACAGAGCCTCATAATGATAAATTTGACATGGGCTGCAACAATTTAATTTTTTATATCTGTATGTTTGCAGTGTATTTCTCCGTGCCAGATTTGCTTTACAATGCATTTGTTTAAATACCTATCACAGTGGCTTAGCAGCTGTGATGTTGTACTACTGAGCATATGGTTGTAGGTTAGAGTCCGAGCTGCAGGAATCGCTACAGTTTCATGAGGATGAAGTGTAAAAATTTTTCGCTGAAATATTAGTGCACATTTAAGAACCCCAAGTGGTCAGAATTACTCCTAAATCCTCCGCTACTATGGGTTCATATGCATAGTAATATTGAATGTGCAATGCTATCATGTTTACTGTCTAACTGTGTGTGAAAAAAGCATTTTTTTCTGCATTACTGCATTGGCCTGTGCTGTTATTAAACAAAATTTTGCCCTTGCTACACTATTTTGTTAAAACTACAGTTGAGAGCACTAAGGTGGCTTTAAAATTACTATGAATAAAATAGAACTAGCGGTATCTATCACTGATACGAGTAAATGGGAGGACTCAAGGTTTTGGTAGGAATTTATATTTTGCCCGGAGTTCATATACTACACTTTATGAATAGGAATGAGGGCAGTGCATATCATTATTTCTGTTAATTTTGCTGGAAGAAGCTTCAGATGCCTATGCTGACACTAGCGCTGTTGATGGCAGCGCTAGTGGCAGAATAACAGTCGTCTGCCTTTCTGAAAACATTAACATTAGCAGAGATGATGAGAAAGCATGGTTAAGCCATGCAAGAAGTAGTGATGAGTTGCAAGGGAAAAAAAGTTTAGGCATCTGAAGCTTCTTGTAGCAAAAATAATGGAAATAATGCTATGTATTGTGGTCAGTCCTATTCCCTAAGTGTAGTTTATGAACTCCGGGCAAAATATGAATTCCTACCAAAACCTTGAGTTCTGCCTTACTAATGCAGTTGTAGGGAAAGATCTACAAGAATGTTTTTATACTCTTTTCTCTGGCAGTAGACTGTACCTTTAACATGTCACAAAATAATGCGCCTCTGTGAGCCATACAGCATCTTTCTTCAGCCAGTGTTGTTGCTAGCGAGAGTGCTTATCATCAAATTTGAGCAGCAAAAGCTGCGAGAAGCTTGCTTCTGATCATGCGCGATGTCCGTGTTTCTCTTTCAGACTTGCGCCAGGACATGCTGACACTGCAGGTCATTCGCATCATGGACAGCATTTGGCAGAAAGAGGGACTTGACCTGAGGTACTGTTAGTGCACCCAGCTCCAGAGATGGCACATGCACCGCGAATGTGCTGAACCTTAAAATGGTTGGGACACCAAATTTTGAGGTTATAAAAAGCTTGTTATGGGGTTCCTCTGAATGTAAGGTCACCCATGGCCAAGTATTGAATACAACAAAAGCTTAGAATACATTTTACTTCAGCTCCAAACAGTCCTTAAATGCTCTTTCTCATGATCAAGACCCATTGCTGGTACAGTAGTTAATGGCATATTGTAGCGAAGAGAAAGTTGAAGCGTGATTGCCGCGTGCCGACGACGACGCTGCTGCTGGCGGACCTGCCTGTTCCTGTGTTATTGTATAGCTTCCCTCTCCTTCAAGGAAATGCGGTACGGCAGTTGGCGAATCGGGGGTGTCGCGGTATCGACAATAATTCTATGCTTGGCGATGGGCGTCTGGCGAACTCGGAATGTCGTCACGAAACAATTGTGGTACCGATGCAAAAGAGAGAGCAGTTCGCCTGTGTAGGAAGGCTCAAGCTTGGGATCGATGTCCAGGGGCAACGTTGTAGGGTCACATGACCCGGGCGGGGCCTCCTCCTCAGGCAGCGCAACAGCTTTGCGAACCTCACTAAGTTCATCCGGTTGGGCAATAACTGCCCCTTTCGTCAGGTGCTGCGGCTCATTCCTGAAGTTGGTCACTGAAATGTTGGCACGCCTACGTTGAACATTGGCGATCCCCCGTGCTACACCAATGCCCCGTGTAAGTAGCATCTGGACACTTCCTTCGAGAACGCCTTCGCCACATGCGGTTGTATCGGCTCGGACCGGAAGAAAAACTGTCGAAAACAACAGCAAGTGAACATGGTCGGCATCAACTTTCATCGCAGCGCGAGGGGCCCGAGGAGGTAGTGGCGATGAACGTGCGCGGAGGGTCAACTTGTTCCTGCCTACGTCGATTACAGCGCCATACTCACGGAGAAAGTCCATGCCAAGAATAACATCTTTGGAGCAATTCTCCGAGATCACGAATGTGGCTGGGCACGTCTCACCATGAATCTCAACGCGGGCAGTGCACTTGCCAACAGGGTTTACGAGGTAACATACCGCAGTACATATAGGCGGGCCGTCCCACCCAGTGGGACGGCCCACCTTGCGAAGACGCCGAGAGAAGTTGCTGCTGAAGACCGAGTAATCGGCGCTGGTATCGACAAGCGCTGTTAAGTCACGACCGTCGATTAAAACGTGTACATTGCTAGAGGCCACAGAACAGTCTTCGCTTCCAAGGGTGCCATCAGTCTCAAGCCTTCGAAGTGCCGCTTCGCATACAGTGAGCTGAAGTTCCTAGGCCATGTCGTCAACCAAATGTATGTGAAGCCAGATCCATAGAAAACAGCTGCTGTTAAGTCCTTCCCTCCACCATCCGACAAGAAGACTGTTTGCAGCTTTCTCGGCCTCTGCGCATACTTCAGACATTTCGTTCGCAACTTCGCCCAGATCGCAGCGCCACTTTATCACCTTACTAAGGATAGCGTCGCCTTTGAGTGGACCGAGGAGCAGCAATCAGCATTCCGCCAATTAAACCACGCCCTTGCAGCGCCTCCCGTACCAGGCCATTTCGATCAAGACGCCGACACTGATATCCACACGGACGCCAGCAACCAAGGACTAGGGGCAGTGCTTGTGCGATTCCAGGACGGCGCCGAGCGGGTTATTGCCTATGCCAGCCAAGCTCTTTCGAAGGCAGAGGGCAATTATTCGACAACCGAAAAAGAGTGTCTCGCTGTCATCTGGGCGATCACCAAATTCCAGCCCTATCTGTACGGTCGCCCCTTTCGTGTCGTTACCAACCACCATTCGCTGTGCTGGCTCGCCAATCTCAAGGATCCCGCAGGCCGCCTTGCTCGGTGGAGCGTGCGGCTACAGGAATATGTTGTCACCATCATCTACAAATCTGGCCGCAAACATAATGATGCTGACTGTTTGTCTTGAGCCCCCGTGAATCTGGCGGCAGGGGGCGGTAATGACGGCGATGACGGCTTTTGGCATTGGACACGGCAGATATGGCTACTCAGCAACGCAATTATCCTCAGATTGGTCAGCTGATGGCACACCTGGAAGGCCACGAAGACGTGGTGGCCCGCGTTTTCCTGCGCATTCTGCCGACGTTCCGGATTCTGCACGGCGTATTGTACAAGCAGAACTTCGACAGCAGCCCGAAGTTATGGCTCCTTGTTGTGCCAGAATACTTGCGTGCCGAGGTGGCCGAAGCTTGTCACGATGATCCTCCAGCTGGTCACCTTGGCTACAGCCGAACAATTGCACGTATTCGAGAAAAGTATTATATTGGCCGCAACTTCCTAAGTACGTCCGTCACTACGTAAAAACTTGTCGAGAGTGCCAAAGGCGGAAAAGGCCTTCTACACGACCAGCTGAACTTCTCCAGCCACTCGACCGGCTGCATGCTCCGTTCCACACAATCGGAATGGATTTTCTCGGCCCATTTCCAACGTAGAAGTCGGGTAACGGGTACATCATCATAGCCACCGACTACCTAACCAGATACGCAGAGTCTTGAGCACTTTGTTCAGCGACAGCTGCTGAGGCAGCTTAGTTTTTTATTGAGTGCATTATGCTCCGTCACGCTGCCCCTGCCGTTTTGATCACTGACCGGGGTGCCGCGTTTCTGGCACAGCTCACACAGGAGACCCTTCGTCTCAGCTGCACCAGCCACCGCTGAACTACGGCGTACCACCTGCAAACCAATGGGCTGACGAAGGGGCTGAACAAGACGATGGCTGACATGATCGCCATGTATATGGACGTCGCCCATCGCAGTTGGGATGAGGTACTGCCCTAAGTTACATTCGCGTATAATATCGCTGTCCAGGAGACGACTGGTATGTCCCCTTACCAACTGGTGCATGGCAGACAGGTCACCACAATTCTTGACGCTGTGTTGCCACATGAGTCATCTGTCGACGTAGTCGATGATGCCCGTCTAGTCTGCGAGCGCGCGGAGGAAGCTCAGCAACTCACTCGACTCCGCCTCCAGCACCAACAGCGTACAGACGCTCGTTGGTACAATCTCCATCGACGTGACGTCCATTTTTACACTGGGGACAAGGCCTGGGTGTGGACGCCAGTACACCGTCGAGGTGTCTCCGAGAAACTCGTGAAGCGCTACTTTGGCCCGTATACGGTTCTTCGCCACATCGGTGAGCTGAACTACGAGGTGCTGCCCGAAGGAATGCGACCGTCATCTCGTCGTTCTCCCTGCCCTGAAATTGTGCACGTTGTTCAGCTTAAGCCGTATTACGCGCGATAATCGCCTGCTTTTCCCACTGCCTTCTACGTCGGCCAGCAAGATATCTGGGCCCCTGTGTGGTTTTCTACCAAGTGTTTTTTGCTCTCGGGTTAGCATCGGGACGATGCTTCTTCATAGGGGGAGGTAGTGTAGCGAAGAGAAAGTTGAAGCGCGATTGCCGTGTGCCGACGACGACGCTGCTGCTGGCGGACCTGCCTGTTCCTGTGTTCTTGTGCTCCTGCTATCACCACCTGTGCTTGCCGCCGGCCTCTACGTCAAGCAAGCCGTGACAGTATGAGCTTGGGATCGTGTGTGCGATTCCAATGATTGTGAATGCGATTTTACAAGTTTTAGCGAATGCAAATGGTTATCAAGTATAATTTTGGCAACAGTGACCTGAAATTGATGATTGATTACATCTTAGGACACGCATAGAATGAGTGGAAAGGGCTGCTGCTGGACAGTGTGACCTGGTATGCCGACCAACCCAGCAGGCACCCGACAGAATGTAGTCGTTGGCATCGCTTGTGGACAACAAATTAGGCTATTTTAATTATTGCTAATGGGTGCCTAACATACTTCCGATAAAACAATTTAAAGCCAAGTATGTTGGTAACATAAAAAAGACATATACAGTGAGCGAGAAATGCCAGTCCTATGCAATGTCAACTTGGCTATGGAGCATTCCCCAGGCTGGTGCTCTCATCCATTCGTGCTTCTGCCAGAATTACTGCACTGTGTAATCAAGTAAACATATAACCAGTACAAAAGAGAAGAGATTGTTTAACCTAATTAGAATGCAGCTTGCTTTTTCTGCCAAATGAACGTCCATTTGCTGCCTGTACACATGCAGCTGTGCAAACCAAAGTAGCGCTGATGTGCATTCGTCATCACGGGTGCGTGCCCAAGGGAATTTCACACTCGTGCGTAAATGCTGAATCCTGCAGAATTATCGAGAAGTATTCAAGATAAGCGTGAAGCTTGTTTGCTTAACGGACAGCAGAAAAAAATCCAGCAGCAGGTATCAAAATCAGCAGCCACGGGACCCAGAGCAGTCTTGCGGCATGGCCAAACATGCGGGGTGACATGAAGACGGCAGCAGGTATTGGCCGGTGCGGACAGTGTGGCATTGTGTCGTTATAACGTAACCAGGGGATTGGCTGACTGATGCACTGTTGGCTACAGGCCACCGAAACAGACGTCCACTGAGCATCGGTGTCGGTGTAGTGCAGCAAAGCTAAATACAATGTAGGAATCGCATTGGCATACCACATTTACTCACGTAATGAACGCACCATCCTCTTTGATGGTCAAAAAGTGCATTTTTGTTTTCCTCGTGTAATAAACTTACCCCATTCTTTTTTCATGCACTCATGCCGATAGCATATGCTAATGAGCGCCCTTGTGTGAAGGCTGGAACAACTTTGTAGTACTATAAAGCATCGACAGGCACCTCTTCCTCTTTTCTTTGACTCCCTCCTTCCTTCCTTCCTTCCCTTACAGCACAGTTAAGGCATCCACCAAGATGTGAGACCATTCAGCCTGTTAGTTAGCACTTCTTACCTGTATTCTACATCGCTGACGATGCTGTGCTGATAAATGTGCTCTTCGAACTCAAAAAGCCTGTATTTAAAAATTGTTGAACACCCTACCGGTATGAATCGCTGAGCGCGTACCACGGGCCAACCAAAAAGAATGCGCCAACCAAAAATTTGATGTCTCCACTCCTCTTAAGTCTTCATCAGTAGAGATATGAGCATAGTGTACACAGGGGATGTACAAGAAGAAAGACTCGGCATTTGCCCGGGCTTGTGTATTCGGTAGTGTTGTGTTACGAAAACTGTGTTGATAAATGCACAAGCGCTTACATTGTGTGGACTCAGTGAATAAAATGACATTTTCACTGTTGCTTTAGGAGCAGCAGCGTAAACAGCTCACTGGGAACACCTCACATAGTCTTTGCATGTGCATGGATACCTGAAAAAATGCCTCGTGGTAACAGAAATTGGCTGCCGGATTTACCTGGTTAAACTAAGTGCGACTTAGGTACGCAGGCACATTTGCTGTTGTTTAGGGGTATCATTTGTATGATGCAGAGGAAATGCATTCACTTCAGTGTCTAATGCCACAAGTCATTGCTTCTCTTAGCAATATCAGCCTCCTGTTTCAGATGCATTCAGTTTTGTTGAGCCATTCTCTATTTGATACATAGCAGGCACTGCAGCGGAGCCTGCGAAAGTAGTGCGCCCGCCAAACCATATTACTCCGCCGCGTATTATTCGTTCCTCTCAAAGCCTTAGTGAGCGTTTGGACGACAACGAAGAGCAGCATAAAACCAAGAGCTAGCATTGAAAGTGTTGAAGCTGTGAGGCGCTCAGTGTTCGGGCTTTTTGGCTATAATTTTCGCCGAGTGTGAGCTACTTTTTTACGCGGATGGAGTCAGAGTGATTCACCTTACCAGCTGTGTATCATACCGCCACATGTCATTCTTACATCTCGTAGTCTTGATGATGAGTGTGAGGACGAAAATATGGCAAGAGGTGAAACGAAGTGCAGTAGGTTGGTTGCCAGTCAGGTACTCGATATTTGTTGAAATGAAATGTGTCTGTGTTCACTTTGGTTTTATCGCTAACTAGCTTTTGGGCGCGGACTTAGCCTGTGCAAACAGGTGCGCTAGCTTTGGCAGCATTGCCTGCTATGTAAGAAACTGAGTATAGTCATTTTCATTTTTCTTAGTCTGCCGCCTCCGTCCTTTTCCCTAGAAGTGGAGTCGGGGATTTCTCTGCCTTGGCAGGGGCAGGTGCAGAGAGGGAAATCCCCTAAACACCACCTGCCATAGCTGGCAGATGGAGGCTTCACCCGGACATAACGGCTTTTTTTGCTTGTGAGCCATCTAGTGCTAGCGCACTAAAATTCACATGTTTTAGTTTGCATAATAATTGCATAAGGATGCTCATGCTGTCTTTCACGAATGCTTGACATGCAGGATGATGCCATATGCGTGTCTCTCGACGGGCAAGCATGTGGGCATGATCGAGGTTGTGCGCAATGCCAAAACGGTCATGAACATCCAGAAGAAAGGAGGCCGCATGGCTGCCTTTCAGGTAGACTCTACACAGCTCCACAAGTGGATCAAGGAGAAGAATAAAGGAGACCGGTAAGTGCATGCAGCACCTGCTGGTGAGCTTCTGGTTTATTTTCATAAGTTCCTTCGGTTCTACCTTCCGAGTGAAGCCGACCCAAGTGACTCCCTTGTTGCATTCACTCTGGCTTAGAGGGACACTGAGGCCAAGCTGAAATTCTCCTGTATCAACTGTTTACCACGTTCGGATGACTGTCACTGAAAATTTAAATTTAACAAGCTAGAAAGGCCAAAAAAATGAGCTATATTGAGTATTGCTTTCATCGGCTGCTATTGCAAACAAACTGCAGTGACTTTGACTGCTTTCTGTGTGTGAATCTTTGAGGCTAGACCACGCTGCCTTCCACTTCCAGCCAGTGATCACAAAGTTCAGCATTTTTTCAATTTCGTCATCGCCATCATGAGTTTGAACTGAGTGGTGGAAAAAAATGTTGAATTTGTAACTACAAGTCTGTTAGCAGTAAATTTTTTTCTGCTGACAGACAAACATCAGCATAACCACACTAAGCTAAGAAATTGTATTTTACTGAGAGCAGTAATTGTATCTTGGCCTCAGTGACCTTTTGAAACAAGTGCACTCTTTCATTTTCTCTTTATGTTATCTGTACAGTGCACCTTACAGTGGGGTGCCACTGCACCCAGCGGTCAATTTACTGGCTCCTCTGGTTACTGTGCAGTGTTGCTTGCCTGACGTGATTGCCTTTGTTCCTTCAGGTACAAGCAGGCGATTGAGACCTTCACGTTGTCCTGTGCCGGATACTGTGTTGCCACTTTCATCCTGGGTATTGGGGACAGAAACCCAGACAACATCATGGTCAACGAAGAAGGCCAGGTGAGCTTGGGCTGTCTTCCAGGCTCAGAAATGTGTTGAGTAACTAACGTTTTAGTTTGCTTGTATATGTCTGCATATATCCCTGCTCTTTTTTTCTAATGGACGGAGTTTGCTCTGTCACGCACGTACCTAATGCAAGGGCCTTGCCATCCTTTGCTGTCTTACTGTGATAGCCTTGTGGGAAGACTTTCTGGGGTTCATGATGCATGCTGGCAGAGGCATCACTTCTGAGTTAGTTCGGCTGTTGTTTGCAGTGCTGATAACAGGGTCGGGCACAAGGGATGACTGAGTTGCCTGTGCGACACTTTTTGTAGTCACTCTTCCCATGACTAGTAATCAATAATTGCAGAAGTGTGCACCTGCTCATGTAGAAAAGACCTAAAATGTGGCTATGATGGGCACACTTACTAATGTTCGGCAGATTTTAAGCGCCGTAAATAGGAATAAAATAAATTACACTCATAACTAACAGTGCGCATTCTGCAGAAAGTGTAAAAGCCACTTTGAAAAGGCATCTCACGGTTTAGACACCTTTTGGTGATGGAGGTATGGGCTGATAGCCTTTTTTTTCCCATTGTTCCTTGTTTACTGCATAGATCTTCCACATTGACTTTGGACATTTCCTTGGTCACTTCAAGAAGAAATTTGGCATCAACCGTGAACGTGTGCCCTTCGTTCTGACAGAAGACTTCTTGCACGTCATTGCCAAAGGCCAAGAAAACCCGAGGAAGAGCAAAGAGTTTCAGAGGCAAGCCGCTGCTGTTTTCCTTTTCTTTGCACATTTTGCATAGTAGGCTGTAGTGTTTGCATTTTGAGACTGTTGCACAAATGCAGTTAATCCTTCATGTCTAGAATTTGGAAATGGACTTCCAGTCACGCGAAGTTCGAATTGAGGGGAGTTCGACTGAGCTCCTCGTAATATGTACATGTGATACTGATATGATTGAAGCATCACTTTGATTTAGCCAGGACTTCAAATTAAGTGAGCTCATATTAATGTGGTTCTACTGTACTTTATTAGCATGCAAGGATGGCTTCCATGGATGAGTGACATTTGACTGCTTCTCTCCACCCCTTTGGAGGGTCACATAAGCAACACAATTTTCTTGGCGACATTTTCACAGGCATTTTTCTTGGCACCCTTTGCTGCTACAAGCCTGACAACAGGCCGATAAATTGCAGTGGATACTTTTAGCACTAATTGCTTCTTTTCTCGCCATTCTTTTTGAATTCACAAAAAACTTGATGGAGCGACCATGCCCAGTGAAACCAGCTGGCTGCCTTTAATCCCTGGCCTGCTTCATTTACAAGTTGTAGATGGCAGTATTTGTGCAACATGACAATTACCACATCGTAATGCACAATACAAGGGCTAGGTTAAAATTTCAGAAACTTAGGTTTATTTTCTTTTTCATCTTTGCAGTTTTCAGGAGCTTTGTGGCAAGGCTTACCTGCTGCTCCACCGGCATGCCAACTTGCTGATCACCCTGTTCACCATGATGTTGTCTACAGGGATCCCCGAGCTGCAGTCTATTGATGACATTGGTTATTTGCGCAAGACATTGCAAGTAAGACCCCACTGAAGATGCCGTGTGGCAAAGGTGTACTGGATTAAATGGAGAGCAGCCTGTCATGGAATGCTAACATTATGTGTTAGAAGCATTCAGTCCACACTTCGGCTTCCATTTTTTTTTTTTTCGGGGTCTGCATTTTGTTGGATGTCTTCCGTTATCGCTGCAGAGGTTCTTGTTAAGGTCTCTGGAGGGCAGTCTGTTGCTGCTGTCATGTTCGTTGAATCACCTAGGGAATGGCACGAAGTACAGCCTTGTTCAAAAGTCTTCAGGCTGCATGATTTGCTTTTGCGTGTAGTGGAGCACGAATGGCACCTCTCAAGCTCTAAATCTTCACAGGGTGAGGAGGACCATCATTTTTCACATTTCAGGACTTCGTGGTTTTTAGTGATGCTGTAAGCGTTCCACTGTACGGGTTGCAAAAAGACCATGTGGCCTAAAAAAAAAGGTCGCACATGGACCTTTGTGGTAGAGTTGGCATCAGGCATGGCTTACTTGTTTTTACTTTTTTTTTGCACCACGGCATTCATGCATGCCAAAATTTTTTGTGGGGCAAGACGAAAACGTCATATAATTGAAGCCGCTTGAGCTATATCTCAAACACATGGACACTGATGCTAGCACAGTGTTCATGCTGGTTTCATCATAAAGAGTCTGGAGTTGTGGGGAAGTTGTATGCATCTTCAGTGCAAATATACACCTATAGGCTAAAGAAGAGGCTCATTCCCTGTAGGCTGGCCCGTATTTGGGCATCTTCTGATTGCGAGAGGTTTCGCTGCACTTGAGATCACTCACCGTGCACTTAGTGCAATTTTCAGGTTCTTTTTTTGTTGTTATTCATGAAGTCAAGCTGCACTTTCTTTCGTGCTCATAGAATTGAACTTCATCACACAAGTTTACTGCTGTCACAATAAAATTGGCAGTTTGCTATAATAGGCAGGGTTGTCAGTAACTAGGCACGTGAACTTGGCAAGTGACCTGTTTGGTGGGTGAATTTATGCCAAATCGGGAAAAGCACTTGGTCATAGTGATAGAAGTATGTTCGGCAGTCATTGGATTGTAAAGCTGGAGCACCCAGCATTCTGTTTAAACGTGCGATAGAACTTTTCACCCAGCCTTTGACCATAATTGTGATAATTTCTGAGCATCCTAGAATTCCGCAGGCATGATCATAATCTTTTGGAAACAGTTTTATTGAAACATAGTCTAACATTCAGCGGAACACCGTCCAGTCAGGTCGAAGCACTGTTTCACCCTGGAAGAGGAGACGAACGGTAGTGTACTGTTTTTGGATGTACTTGTCAAATGTGATGTGCATTGCTTGACCTTCAGCGTCTTCTGAAAAACAATGCACACGGGAAGATACCTAGGTTTTGATTCTGTTCACCCTTCGGCTCTCAAGCATTCAGTGGTTTCTTTGCTAGTCAACCATGCCAAAAACATCTGTTTTGACCTGGCAAGCCTTGGCAATGAAATGTAGCTGGTTAAAAGGGAATCTTGGAATGAAACGGTTACCTCAGAAATTTTGTCAGCAAAATGATGAAAAAAAGTCTAGCACATGTGAAAAGCAGGGCAACTGATACCAAGAAGATAAAACGCGCTGCGATTTCATATGTGCCTCAGATCACCGAAACCCTTTCTCAGATCTTCAGAAAACACGGAGTGCACATCGCACACGTGCCAACAAGTTCGGCTGCGAGCCGAAGTTGTCAATGTGAAGGACCCGCTACCATGTGCCAAGTTCCCCGATGTTGTTCCTCAATATTTCCTGGTGTTCCCCCGTGTTGTTTATAAAATCCCATGCAGCGACTGCCTCTCCCTCTATATTGGGAAAACTGGAAAGTTTCAGCGACACAGAAGGAATCACCAGGGCAATGTAAGAAACAACTGTGCATCAAAGAATGCGATTGCAGAACATGTGCAGTCCACTGGCCACGAGACAGGCTGGGATGAGGCGACAATCTTGGCAGCCGAAAGAACACTTCAGCAAGACTAAATTTGGAGTCCTTAATCATCCAGACGATGGCCAACACACTGAACAAGAATCGGGGCAAGCTTCATCGTATCCACGGGAGAAGATTACTAGGGATTCTGAAGCCTATATAGCCTTCCCTTTTTCAGAGACAGTCTTTTTGTGAACAAGGGTCCCGCATGGGACTCGAAACGTCATTTTCATTTTTGACTTGGTCAGTGACCCAGTCTTCATGTTAACAATGTTATTGAAACAGTACTCTGGTGTGCATTTCAAGGGCTTCGTACATTTGACTCATCGTCTCTGCTTTTTTGTTTTTTTTTCCCCTCAGGTTGAGAAGTCTGAGGAGCAAGCTCTGGAGTACTTCCAGAACCAGTTCTTTGAAGCCTACGGTGGTGCATGGACTACAAAAGTGGACTGGTTCTTCCACAGCGTGAAACACTTTTAAGCAGCAGTGACTGTTGTGCTACTGTGAAGCGACTAGTGCGTGGGACGTCCTCCCCATGACTGAAAGGAGGAAACACATGAAATTGAATCCCAGTGCTTTTATTGCATCTTGCTTCTGTGCACTTTTTTGTTTGTTATTTTTTGTTCACAGCTAGCAAAATAGCATGCATGGAGCTTGGTCTTCAGTGAGGAAAAATGATAAAATTCCTTTTTCCAGCCCTACTTCACTGTGTTTGGTATTGATTCTTTGATGAAAGATGAGCTGATGGAATGCTCACTGTTACACATGCTATATACAGCCATACTGGCAGGTTGGTGTCATTAAGACGACACATGTGCTGCCTAGCAATTAAGCGTTATAGTGGCATCGCAAATAGATTGTACACTTGGTCGGGCCCTATAACATCATTTGTCAAAGCTGTCATTTCTACCTGAGTTATCCATTCTTAGCGCCGGTGTAGTGCATGTAACAGACCATCTTGATAATCAGCCATTTGTATATCACTGTGCTCAGTTTATTTTTGTTTTTGCAGTGAACTGCAAATAAGGAATTTTATTTTTAAGAAAAACTGCTGGCATTTTGTCTTTAACAGCCCGGCAGAGCAGGATGGTCAAACTTAGAGAATTCAGCAATGCACAAAGGGTGTTTCACGGCTTGTTTAAAATTTATGTACTTTTACACACATTTCACATCATGATTCCTAACGTGAAAATAGTGGGAGAGTCACATAATTTAAAGACACAGCTTAAAACTAATAATCTTAACCAAGGCTTGTCTGTTCCTATCTGTCATCTGCAAGTCATGTGCTAGCAGAATTTGCTTGCCGACTTTGTGGCAATAAGTTCCGCTTCCTTGCAGTGAAAGTGTATTCAAGTAAAATACTATGTTGGGTTCACTTCAAGCCTCTTCAGTTCTCTACATGCAGGACACAGTTATGAACATGGTTAACTTCTAGTGTGTTAGGACTTGCTGCCGAAAAGCATTTCACGCTCTGTAATGCAATGCACTGAGAGCTGCAAAAGGGTGTAATGTTTAGCTAGTTGGTACATAGTGTGTTGGAAAATGAACAGCGCAGCAACGTCAAAAACGGGAGCAAGAAGGGTACAGGCACTGCACTGACTTGCAACTGAGGTTTTGAGAGAAACAATAGCAACTTTACAGTGCAGTGCCTTTTCTTGTTTTCTTTAGCTGGTTTGTTCCTTCACCTGCAGTCCTTTTTCCTATTCACTGCTTGGTAGCAGCTAAGAATCTCAACAGGGAATCGGCGCTGTGTGTCTGTCTTTTTTCTTGTCCTGTCCTTGTTGTGCTGCTCATTTCTTGATGTGCGGAGTAAATTTATTCAGAGTGAGACGGAGAAAATAAGATCAACCTCAAGGTAATGCACAGACTAGAAAAACCTCTCTTCCTCATCCCTTCCCTTCGAAGCTGCTGCTTTGACTCCAATGCTCTCCCTCTAGTATGTCGGGTAGCATGTTGGGCAGTACTGGACCAGGCCCTCATGCTCTACATGGAACACTTGCTGCGCTTTGCCAGTTATGTCGTCACGCTGTGTTCTTTCTAGCCATCCTTTCTGCCCATACAGTACTGAGTGCGTTTCCCTCTAGCTCTAGTGCTGGGGGCAGAAAAGAGGCCAACAGTAAAAATTAAAAAAAAAATATTTTTCAGTAACAGAACAAAGGCACCAGTGGGTGGCAGGGGTCTGGGGGCCGAAACAAGTGCTTTTGGATAGCTCACCGGCAAAAGTAGGGATGCCTCATGCATGTAGTGTAACATAGGCCCAGTTTCCTTGACATGAAGCACCCAACCACTTCAGTGCATTTGCCTTTTGTTTTTCGTGGTTTGGATGTCAAGCAACAGCTGCACTGCAAGTGCTTAGGTAGACCGAACAGAAACCTTCAGTTCACAGTTGGTTGACATGCTCTAGGTGTCAGTAGGCAAGCTCAAGGTGAACTAAACCTGTTGGCCAGCCATCACTTTCAAGCACAAGCCAAATGGAAGTTTAAGTGAACGTTCCATGCTCCCTATTTTTTTAGCTGTTTGCAAATTTTCATGAAATGTCATTGCTTTTAAAGCAAAGGCAGCTCTAGCATCACTGTTCTGGGGATGCCTTCAGGCATGTTCAGCACTGTGCGCAGCACAGACAGCAGATCTGTCTGCAGCATTGAGAAGGAGCATTTTTGTACTGGATATGCCACAATGCCCTAAACCAGCATCGGTATTTAGGAGGGAGATGCACCAACACGTTACAGCAGGTCAGGAGAAAATTGGCTACTTTGGAAGCTACCTTGGGAAAACTAATTACCAAGGCAACTTGGCAGTGTAATCCTATGAGACTTGAATGTGAAGATGCTGCCTTTTTCAAAAATTTAAAATTTCAGGAAATGCAAAAGCAACAAAGGACTTGATCAATATATCAGGACCCATTTCCTGCCCTTTAATCCTAAAACTATGCACCTCAACACTTAAACAATCATATTACTGCTGTCACACTGACCAACGCTATCTTTCAAGAGGTGAAACAGAACACAGTGCGTTCCAAGTGAACACACTAGAAAACGATTTGCCAGAGCTGGCTTGAAAACCAATATGGTTTATTTCGAGCAGGCATTTTTTTGTTTTCTTTTTCATTGTACAATGATGCAGTCACACATTTCCTTTGTATATTACAAAAATTACACAGCAGTGTACACACACCAGGTTTTAAGGCACTCGCTGATACAGTATGTACAGAGCGGTGTATTGCATTCAACGGTGGCACGCCACTTTTTTTTCGTCTTCTTTTCACTTTCCATGGGACATGCACTCAGAGTGAGACAGTCACAAGACAAACATGCCAGACAAGTGGTAGGAGGAGACACTGCCTATGAGGGACATTTGTCGGGAGTAGGGTTTCGTTTCGTACAAAGGAGTAGAGAGTACAGCGGTTTTCTCAGTGGCGAACACGACTGCGGTTCGAAGCAAAAACAAAACTAGAAAACAGATGCTGTTCAAGCAAAATGCGCTCTGCGAAAATGCACAGATGCATGTCCCCTTTGTCGGGCTAAAATGACTGCAGACAAAACGGTCGCTCTTGCTGTCATAATGAGCAGGCAACTTCTGCATCAAAATAAAAACTCGGAGAAAGGCAGCTTTCCTTTCTTCTCATGGGTGTATAAAAAGTTACAGCCTCCAAAACGAGTTAGGAAAAATTAAGCAATTAAACAAACAAAAACAAAAGCGTGGTGCTGGCATTTCTGCACTCTTGTCCATCTACTCACTAATAAAGAAGCTGTGAAATTGACTTTGGATTTCACTCACACCCATACAGTCTGCATCATCATGAAGAAAGAAAACGAAACTTTGTCTGCACATAGAGCACCATGCAAGAGGCATACGCATAAAAAGAAAAAAATAATGGTGCAATTCTTACTTCATACAGAGCAAAGAGAGACGCCACTGACTTATCAGGCTTAAACTTTTTTCTTTAGATTTTCCTTCAGGCAAAATACAGCAACACCCCTTAAGCAGTGTTGTGGACTCGCGCAACGAATCTGGGGCAGGAAAAGTATATGTGAAGCGCTGCCAACCTATCAGAGGAGAGCACATGGCGCCTAATTTAAGTATGAGCAGAAACAAAGCTGTGTAAAAAAACGAGACCATATGCAATCAAACTATAGCACCGCAAACTACAAGTTCAAGTATTGCATCTCAAATCAGTGGTAATGACAAGCATTTGTGACATAAAAATCAGCCTCAAAAGTGTTGAGGTGACTGCAGCATTGGCAAAATTAAAACTATTCATACTAAACCTTTTGAACTTGAGTGCTGATTACAGGCAACAGCAGAATGAGCAAGGATTAGAAAAGAAGCATGCCTTTAAACAATGCTCACTCGCAAGTCGTGCAGCCTAAAAAAAAAAAAAATGTAGTAGAAACGAGCAAAGCACAGGTGGAGGTGCTACCATCCTCACACTCCTCTCGCTTGTTCTTTTTTTTAATAAATAATTGAAAATGCCTCTTTGTATATACACATACTCTTATTTCACTTTTTTTCTTCTTTATATGGCAAACTGCGAGTGCCTGTGTCATACGAAGTCAAGCCACCTCTTACAGTCCTTCGATTCGGTCGATTTCACCTGCATTGAGCCGTGTGGGGTCTGCCTGCACTGTGAAGCCCAGCAGGGAGCTGTCCACTTTCTGCATCTTCTTCTTCTTCTTCTTGGAGCGCGCAGCGGTGAAGCCGTCGCTCTGGTTGGCAGCGGCTGTCCCCATTGCAGCAGAAGATGAGCTTGTGATTGGCACCGTGAACGCTTCGTCCGTCTTGAGAGAGGACCCCGCCTTCTGGAACTGTTCCCGCTTGTGCAGAAACTGGCGCACAAAGTCTGTTGTGTCCTGGCTGTTGCCAAAGAAATTATGCACATACTCTTGCACTTCTGCCGGAGACTCGACGTCCTTGAGTATGGCCACCACTGTGGGAATGTCCAAGTATGATTGGATGCCACCGAGCCGTTGCACGCACCACGCAGTCAGCTCATCGGTGGGAGCAGCCTTGGCATGCTCCTCGAACAACTTCATCACTTGCTCCTCGGCTTTCTTGCTCTGCTGGCTCTTTGAGCTGCGTCCGCCAGATGATGATGAAGCACCTCCCCCAAGTGATGGGAAGCTGGACCCAGGCTTTGCTGCTTGCTTGGGAGCTGTCTTTGTTGCAGCCGGTGCACTGGTCGCTGCCTCGTCCCAGAACCCTCTGGAGGGATCTTCATCCGGAACTAGGTCTAGGTACTGGAAGCTGTTGTTGAACGACTTCAAAAGGCTGTTTGTGCTACTTCCCCAGGCACCTGAAAGCTGCAGGATGCTGCTTTCCTGCTGCCTCAGTATCTGCTGCTGCTGTCGTTGCTGTTGCTGGGCTTTCTTCATCTTATCGGCTCGCTCAGCCTCCTCTTGCTGGATCTCTGACAAGGACTTCACAGCACCAGAGGGAGGAGCCTGGGCTCGTGATGCCCATGTGAGGGTCGCCTTTTGCTGCTGTTGTTGCTGTTGCTGCAACAAGGCCTGCTGCATAGCTTGCTGCTGCTTTCGCTGCTGTTGGAGCCGCTCGGCCGCCATGTTTCTCTCTTTCTCCTCCTGCACCCGCTGAATCTCAGCGAGCGAAAGAGCAGACGATGATGCTGGCTGGCTGGCTTTCCCACCCCAGACAGGCCCTTGTGGCTTCTCCGGCTTGGCCAACTCCACTTTCTGCTGCTTGGGAGGCTGCTTGAGCGCCATAAACTCATCCGCATCGATGACGGATATCTTGCTTGGGCTCTTCTTCACAGGTGGAGCTGTTGGGGCTGCAGCCACAAACGCTGCCTGTTTGGCTGCTTTCTCTTGCCGTTTCTTCTCTTCTGCCATTTTCCAAGCTTCCTCCGCTTTCCTCTCTTCTTCCTTTCGTTTTTCCACCTCCATTGCCCTTTTCCTCTCCTCTTCTATCCTCTGCTGCCGCATCAACTCTTCTTCCAGTTGTCGCTGTTCTTCCTCCTTCCGCTTCTGCTCTTCAAGCTTTCTCCTCTGCTCTTCATACTTTCTCTTCTGCTCTTCAAGCTTTCTTTTCTGTTCCTCAAGTTTTCTCTGCTGTTCTTCCTCTTCTTGCCTTTTGCGCATTTCTTCCTCTTCCCTCTTGCGCCTCTCTTCCTCCTCCTTTCGCAACGTCTCTGCTTCCTGCTGCCGCCTCTTCTGCTCTTCTTCTTCCTTACGCCGCTCTTCGAGGAGCCGTCGTTCCTCCAGCAACCGCCGCTCCTCCTCCAGTCGTGCCTGCTGCTTCTGCAACTCTTGTGCTCGTCGCTCTTCTTCCTCCTTGGCCCTCATCTGTTCAGCCAAGAGGGACTGCGAGGCCAGCTGCTGCTGTTGCCACAGGGCCTCGATAACGTTTCTGCTGGATGGTGGTGGCATAGCCAGGCCAGCAGACACTATGCTGGAGTCCGCATCCCAGACACTTGTTCCCCTCGACTCGGCTGTGGGAGTTGCAGAAGCTGTGGTCACCGGCTGAGGCGGCCAGCCTGCTTCGGTCTGAGGCTCTTTCATGAGCGATGGTGGCAGTCCAAACAAAGGGGTTGGTCCCATGGAGCTCAACAGGTTCATGATGGGTGTCTGGTCCCCAAAACCTGCAGGTCGGGACATGGAGTGGCTGGCCATGTAGTACTGCAAGCAGATGCGGTTCTGGTCCATTGGAGAGAGGCTAGCAAATGCTTCGTTTGTCTTCAGGCTGTTCTGTATCTGCTGCATGGCGGCTACTCTGTAGACTTCCTGTATGTAGTGTTGCTGAAGTGCATAATTCATTTGGCCAGGAGGCATGTTAGGCAGCCCTGGGTGGGGGAGGCCTCCAAGGCTCATACCGGAAGGCACGCCCAGTTCTGCACCACGTGGAACCTTAAGTGGTGGTGGCTGTTGGGTGGCAGAGAAAGGTATAACACCCCAGCATTTGATCAATGTTCCTAGTTTAGAAAACGCAGCATCACAGACCCTCTTGACCATCAATTCCAAGGTGAAATAGCCAGCCTGAAACCATTCTAGCATTTCAGCAGATGAGAAAGGGCCTTGAATGTCACCTTGAGGATCTTTATACAACCATTTGCACAAGTGCTCTGGCAGGTTCTGTTCCCCAGCTACCGACTGTGAGACAAATTTTTTTTCTTCTTCTGCGGTCCATTCTGCCATCATGTTTTCTGCTGCCTTTGCAAGGTGTGCAAAACTGTCATCCTTGGGTGAAGTGGAAACAACCTTGGATGCATCTTCTTCAGTGCTCTTTGTTTCCGATGGTGCTGCTGTGTGTAATGCTGGAGGGATTGGTTTGGGTGGACTTCTAGGCGGCGAGCTCTCGGTTTTTTGGGGCGGAGATGGCACAGGCACAGGGGCAGGCGGCGACTTGGGTTTCTCAGGCGGCGGTGGCGACGGTGGCTCGGTGGCTTGACTGACGCTAAGCTGTTCTTGCGGCTGCTTTTGTTCTCTCCTGGGAAGCGGTCGCGTTTCTGTCTGCTCCGGAGAACCGGGCAGCATGTCGCTGTCCCACGTTTCTTCCTCGCTGTCTTTAGTGTCAAGAAAAGCGCCCTTGGCGTCGAAGTATCCCACCTTTTCCGTGTCGCCGTGGTCCTGGATCCACTCGGGCAGCTGCTCGGCGTGACCACCGCCGCCGTGCTCCTCGAGCCAGTGGCGTCCGAGGTCCTTTTTGAGAGGTCCATTGGCGACCACGGCGGGCGACGGCTCGTCGTCGCCGTCGCCCTTGCTGTGATTCCGCCACGACTTCCACTTCTCGGCCTGGTGCGCCCGGCTGCTGCGCCAGTTGTCGTCGTCCTCGGCGTGGCCCCCCGACGAAGCGGCACGCCAGTTGTCGCTGGCTCTGGCGCTTGCCGCCGTGCCCGCAGCAGAGCCGCCGCCTCCACTGCCGGCCGGCGCGTTCTCCTTCCTGAAGGAGTCCCCATCGTAGCTGGTCCTGCCCGTAAACGGCCGGTCGGGTTTCTTGTCTCGCTCGTCCCAGCGCTGGTCTCGCTCGCTGAGGCTGTGGCTGCGCTCGAAGGGCCTCGGGCGAATGAAGGCGCCGAACTGGCCTTCGTCCTCGCCGATACCTCTCTGGTAGCCGCTGCCACGACCTCGGCCGCGACCCCGGTCGACGGAGCCTCCACGGGCGCCCCGACCGGGACCCGCACCAGGCACTGCGCCTTTGCCCACCGTTAGCCGAAGCACTGCGTCACTGTTCACAGATCGCGCCCAAACGCGCTGCTCTTCTTCCGTCATGGTGACCAGGGCCAGAGGCGGCTGCGTGTTCTCCACGGCCAGCTGCTGGAATTCCCGAAGCGAATCCGGCATGGGCACGTTTTGATCAAACATTGCCAGCATCTCTTCCCTGCCGTATCGGTAGTTTGCAAGCTTGTACTTTGTTACTCCGGTCGTTGGGGCCGGAGCCGCCACGCCGTTCGTTTGCGTCAGTGCGCGGATCCATTCGGGACCAAACTTCAGCGCCGTTTCTTCCATCTCAAAGTGCTCAGAGCTCGGGTTTCGCGCTGGGGAAGTAAATTTAAACCCTGACACGACAGCAAGGATCAAAATGGCCGACAACTTTAATACGGGACCAGAGAAACACAAGGTCTCGAAAAACACTTACCAATGTGCAGGTGGCGCTAGTAACAAGCAGCATTTTTCCATTTGGCTGCGGCGTTTAAATGCTGGCGTTTGAAACGCAGCTGACTCGTTTAGTCACAAAAAGAAGAATTACAAAATAAATACCGCTAACTTACTTTATATAGTGAGCTCTAAGAATGTGCCTTGTGCCCGACGTTCTTATCACCCGTAAGGTAGACATACGCGCGTTTTTTTTTTTTTTCTTAAGAGGTTTCGCTTTCTTCCTTCTCTGACTCCCTCCTCCAGCCCTTCCATCACAGCACTCACAGCGCAGTTGAGGATTTCTTACCATCATTGAGGTGCTTATATACTGCGTGTTTCCTTTTCTCAAACCAATTTTCTTTTTTTCTTTCTTTTTTTTTGCCCTCTAGATTGTGAAGTTGTTCGGAGGTAGTTGGGTAGAGTCGGAGGCAGCGGAAGCCTGCGTACCTCAGAAAATAAACCTTGTGCTGCGGTACTACGCCCGTAGTGTAGTGTGGTTTATTGGTTGCTTACGCATCGACAAGCAGTGATTCGACGCGTGCTTCCTTAAATGTGAGTGCTGTTTCCCACCTAAAAGAGCAAGTGCGGCGTGCTGCACGTGCTGCTGCCCTCTTTCCATGAAAATGGAGACGCGGTGGACTTTCGTCAACGGCACTCGCGATACTCACTGCAGCTGCAGAAGAAATTTACCAGCTGCACTTCCAGATTGAGTAAAGTTTCCACTTTTAGCTCCAGCTGGAACTGCTCTAGCTGCTGGAGGCACGAAACCGGGATGGAACCACAAAGTTATAGCAACGTCACTTTTTGTTTTTGTTTTGGTCCAACGTTAAATGAGTAGAGACACCAATTTTTTTTGCGTGCATATTTTTGTTTTGTAGTTATGCACTGGACAATAGTATGCATGAGTCACTACGTGCAATTTCCCTACGACAGCTGTACAATAATTGAATTTTTTGTTCTGGCTCCTCCCATCATCATCATCCCCCATCGTGACCCTCTTTTTTTCTGCTCTCCCCGTTCCCCAGTGCAGAGTAGCAGGCCAGGTATTTATTTTCCCGGCCAACAACTCTGCCTTTCCCGTCAATAAACCCTCTCTCTCTTGAATTTTTTGCTGTATAGTGTTGGTTTCAAACGCCGAACGACGGCTGTGGCGTCCAAGGCGCGTTCAGGTCACGTGAGGCATGCGAAAACTGCGATATAGTCGCTGCTTGTCAATCTTTTGTCATTCCAACTCTTGAGCAGGCGTGCGTAGGAAATGACATGAATTAAAACGAAGAAAGCAGCGACCATATACGGCAGTTTTTGTGTGTCTCACGTGGACGCGTCTTGCACGTCACACGGAGCCCTCCACAATACCTCCACTACGGCATCTCCTAACTTATGTGACAGCGCGAATAACATTAATAAAGAGACGATGACGGAGACAGAATGGAAAAGAGCGCTTTCTTCCAACTGTTTATTCTGCTGAAGATGGCACACGTATTGTCACCAAGAGCCGGTCTTGTATGTCGTCAGCGTTAACGGTGCCGGATGTCCACTCTTCCCCTTCTTTGAAAGCGACCACGTCGGCTGATGGAATGCGTATTCACACCGGAAGCGTCTCACGTATGCTTTCACACTGCTTCGTGGCTTAATTATTTCACGTCTTTTTTATTTCCACCACTGTCGCCGCGGATAGCAGGGAGCGAAAGAGAATTGCAAGCGTTTTTCACTACTCCGGCGTAGTACAGAAAGGCGTGGTCTTAAGGTGCATGCATATTAGAACGGGATTTATTGTGCGGCTAATCACTCCGTATTAAAGAAGCAATGATTAATTCGATGCTGCTCGTTATACAATACGGCTTGGTGCTGCTCACAATGGTGCACTAAAGAACACTAACGGGGACATTTCATTGACGCAACTTGCAACGCCGTCAAGAAGAACCGCTTTGAAAGTGCGAAATACTGGGGAGAAGATTAGTTAGTATACCAGATGTTTCAGGGAACCCCGCCACTAATTTTTAAAAATAGGATTTTAGAGATAAAAAGATATGGCTTTTAGCCGTTCGAATACCAGTGTTGGCGGACGCCAGAAAAGAGAATTATCATGCTAACCTGTAAGCCGATGAAGCAAATTCTAATAGTTAATTAACTTTTTAACACAGATATAGGCACCAGCACGAACAGGAATTTGTAGCTGACCATTAGTGTTAGCCATATCTGTTTTTAGAATACCGAAGCGTGGTTGGTCTCGACGATGTGGCTCAAAAAAAGTTTGGTCATTTCTCCAGCAATTAGAAAATCGCGCGCCGGCTGTGTGCGTACAGTGACATCCATGAAATCGTGCAGCGCGGGGGCATCCGGAAGAAACGTGGCCTTCGAGTACCATGCAAGCCTTTCACCACCTATTTCCAAAGACCGGCCACCGAAAGAAAGAGCATTGTACACAAAAATTGAGGGGACACTTAAGCCACGCCTTAAAGGGTCACAGAAAGGAGCGTTTGAACTTGGCTTTAAAATGATTGCAGAATGTAGAGTACAGGCTACCGAGCGTCCATGCCGCGTACGAGACCTCAAAAGCGAGAGGGAAATTTACAATACATTTTTAAAAATACCCGCTCGCGGCGACGCGCGGTGCCGGGCTTTCGCGCGAAACCTGGCATGCGACGTCGCGTGGTGCAAGTGACGTCAGCAGCCGGGGGTTATCATTGGTTCACAGCGCCAAATTCTTTCAGACGTCACGCAGTGGGCGAGGCCGGCGGAGTAGTAAGTGGTTGTATTAAAATAATAGTAAAAAGAAAGGAAAAGATTTTTGCTAGCCCCGGCATCTGCCATCGATACTGAAGCACCTGAGCTGGGGCAGCGGAGATAAAGGAAAGCAGGCGCAGAATCGGTGCCGGCGGAGGAGCGCCGCCGTATTGGCGTGCGAGAGGAGAGGGAAAGGCGCGAAGACGCGGAAGTTCGAATTTTGTCTGCATATAACTCAGCTTCCACAGAACGCAGTAAAAAAGATTCTTGCTGGAGGATATTTGTGAAGCGGCGTCCTTTAGCATCCCAGACATATCGCAACTTTATTGAGAGCCCCTTTTTGGGGCCCTTTAAGGGTATGACGCGATAGGTTTAATGCCCGTATATGCGAAATAGGTCATTCTCGACTTTATATTCGTAAGCACCTGGGAGCCCTCCTACAACTCCTGGCGCAGTGTGGCAGAGGTTAAGCGATGCACCACTGTCCTGCGCTGGCAGGTGGTGCAACCGCGGTGCGGCTGGTGCGACCCAGTTTGCTCCTCCCGAGCAACCTCTCGCGACCAATCATTAATTTAACTGGCACCTGCCACGGTTGCCTGGTGTTAATTGTAACTCTTTAGATATCATAGAATCACATGATACCGAAAGTGCACGCGTCCTTTTTTATGCAGCATTTTGCACGACCTAACACAGCTGATTACTGTTCCTGCACGTATCACGGAAACAACTGCGGTGATACTTGATCTTATATTTCTTAGAACCTTTTATGAAGATTGCAATGTGTCTACTACAGACGGCTTTGCTGATCACAAGTAAATCCATATAACTTTAAACAGACACGGTATCAAAAAGCCGCCATCTGTGAAAGCTTTGCATGTTATTTCGGCTGCAGATTATGAATGGATGCTGGACGTGTTGCATTTTATTTTTCCTAAGTTCAAACATGGAGGAGGCGGTTTGTACCTTTGGCACATGTTCAACACGAGAATGGTCACAGAATGCTTGAACAGATTTGTCCCCGTCCGGCGTTTAGGCATCACAAATCCTTGAATCAATCGTGATAGCATCCACTTAAAATGACGTTTAGCACGGAAGCGAAAGTTAAACGGAGTTAAGAAAAATTTCCGGGTGTTGTGTACATAATTCCCTGCGCCAAGTGAGACTATGTTTACATCGGCGAGAGCGGGAATATTGAGAGGCGTCTGAAAGAACATATTGATATGCTTGGGGAGCGGGACCGAGGTCTTCGCCGCAAGAGGATGAAGTGGGCAAACTACGGAGGGAATCCTTCAGGAGAATTAGCAAGCTTGGAGGTTTATTTCACATATTTAAAACATAAACAGGGAGACCAAAAGTCGAAATGAAGTGCTCTGAAACACGCCAGATTGCGGCTTAAATAGTTTGTATTCCCCAGTCACCTAGCCAGGGAATCCAATAGCTGGTCGAGCGTCCAATGGGCCTTTAGCCTCACCACGTGACCGCGCACACCACGCAGAAACACACACAGGCAAGAAGGAACCCTGTCGCCTTGCGGTCGTGGACTGCGGTTTCCCGCGGGCCGACCAGGTCCAAAAGGTCGTTGGCTCCGGCGATCCCTTCCGTGGGAAACACGAGTTCTGGCGGTTTACGCCGGTGAACTCTTCAGGAGGGAAGGACAAATTAGCCGTGTCCACCCCCGGTTTGTCGGGCCGCTCAGGTGCAAGCGGGCGGTGGGCTGGCGCTTCTGCCGACGCCGCTCGGGGTCTCCTCCGCCGGTACACGGGAGAGCACAGTGCGGGAGAAGCGCCGCATTCCACGTCACAGGCGAAAGGGATTAAATGTCTTTGTTCACGGCGTCGCCGTCGCTAGAAGCCCCCCACGCCAACGTTTCTTGTGTCTTCTGCGAACCACAGCGCCTTTGGTCAAGGTAGCTCGATGGCGCCTGCCTGGCTCGTCTGTTGCCGCTGTTTGGGCCTCCGATCACAACAGCCCATCCGCCGCCAACAAGACTCCACGAAGTGGTTGCAGCTGGTCGGTGCACCACGAATTGGCGTCAGAGTCACAGTCGGCCTCGTAGTAAAGTCAGCCCACTTTACCTCCACAGCTGGCAATGGTCCTCAACGGAGCATTAGCAATGAGCTCAGCCCCCACCTCCGGCAAGGCAGTACGCGGCCAGCCCCAGAACACTGCCAGGTCTTTAATACTGAGCAACACGGCTGAAAATTTTGGGTGACTTAACTCTCATAGCACACGCCCGGAAGCCTACTGAACCAAAACTAGTTTCTCTTTTTCTTTTTCCTTTAGCAAAAGACATGCGTCTGAAGTTTGGTAAGAACTCCTTCTTTAAAGCAATGAGGTACGTACGCAGAAAAAAAAGAAAGGAAGGGGAGCTTTTCTTGAGCATAAGGGCATTTTACGCCAGATTATAAAGGAAAGCTATGACTGAGACCGTCGGCATTCCCGGTTTCCCGCCCCTTCCGGTGGCGGATCTCAAAGTTGTGTTCTTGAAGTGCTAGGCTACAGCGCAAAAGTCTCCCATTCTTTGGTGACATATTTTTAAGCCACGTTAACGGGCAGTGATCAGTTTCTATAGTGAACCTTGAACCTGCCAAGTAGCGCCTAGTCTCTGGGTGGCCAGACCAAACAGGCACATTCTTTCTCGGACGCGCCGTAAACCTGCTCTTTTGTGGTCAACTTTCGGCTCACAAAAAAAAAAAAACGGATGCTCGGCTCCGAGCTCGTCGTGCTGGCTTAACACTGCTCCCATGCCTCTGTCGCTAGCATCGCACTGAAGGATGAAGGGACGGTCATACGCGGGGGCTCTCAGCACAGGTTGCTGAGAGCCTTTAAGGCCCTGAAAGAGCTCTCCTTAGCATCGTCCCAAACCACCCGAACTGGCTCTGCCTTTCTTAGACTGTCCGTCAGCGGACTAGGGATTTCCGAGTAGTCGGGGGTATAGTTCTGATAATAACCGGTGAGACCTAGGAATGCTCGTATATCGGTCTTAGTCACAGGTCGGCGGTACTCCTGGATTGCTTGCACCTTTGCTTCCAGCGGCCTTCGGACTCCCCCTCCGATAGCATGCCCTAAGTATTCTACCTCAGCGTTCTCAATCTGGCACTTCTCCGCCCTGACCGTGAGGCCGGATTTCTTCACCCTGGTCAATAGTTCCCGCAAATGACTCAAATAATCATCTCAGCTGTGCGAGAAAACCGTTATGTCGTCGAGGTAAGGAAGCGCAAAGTCTTCCCCTGAGGACATGATCCATTAACCGGGAAAAGCAAAAGGGGGCGTTTTTTAGCCCAAAGCTCGTTGCAAGTGGTCGGAAGGTACCCATGGGCGAAGTAAACGCCGCGTAACGGCTCGCTCTCTCTATCAGGGGCACTTGCCAGTATCCCCGAGTTAAGTAAAGGGTTGACACATAGGCGGCCCGGCCAACAGTCTCTGCTCTTTCCTCCAATTAAATTAGGAATTGGGTACAGCTGGTAGCGTGTTATAGCGCTTAGCCGGCGGTAATCAATGCAAGGTCTCGGATCCTTGCCAGGTACCTGCACTAGCAGCATTTCAGAAGCTAAAATTTCCTGCTGCTGCGGAGAGACTCGATATGGCCTAGAGCGAATGGCTTGGTCTGATGTTAGTTCAATGTCGTGTTCCATTAAATGAATTCTCCCTGGCTGGTCCAAAAAAAAAAAACTGCCTGGAACTCGCACAGTAGTCTCTCCAGGTCTTCTCGTTTTTCTGCGCTCACGCACTCCTCTGCACGAGTCGTATCGAGCAGGTTTTTGAAGGGGCGTGATGCGGTCTCGCCCCCGGAGACACAAATTCTGTCTTCACTTCTGGTACATTTAGTGCAACGTGGACAATGGCTTCGCGTTCCCTGTAAGGTTTCATGAGATTCGAGTGATAAACCCTCGTTTCCTTTCTCCGGCCTGTCATCTTAACCACATAGTTAACGTCGGATAACTTTTCAACTACTTCGGCAGGCCCTTCCCACTGAACAGCGAGCTTGTTTGTCCGTGAAGCAGCTAAAATCAACACTTTGTCACCTACAGCAACCGTGCGTTGGCTCGCATTGCGGTCATAGCACCGCTTTGCTATTTGCTGCGCTGACTTTTCATTCGCTACCATCTCCTGGCACGAGTGAATCCGATCAAGCAAGCTCAGCACATACTCCACTATGGTAGGAGCGTCGCGGGTTCCCCCCCCAGGCATCTCGTTACATCCGAAGGGGAGATCTCAGCGATCGCCCGTACACCAGCTCCGCCGGACTGAAGCCCGTGACCTCCTGCGGCGCCGAGCGGAGAGTGAGCATGGTTGCTGGTAGGCAAGCTTCCTGCAGTCCTTATGATGCTCATAGCACATAGCTCTTACCACGCGCTTCAAAACCGAATGCCATGCTTCGACGCTGTTGCTTTGAGGGTGTGTGACCGAGCTATGAATTATGCGTATCCCGCATTTTTCCAGGAAGGTAGTAGTCACTGCGCTCGTGAAGACGCTTCCCTGATCGCTTTGTAACTCAACCGGAAAGCCAAAGCGGGAAAATCGACAATAATTATAACCCGTCTACAATACCCACAGAGTTCACTTCCTTGAGCGGCACTGCCTCGGGGAACTTGGTCGCCAGACAGATCATAGTTAGTATGTAGCGGTAGCCCGACTGAGTCACCGGTAGCGGACCGATTATGTCCACCACCAAACGACGGAAGGGTTCGCTAATCACGGGCACTATAGCTTCATCGGAGCCTTCCTTAAATCCCCTGGCTTTCCGACACGCTGACAGGTGTCGCAGGACTTTACAAACCGCTCGACATCCCTGAAGCAGCCAGGCCAATGAAACTCCTGTAGAAGCCTAGCTTTCGTTTCCTTCACTCCAAGGTGGCAAAAACCAACCCCCATCGTGGCACAAGTGCCTGTGCGGTATTTCTCCGGCACTGCGAGCTGATCAAACTGGACCCCCTTTGAGTCCTTGTGCTGTCGGTACAACACACCGGAACGGTTACGGATAGTGATTTTTTTCTTTGCTCCACTTTCTTCACCTGTCTGGCTGGATAAATCTCGAAGTGTAACGTCCGCCGCCTGCACGGCTGCAATCATGTCTCTATCGACTTTTGCTAGATCTAAAAAAGGTTCCAAGCGTGGTTGCACGACATCTGACTTGACCCCCCCCCCCCCCCCCCCCCCCAAGGCCCCACTGCGCCTCAAACGTTCATGTCCCGGAGACTCATGACGCTGGCAGCCCGGCCTGTGGCGATGGCTTGCTTGGCCGGGTCCTCGGGGCGCAGTAGGGTCTCCCAAGCCTCCCAAGTGGTAAGGTGCTCCAGGCCCCGCGGGGGAGGATCCGCAGGGCAGAGGAAAATGATATGATCGAGAGTGGCTTTGGGGTGGTGGCAGAGGGTACAAGATCGACGGGTATGTGTGGACATGGTGATAGCGCGAGCGTATACAAAGGGAGGGTAAGGTGCGTGTTTGGAGCCGGATGGGGCGGGGGTTGAGCCGACGCTCGGCTTTGCACGCCTGCGCCAGTTCACTAAATGAATACATGCGCTCCCGTGAGAACCCTAGATCGGAGGCCGCCGGTGTCCGGTTGAGAGAACCTCCCGGAGAACCTCCCAGTGCCCGGTTGAGGCAGCCTCGTTTCCGGGATTGCCGGAGTGGGCAGGCACCCATATGAGCTCCATGTGGCGGGGCGGGTGTGCGGCGAGGGAGTTTAGTATGCGAAATGCAGGGACGTGAACTCGCCCGCGAGCAAAATTTAGCATGGAAGTTTTAGAGTCCGATAGTATATACCGGGCCTCCGTGCGCGTGATGGCTAGGGCAATGGCGGCCTCTTCAGCCTCCGCACCCTTTGCTACGCGCCTGGCATGCAACTCTCCGGCAAGCTCTGCTGCACGTTACAGGGTTTTATTTCCCGGCCTGTCCTGCACCCACACGCGCATTTCTTCCCCAAAGAGCCATAAAATTGTTCCAGGCAGATCATCTCTGTTGCTTTGCCATGAGTTCCGAAAGCCTGTTGGTTAGGCTGTTTTCCGGTTTCCCTGAAGCGGCGCCGAAAGGCCTCTGCGGACAGGCGATACTTTTTTAGGAGTGCTGCCTTTATTTTGGCATAGTCTGCCGCCTCTTCTTTTGTCAGGCGAGCGAGTACTTGGGTCGCCTCACATGGAAGAATGGTCAGAAGTTTTTGCGGCCAAGACTTGGTCGGTAACTCGCAACTTTCCCATGCCCGCTCAAAGTTCACGAGAAAAAGCCCTATGTCCTCTCCAAGTGTGTACGGTTGCGAGAGGTCCTTTATTGTTACTCTTGATGCTGCCTGGCTTGTCACTGTGTTTGGAATCTCTAGCCTAGTGTGTTCTGTCTGTGCAGCTTGAGCTATCTGTAGATCGATTAGTTTTTCTCGATCTCCCTAGAAAGAAGTCCCACAAAGAAATGAAGTTAAATTGCCACTCCGTGGTGTATTGTATGAAAACCGTATATATAGACGCTTCAGGAGCCACATCTGTATCACAGGGCCTGCGAGTTGGTTCACGATGAAGGTGATTTATTCACGCCTCCTGTTCGTCTTGGCACTCTGTGCTGGGACCCTCCTGGTGAGAGGACAAGGCAGCTCTCAGGCACCTTGGAGACCAGATGTTGATTTTGGTTTCCAATATCCCTTCTAGCCTCCATATCCCAATTGGCCTGAACACCCTTCTTACCAGGGTGTAGAAGAGCCTTGTGTATAGCAACTGCACAGCTACCATAGTCCTCCATAAAGTCAGCAATAAAATCCCAACGAGGAAGGGCGTCAGGCAAGGAGACACGATCTCGCCAATGCTATTCACCGCCTGTTTACAAGAGGTGTTCCGAGGTCTGAATTGGGAACAGTTGGGAATAAAAGTAAATGGCGAATGCCTAAATAATCTGCGATTCGCTGATGACATTGCCTTGCTGAGTCACTAAGGAGGTGAACTGCAAATCATGATCAATGAGTTCGACAGGCAGAGCAGAACGCTGGGTCTCAAAATTAGCATGCAGAAAACGAAAGTAATGTTCAACAGCCTAGCAAGGGAACAGCAGTTCACAATTGGCAGCGAGGGACTGGAAGTGTTAAAGGAATACGTTTTAGGGCAGGTAGTGACAGCTGATCCGGATCGTGAGAGGAAAGTAACTAGAAGGATAAGAATGGGGTGGAGCGCATATAGCAGGTTCTCTCAGACCATGAATGGCAGTTTACCAATATCCCCCAAGAGAAAAGTGTACAACAGCTGTATCTTACCGGTACTCACCTACGGGGCAGAAACGGGGATGCTAACAAAAAGGGTTCAGCTTAAGTTAAGGACAACGCAGCGAGCCATGGAAAGGGAAATGATAGGTGTAACGTTAAGAGACCGGAAGCGGGCAGAGTGGGTGAGGGAACAAACGCGGGTTAATGACATCCTAGTCGAAGTCAAGAGGAAGAAATGGGCTTGGGCAGGGCATGTAATGCGAAGGCAAGATAACCGCTGGTCCTTAAGTGTAACGGAATGGATTCCAAGACAAAGTAATCGTAGCAGGGGGCGGCAGAAGGTTAGGTGGGCGGATGAGATTAAGACGTTTGCAGGCAAATGGTGGATGCAGCTGGCAAAGGAAAGGGTTAATTGGAGAGACATGGGAGAGGCCTTTGCCCAGCAGTGGGTGTAGTCAGGCTATTGATGATGATGATGATGATGACCCTTCTTACCCTCCTAGACCACGTAAGTTGGCTATTTTTATCTGCGCTGATTTTTAGTTTGTCTGTAAATATTGGGACTAGTACCCACCGTTCGATATCGTTCAATGGCGAACGCTTTTCGAATTGTAGCAACCCGCACAAAAGAACAGAAAGCTGCTAAGGTTAACAAATGCTGCGGCAACAGTCTTCATAAGGGGATTGTCGGAGGACCTAAAACTATTTCTCTGAGTTGCCTGCGAAAGCAGCTCTAAACTCTGAATTCTCTCAAAATCTTGGTGTGGGCTAGTCGGTGGTTCTTCTTCTTCTTCTTCTTCTCCTCGGTGGTTCATTTTCTTCTTGTTTGTGTCTTCTTCTTCTGTCCGTGTTTTCTGCGCTGCACTACTCTTAACCTGAATTCTCGTACAGGCATTGTATGAAGGAGTACTGACCGTTACTCATCTGTCGACTTTAAACGCGACAGCGTTAAAGACCTCGTTGCCCATAAAATCCGGTGTCGGCGCTGTGGGCGTCGACGTTGTGAGCGAAAAATCACTGGCATGACTCTGGCAGGTGGTGCCCAGAGAGTAAGGTGGGCCATCTAGGCGACGCGACCTTGCGGCGTCATCACAACCTCCACATCGAATAGTGAAAAACTGCCCACCATGGCAGGTGGCAGTTAAATTAATGATTGGTCGCCCGAAACGATCAACCTAGGCCGCACAAGGCCCACCGCTTGGAGCACCTGCCATGGCTGGGCAGTGCCGCATCGGTCAACCGCTGCATCAATGCGCCAGGAGGGGTACGAGGACTCCCAGAGAGCTACGATTGTAAAGTAGAGAATGACCTTCTGCTTGTGTGGAAATTAATCCATTACGCTATCGCGTCATACCCTTAAGGCGAGGCTTAAGTGTTCCCTCCAATTTTTGCTTGCCAGTTGGCGTTTTGAATGTGAGCCTGCAAACGAGAGAAGAATATCTGATGAGCAGACGAGACGAAATATTTTCAAGAAGGACTTAACACAAGCTTCTATCACTGACTTGACTGACCACAACAAGTTCCCACGGACCATCAGCTGACCAGTCCGAAATAATTCGCTTCGCCTTAGCTATGTGGTGCCCTGTCTTTGGTTTATGGAAGAAACTACTGCACTGTAAAACATTAATAGCAATTTATCGCAGATTTGATGGTCAAATGAGTGTTTTTAGGAAGGTACGTCTATTGTTTTTTGGAAGACGATTAGTTTATGATTTATGGAGGTACAACGTCCCAAAACGGCTCAGGATGCGAGAGACGCGGCAACGATGAACTCCGGAAATTTCGACCACCTTTAACGTGCACTGACATCGCACAGTACACGGGCCTCTAGAATTGCGCCTCCATCTAAATTCGACCGGCGCGGCCGGGATCGCACCCACGTCTTTCTGGGCAAGCAGCAGAGCTCCATAACCACTGAGCCACCGTGGCAGCAGAAAACGATTAGTGCAAGGGAAAAAGTAAGGAATAGTTCTTCGTTCCTTACAGGAAATATCTGTGGCGCACAAATTCTGGCGCGAGGGCTTCATCTTACTGCAAAACATCAGAGTCCAGCATGACTGCTGATTTTTCCGTGGTGGAACCATATCGGCCCGTGCAGCATTTCTGGTTGGAAATTTAATTTATTAAATGTTATTGGTTCGCCAACGCAAACCACAAAATATCAGCAGCTGGACTGCTTCATCCTGCCTTTCTTTAAAGATAATAAGTGAGCAGAAGACCGGACAAAAAAAACAAGCACAAAATCCTTTGCGCAGTGTTTAAGTTTAAGGATTGTCCGGCGGACCAGCTCCCCACAACACTCTTCTGGATTTCTTTTTGTCGCTCGGTTCTTTTGTTACAATGTTTTAGAAAACTTTTCTAGTTATTAAATTTTAAGATCAGTTCAAATTTCTAGCCTGATTATATGCTTATACCATTTAAATATGCAACATTTCTTGAAGCCAGATTCACCTAACTGCCAGAAAAAGGTTTATCCTGAGATTTCCATTAGTCTTGTCTTGTCCTTGCCGATAGGGTATTGTTCCAGTATATTTAGTAATCATATCAGTCGGCATGAGGATCTGCGGCTCGCGCCTTTCGTTATACCGAGTCTATTACCCTTAAGAAAGCACTAGTGTTGTGTTCTGTGAACTGAACTTCCAGCCGAGGAGCTTAAATTTCCAATGCGTATGCCACTCTGTTAAAGGCCCCTACATAAACTTCTGCACCAAACTTATATAGGATAGGCGAAATTGTACGTCGTGTGAACATACTCAAATATATAAAGCAAATTGCGTGGAGTGTAGTTAAATATTCAGAGTGAATAATATGAAAATTCTCTCGACGACCCCAAATTCTTAGTTCCTCAGCAATGCGTGTGTGAAGTAAAACTCTTCTAAGCTTGCGACTTTTCAGTGTAGAAGCGTTGACCTTTTCTCACACGTAGAACACTTCAATGAAATAATAAATGTTTTATCTCTCTCTCTCTCTCTCTCACATGTTCCAAAAGAGATTACGTTCACTCATGTTTTTTGTGGGTTTCTATGAGCACTTTCGAAGTAGCTGAGTATGCCTCAGAATAATTCAGGTCTGCTGAAAGTCTTTAATCTACCTTAAAACCTTAAACCTTAGACCTTAAAATTTATTACTCAGATGAGAGCGCTTGTGCAAAGATATACTTTGTCGGCAGGAGAATTAACGTTAAAGGACTGTGAAACTCCAACCAAAGTCGCATGAGAACACCGAAGTTTCGGTATCGACTCCGCACCTTATTCAGGGTTGACTGGGTGGGAGCAAGAGACGCACGGTTAACATTCTTTTGGTTCACTTCCACTCTTCCGGCAAAGGGGGTCGCCGTCGTGTGAATCACATTAGTTGGTGTGCGAACAATGTGTCCGCGGGGCGCTGGAGGCGTACGTTGCGGCGTTGCGACGGCCATGTACAGGGTCGGTCAAAAGTTCCCAGGTCACAGCGTCTGCTTTCGAAGGCTATTGTCGGGCAGTTACGCCACTCCCGAAGCCCAAAATCTCTATAGAGGATAGCATAAGTATCATTCTCACCTCTGAGAACCTTAATAGCTCTGTGGCTATCATAAGTGGCATGACAGTCCACTGAAAAGCAGACACTGTGGCCTGGGAACTTTTGAACAGCCGTGACTGCACTGATGGAAGACAGCCTCATGCGACTCACACTGCGCCGACACCCTTACCCGGAACAGTGGAAGTGGCTCAAAACAAAGTCAAAAGCGCGTCTCTTGTGACGAGTCAGCCCCGAAACATCAGTTCTCTCATGATCGTCGCATTGTCTCAAACCTACATGTTCTGACATTGTAGTGTTCGAGCATGAAATGAATATCCATAATATCGCTAGCTTGGTTGTGAAATCACAATTAGTTGAGGTATACAGTTGATATCAAAACCGCTGAATAAATGAGAATGACGCAGTGTTAAGGTGTAAACGCAACGGGCATTCACCAATATGCGGAATGACAATTTATTTGAACAACTTCTGGGGTGTTACAAACCTCTCCATAATGATGACGTCGATGAAAAGAGAGAAATGACATTATATTAGTTTTCATGAACCATTTGTCACAACAGGCGTCAACACGTTCAAGGTCGTCCTGAAGTATGCAAGAGTCACAACTATAATGGATGGGACGGCAGATGACTCAGTCCTCTGCAAATAGGCGGTTGTGAGAAACGATATTATTAGACAGATAATTAATGTAGATTATAAAGAGCAAGGGTCCAAGTACAGTGCCTTGGGGAACGCAGGAGAGGACTGGAGAGCAAGTCGATGAGAGTTTGTTAGCGTGCACAAATTGCTTCCGGTTAGTCAGGAAATGTGTAATCAGGTTAGTCACGGTTAATGTTTAATCTTGAAAGTTTAAGCAGAAGTCGTTGATGGGGAACTTATGTTCCAATAAAGAAGGCGAAATTAGTGCTTTCAGCGAAGCCTATTCCGCGTAGACGTTTAGAACTTGTTGATCTTAATTAGCCGTCGTGGATGATATCAAAGTTTTGAGAAGAGGCTCAAGCTCTTTAATTGGACGGAATGTTAGGTACACAGGTGTGTAATCTAACTAGCCTCTCATTAGTTAGCCAGCCAACAGTAGACACAGTAATTATACGTGGGTCACACTCACTGCTTAAAAGGGCGTACGAGCAGCCCCGTCATTTAGCTGACACATGCCCAAGGACACAGCGCAGTCATTACGTGTCCCTACACTAATTTTTCTTCTTTACATCCTAGAGCAAAGGTTGAGCAGTGCACTAAAGCGACCAGGGACAAGCGGACTGGCAGGAAACAAAACCACTAGGCAAATGATTCTCAGCGACATTGAGCCACAAAGGCTTACTAAGAAGTGTTTAGTTCTGAATGGCGTCGTCGCTGTGTGGCTGCTCGAGAGTTGTTCATAGCACCACACGCACGTCAGTAATTGACATGATTTATCCTTGCGTCATCACTGAAAGCTGACATCAATCAATGATTTGTATGTTGGCCAACCTGAACTATAAGCAGAGGTATCAAGTAAAACATTTTAGTCAAGGCCACTACTTGGATTTGCTACGAATCGACCTTGTCATCTCCGCGAGTTTCCGTGTCGGCTGGTGTTTAATTTCTTGGGAAAAGTACCTAATCTCCGAGTACCCCGCTTTTTTTTTTTACTTGTGACCAAAATGTGTTCAACGGGAGGAAATATTACGGTATATGTGCGCACCGTTGTACCGGAGACATGCTGCATAATGGGAGCGGAAGGATCTAGCCTGCGTTTGCGTCACAGATATCTGTTTTCTGCACATTGTTCGCTGCTGACAGAAAGAGTATGATATTCTGTGACCAAATTGCAAAACAGTGAATGACTCTGTAGAGTGAATACAGACAAAACATTACGTGTCACAATGGGAACATTGTTCTGCAACAGGCCATGAAGTGTCGTTCTTAATTTTTTTTACATGCCGAATTTATTTCACAATTTAAAAACACGTGAACGGCACGGACTGAGCCGGGCTAGTTCGTGCCGCATAATGGGATGAATTACACGCAAAAACCAGGCGAGTGACGCAAGAAAGCACGTAAGACATTCACAGGCTTACGTGCTCTCTTGCCGTTTTTACGCTGAGTTCACCCAATACTGAGTAGTAGCCTTGGTCGAATTCTTAGCACATGAAACCGACTTATACCTGTCTTCTATGACCCTATGCTTGCAAAGCAATATTTTACAATACACTCATCGGTTGCAACACACGGCGATTCTTTGTTGTCCGGTTCACAATCGATGCTAGATTACTGCTTTTTGAGTAGAGTTTATCGCTTTGGAGCTTTGGCCACGACTGCAATTCCGCAAGAAAAGATACCAGCGCTATGGGCCAATGTTTTGCCTCGTAGACCCGGGTCATTCAATCGTGTGGGGATTTATACACATATATACGTCATATGTATCTGATACCATCCCGCGGTGAAACTCAATTGCTGCACTTGATTTACATTTACATTGGCTACATTGAAATTGTAATCCATGTTCAGAAAATCCCGAGTGCAAAAGAAGAAAAGGGCATGCGCAGGGTATGTAATGCAAAGAGAAAAACGGTGGATCCCCCGGCTATGGCTCAGTGGATTAGGAGTTCGGCTTGTGATACCACGGCTTCGATCCCGGCGCCGGCGACCTCGTTTCTTTAGAGACGAAACAGAAAAAACTTGAACGACGCTAAACTTACCCTTACGACTATGATCCGATATCATTAGAGACCATTCTCGTCCAAGTACTCCTTCTACCTGTATTATATACATTCAAAGATCGCAAGGAGTCCTCACACCACTGCTGGCGCAGTGGCGCAGCGGTTAAGCAACGCGCCACTGCCCCGGCGGGTGGCTGTATCTAACACAGCCACCGGTGGATCTTGGTTGAAGCGAAAAGCTTCACTAGGCTCGTCAACACTGGGCTTTGCGTGAGCCACACTACAGATTTGTCACAGCTGCGCATGCGCGAAACCGAGTGACGTCACGCGAAGCGCAGGTGATCGCTGCTGCCGCAGCCGTCGTCGCCGCCGCGCGCTGACTCCGTCGTCTGACCGTGAAACCGAGTGACGTCACGCGGAGCGCAGGCGACCGCTGCTGCCGCAGCCGTCGTCACCACCGCGCGCTGCCTCCGTCGTCTGACCTTTCGCCATGGAAGGAGGAGAAGACCCAGAAGTGGTAGCGTGGGAGTTGGCTCAAAAGCAGCGAAGATATGAAAAGTGCAAGGCTAGACAAGCGGCTGAAACGCCAGAATCACGAGAGGCACGCCTTGCTAAACGGCGGCAAAAGGATCAAAAACCAAACAAAACAAGTGAGCCGACGGCGTTCGTAGAGTTCATTGGCGTTGACAACTTTGCAAACTCCGTTTATTTTCACGAAATGAAAGGCGAAAAACTGGCTCCGTGGGTCAGTGGAGACATCAATCTCACTTTTCGCTTTGTATATCCTGAAGTAGCTGGGCTAATCCACATTATTTTTTTTTTTTTGCACAGATAGCTCTTCGGGAGGCTGTCTATCCCTCAAGCATAAGTTAATCGCCTATGCACAATGTCACGGTGCCTAGAGGACAATAGTACTCAATTTATTTAAATTAATTTTATTGTCCCCTGTCTTGTGGGCAGGTTGACTACAACCCGGTTTGCTGGTTGGCACGTGCCCACCACGGCAAGTGGGCATGGCATGTGGTGGCTTCTCCTGCTACTGCATTAAAAGTGTGATTTAAACTGTCTTTAAACTGATTTAAACAGTCTGTGTGATATAAGTCTGTATTAAACAGCCTAAGGTGGTCTAAATTATCAAAAGCCCTCCACTGCAACGGCTCTTATAGATCATGCGTCACTTCCGGACGGTAAACCTCACTTATCACATTCCATAAAACTGCTTGTGCGAGATCAAAGGAAGGGATTCCAAGTTCAAACCCTTTTCATTAGCCGGCCTTAAAGGTATGACGTGATAGCGATAAATGTTCCTTTCAGCGGCTGCTCTTGCCCATGCAGACACGGACACTTTTTCCATATTATGTTAAAGGCCACACAAATTACATGTAAGGCCCCGCTTCAATCAAGCCGTACGAGCATGCCTTCGTGGCCTATGGGCATCGCGTCTGACTCGCAGCCCAATGGTAAGGCGTTTGGCTACCGACTCACTACCACGATTTTCTTTTTAGCGCATTTCATTTACTTTATATTCTGACATGTCTTAATGCTGTTTGAGCTATTTTTCGACGTTCACCCCTTCTCAGATGTTTTAGTCACTTTTAATTCCGCAGCTCAACGTGTGACGTCACAACACTCTCGACCAACCCACCTTTTTCGCGCACTCCGCTGTCGGCGTCAACTACGCCCATTCTCCGCTGAACGAAACCCTTAACGCTGCCGCGAGTAAAGCCGCGCTTCCTATTCATACAGCTCGAGTCAATTAACCCTTTGCGGGTAGAATTTTCTTTTTTCACTTTCCTGGATGAATTTTGAACTCAAAAATTGTGTCAAGTTGGGAATAAATAGTGAATAAAAATGAGGAAGAGTATTTTGGTGTCAGCATCACTCAGAACTGCAAATGTTCAATATTATTTCAGAGTGTGGTATTCCTTGAGACACGGGTCTACACACAGTGCCCAGTCTGCGCACATAAAATGCGGAAGAGTCATCGCTGTCGGTGTCAAGAGAATGCGTTCAACCATATCGCCGCTGTGCCGGGCATCCGAAGAACTCGAAGGAAACTCACTAAACAAGGAGAGCGAGAATATCTCGTGAGCGTTGGTGATAAACAAGCTAAGAGCAGAGCCAATAAAGATGGAAATCAATTTCTGCAGCCCCTGCAAGGGAGCGCCGATAAAGATAAAAACCAGGGTTCGCGCGCATCGGTTGCGATCACGCGGTGAAACCGAAACCACGAAAGGGCGTTTCCGCAGACCGCGGCGGCTGCGTTTTTATGGAGGAAAAACGCTAAGGCGCCCGTGTGCTGTGCGATGTCAGTGCACGTTAAAGATCCCCAGGTGGTCGAAATTATTCCGGAGCCCTCCACTACGGCACCTCTCTCTTCCTTTCTTCTTTCATTCCCTCCTTTATCCCTTCCCTTACGACGCGGTTCAGGTGTCCAACGATATATGAGACAGATACTGCGCCATTTCCTTTCCCCCCAAAAAAACAATTATTATTATTATTATTATTATTATTATTATTATTATTATTATTATTATTATTATTATTATTATTATTATTATTAATATTATTATTATTGCCATAGACCGCGCGACAAACTGAAGCCAGAATTGGTTCTGTTTATCTCCACAAGAAGGTAGCGCTATCAAATTTCAAACACTTCTTGTAAGTCCTAGGAGGTGGCAGCACCTTCCAGTGAGCATTCATTGTTATTATGGTGGAAAACTTGAGAGAGTTGAAACTGCTACCATATGGTAAAGACCTTGCGGGACTGAAAACCGCCAACACATATATACGACAAAAAACCTTCAAACGGTTAACACACGTAGTGATTGCTAACAGCTTGATCTCATGTGCAGTTATTCCAACTGTTAAAATAAGAGCGCCGTTTTAATATTCCTCGAACCATTTAAATGAATAATTCCCCAGTTGGGATTCGGGCAGGAAAGCACTCTCGCAAAACCAATCTGTATTTCGTGGGAACATGCGGTAACGAAAGTGAACGGCATCGACGAAGTTCTCGTACTGGTAAATTTTAAGTTTGATGCTCATACTTCAGTAACACTCATGTTTAGTAGGTGATCATGTTTATAGGCAACTCATCTGTTAAAAAAATGCAGAGAAATATTGTGCGAGCGCGAAGAGTGTCTCTCTTTAGGGTTCGGTCGCTAAATTGTAGGTAGTACCACCATCCGCGTGAAGAGCGTAGAAAGCCGGTTGAAGTAAACCTACATGTTCCCTGTTCTGGTTAAAATGCACTTATAACAATTCCACGAAAGCATCACAACTTATAAAAGAACATATAAAATAGACGTGTGGCTCACTCTACTATCGGCTAAAATAAATTTGCAGCAATTATAAGAAAGCAGTAGATTAAAAAAAAAAACTTCAGTGTGGGAGAGAATTCTAGTCCGCAACTGTGCACGGGGGGAAAAAAAACTACTTATGCGAGTTTGTTTTGGCAAAAACACCACCACCACCACCATGATATCTGATACGTGATTTAATATCTGCTGCGGGTCCTTGGACCCAAGATATTGCAACGGATAGAAGAAGAGATGAATGAAGACTCTCGGAGGCGCGCTTGCTCTGGGATTCGGTGCTCTGTGCCTGGTGCTCTGTGCGGGCCGCCCTGTGCTCTTGACCTGTGTGCTGTGCCCGGGCGTTCTCGCGTCGATCCCGCCTGGACCACGTAACAATATTAAACTTATTTTTGGAATATGGTGGAGTGCTCGGCTTGAAGCACTCTGGCACGGGTCGGCCCGGTATTGCACTGCCTCCGGGATCGGCACGGGGCACATTAGCGCGCGCCTTTTCTTTCTACCTTTGCTCTCCTATCCTTTAACTCTCCTACTTTCAGCACGCGGCAGCGAGCGTGGCTCAGCTTGAGCCAGTAGGCAGGCCCGTGCACTTTCCTTTTCTTTCTTCCTATCAGCAACAGCAGCAGTCGCAGCTGGCAAAAATAGGGGCTAATATAGAATAAGTACATAAACCTGCTCTAATTTGTCAAGCACAACTGCGTATTCATTATTTGTCATAACTAATTGCGCTACTGTAGACCATGAACAAGTTGCACAGGTGACAAAATATTAGTTTCAGCAAGAAAGGAGTCGGGAAACAAGCGTGCTATATGCTCAAGTTCGTTGTAACAGGACGAAGGGATATCAGTTTTATTCCTTAAGTAATTAGAAATAGTTGGCTTGTCCCCACTTTTCATGATTCCGCTACCCAAACCATAAAAAACCCGGCCGCCACTACGGAAGTCGATCGGCACCCTCTACAGTTGTGGGAGAAGCGAAATAAACTCATAAGACGTTGGAAACAGCAGAGACTCAATAAAGAACTCCGCCTGCGCATTGCCTCCATCACGGAGGAAGCTCAGCATTATTCCATCCAACTTGCCCAACAAAATTCGGTACAGTTCTGTGCCACCTTGAAAGGAACCCTCAGTACTGCTCACACCTAGTCCATCCCCCTCAGTCTCAGCGAAACCGACAAAGCCAAATCTACCGCAAAACGTGCACTCGAAACAATAGCTCCACAATTCCATGAGACCGACAAGGAACTCACGGACGCGATACATTGGCGACACTCCAATACCACATTGTCCAACCACCTACAACGACCTTCCAAACCCCACACCTGATGCCCCAATAACAACAGCCGAGGTGCAAGCCGCAGCCCGTGCATCGCTGACTGTGCATGACTGTGCTGCGAAACGTTTAAAAACTGTTTCAGAATGTCAGTGTCCTCCTAGTGCTAGGTAGGGTTGTTCCATTACCAGTAATTCTTGACGAGAGCTTCTAGTTCCCCCGGCAGGCAGCGCGTGATGCATGGATTTCAACATTCAAGAATTGCGCGTTCACATCATCCGCGACGTAAGAAAGAAATCGAATGTGGTTGAAGAACAGAACGTGATAGGCCGCTAGGCTTAACGGCGCTGGCAGGGCGCTGTCTCAAATTGCTGGTAATCAAAGCTGTTAATGTCTCATTACCACTATCCTTGCAAGCTGCACACAATAACATAATGACACATGTTGGGCTTCTATCGCACCGGCGGATTTAGGGTTGCTTGGCGGCGGAACTTATCTCTGATCCGTCAGAGCAACGGTTTGGTCCAGGACCCTTTTCCCAAGCATCTCACCCAAGAGCCGAGCACCAGGCCGGGGGAAACGTTGTACCCATTAGAAAACCGGTGGGTACCCGGCGTTACTAGGGGTCGAACCCAGCACCTACCGAATGCGAGGCGCATGCTCTACCACAAGGCCACGCTTCGCCGTGCTTTCCGTGTTGCTTACCGTGGTAAAGCACCTGGTCGGCAGCACAGGAAACACGTACTGTGAGACACAGAGTGGCCGGAGCGACGGCGACATTGCTGTCAGCCGGACAGATGTGAAGGAAAATTTTGGGGCGCCAGCAGGTCAAGCCTTTTATTCTACAATGTGCTGATAATGGTCTCAAAAACACTGCCCTCTACCACTCAGGTTTTGTGGCGCGCTTGAGGATGTCGTGCTGGTGCAATCACTGCGACAAATTCCAGTGCAGCGATTACCTAACGAGCGAGTTACAAGGTTGCGAGGCCTTGGCATATGCTTCAGCTCGTATCATTACCCTCGGAATGCGTTCGCCATTGCGACATTCTTTTCGATTCCACTTGGAAGCAATCATCTCGGCGACCGGTGCAAACAAAACCGCCGCTACTGTTTCATAACGCTTAGACCCTCACACTCTCGCCAGCGCACTGTTATATCGTTCCGGACGGAATCGCTTCATGAGAACTGCGCACTTTGCCGTCACTTGGCTATGCTATGAAGTCTGTACTTTTTTTTTTTACTTTGGATTCGAGAGGTTCCGGACAACCAGCGCGAAGGTCTGACGTAATAGAGCTGAGGAGGTGCACTTGTAACGCGCGCTACAACAAAGGGGGACCGAGACGTGCTGGGGCACAATCCGTGGCCCGGCTGACCTGAACAAGCCGGGTGAGATGACAACCACTTAGACCGAAAGGTAGCTAGGAATGATAGAAGAACATGAGGGCGGGCGGCTGTGCCACGGAGTCTCTTCTGCGTAACGCCATGAGAGAGCGTTGCAAGCAGCTTAGAACGACCGCACCGCGGCGCCACATCTACTGCAGGGCATGCGCAGCGTTCTGTTATAGTTTCGCATCATTCGCACATTCGTGACACTAAACGCAGCGGCGCGACTCAGCGAACATACTTTTTGCTGCCGCACGAGCAGACGACCAGGAAAAGCGCATAGAAATTTTGCCCCAATTCGCGTTCTTTTATGTGCAGTATGAAAGTAAACGTTCCCTGCTACTTAACGGTATTCCACAATTCGTCTAATTTCATACAATCAGGTATTTTTTTACAGACGCGCCTCTCTTCATATGCCTAAGTTTTGCAAGAGATGGCAGCAGCTGGCAGGACTACGGCTCGCTGCATTGCAGTGCCCGGTTCTGAAACTTTCGTAATCAGTAGAGGAGGTGCCGAAGGGCCCTGGCCTAGGTAGCGACATTGCGAACTGCGCTGCAGAAATTGGGGGCTTAGGCGCCTGCTGACAACCACGCATGTGTGAACAAAAGACATCGAATCAAACATCGCCGAAGCGTGTCCGCATATGGCACGTGTGCGTCGTACTTCTTCCTTCTTTCTGATGTGCACGAGAGGTTTCTGACGCGCTCAAGGGCGAACGTGAACGGGTTGCTTATTTTTAACGAGGTCCAACAGGTGTCTCTGTATAGACACAAGGGCAAATAAGACAGACCAGAAACTCTGTCTGTCTTAGCTGCCGTTCTGCAGACACCGATGTCACTTTGCGAGATTCGACTGCTAACTGGCTAGTCTTTTCTTTGCTAATGCGCAGTCTCGCAGTCCGGTTATGAGAACGTCGAAAGTCGGCGTGAGGAGACGAGCCTGTGTCTCATCCGAGGATAACCGGACGCAGGCAGAAGACATACGGCATAGAGGGGCGGCGGGAATATGGATTTGTGGCGCGAATGCTGAACGTTGCAGACGCAGGGAGGCGCAGTGACGAGTGGCGTGCTGCATCAAGTGAGCGATAGAAAATAAGCACTTTTGTTAAATAATTAACTAAAAACTGGTGCGATGAAAATGTATCTTCCTAAAAATGGGTCAAAGTCAACGTGACGGACCTGTTCACCGGAGAGAGAGAGAGCCATTCTGCACTGTTGCTGGGGATATTCGATATTACGCGCCTGATGTGATGCTTCAAATGGCAGTGATGAGGAGCACATACACGCACACACGAGGGAATAAGAAATGGGGAAAGAGTCGGGAATGCAGCGATCGAGGGCCAGAGGGAATAAGGACAGAGGGAAGAAACGAAAGGAATAACCAGCCTCGTCACCCTCTTGCCTGCCCCTTGGCCGACGAGGAATCCACTTGTCGAATCAAATTTAAGCAAGGGACGAACACAGCTCCCAAGAGGAGAAGGGGACCGAAGTCGGCGCGGGTGGGGAAGGTGTTAAGTGTGAAAAAAGGAATGGAAAAAGCAGCACATATCTTGAGAGAGGAGGAGGAGGAGGAAGGGTTGGATAGAAGATGTGTGTTTGTGTGCTTCTGGTGGGGAGGGGTGGGTGGAGAGAGATGGAGTGCGAGAGAGAGGATAGCGCGATCGATCGCGGCTGGCAGCTGCTGCTGCTGCCGCGACGCGTGATGAAGCGGGGAGGGAAGGGAGAGGGGGCCGCCAAGTCACGCAGCCGTCCACGTGCCGCCGAGGTTCCCCGGGAGGAGAGGCACGTTGTCGGGCTCCCGAGCGCACGGGGACCGGCCGTCGAGCATGACTAGCCGCCGCCACCTGTTGCACCGGCATCGTCGAGGAGCTCGCGCGGGAGGTTCCGCCACGGGCCAAGATGACACGATTCTGTTCTATCTCATTTGAGTCCGTGTCCGCATCGCCTTCATTTCGTCTTTAGTCCTTTCTGCGCAGTGCAGCACCATGCAGGTCTGCTCGCCGTAGTCGACATACTCATTCGAGACAATGAAATCTAGGGTTTCCTGGCCGGGTCATGAATTTATTTTCAAAAGAAAAAGAAACAGGAACGTTCACCCGAGGCTGGAATCAAAGTGCAGAATGTGTTTCAGCATCCATATAGAAGTTTGTTCACTCAGAACAAGCACGAACAAGGATTCTGTGCAGAAGCGAGAGCGTATACACCTTTCACGGTTTAACCTCAACATCTGGTCTGCTTTCCTGCTTGTCCTCCTTTTGAGAGGAACATCCCGGACACGCCAAGAACTCACCCCGGTCCGGCGTTGCCTGCGGCTGTTTCGCGTCTCCTCTGTTATTATTTCTTTCCGTGTTTCATGATGAATTCTCTACCTCATTGGTGAACGTTGAGGCAACTTGCGAGCCTCAGTTAAGAAAAAGTGTAATAGCATCAATCCCCTCCAACTGGCCTGCTTATACTGAAGCACGCTAGAACCCCTGAAGCACGCTAGATGATGATGATGATCATCATCATCATCATCGACCTGGCTGCGCCCATTGCAAGGCAAATGCCTCTCCCATACCCCTACAGTTAACTCTGTTATGTGCCAGCTGCGGTCACCTTATCTCCGCAAACTTCTTAATCTCATCTGGCCATCTGACTCCCCGCAGCACCTGCTGCACTTGCCTTTTCTTGGAATCTGTTCCGCTACTTGCTACATTAACCAGTTACTCGATGTCCTAAGGAATCCCATGGTAACGCCCTTTAAACCGCCTTTACCCGTCTAAAACTTCACAGCCAAAAAAAAAAGGGGGGGGGGGAAACGGGTGTGGGCACAATGTTGCGAACAAGAGGCAGCTGCTCTGATTTTGTCTTTTTTCAATTCCACCGCGTAACACCGGCGACGCCGGTGTCAAGTTAAGCGTAGAATAATGGCTGCCCGGACGCCAACCTAAGACCAGCCGACTTCGATATCGCATGCAAAAAGTGATTTCATATGCCATGTCCCGCCTATCTTATGCCAAGGCACCTCCACTTAAATGTCTTCTTCATTATTTTTTTTTGTCCATCAATACCTGTCTGAGGACGGTCTTTAGGGTGAAAGGCTCTAGAGTTGCCGTCTTACTATGTTGTAACAAAAAGTTCTCGCATTTGGCCGCTGACTGATCAGGATGCCATCAAGAACTGCAGTCGCACTGCGTGCATTGCGAGCTTTGATGCTAATGGCATAAAGGCTTGTCTCTTACGCGAGCAGGTTCGTCGGCCGCAAACACATTGATAATTCCTCTTGAGTAAACAACGCCCTATATAGAATGTGCGGATGTTCACCTCCAAAAGTTTAAGCATCAATTGGAAGGCAAGAAATTTCAAGCCGCTAGGTTAACCGAACTCAAAGCCAGCTCGACACAACTCAACCTAACAGTTCCTAACCGGAATTGCGACCACCGCTTCTATATAACTTCCCATAGATAGGGCTTCGTGGGGTATTTTAATGCGATACTATTAGAAGCCCAACGGGGAAGAAAGCCTATCGTCGGTAGCGAAATTCGCTGATTGGCTGGAGGGAGTGACTTTACTTCAGGTCAAGACATCTAGAGCTGCTAATGATATTGTATTGCCAAGACACAACAGAATTAGGTCTCCTTGAAATTTTTTTTTTCTTGAAGCAAGTCAATACCGAGGTGTTGCTATGCTGTGCCAGCTCGTGCTGGTCTAGATAACATTTTAAAGTGGAAAGATGAAAGGGTTCGAAAATGGTGAATAACATCAGCTATTTACGGACGTACGCTATATGTGGTAGTATAAGCTGCGGGGAGGCCTGGGTAAAAACCCGAAGTGGACTGAGCAGGGTAAGAGGCTTGTAGTGCGTACGCGAAGACAAGTGAAGAATTCCGTTAAGCCATGTAGTCTGGTGTGCATTAGGGCCGGTCTGGCAAAGCGAATGCCTGGACAACTGTTCAGGTGTCTGTGCATTTATTTTCGCGTCTCGTGTTAACGAACTTGAGCCACTCAGCCGGATTTAGCTGAACACTTCTTGAGAGGAATATTTACTTGTATGAAAATATCAGCAAGAAAAAATGTGGTAGGGTTCTAACGTAGTTAAACCGAGTAAACGTGCGAAACCATGTGTTTAGCCTGGTTGGCTCATGCTTTTGCTCTGCTGGGTCGTCGGCCCATCTGGCGAGGATATTAGACCTAGGTTAAGCTGATCTGATCTGTTCGCGCCGCAGATGTAAGTTGATGAAGACGACTATGTGCAATGCAGAGCGTGAGAGTGTGTTGCAGTTTAACATGAGGCGTGATCGGCTGCGGTGATAGCATAGTTAAAATAAAAACGGGGCGATAGCATTGCGCCATCTTGCAGTGGCCAGCGAAGCTGATTTGTTCGCGCCGCCGCGGGTTCGATACCCAGTGGTGGCAATATTTGTTTTATTTCTGGGCCCTAAATTCAGGGACGCCACAGGATTCTTGGTTGGGAATGACCCCGTGAAGCAGTGTTTTCGCGCTAAAGAAAAAGTTCATCTTACCAACTGTTTCAGCTAGGCCTTTCTTTTCTAAACGACATCTAAGCAGACATCTTTTACCCGCGAAATAGCCTCTCATATCGCTATTGCCGTTATTTAATAAAGTAGAAAAGGTGGGCCCGGATACTCTAAGCACTTTTTGCGAGAAAAAAAGAAAGAAAATATCCTGGCGCACGTGATTAGAAAATGCCAGTGGGAGTCAAACACGTGAGATGTGTTGTTCTCGTCGGAGCACACCGCCGACGAAAGATCGCAAGAGTAAAAAATAATACCTTAATGAAGTCACTTTCAATAACAGTTTCGTAACACGCTGAGCTGGCTGCGGACGACGTAGCTTTTTTGTTCTTTTTTAGCTTTTGGGCGCGAAAACCCGTTAACTGAATTCCGGATCGCCAAGGCGTACGAAGCGCGCGCATCGCAACCTGATTACCCCCTCTAAATGAAATACTAACTAAGCAAAAACTACACTGATGGACAGCCATCTCGCTTGCACAAGCTTCTTGCAAGCGGAAAAAGCTGAACGAGGTATATGTAGCGCAATTCACGAGTTTTCTTTTCTTGAAACGCTGTTCCTTTCACCTTAGAAAATTCCGGCGTAAAATTTGTGTCCTTTCATGCGAGCACTTACAGTTTTCTCGGCATTTTCTTTTACTGCAGTCATCGCCGGCATTTGCGACATTTCCGCGCCACTCGAACTCGTTGAGCCAACCGTGCGTAGGCGCGGGCCGCGCACATTTCCTCACTCGTGCTCAATATTTTTTTTTCTTCTCTTCACTCGTTTTCAAGCTGACTCATTGTAGCGCGCAGTTGCTGGAGTTGAGTAGGGAAAGAAAGAGCCAACACGACACCACACGAAGCTCGTGCAGACATGTGGGCGGAATCTCCTGGATGGCACTCATTGTGAAGAGTGTGAATAAGCAAAATAAATACAGAACAAGAAATAAGAAAGCTATAGTGCAGCGTAGCCGGACAAAACGAGCCCATCTTTCGCTGTTCTTTTGCCGTTACAAACCTTCGTGCCGTTACGAAACGCGACTCCCTCATATGCTCTCTCTCTCGCCAACTCACTCTCCGGTCATGTCTGTCTCGCTTCCGTTCTCTCCAATGAGGAAGGAAGGCAGTGCGAAGGAGAGAAAGGGAAGGGGTTTCGCAACGCCCTCGTTGGCGATAAGGTTCACGGCCCATACGGATCGGTCGGCACGCAGCATCGGATCGTCACGTTACATATGCTTCCGCGTGGCGGCCGATGTTATGCACGCAGCCATGCCTGCGCAGCAATCAACACTTCTCCGCTGCACTCTCCCCTTTTGTCCGTCCCGCTTCACTTCGCTTCTCACCTCGTGTCTACTTCATCGCGCAACGTGCCGATACGTAACATGGAAACTGGAAGGAACAACAAGTCGGACCTTTATTTTTTTATCAGCAGTCGCCGCAGGGGTAACGAGCACGTAAAGCTGATTGAATTTCGGTTGAAGAGAGAGATTAAAAAAAGATCCGGGTGGGGGGTAGTGCCGGCATCGGTTTCATCGACGTTCGTCCAATGGCTCTTCTTCTGCGTTCCTTTTCAAACGTGCTTTCGTTCGGGGCTGAGTGCACGGCGCAAGGCTTCCTTTGGACCACCAGCCCCCAACGTGACGGTTAAGATGGTTCGTTTTCCTCGACCACACGTGACCTTTCGGAACGTGAGCGTATAGTAAACAAAGGAGGCTGACAGAGGGATGGAATAAGGCGTCGACTCATCGAAGCATTCCGTTCACCACGGAATGTATATGCCCCTTTCCCCTGACGTAACGAAGATTGCCCAGCGAATACGCGTTTCGGATTTGTCATTCACATTTTCTTAAAGGTTGCTGCACAAGCAAGAAATCTGTATTGTAACAAAAACAACGTTCTTTAGCACATGTCGTGGAGGTGAGCTTCATTTTTCCTTCAAGACTCACGCCCGTAGCTCACACCTCGAGTTCTTTATGCGTGCGTAAAGGCATGGATGCCTGGACACAGCTGTGTTCTCTTTTGCTGTTCTTTATGCCAACTGTAGTGCTTCCCAGTGTTCGTATGCCACTTTCGCATCTATCTTCTCATCTACAATGTTCGCATTCTCCTACTCATGACTAATTATGAGTAGGATAGGCTCTCTCGTGGCGAGAGCTTGTACTCCCTTCAAGACGCCCGTCGTGAGACGCACAGTTTTGCAGTCGCGCAGCTCCTCTTGCCTTCCCTACAGTTGCGTAGGCTCTAGCCACGTGTTTTTGGGCCTGACGCTCTCCTTGTATCTCATCATAATGCGCTCCTCATGCAGTGAATTTTGTCAGCGCAGATTTGTAGGAGTGATTGCACTTCTTTATTTATTATCTTTCTTCTAGCATTACTCGTCGTTGCATCTCAGCCCAAATTCAATGGCCTAATTTTTTAGTACACTTGCACTTATAGTGGCCACTCCCCGCATTTAGACGTCGTGTGCTTGTTTGTTTGTCTGAAGCCTGCTTTGTGGCAGGCTGCCCACCTGCACACCAGGTTGTGGGCAACCTGCCCGGAGCTGTGAATACATATAGTATATCCTCATGAGACCCCGCGTACATTATAATGCACATTTGTCTTATACGGGATATCCTTAAAAAACGCATCCCTTTTGCCACCTGTGTGCAAATGGCAGTCAGAAAGGACTCGCTCGCTCCCCCATGTTCACCTTTTCGACTAGTGTGAAATGATAGGCGAGCTCTCAGCAGCCTCCCAAGTTTTTTTTATTTTATTTGTCTAACCGAAATTTGTGCTCCCGACGACAAAACAGTTACCAAGGAGGTGCTGGTGCTTTTACATGAGATTTGTTATTTTGATTTAAATACCCATTCTCTCGTGCATGTATTTAACTGAATATACGCCACAATACGTTGGTGCATGATTATGCCGGCCCAGAGGAGCGTCGAAGAGAGCATGGAGAAAACACCTGAGGGAGAACGGTTGCAGCTGCGGCTGCCCGATTTTGAGTGCACATTCACGGAATCGCCGAGACTTGAGATGCGTATTTGGATTAATGCTGACATGCTGAACTCTTTCCGAACTCGGGAGACCTGACCAGAATATACACACATGCCTTGAAGATTGTGATGACTTCGCAATTTCACTTGACCTGGGTGGCAGGTGGACGATAAACAATGCAAAACAATGACCACACAGCGCTAGCGCACCTAATTCTGATTTGGCCTAACTAGGCAAATCGACCATCACTTTTTTTTTCAGTTCTTTTACATAACCGTTTACTGCAACTATCTCCTTCTGTCATTCTCTCCCCAATCTTTTGCCCCATGCAGATTAGTGTGTAAGCGAGTTATAAACTCCGGTCAAATTCTCGGGTTTTTCTTGAATGGTTTCTCCCCATCTCTTCCGGGCCTTTTGTGCCGTTACTACACGTATCGCTAAACTGTGCGAGCGGAATGCTCCGTTCTGTCAACGACCGACGGGGTCACGAGACTGGCCCAAGATGATTGCGCAGACTACAAGCACAAGTCCTACGTAATTCCTTTCTTTGATGCAGTCCTGTAGTTGAGCCCCTCCTGTTACCTTCGTGTTTGTTCTGAACGTTTTCCTTTGAAACCGACAAATTTACAGTCGAATGAATCAATTTGTATTACGCTCTACAGCGGTCGATCTCGTGACTGCAAGCATGGACCGCGCTACGACTGAGCCAGCCGTCTGTGCTGAAGTCCGTGTTCTGCGGAATGCAAGTGCACGTTAAGGAACCTGCCACTGTGGTCTTGAACTACGGACTCTTTTTTTTTCCTCTTATTGTCAGTGATGTTCGACGACCAGTCGCAAAGACGTGCTGCGCAATCCCCACGCGAAAGAGAAAGCTAAGCTTGTTGAGCACTCGCTGCATTTCGTCGTATCAAGTCGAAAAAAACAGACCCTGCGGTACCGAGAAAATCTTCTGTCGCAATTTTTCGTCTGTCTACGTATTTAGAGGGGAAGACTAGTCATTGAGAGGAGAATGGGGCCTGCCTAATCGATATCATTCAGAGTACGTCCACTGAAGGGAGATTGCGCATTGCGACGGAGGATTTTTCTTCACGGCTATGGGGTGAGGCGGCATGCGGAGTGCTCTGTCGGTAAGAGGATGTGAGAAATCAGCTCTATCGTGGATTGCGTGCGCTCGAATTTTTTTTCTGTTTTGGACTTATTTTAGTTTTTAAGTTGCGTTGCGAAGCACGCTCCAATGGGATGGTGTCGAAGCGACTGCGTCATTTCTTCCGACCATTCAAAACGCTAAGACAGATGCTGAGCTGCGGAGTTCCTGTTGACAGGCAGAACTGCCCGCTTCCGTTGCGGGCCACTACAGTACCGCTGGAAGACATTGAAAAGCTGTTCAATACGCTATATGATGCTCTTGAGGAGGCTCTGAAACTCCTCTTGTACGCAGCATCTTCTTTGTGTATGTGCCTTTCCTTTTTTTCTAGATAGCATTATTCAACGCATCTGAAGCGACGAAAGCAGGTGCTCATCAGTCCGTACGACACACGCAATGGCCAGTTAATTATGCGCCTATGTGGGGGAGTTCTTTTTCAGCGAAGCTGCTGCCGGCTCACTTGTGGCGTGAGTGGCGTCGTTGGTGTAACGCATCACGTGACGTCACCGGCAGTGAGGTGCCGTCAGAGCGTGCTCCGCACATGCCTTGGGGGAGTCTCTTGATTTCACCGGAAAAAGACAGAGCGCAAATCGCAAAAGCCCAAATAGCTTCGTTGGTCAAATGCGCTAAATGAGATAACAGCAGAGGCATTTTTTTTTGCTCATTCTCGAAGATATGTCCCTGAAAACCAACGGGACCTGCTTTCCCGCCCGAGGTGAAGAGGGAAGATCAGGACGCAATAACAAGTGAGCAATGAAGGAAGAAAGCACTGTTTAATAATGAAGCACATACTTTAGCGAGCCTGTTTAACCCGTTGAAACGCTATGCAACATATTGTACGGGATTGGGGAAAGAAAGGCTACGGTAGAGAAAGTACACAGAAAGTTCTAAAGCGAAAGGGAAATATGTAAAAGTAAATTGCGATGATTGATTCGGGGCGTGCGAATTTCAAGCAATGATTAGAAAGACTAATCTTTCCTTAGAAGGTCAACGCCTTGCAGACAGGCGAAAAAAAATTGATGGCGACTTAGCATTGCTAATCCCGAAATATGGTGCGAAAGCAGGTTTTTACAGTTAGGTGTCCAGGGCGCAATCCATCTCGGAACAGACTGAGTCGCTCCGGGCTTGTCATGCTCGTTTTAAAATCTCAACCACGCTACTCGCCCCCTCTAAATCAACTGAGTGAGTCTTAAACTTTTTCATCGTCATTGTCAATTTGCCCAAAGAACACCGGTGGGATATTACTCAAATGCTGCGCTTCTGAAACAATGTTGTCAACCCCAACGCGTTTTTCTCCAGTGCCGCGTTTTTACCAAAGCATACAGCGCACATCTCTCTGTCAATACCACCACGTAGCTCAAAGCGCAAATGGGGTGTCCATTGACCCAGGGAGCCAGCTATGCGCGTTTCCTTTCCTTTCGTGTCTGCCTCATGAACTTCACATTCACCTGCGGATGTTGCGGGGTAGGAGGCTAACAGTGCACACGGATGGAAGTTGATGAAGACGACGACGTGCAACGCACAGCTCGAAAATGGGGTGGTGTAAAACTTTATTTCACAAGAAAATTCGAGGCCCACAGGCCCTCTGGGTCACCGCGCGACCCCATCGACTCACGGTCTAAACGTTCATGCTGAGTCGGTGGAGTTGGTCATAGCATAGCGCTCTGGTCATGCAGTGGCCAGCGAAGCTGTTTTGTTAGCGCCACCTCGGGTTTGAAACCCAGTCGCGGCAATGTTTACTTTATTTCTGAGGGTATCCGAGAGGCTTCAGACAAATATCTCCCCTTTTCAGGATTGCTAGTGAAGTAGTGCTTTTGCACTAAAAGTTGAGTGCATGGCGATGCTGCGGAGGGCAAGAGAGAAACCTATTAATACACATCTGTGAGTGGTATTTTGTTCTACCATCTGCGTAGGCTGGACATGAAAAGAAAATGCACTGCACAGTCTCAAATGAACCGCAGTTGTCATAGTGCAGATTGATAGATGTCCCAAGATAGATTTCCCAGATTGACATCGATGGAGTAGCCATCCAATGATAACATTGTATTACAGCAACGGCTACACAAAGTATAGGATTGCTTAAGTTCTCGCTATCGAAGTAATACTATATGTATTGCCGAATTGAATACTCAATGACGCCAACCCTTCTCGATCATGTGATTACTTTTCGACTAATGATAATGAAGAAATACTGCGCGCTCGTCTGCTGATCACAGAGAAAGCACCATCTGTGTTCGTGTGATGTAAGAATGTCTTCTGGGTCTGGCAGTTTGCCTTCTTTGGGAAGAAGGAGCTTAGGGTGAGGGGCAAGAGGCGGAGGTGTGCATCTATAGCACTCACTCCTCTGCCTGAGGCGAATTTAAAAAAAGCGTAAGCTTTTTTTTCTGTCCCCCTTCAATTACTCTTAGCCAGCTATTGTGCGGTAGCAAGCAGTGTCATATCGAAGGAGCTCGCTACAAAAAAGAAGATAAAAAAGGCCTAGTAGGGAATGATCCTTCAAAACAACTAACGAATAAAAGCCGTGTGCCTTTGTTCTTATGTACGAAACCAGTATGACCTGTTCTCCCAAGTTTGCAAAATTTCTCATGACTCTGGTTAAGCTTGAAAGGCATCGCGCGTCATCACGTGACGTCACTGCTGCCACCTCAGCCGTCATTCTGTAACCGCTGCTTAAGAAAGCGCATTGTTGGTCTGTAAACGTTGGCCCTTAGTTTAACCCTTGGCTTTTGACCTCGTTCCACAATGACTAGTTTAGTCTTAAGGGTGTTGTGGCCATGGTAACGGGCACTCGAAGACTGTCTCAGCCACATACGCCTCATCATGACACACCACGTGTTCTTTGTTTACAAGTGCATCAAAGGTGAGAAGCTACTAAAGTAACCGGTTCACGTGGGCGGATTTCGCTCCCAGGCCTTGGGCGTCGCTAATACAGCCGTGCCCTTTTGGGCAGTACAGAGCCTGACCCTATCTTGATGTTTTTCCACCTTGTTTGGCTGGCTTCAGTGAGATAAACGGAGCTGAAATGACTGAATTATTTACTTTACAGAAAAAAAAATGGTCCAGGCAACGTACCCTCGAAGCCAAAGATGTGCTTAATTTCATTTCTTTATCGTTTAGTGACTCCTTCGCAGCTGTCCATTGTTTTGGTACGCGAACTTCGCCGCCCACACGCTCCCACTTCCGCCCACAGCTCCCGGACGCCCGTCGCTATAGCTTGTTTGTACGTACGCGTCAGATTTGTGTCAACGCCATGATGATGACGTGGGCGGGGCGGCGAAAAAGCGCTCCGTCGTTAATCCCCCTAATGACCCGCGCAAAAGGTACGATGCCTATGCGAAAAATCGCTTAATCTCCCAATCCCCTCCATCCTTTTTCACTTTATTGTCTTTATTATTATTACTACTACTGTTGCTCCCGCAGCTAATACCAGCATCAATGAACGCAGCCACGGAGTGTCCCTCACTACGTGACGTCAGCTGAGGGGACATTTCAGACGGGGCTTCTGAACTCACCAGGTGCGCTGCCGTCCAGTTTTTCAGAGTTCAGAGAATTCTCCGCGGGGTTACGTGCAGCGTTTAAAGTCGCGCAGATGTGCTAAGGCAGGGCATTTCACTTTTGACTGCAGTCGAAAGCTGGCAGGGCTGCATGACAATGTTTTTTACCTAATTTTAACGAGATGATTATGTTTTATACAGGTCGTCTTGGTTGTCGGATTATTAATGAGCATAGTTACGAACGTATGCATGGGTACGTTCTGTTAAGACGACGTTGCTAAGATAAACTGGGAAGCCTTATGTCTACTGCTTTGCCTGAACCCGAGGGCGCATCTAAGGATCATGAAGTGGACGCTCTGAATTTGTGGCTTATACTTGCATCTTGAATTACATCAGTACAAACAGCGAGGAAAGGAATTTCACGGGCTTCAAAACACATTCACAGGCCCTGAATTCAATTTTGATTTTTTTATAGCGTGCACAAAAACGAGAATTTCCTGTTCGTGCTGTAGAAATACAGGAAGAAAGTTTCACTGCACGTCGAAGTAGCAAGCACTGGGTGAGGTAGAGTGAACTATATTCAAAATCCTCTGTAGAATATTTACAGGTTAAAATAATAGTCTGTCCGCTGGATCGCGACTTCGGTGACGCGTATCGAAGCTTTTCCACGTGGCACAGCTGATGATACAAGGTGCGAAGGAAGAATGAATTTCGCATGCCGGGCAAGCTCATTAGCCAAAGTTTTCCTCATTCTATGTACGAAAACAAAGATAAGTCGTTTTTTTTTTATGCTGTCCCAAACGCAGTCTTATCAATAATCAACATCAACTTTTACATAACGGTTTGAACGCAACTATAAGCTCCAGTCATAAGAAAAATTGCTTATGGCCTTGCTCTGTTAGGCCAGGATATACGTAGCGAAAGCGCGGAGATTTCTGGGTCGGAAGAGTTAATATATGAAACCAGTGCATTCACTAGATGCGCCTTTATTCATGACTAAACCTTAAACCGCCATGGCGGACACCAGGGTTCCTTGACACCAGTGTTTTAAAACGTGTTAAGCGAATGTACATTTCTTCTGCTGCAAAAACATTCTTCTTTAAACTGCACACATCCACGCTGCCTGTGAAGGCATGGCTTCATGCTAAGGAGATGCTTGCGCCATGGACGGTGAATTGCCGCTTGTGCAGTACACCAGAGACAATTGACTATTGTTTTATTCTGTGCATTTATGCTATATTCTTCTGGGACATTTTACAACAAACAATTAAGAAGGGCATTGACATCACACCCTACAGTATCCGTTTTTTTTTTTCCTGTGGAGAAAAACTGCGTCGTGCCATATAATGTATTTATGTTGCTGGGACTATTTAGTCTCTAGAAGAGCCGCATGAAGGACCGCGACGCCGAATCACCACGGTCGTCGAAATCTTTGTTTCGTGAACAATGCGCTTTGGTGCGGGGAGTATATGCTGCCCTGCAAGAGCCGCCTAGCTGGCTCCCCTATATATCTGGAGGCATGTGTGTGCCTCCCAGACTTTCGATGTTTTGGAAGGAGGGTTCATGCAGGGGTAAGGTGGCCTGGTGTTTTGTGGCGTAAGCGTTCTTAGACTTTTCTTTTAAGCCCTATTTCTACGCAATAAAGAATAAAAAGAGCCGTCGTAGCGGAGTGGTAGCGTCCCCGCCTCAAACGCCAAAGGCCCTGGTTCGATTCCCAGCCTCGATACAGGTTTTTTTTTTATTCAGTGAGTGTGCGGGGATTTCAGTGGCTCCCATAGATGCCGCCACCGAATACGTTGGTTAGCGGTTAAGGGTAAGGGTGGCTCCGCGGCGGGGCGCGCGCTGTGACGTCATGCCAGATAGCGCGGCGGTTGCTAGGCAACGACTCAGGGTCTGTCTCTATGCCTCCTCGGAGCACCGCCGCAGCGAAGTCGCAAGTTCGTGGCCAGTGTATCTTTCGCTACAAAAAAAAAAAAACTACGTTAACTTCTTCGATCCTTTGTATCATGCTCCCGATATGCATGTATTTCTGTATTACTGAGATCGCGGGAAGCAAAAGATCTGATTGAGACATGCCAAAGCATGAAGCCCTGAATCACACAGATAGGATATAAATGGCCGAATTCGAGAAGCTAACCAATAAATGTAAGTGAAGTGACATAAGCAAGCATACTATGAAAAGGATAGAGCATGCTAGAACGAAATCAGATGTACACAGTGAGAGGCAAATAGAACAGTGTCGCTGTCGCTACCAATGCGGATAATATAGTTAAAGTAGCCGTGAAATTCTACACAGATCTATATAGCGGGTGTTTCAGCGAACACTTTCAAAAATTTTCAAAAATAGGCTTTTTAGGGTAAAAATATCGCTTCTGCGGCATTGTATTAACAGTGTTGGCGGACACCAGAAAACCGGTACATCGTCCTAAGTTGTAGCTGGTCAACTAATTTTTAAAAATTATCTTTCTTACTAGTAGAGTTAGGCACCTAGTTGCAATTAAAGGTTTGTAGCCGGTCGTTAGTAATAGCCATATCAGTTTTTGGAATTTCGAAAACGCGGTTACCCTTGGCGCTGTGGTTTGAAAAAATTTGGCTTTTTCGACTAGTTACGCGCACTGGAGGGGTCGCTTTGTCGGCATGCTTTCGAAAGCGCATGTATTTTCGCATGATGCAGACGTAGTTTGTCGAGCCACAGCGGCGAGGGTAATCGCGTTTTCGAAATTCTAAAAATTGATATGGCTATTACTAACGACTGGCTACAAATCTCTATTTGTAACTAGGCGCCTAACTCTACTAGTTAAAAAGTTAATTATCAAAATTTAGTTAACCAGCCAACTGTCAAAGACGATTTACCGGTTTTCTGGTGTCCGCCAACATTGGTAATACTATACCGCAAAAGCCATATTTTTACCCCAAAAAGCCTTTTTTTGAAAATTTTTGAAAGTGTTCGCTGAAACACCCGGTATACAGTAGGTGAAACAATCAGGACGCTAGGGACGGAGGCAGTGTAGGTGGAGGAAATGGACATCCCAGAGAGGTAATTAAGAATGCTTTACAAGACATACAAAAGGAAAAAGCGACAGGTGAAGGTCAGGCAAACGCAGATTCGTTGAAGGACGGTGGGGCATTGTGGCAGGAACACTCGCCACCCTGAATACACATGCCTCATAACCTGTAACGTGCCGGAAGCCTCGAGTAACGCTGACATCACCGTAATCCGTAACAAGGCGATGTCGAGGATTTGAAAAATTACAGCCCGATCATCTTACTGCCAATCGCGTACGAAGTATTTGCTAAGATAATCTCGAATAGAATCACATCAACCTTAGACCTAAATCAACCGAAGCATCGGACTGGATTTTGTAAAGGTTGATCAGCAACGGACCATAATCACACTACCAATCAGGTGATAGGGAAATGCGCAGAATATAATCAACGTCTACTCATAGCCCCCATATATTCCGAAAAAAAAAACTGAAGGGCACACTTAAGCTCCGCCTTAAGGATATGACGCTAAAGCATTAACCAATTAATGCCCATGTATGCGGAATTGGTCATTCTCAACTTTACATTCATGTGTCCCAGGGAGTCCTCGTACCACTCCCTGCGCAATGGTGCAGCGGTTAAGGGATGAGCCACTGCTCTGCGATGACAGGTGCTGCCACCGATGGGTCTTGTGTGACCCAAGTTGCTCTTCCTGAGCAACCTCTCGCGATCAACCATTAATGTAACTGCCACCTGCCAGTGTGGCTAGTTTTCTCACAATCCAGTGGGCATAGTTGTGGTGGCCCCAAAGGGTCACTTGACCTAGGTAGCTCACCTAGGTTGCTTCTCCGTAGGTGGCTGCCTGGGCCACCCTACGTCACCCTAGTTATCGCTCACAAACGCCGACAACGCTGACGCTGGGTTTTCTGCGCAACGGGCCTTTAACGCTATCGCATTAAAAATTTGGCTCAATAGCAACCTCAGCAGTCAGGCAGGCATTTGCGTAGCCAGGGCGTAGAAGAGGCATTCTTTAAAGGTGCTGGAAAATGTCTGTGCCGTTGCATATCAATTGTAGTCTCTTGCAGGCAAAGTCATGTCCAGCTTTCTCGGGCAAAAATTTGGAGAATTGGAAAATTGTAAGACACCGTTATGGAAATATCGAACGTAGTGGTTCATTAATCTGATACGTAGGAAAATATTTCTTTCACAGTGTTTCCATCAATCGCATCGAACAGTTAACACCGCCATGGAAAACCAATGGGGAACGCATTTTGACGATAGCAAAAACGGGAATAGCAAAAAATACAAGACTGCCGTCGGGTGATCTGAGGATATATTGATTGTTACAATGAAATATTATATTCTATGAAAAAAATTGAGTTCATAAACGGTTTCTCACTCAAAAATGCTATTGTCCAGAATTGCTGGGTATGACAAACCGCCAGACAGGAAGGGTGCCAAACAGTGAGACACCGTCTCTCACCTACTGTTCAACACGTGCTCACAGGAGGCATTCTAAAGCTGGAATGCGAAGAAATGTTATTATAAAATACCTTAGTAAAAAGAAAAGAAGTTATTATAAAATACCTTAGTAATTTTTTTGATTCACTGATGACATATCGCCTTACTAAGAAATTCAGGGGACCAATTAGAGGGCATGATTGAGGACCAACACAAGTAAAGCACAATGATGGGCCTAAAGCTAGCTATAAAAAATTAAGTATTGTTCGACAATCCGGCAAGGAAACGACAGTTTGCTTTAGGCAGCAAAGCTTTGGAAATATAAGGGAATACAACCACATAGTACAGGTTGTGTCCGCCCATCCGGGCCATGAGTGTGAAATAGCTTGGCAAAAAGGAATGAGGTGGGGTGAATTTGGAAGGTTCTCCCGGGTCATTACTACGAACTTGCCAATATCCCTCAAGAGGAAATCATACAATTGTTGTATGGTTTTGGTACTCGCCTTGGGGCAGGAATTTGGAGGCTTACTAAAAGGGTTGAAATTAAATTGAGTATAGGACTGCTAGCTATGGAAAGAAAAATGATATCTGTAACGTTAAGAGGGACGAAGAGAGCATAGTGGGTCAGGAAAGAAACGCTAGTTGAAGATATCGAAACTGAAATCAAGAACAATAAATGAGCATGGGCAGCGCATGTAACGCTAAATGAAGATAACTGATGGTCTATTAGAGTAATGGACTGGATTACAAGAAAAGGGTGGTGTAGCAAGGCGCGGCAGAGGGTCAGGCGATCAGATGAGATTAGGAAGTTTACCGGAGTAAGGTGGCCACGGCTGGCAGAGGACCCAGTTAATTTGAAGTCAGTGGGAGGGGCATTTGTCTTGCAAGTATTAGGTTGATGATGTTTGTAATGCGTGTCTTCATGAAGTGTTCCTTTATTAAGTTGTTCTTTAGAGATATGAGAACAAAGCCTATAGGTACTATACGGGAAGAAATTAGACACAAGCTATGATCCATGGGCTACTTATGTCTGAAAGGAGCGCTACATTTCACCTCCATGACCAACTATAGCTTATCACTGAGCGCAGATGACCACTACTTACTGACACCGACGAATCCGAAAGCCAGCTGTAGTTTTTTAGTTTCAAAGAACTACGTATTCCGGTCATTCTTTATTATTCCCGTCTTTCATCGGGGAAAGGGGCATGAGCTGTTGCGAAGGAAATACAAACATGGACGAATTAGAGGGAATCGACTTCACGACATCCGCAAGTGAAAGGAGGTGCTCTACGATTTTACTTGCGGCGGCAACGATAACCTCGCGTTGAGATCTGCAGGCATTCAGGCTTATAAGTACGCAAGTCCAGCTTTCTCGGGGAAAAATTTTGAAAATTGGGAAATTGTAAGACACTGTTATGGATATATTGAAGGTAATATTCTATTTTTCTGATATGTAGCAAAATTTTTCTTTTAAAGTGTTTTCAGCAATCGCATCGAACACTTATGACTCCATCGAACACTTATGACTGCTATAGAAAACCAACGGGGAACGCTTTTGACGATAGCAAAAACGTGAATAGAATAAAAAATACAAGACTGCCGTCGGGGGATCTCCGACGAACACCTAAATACTTTGTTTGTATTGTACCCCGCTAAGGTTCCGCGCTGCAGCTACATCTGAAGCCACGCTTGGGAAGAGAAAGATGCTTTAAGTTCAAAAACGTACCCGTCTGCCATACGCGCCTTGGGCCAACTGAGTACTCTTTCACAGGCTCGTCAAAGGAGCACGATGCGCCGTCCTTTACGTTCTTTAGTAAAAAAAAAAAAAGTCAGGTCCTTTCACGCGCCACGCTACAGCACCCTTCTTGGCTCTAAGTGCTTTTGGACACCAATATTTCAACTATACTGCGAAAATGCGGAATTTACAGAGTTAGCGGGATAAAATCCACTTAATTACTACGAGGCCCAATCGGGCGGTGTCATGCAAAGACCCTCAGAAGCCCCCCTCCCTCTCTCTCTCTTTTTCTCCACCCTAAAATAAATTAGACTACTTCGACGTATAGAGCAGATGTAACCATGAAATGCATTGCAGGAAAATCGTAGCGTTTTCTAGAGTGGCTCATAGGTCGTGGTGGCCCGTATCTATTGGCTGCTGTGCGTGCCCCTGCCTTCGCCCTTCAGTGTTCTTCGAGCTGAGTAGCTCGCATATGACCTCCCTGGCTGGTTTCGCGGCCTGCGCAACCTCCGCCATCAGCCACTTTCCTTAGTGGGACAGCGTGCTGGGGTTCCTTCTTCGTTTTCGGTGTGTAGCGTGCCGCCGCGTTCAGCAGCCTGTTCTTATTAAGGCGAAAACCTGTAATGGCTCATACTCGTGGTGTCAGTCCGTGACACTCTTCAGCTCGGTAAGAAAAAAAATCTTTGCGCACGATGGGACTCGAACCACCATCCTTCCGTTCCGTAGCTGAGCGTGCCAACGACTACTCTACTTTCTGCCAACGCATATGCAGTTCTTCTTGTCTAGGACGCTGGAGAGTGTTTGCAGAAAAGCGTCGAATCAGATGGATGCCCCAAAATGCCCTCCAGTGTCTCTCGCATTTAAGATTCACAAACAAATGTGTATTTAATGAACATCTTAACCACACATCAGCGACACAAGCAGCAACACCGCGCTAAAGGATTTCGCCTCACCGCACTTTAGGTCAACAAAGTGTTCCCTGAATTTTGGGGAGCTGCGCAGCACGCCCAGCGTCGCTCGCTGCTTTTGCTCTGGACGCACCAAAGATTCATTACGCACAACGAAGGTATGAACGATGAACCCGAAGGCCACGATTTCCAACACGCAGCTCGAGAGGCTACCAGTAAGGACACGCGGTGCGAGAGGCTGTGGCGGTGGCCAAGGGGTCTGAGGCATCGAGAAACGAAGCTGCTGTGTTTGCGCCGCCGCTACCTTCAATACGGCCCGGGACAATGCTACGATCAAGTTTTCTTTTTTTTTTCTGCTGGATAGCATTCTGAAGGGAAAGTTCTTAGTTTTCGGAGGAATACGGCTTTATGTTCATCGTAATGTTCGGCTTCAGGTTGGCCGCAGTTGTCGTAATTTATTCAGAAGTACTTGTATTTGGGCGTGTTGGTTCATATCTTTTCAGGTGGACACAGGGGCGCAACAAAAACACACGGACATAGAAGTAGACAGTTTGGTTAGAATTGGAGGTAAAAGAATTTCTTGCTACATATTTCCTGTTCCGACTCCCCATCTCCCATTACAAGGGCTTCATGTCAGTTTTAATGAAGTTACTCACTCACTCACATATTTAACAGGTTAGCTTCACTGCGTGGCTACTCTTTGTGAGGTGAAGCCATACAATACACCATACCGGGATCATATATGTGTCGGATTTCTGTGCATCTGTGTAAAGAAAAGTTCTCAAACGCGTAGACTAAGTGATCTATGTATTTATCTGTATGTGAACTCTCTGACCATGAACTTCTCTCTGTGTGCGTGTCGTTCTTGAACCTATCTGCACATCTGTGCATGCCTTACGTCTTGCGTGTGATATCTGTAATAAGTGTATTCTGCACGAAAACTCTAAGCGGAAGTACTCAATGGAGCTCGTTTTATTCTTTTCAGAGCTTTTATGATTCATTATTTTGCTTAATAATTATTTTTTCATGCATTCATGACGTTACATCTCCTCAAACCACATCTAATAGGCAGCTTAACTGTGCTCTAGTGTTCGTAGTGATCCACATCACCTACTCAAGAAAGCAATGACGCCAGATAAAAAGTACATGAAAGGGCGCCTGGAGACAGACTCGCAAGTGTTGCCGCTAACCGCACGCGAAAAGAAATTAAAAAAGAAAGTTCAGGTGCATAAAGATAAGGAGAACCACCGAGAACGCAGGCAGTGCAAGAATCGTCGTCGAAGGGATGGCCTCATAAGAGAGGTTTGAAATTGCATCGCATCCTTATGCAACAGCTGGATAGATACCATGTGACCGTGTTCCACATGGATGACGCACATTCAAGGCCTTGTTTTTCTGGCGATTTTAGGGCGTTCCTTCCGGTACTGCTGCACCTGTCATTTGAGGCGTTCCTCGAGGTCTCCGTGTGTTTATTTCGGACTCCCGTCATCTAGGCTGTTCAGTCTGCGGCGACAGGGAAGCATTTTACCTACCTTTCTGACCTAATTCGGCAAGAGAACTCAGAAGCAGAAATAGAAAGCCACACAGCATTAGCACTGATAGGAAACCGTTTATGTTAACTTTAGACACTGGTGAAAGAAACGCCAAGTTTGTAGTTTTCAGTAAATTGATAATAATGCATGTCCCCTTCTTGTATGCCCACACGGAATAAGTAGCCGTGAATGTACAGATGGTTACAAGCTAGCCGGATATGTGAGCGTCAGTTGACGTGTCACATCTAGTTCGCGGCGCATTTCTGCTGGATTTTTGTACTTCATAGAGCCTTAGGTACTGCGATGTTTCAGGAGATTTTACCCAGCACCCCTACTCATTCAGAGGTTATAACACAAGCGCTAACATCAGCGGTGCAATACTGCATTAGTCTCTGCGGATTGAGAGTTAGAGTGGCCCTTGTCAGCGGCGAGGATGAATATTTAAATTTAATGCGTACGTTAAAGGGGTACAGACACAAATTTTCTGGGTGCCCGTTTCTTTTTTTTTTTTTTTGCCCTGAAAGAGCTTTATGGGTTTATCATGAAAATGAGTTCAAAGCACCGGAAGTTTCGGTCTTGGTCGGCGCTAGCGCTGAAGTCTATCTTGAAGTGCACAATACCGATGACGTCGGCGTCTCCGGCATGCACTGGAACTGAAGCTTGCTGCAACGGATACTTGCTATCATCAAAAGCGTTCCCCACTGGTTTTCAATGGCAGTCTTAAGTGTTTGATGCGATCGATGGAAACAATTTAGAAGAAAGGTTTTGCTACATATCTGAAGAATGGGCCATTACCTTAAATATTTACACAACAGTGTCTTACAAATTTCCAATTTTCAAAATTTTTGACCGAGAATGTTGCACATGCACATTAGCAGAGAAGATTGGGGTTTGGAATTTTTGGGCTCATCTTAGAAACAGGCGAAAGAGCAAAGGCCAGAACTTCCACCGGAGTTTCCCAAATAACAAGTAGCCTTCCTTCACAGGTAATTGCCTCCGATTGCTTGACAGCACAAACGCCCGCTTAGCTTTTCGGCCTGGCCCTACCGCTCTTAACGATCGCATGAAAGTGTGAACTCGGGAAAAGACGGCCACGCAGTGCGCGCACGTTGTTCACGCGTGATTTAAACAGCATAACCATGGCGGCCAGCGCAAAAAGCCGCACCGTTTTCTCATCTTAAATTACACCTGCAGTGACGTGCGCGCAGCGTATTCTGCAGCGCCCTGATTTATTTTTCACTGTTCAAGGACGGCTCTTTTTTAGAATGGCCTGTTCCTTCCAGCAATACTGCACTTCCAGGTGGGCGCAGTAAATCCATTGATCTGAAAAAGAAGAAAGGGAGAGAGACAGCCTTCTTTCTTAAAGCCACAGCTCCTCGAAAGACCTCCTTAGATAGTTCCGCGCAAGTCGATTTTCAGCTGCGTGGGCGCTTAGCGACCCCGGCACATGTTTTGCCTCTTGCAGCCTCTCTTGGCAATAGCCTCGGCGCTTTTCTAGGATTCACCCTTTTAATTCCCCCTTCTCAGGTCGCAGGCTTTATTGCGCACCTTTTGATCAGGCGTTTTTCGTTTCTCTTGCCCTTTTTGGCAGACTCGACGACGGCATCAAACGGGCGCTGAAAACGAAATGCGGCAGGCTTTAGGGGAACGACTGCCCAGCGACACAAGACGATTGTCCCCTTCGCCCAGCTCCTCTCAGCGTCTTCTTTCGTTTCGGTCTTGTCAGTCTTGTATGTGCGAGCTTTCTTCCGGCTCCAGCGGTCGAATCTGTTATGGAACACCTTTGTCGGCTGCTCCAAGCTGCGGGGATCCGCTCCCCAGCCTCTTTCTCGACAACACCGGCAAATCCCTTGCTTTCCCGTTTCCCGCTTTGTTCGCCGGGTCAACGCGAACAATGACTCGTTTTGTGGCTTTTTTTTTGTCACTTCTGGCTCCGAACAAAGGTGGCTGCTGTGATCGGCGGAGCAAAGGGAAGAACACGTTTTTCCAGCGCACGTTCGACACAATATCCTTACGTAAAAAGCGATTGTGGGGACGGCGAGGAAAGAGGTGGCGAATAAGGAGAGTCGGGAAAGGAGTGCTGGAAGCACGAGACCGAAGACGGGCGGACAACAAAGATATTAAGACGCCGTCGCGTCCGCTGGGGATCAGAGATTTCTTGCTGTATGGTACGTACGTAACTGTAGGCGCAGTGCAAGCGGCCTTACTGATTGCCTTTGGCGATGCCTGTGCAATCGCTGTACCAAAGACGAGAAGTTGTATTGCAGTTTGAATACAAAGCCATCGCTATCATCTTCTTCGCAATTAAGCTAGAGCACGTCAAGAAAATTACAGAGCACCTTGACTCTTGACACTTAATTCTTTTTTTTTTCTAAATAACGATCATGTGTGCACATCACATCTCGAGAAGCGAACATTTCTTGTCACACAAGCAAGTTCACAAAACATGATACTAATACGATGAGAGCAACCAGACGCGACTAAGACACGACAGTGGTGCGTATTGCGCGATAAGGCTTCCAGCTCGCAATGATTCCATTCGTAACAACGCATGTATGCGGTATCCGTTAGTGCTCTAAAATACTTTTGCTGCAAAGAATTTACTTGCGAGAAAAAACGTGAGGCCTACTTATACCCTAGCAGTATCCTAGTAGGAACGAATATAGTTTTGTTTTTTACACATGATGAAAACGAGGCAGAAGCGTCCGACAAAGGCCGTGGAAAACGAAATAGAGTTTTTGTGCCCGCTTTTAAGATAGTAGAATCTATAGGTTGAGCGAAAGGTAGCTAATGTAGTGTATGTAGACTAATAGCTATATGTTGAATCTCATGTGAACACAGTAGGAATGTTTTCCTCTGGTGATGGCTACTAGTCTTTAAAGAAAGCAATTTCAATTAGAATCACTAAGACTTAAAAAGTTAACTGATCGCTACAAGCTCTATATTTCTCCGGAATGCCGACAGTGAGCCAAACAGCAGTGCGAGGCCTGCAAACAAAGCCAGGAAATACATAGTCTTTGAGCACAGGCGAGCTAAATGTTGGTCAGACAAACTAAACGTAACCACTTGACAAGAGCACTATAACGCAAAACATTGGTTACACTAATTCCGTATCATTCACCTTTCTTAACAACCTGGCTACACACCATCGTTTAGAGAAGTTCAGAAGCCAAAGCGTAGCATGAATCCGAAGAAAAAAAGAGGCGTGTGTATCAAAGACGGCACACTTTTTTGTAGTACTTTGTTCCCCGAGTAGCCCCCGCCGAAAGTAGTCCTCCTCGGCGGAAGGACTACTCCGTGTCATGGCGTAGTGGCTGAGACGTTCGGCTGCTAAGGAAGGGGCAGCGGATTCGAATCCCGACCATAGCGTCTACATTTTAGTAGAAACGAAATACAAAAGACGCCAGGTGTACGACGCGATGTTAGTGCCGGTTAAAGAGTGACAGGTAACGACGGTAAGTCGAAGCCTTCCACTACGGCGTTTTTTTCTTTCATAGCCCACTTGCACCTTCTGTCCGTTAAAACCTACACACCACACCACAACTAATTCGGCACACCGAAAACGTGCCGGTGGACGACTGGTGCTAGCAAGTCGTAGCGCACCTCTATGTGATGCCGGTTTTGGCATATTAAGTAATGTGCCACCCTTTCCTCCCCGCGAACAAGTTATTAGCGAGGCCCTTTTCACAACAAACACGTGGAACGTCGCTCAGAACACGAGCCAGTTGGCTTAGGGAACTTCTGCAAACGATGATGCCCGTCACGTTGGCGGAGTCACGCCAAAGGCGCCAAATGTGCGCAGACTGCCGCGTGTGCCAACTGGAGGTGTTGTGTAAACGATTGCAAAAAAGTAATATAATCGTGCAGCAAAGGAGCACGCCTCTGGAGCTTTCTTGTCGTCGGTTATAAAAGCACCCACTCATGATTTTCCTTTCTCGATGGTGTCCCATTCCACCGATGACACGGACAGGCATGATGCCGAACTACTCTGAGATATTAAACTTTATATGTAATAGCTGTATTTCATCAACAATTTTCTTGCAATAGTCGTTTACTTTTTATTGCAATCTGGGTGCGAAAACAGTGCCGCAGTCGCACGCTTTTTATTCCGAGCCTGTACATGCACAGGTTTAATGTTCTTTTAACCTTTTTCTTACCCTGATAAAAAAGTGTATTTTTGCTGTCTAGTTTTAATATTTTTACTAGAAAAATACGCGGCGGTTACATTAACTTGCAGCACATTGAAATGAAGCTAAATGAATGCACTATTTCAACAAGCCTATCAAAACGAAATATTAGAGAGTAATGTGAAACTTTATTTGTCTAGTACAAAGTCTGACAAAAATTGTGGTCAATACTTGTACGTTATGCTTGCTAAAGTAAAAAGAAAATATTTTTAAATTTTGAAAAGTGCTAAAAGTTGCCTGTTTTATTGCAAAAAGAAACTGGAAGTATCTTATATGTCAGACTCACCAATGATTCGAGTTGCAAGAAATATTTGCTGCCTCATGGAAAGGAGCTATTTTTTGTAGGTGTTACAAAAAGTATTTTTTTCTTCAAATATTTTCCTTGGGAGAAGCTAGAAAGTACAAACACCTTAACTGACGTAGATGTTCATCTCAGTGGTGCATTTAGAGTAACTGTGGAATCGTAACCCACAAGAGAAATTGTGAAGTACAAAAATTTGGTGAATATATTGCAGAAAAACTTCACAAGGTATGCGACTGTCATGAAATGAAAAATTGGCCAGTATGACTGAAGTGTACAAAACGTTTTTTGAACTAATATGACTTAAGGCTAAACGTAAAACTTGATTTTCACTACAACATTTTGAGCCATAAAATTAATTGACCCATTTGCATCCACCCGAGCGCAGCCATACGGCTACAAAGGAAAGCTACGCAGCTTTCTCAGAAACTTCGTAGTTAAAGAAAAATTAGTCGTGTCCGGGGTTCGAACCCGGGTCCACCGCTTCACCGGAGCAGTCGCTCTACCAAGTGAGCTAACCGGGACGGCAAGCTTATGGTAGGGAATTGATCAATAACTCGAAGTGGGAACAGAGTTGGTCAAATGTTTAGGGGAATCCCCCAAGGTGGAATAGATTTGACCAACTCTGTTCCCACTTCGAGTTATTGATCAATTCCCTACCATAAGCTTGCCGTCCTGGTTAGCTCAGGTGGTAGAGCGACTGCTCCGGCGAAGCGGTGGTCCCGGGTTCGAACCCCGGACCAGGACGAATTTTTCTACTAAGTTTCTGAGAAAGCTGTATAGCTTTCCTTTGTAGCCGTATGGCTGCGCTTGGGTGGATGCCAATGAGTAATTATTCCTCTATTACAAATCTACTCTACCTTGCGGGATTCCCTAGACATTTGACCAAAATGAATTGACGGGCGATCATACAGTGTGATGCTACAAATCTGCGCCAGCAGGCTGTCAACCGTCTCGCCTCCGCTTGCACTTCGCGTTTACTACGCGTTTCTTCCAATTTGGCTACTCGCACCTCTGCATCTTCGCGTCTTTTACGCTTCGGTTGTTCGTACCACCAGTTCGGCACGATGAGCACGCCTGGCTGCCCAACATGGCTTAACTTCAATACAAGATAAACAAAAACCGGTCAAATGTTTAGGGGAATCCCCCTAGGTGGAGTAAATTTGTATTAAGAGAGCAAATTACTCATCACCATCCACTGAAGCGCAAGCATACGGCTACCAAGGAAAACTATAAAGCTTCCACAGAAATTTCGCAATTAACGAAAAATTGTTCCTGGCCTGGGGTTCGTTTCCTTTGAAGACGTACGACTGCGCTGGGTGGATGACAATGAGTTTTTTTTCTCCCTTTTCACCAGATTAGGTTATGATTTCGTTATGAGTGGTTTAACCTTCCGATGTTGCACGTGGGTTATTAAAGGAGCTGTAACGGATGTCTCCGGATTAACTTCTATCACCTGGGGTTTTTTAGCATGCACTGACATCGCACAGCCCACGAGCGCCTTTTGCCTTTCGTCCTTCGTATAGACGTACGGTCGACGCAGTTCAGCCGAACGCCTTAGCCACTGAGCAACCGTAGCTGGTTTGATGAGCAGAGACGCAAAACAAGAGTGTTCACTTTGTGAGTGCAGTGCGCCAACATTACTACTGATTACACATTGCCTATTTGGCCGTTTAGCTGTTGACGCTGAAGGCCACTGTTCGATAGCCTTAACTGCGGGCATCGATGAATTGTTAATTTTTGGTAGCGTCCAGCAGAATCGACGCCTCTATGGACAACAGTGAGGGCAATGGCGTCTCGAAGAGGTCGCCAGTGGTTACATTGGAACGTTTGAGTTTGAGTCTGAGGTCGATTCAAGACCCTCACCTCTCTAGTGTGTTTTTCGGAGAGGCGCGACTTGAAAGCTTGTATCTATAAGGCCCGACAAGGAGCAGCTTCTTCGATCAGCACAAACTTTGTTGCTGCGTCTGCAGTGTTCGATTTGTTGTTCACTTGTGGAAGGTTGCTGGTGCTCTTTCTTTACCGCGGATTTTTCCTCTTTTGCTTCAAGCGATGACGTCCTCAAAAGTTATTGTCTGTACTTCGTTTTCAGAAACAACGAATTTTCCTTAGTGCATGCAAAACCATAAAAGCCCCACTAATTTTCTTAACATTCAACAGGGAGGATGGAAAGAAAGCGAGACGGGGTGTGTTTAATCCATCAGAAAGTCCAGCGTTAAATATTTAGGATAGCTCTGTGGCGCATGACTGCATAGTGTGTTCTCGTGTGTGCAAAGTGGTATTGATGGAGTAAGCCAGTTCGTCTTCGAGATATGGTGGGTTCGATCTGGGCTTTAGGAAAATAATACGGCGAGTGAGGATTCTGGTCTGGGCTAGTTGGTTCATTGCTTAGAAATGTTGAACCAGCGCTACGAGACGAAGGCACTAAGGTGTCTATGCTCTTATAGTGATTAAGAAAAAACGTTTTAAGTCTACTATCGAATTCAGTCGCTCAGTCTTAGAATGCATCAGTCTTAGAGGACAGTGGGGCAAAACTCAACATTCTGTTACTTAGCGTCATGCAACCTTAGAGCTTGCAATCAAATTAATTGGATATTTAGGTGAAATCACCAGCCACATGCGCACTGCAACTCAATCAAAAAATGCGACGGGCAGGAACTGCACGCATTTTTTTTCTAAATCTAAGCATCGCACTCTTGCCAACAAGCAAAAAACAGCTTTTTATGCAGCACATGTGGTAATGATGGAGCAGCCTCTGTTTAGTCTGACCCACAATCACGTAAAATTTCATAAACGAAGTTTGAAGAGGATCATCACGAAGTTTGAAGCGGGTCATGAGAACAACTTTACCGCTCCGCGCCTGGCTACAGTACTTGTCTTGCGAACGGGCTCTTAAAACTCTTGCCCAAGGAGCCAACTTAGTGAGCATTCATTGCAGGGCTGAGTGATTCGATTCTTCCGGCCGTCTCATTTTTCCCCGCCAATGGGAGCAAAATGTCAAATTTTGAAATTTTCAAATACCATAAAATCTTTTGGCGTCTGCTTGAGCTAGCGTTTTCACATTCACTGAGCGCAATGCCAGGGCGGTAGCAAATGAATCTTTAATATGTGTTTGTTGATATCGCTGAAAAATGAAAAATTCCAGGAGTGCACTTAAATCTGCTCAGGTGCCGTAATGCGAAAGCATTTCTCTTAGTGCGGCCGATTATGCTGCTGCGTATTCGTTTCTTTTGCCTTTCCCGTTTGTGAGTCACGTTTTCGCTCTAACCGGGGGAGGTCGAGGCTGTGCAAGCTACTAGCGGAATTAGCCTTGCGATTATTTTGCTGTAGAAGCTACCACGCAACAACTGCTCTTTAAACGTTCAAGCAAAAAAAAAAAACAATAAAATCAGAAACTGGCAGTAATTCACGTACTACGTCCCGAATGCCCTCAGTTTCTTTCCACAGCACGAGGAACGCCTTGCGCTGTCTGACTTGCACGCCGAATAGGTACCCATCTACCCATCGTTGTTTTCTTCCATATCGATAGGCCGGCTTGCTTACATAAACCAAAGAAGTGCTAAATACGAGTGTGTGGAAGAATACTTCCGGTCTTCGCCCCCCTCCTGCCACAACATATTGTCCCGCGATCATTGCAGCCGCACCAACTTTTCCGATGGCAATCACTGTCTTCCGCAGCAGCCCTTCTTAGTGCATGCGTCGTTCACCTCCGAACTCCCAAACACGCAGCGTGGGTCGTCGTTCCTACACGTCTCTCCTCTTTCATGCCCACCATCCCTACGACGAAGGGAAGAGGAGGAAAGAGGCGGACGCAGCAGCAACAACAGCTGCGCGGTCGGGACGAAGCGAACTCGTGACCGAGCGGTCGCTTCTAAATGTGAAACCCTGCGGCCGCGTGCCTCCAAGTGTGTGTTGCAGTCTCTACCTCCTCCTCCCCCTTCTCTTCGCCATCCCGCGTGGCTCAACTTCCCCGCAACGCCGAGCTTGGAGGAGCCGATGGGAGAGGAGGAAAAACGTCCGAAACGTGACCGGCATCGATCCAGCGCCGGAGCGCACGTTGATGACGCAGCAGCAGCAGCGGTGGCGGGACGGGGCAGGTAGCAGGGCCGACGGCGGCGGGGAGCGCGCGGGCGCAGAGAGGATCAAGAGCTTGGCCAGTGTGCGCGTGAAAAAGTTGTGGCCGCCTCCGACGGGCCCGTGATGTACCCCGACGACGTTGCTGGGATGAGCCTGGCCTTTCTCTCGGATTTTTCCGTGTCGCCGCCGACGCAGCAACTCCGAAGTGACCGTCTTCTGCCACCGACCCGAGGTGAGTTTTGAACATTTTGGTCTCACACCGCACCGCAACTTGTTAGCGGGAGAGACGGGCTTCATCCTATTGAGCGTAGAACACGAGTTGATGATTAAGCATAGTTCTTTCTAGTGCACACCTGAGAAGGTAGTGTGCAGCACGAAATGAAGGTATTCAGTTTTAATAAACGCTCGCAAGTTATCATCTTCTCCTTCCACTTCGTATAAGCGACTGCTAGAGTTGAGCGACATATCTGCTAATGCCATACAAAGCATGCAATTGCAAGCCTTCGAGTAAACATTAGGATACGAACTTCCGATAGCAGCAGCTGCGGTCAGGTCAACGATGTTCGTGAGATGAGCACCGTGACATTGCCAAACACCTATGAATTCAAGTCTAGATGACGTTCGAATTACTCTATAATTTTCTCAAAAGGATTCATTGGGTATAAAATTTAACTTCCCGCTACAAAGCTTGAGCTCTTGTGGAAGGCGCCAAAAATCTGACGCCAACCAGGGGATACCTTTGAATCCCCGCGGAGTTTGAAAACGCGGCCTTTCCTTAACCTCCCTTTACGTAAGCGTCGTAAGGATGCGCTGCGAACAATCCCTGTAGTTTCCGAAATAAAAACGCAACCAAGTCTGGGAAACGCATTCTATCATGATTAAATTAAACTTTGAACAGGCAGTTTAGAGGCCATTAGCCGTCATGTAAGCTGCCTCAAAAACTTCTCAGGCAATTGGTACGATGCAGATCGCGGTATGGCTTCCTCGTACAGCCACCGGCACTTCACAGATTGCAAGGACAGAGAAAGTAATTTATTCTCACTCTTCCATGACATCGAGTACATGGGGTGTACTGAGAGTCGTGCTGCAGAGCCTATAGATTCAAACCCACTGGCCAGGGTAGTTTATAGAAGGCTATACATCCGTACCCTTCGGCGAGCTTCTGCCCTTGTCATCAGTTCAAACCGAATATGCCTGTTGACTTATTTCGTCCGGTTGACCGTCTTGTTCAAGGCGCCCAGACAATGAATTAAGTTCCAGAAATTGATGCGTTTTCGATGTTCCCGCTCACAATTCCTTCCAGTTGCAGCTCTCATTGCTTATGCTGTTTTTGACCGCATTATACCAACATAAGGTTTGGTTCCTTTATTAACTTTTTACATCTCTTGTTGACTTATTACACCATGTAAATGTGCATTCTTTCTCTTTCTCCCTGCCGTGAATTTCTCAGTGTTTATTTGTTCTCTTCGAAATCTCCTCGAGGAAGTAAAATTACTGAACTGGCGCTCAAACGCTTACCGCACGCTGCGAATTTTTCTGCCAGAGAATATTTACCAGCTTTCCTGCCGGTCTCTTGTATTCAATGCTTGATACACCGGTAGAAAATTTTGCTTATCTGTAGGTTTTCAGTGCGCATAAGTTAATTGTAGCTCCTGTTTTTGTCTTCGTTTTAATCGCGGCATTTATAAGCAAGCTTTAGTTATCAGGCCTACCTTATGCTGTATTTTGCAATTCCTCGGTTCACTTATTTTCATATTTGGCTGTGCAATACTTTGGCAGGTTGCTTAAAAACAGCAAAAATAATCTTTCCTCTTTTCCGTTTTCTTGAATTCGGATAGCGCTAGGATAGAATAGGTGACAAACTGCCCAGGCTAGTCAGAAGTCGAGTTGCAAATGAAAAACAATAGTTAAATTGTCTGTTCAAACAATGGCGGTCAGCCTCGCAGGCACTACTAGCTTGTAATGCGATGGACGTCGCACTGCAAACTTTCATTGAACGTCTTATCGATTTAGGTTCTTTGCAGAAATAAGGTGTCGTTTCACATAGAGAGCAAGACCGTATTGAACTCTACCTGCAGGCTTTCTTGACATTTGTAAACCATAACACCTTAAACATAGCAACTGAAAAGCTATGAGTAGCTGCGGATTTCCACAACGACATTTGCATACCTTAAAATTTGAGCATATACAGGCGCCCCAATCCCTGCCTATAGGCGAATGAACTACTGTGCGTCTCTTGAACTGCTGTGATTTGAAAATTGTCTTGTGAATTAATGACGCATCACGCGACGGAACCATACTTTCAGTATGCAGCGCCGGCTAACATATCTTTTTATCTGCCGTTCGCTTATCGTATCGACGTATTTTAGCTACTTTCTTTTTTTCTGAAAGGCATAGTATAACAACGATGTAACCAGCTAAAAGCGTATACCGATGCTGGTTATACCGTGGCTTGAATAAACCAAATGAATGTATATTATGTTGACCTCCTTAGCTTTACTTTGATCTCTGCTTTGTATACTGGCAATGCTGCATGCTGTTGAATAACCAGCATGCTGTTGAATAACCATAAGATAACGGTGGCTGTGCCTGCGCTAACGAACTACACGCCAAAGTCTAAGCCAAACCTAAGCGCACCGTCCTCAAGCGCCATCTTTCCGCTCCATAGCCCACTAGCGGCCTCCGTGAATCGCGCTTATTGGGAATTTTGTAGCTCGTCCTGCTGTGGCTCCAGTGATGATGTACGTGCAGCTGTCCCCCTTGAGTACAGGTGGCGCTTGTCGTCTGATGGGCGGCGCAAGAAAGCGTCAGGACTCGAAAGAAAGGGCCGGAGAACATGAATCTAGACTAATTATTTCAACAGCGATTGATTTATACGGTTCATGGTTTATGGGGGTTTAACGTCCCAAGGCGACACAGGCTATGAGAGACGCCGTAGCGAAGGGCTCCGGAAATTTCGACCATCTGAGGTTCTTTAACGTGCACTGACATCGCACAGTACACGGGCCACAAGAATTTCGCCTCCATAGAAATTCGACCGCCGCGGCCGGGATCGAGCCCGCGTCTTTCGTGTGGGCAGCCGAGCGTAATAACCACTGAGCCACCGCCCAGCAGCAACTAAAACGATTCATTAGTCAGATCAAAAGGGATCAGAACTTAGTTGCCATATAGCTGCAAATGCGAATAAATTGGCTGTTAGCTATTCAGCCTAAATAAATATGACTCTGCACTTGATAGCTCGTGATAATATAAACTGCCGAAATATCCGTTTGTTTTGAGACCATGGGTCAGTGAGAGTAGTGTATGTACGTTGGTTAAATGTACAAATCTGTAACCCTCAGTTTTTAGGATGGGCTTATAAGATGGTTGAAGAGTGAGCAATAAGAGAGAGGCCCACTTTTTCTGTACAATAAGCGGGTCTTTCGTTCTTATGACTACCCATTCATCAATGGTGTTCGCAGCGATTCGTATTCCGAGAAGTGAGGCAGAGGGAAGTATCTGATATCAAAATCTGTGGGCAAGAGAGATCGAACGGTTGGCAGTGAGAGGGAGAGTTTTATGCGGAAGTTGGCGAGGAGTGGAGTTACAAACGCCAGTCACGCATATAGAACTTGAAGGGGGATTTTCGGGGGGATGCCAGGTTTCTTTTAAAGAGTATTAGGGCATGCATACAAATTTTTGCACGCACCTGATTATTTGCTATTTACGACCTTTTTTTAAATGTTTCTAGAAATTCCATCTCCGCCATCGACCGTTCATTTTACTTTCTGATGATTCACAGAAGGAATTCATCCCGCAAGTTTGCATGTGCCATCACGTTCTCGAAGAGGTCAATAGTATCGTGGTCGCATATTTTATTCATCGCTTGTTTGCATGCGATCCCTTAGGTACTGGCGACGAAGTTTGAACAGCTTCATAAATTTTTTAAAACTGCGCCGTCCATTTTCTGTCATTTTTCTTCTTAATTGGGATTGTAGAATGCGCTTCAACAATCCTCAACATATTTTTAAAGCTACGACGTCAAAGAATGCCTTCCTATTCCGAAGGCATAAAAAGCGAACTTGGTATAGGAATGCTTATATATTGAATCAAACAGGACATTATTTCATTTACAAGCACTAAATCTATCTTTGTTATCGAATATAGCTTGTAGAAAAGCAAGGAAAGACAGTACGAAGGGACTTGGATATGCACGTTTTACTACCTGTGCATACGTCTGTTTAGCGTGAATTAAGTATATATATATATATATATATATATATATATATATATATATATATATATATATATATATATATATATATATATATATATATATATATATATATATATATATATATATATATATATATAGCCTCCGGGTATACCCGTTATTAGTTAATTACCATAAATTTTTGGTAATTAACTAATAACGGGTATACCCGGAGGCTATATATATATATATATATATATATATATATATATATATATATATATATATATATATATATATATATATATATATATATATATCCTCCGGGTATACCCGTTATTAGTTAATTACCATAAATTTTCTTAGTCTTGCAGTTTAACGATTCTATAGAGTCAGTTAGGTTTTAATTTAAATTAGAGGCATCTAATAAAGTTCCTCATCATAAACTACTGTATATTGCAAAGGCTAGAAATTAGTGAGACTATAATATTGTGCATTCAGGCATACTTCAAAGACTGGTGTCAAAGTGTTAGCATTCGAAAAAGCGTGTTCAGAAAGTGTGAAGTACTGCCTCAAGGGCCGCAGGTCTCCGCTTTGGGCCTCTTATTGTTTCAATTATATATGAATCATATTCATACCATCGTTGATCTACCGTAATGACTAAACTTTTTGCCAATAGTTGCTACATTTATACCCCTGTAGCTTGTCTGGAAGGTCAGATCAAACTAAATAGACGCCTTCAGTCATTAAATTCGTTGTGCCTAAGCTGGAGTATGAAAATTAGGTACCAAAAATCTACACACGCGCATATAACTACAAAACACAATCGTATCATATTTGAATACAATATATCAGAACATGCCTTAGTTGAGGTACAGAGTTTCGGGTTTTTGGCAGTTACAGTAACGCATAGCCATATTCACATTGAAAATATATATTTAAATCTTATCAGAAGCATTGTTTTCTTTGCAGGAAAGCTACAAAACGAAACTAAAGGAATTAAGTTCATTGCATACAAGACGTTTATACGACCAATTCTGGAATATGGTAATGCTATGTAAAGCCCCCACAGGAAGGATTTAAAACGGAACTTAAAAGGAACACAGCGGATTTCAGCACGTTTTATGTGCTCCATGTATCGCCACACTGACTAGGTCACAGAGATTCTGGAAATCGGAAAAAAAAGCATCGGCTGAAATTTCATTTTTTTTAGATAATGCAAAGAACATTAAAAATAAATTAGAGACACTACGTCAAAACCCGCCCTAAAACGTGGTTCATGAAAGAGCACAGTGGAGTATTGCAACCTATTAATACTCATACTGTTGCGTACCGGTATTCATTTTTCCCGATGTTATTGAAATTTGGAATAAACGCCCAAGTGATGCGGATACTACTAAAGCATTAAAGTGTCAGTTAGTGCTGATACGTTCTTGCAGAAATGGTGCGCAAATTCTAATTATGTTTCATGATTGTACTTTCTTTTGCAGTGCGAGTGAAATGTAATTGTATTTGTTTTCATCCCAGTTGCGACCCTCAATATCGGTTAACAGTATGACCAGAGAAATAAATTAATTACTTGACACTTTCTTGGAGTGCCGTCACAGGCTCACGAAATCCCGAATCAGTAGTTTCCTCGATGAACTGTTCCGTCAGGGTGCTACGCATGGCTTGATTTTTGTTTCATTATATTTATATTGTTACATAGTATGCGGTTTTACCTGTGCACTATATTGGCCGACCAATGCCGCAAATTTGAGATGAGCGCGAATAGAATAACCGTGATCAGCCATCGACGCACGTGCAATGGTACGCCTCATGCAATCGCGCACTAGAACTCACAGTAATAATAATAATAATAATTGGTTTTTTGGGGAAAGGAAATGGCGCAGTATCTGTCTTATATATCGTTGGACACCTGAACCGCGCCGTAAGGGAAGGAATAAAGGAGGGAGTGAAAGGAAGAAAGAGGTGCCGTAGTGGAGGGCTCCGGAATATTTTAGACCAGCTGGGGATCTTGCACTGACATCGAACTGACATCGCACAGCACACGGGCGCCTTGGCGTTTTGCCTTCATAAAAACGCAGCCGCCGCGGTCGGGTTCGAACCCGGGAACTCCGGATCAGTAGCCGAGCGCTCTAACCACTGAGTCACCGCGGCGGGTCTAGAACTCACAGCGCTACCTTTACTCGCGCCTTCCAAAAGCGACAATGCTGCTGACAGTAGTAACCACCAACAGCAGCAATGCTTCTGACAGTAGTCACCATCACCAGTGGTAAAGCCTCTGGCGGCAGTCACTCCATGAGCGGCATTGCACTTCATGGTAGCCACTTCCAACAGTGGCCAAGGTTCAGATAGTGGACTTCCCACTAATGGCGATTCCTCGGACAGTAGTCAACCCCCACAAGCGGCATTGCTTTTGATATTAGTAACTTCCAACAGTGGTAATGACTCTGACAGCAGTCACCCCCACCAGAGGCAATACCTTTTAAAGACGTCACTACCACCAGCGGTGACACTTTTGACAGTAATACCCCCCCCCCCCCCCCCCCCCCAGCAATCCACTTCCGCTCGAAGAGTTCCGGGGCAGTGCGGCGATCGGTGAAACGCAGAAGCACTTGAGGATCACTGTGACAGTTTCCGCTATTCGCTTAATTTTAACCTGGCTGATGAGATGATGGTGATACTGATGGCGTCGAAGACGAGGGTGGTGATGATGGTGAGCTTGTTCTCAATGACTTCGTGACCATGGAAGAGACGAGGATGATGATGATGATGACGATGATGATGATAATGTGCTTGTTCTCAATGACTTCGTGATCACTGAAAGCACATTAGCGCCAAGCTGGTAGATCGTGAACGGTAACGTTTAGCGCACATAGTCATCGTCACGTGCCAGTTTACATTGTGTGTATGATTTGTCGCTTGGCGCTGTAAGCTCAGTTTAGCAACAATGACGAGGAGGCTGAAATAAATAGGCTTAACCGTACCGGGTATATCATACATTGGGATGAAAAGTACATCTGCAATTTCCTTTTGCTACTATTCAAACTATGACGAGGAGGAGGAGGAGGAGGAAAAGCTTAATTTATATTTGATATTAAAATGTGTCATTAGCGGTCGCGGGCTGTCTTCTTCATCTTCCGATGAGTTATTGCAGCCCGTCTTAACAGGGTTGGGGCCCCTGGTCCAGGGCTCCACTGAGGTATGCCGCCAGGTAGGCAAAACGGGCAATAACTTTCAACTGATTTTAATTCAATGCATTTCATTCAATGCGCAGGGTATAAAATAAACCTGTGCTTGCAATTAATAAAAATCAGTTGGAAGTTAGCGTCCGCGTTGTCCACTTAGTCTGTTCCTGTCTTAAAGCGCTACAAGTTTCGTCATGACGAACCAACTCGTCCGTACAGACACACCCTGATATCTACTGTGACCACATAAAACCTATAGTGACTATGGAACCTATAGCTTCCTATAGCGACTCAGGCTATGAGGGACGCCATAGTGGAGGGCTTCGAGTAATTTAGACCACCTGGGTTCTTTAACGTGGACTCACATCGCAGAGTGCACGGGCCTCTAACATTTCTCCTCCATCGAAATGCGACCTCCGCGGTCGGGATCAAACCCACTTGTTTCGGGTCAGCCGCCAAGTGCCATAACCACTTAGCCACCGCGGCGGCCCCTTTTTACGTTAGCGTGCACGCCTTATTTCAGCGCAATCACTGCGTCTAATATGTAGCGAAAGGTAAGGCGTCTATAGACACATCAGCGCTTCGTAAGCTGGAACGCAAATATTGGTTCATGCATATTTTAATTTTGTTCTGCATTGACAAATTGGCGCATGAAAGCTGGAGAGTGACCTATGCGGAACACTCACAGCGAGTGCCACGAGTAAACCGGAATCGGATCTTTGCAGGTGTACAGCACCACTGCGCATGCGCGCAGCCGCTGTATATTAGTCGACAACGCAGGCGCAATGGCGTCGAGAACTTGACGCCTTAGCTGGGACCATTATTCCTCTTCCTATATAAAAACTGTTATTATTATTAATTATTAATTGGTTTTGGGGGAAAGGAAATGGCGCAGTATCTGTCTCATGTATCGTTTGACACCTGAACGGCGCCATAAGGGAAGGGATAAATGAGGGAGTGAAAGAGGAAAGGAAGAGGAGGTGCCGCAGTGGAGGGCTCCGGATTAATTTCGACCACCTGGGTATCTTTAACGGCACTGACATCGCACAGCACACGGGTGCCTTTTGCGTTTCGCCTCCATCGAAACGCAGCCCCCGCGGTAGGGTTCGAACCCGGGTACTCCGTATCAGTAGCCAAGCGCCCTAACCACTGAGCCATCGCGGCGGGTACCTTCCAATATAAGTTTCTTTATTTTTTTATTTTTGACGACCACGCTCGCCTTTCGATAACGCAATACTAATGATCCGCACACATGGCCGCCTCTTCACGATCGCATGCTTCCAAGTGCGCGCACCGGCACGCATGCACCAGCAAGAGACAAACACGAAAATCACAAAGGAGGAGAGCCAAATTACGTCTCCCTCGCGACGCGTTTTTCTTTTTTTTTCTCCTTTTGCGTTAGTAATCTGGACCAGTAGATTTCCAGGCGTTCTCCGTGACGTCAGGACGCGCGTCACTGTCGCCCCGCCGATGCACACTTCTTCGGCGCGCCGAGCCTAAAGAGACATGATGGCGCTTTCGTAACGGCCTGTTCTTTCGTCGGGGACGGTGGCTGCCTGCGCAGAGGTGAAACCAGAGCAAGCAACCCGCCTCGCCAGATGTTACTCTTAGACTGCACGTGACAGCTGGGCGATCGGGCGTCACTGCCCACTTAGCGTCACGTGATTCGCGTCTGCGGTGACGTCACGTCGAAGTCAGAAATTTGTTGTGCTTGATTTTCTCGCTTTGGTATATGCTGACTGTTTCGTGCATGCCAGCAAAACCAGCTGGGTGCTATAATCGGCTACCCGCCACGGTGGCTTAGTGGTTAAAGCGCTCGTCTACTGAGCGCCTGGGTTAGGACAAAGGTTCGAACTTGACCGCGACGGCCGCGTTTCGATGGAGGCAAAACGCAACATGTGCTGTGCTGTGTTGGTCGAAATTATTCCGAGAAGGTTACGCCGAGAATTTTAGCTGTATTCACAGCCTCAATATGCATAGACTCGTCCGTTATATTATGGGTCTGGGATTTCTCTACCGTGAGTACGAAAAATTATTGTTTTGGTTTTATTGCAGTTTACCTGCAGACCGTTGTTTTTAGACCAAACAGAAAGCCTATCAAGAAGTTTGTTTGCAACCCTAATTAAATCTGTGAAACTGGAGAACGATAAAAAAAAATACTTGTGTCATCAGCATACCTTACAAATTTTGCTTCTTGGTAAATACACTAGATCATTTATTTATTTATTTATTTATTTATTTATTTATTTATTTATGAATACTGCGTTCTTGTACACAAAATCATAGCAGGTGGGAATATTGTGTTAATATACAAATCATTAATGTAAGGGTTAAAAGGTGAGGCCCGAGAATACTGCCCTGTGGTACACCTGAAATTATTTGGTTTTAATGACGGCTCTTATTAGGCTGTGTGTCTGTTCGAGCCTCATTTGGATTGACTGAGAACACCACGTGACTTTGAACAAGACTGGCGACTGACACGCGCTCTAAGCAGCACCAGCAAGCTTCGTTGCAAACTGAAGCACCTCGCGTAATTGCAGTTGCGTCCGACGCAAATGAACGTATTAGGGACAATTCCTTTGGAAAGCTTAGATGTCTTCAGAGCAGTCCACTGAATGACCTGAATTAGAATTCCAAAACCACCAGAAAGATGCCACTCCTTATTGGAACAAGCTGTGTTTAGTCATGACCTATCTGGATACCCGTTGCCTTTGCACTTTTTCTCCTAAAGTTCCAAAACCACTTCCTATCAACCTTTGCTCTGTGTCAACTCTTTCTCTGGGTGGGCCAACTCGACCAAACACGCCGATTTATTTCCTCAGTGGACATCTTGTACTGACGTCACGGCGGTCGCCATGCTGGTGGACCAGGACCGCAATGAAAGGTTGCGCGCTTGCCTAATCCGCTTATCGCCACCTGCTGCGATGTGCTCTATAGAAGCTATGCCTGGTCGAAAAATCATGATGTCGATGACGTCACACGTGAGCAGGGGCGGATTTATGGGCCAGGAAGACGAGGGGGGGGGGGGGAGTGTCTGTTCCCCTCTCCCCAAGCAAGAAATTTACTACGGGAAGCCGCATTGGTCTCCAATCTTTTATTCGAAGGAAGTTCAAGAATTGCATTGCGAAAAAGCCCGGCCATATCCTCTAAAAGTTGCCCACAGACCCGCCCCTGCATCTGGGGTGCGAGAAGTACCCGCCAGAGGATGGAGGTCGAGTGTACCGCAGAGTCGAGAGGACCACGCTTTGCAAAGCCCTGCGAGTGCGCTTGTGTGCGATGCAAATTCGTTTCGAGCCGTCAGGCCGTAGTGCGAACAGTACGGAAGAAGGCAGAGGCGAGCGCAGATGCTTGTTGTGCTGTGCAGTGTTGAGCCTTCGTCCGGCGTGAGCTTCGCTGCGAGCCCAAGCGATTCCCGCAACGTCCACGGAGGAGTCGCCCCGCGAGGTCCGGGCGCCCTGCCGCTGCGGCAGGGGCGGCTCGCCCTCCGCCGCCGCCGCCCCGGGCGCGCGGAACATGAAGTCGCTGCTGCCCGAGGTGTGCCCCGACCCGCTCCGGGAGCTCAGCCCCATCATCTGCTACGTGCAGAGCCTGCGCGGTCAGTGCTTCACGACGGCGCCGCTTCCTCTCTCCCTCGCTCTCTCTCTCTCTCCGTAACCCCTGTCTTTGTGGTATCACTACTCCTAATTCTATTCAAGTGTGGCTGGAAATCGGGGAAAAAGGGAAAATTAAAGAGGGCAATGCTGTTTTACAGTTTTCACAGAATGTGTTGCGAAAGTTCGATAGCTGAGAGGAAGGAGCGAAGATCTTTCGTAGGACGCAGGGGCGCGACGGTTTGTTACGACCGCCAAGAACAATCGTTCACAACAGAACTTAGTGTAATGGACGGACTAGGAGAGCTTTGCAGCGGCAATGCTCGTTTTCTGGGGCTAGTTGGCGGTGCTAGGAGGAATATTGCTGCTTATCCACTCCCCTCTTCTCGCTTTGCCAGTGAATCATTAAAAGTTTTGGTTAGGATTAAGTAGAAAGTAATTATAAGCGGTTGAAATCTGGAGATTGCACGTTACGTAAACAGACCAACAACGCGAAAAGGGAAGTATGCAAAAAAAAAGAGAACATCACTAAGGGTGAAGAGCAATCTAGTCCAGTGATACGAAGAAAATACGTGATACGTATCAACCTTTTTGAGCGAGGCAAAATGAAAGCAACCGCTTCAAGGCAACGGTGCATTTAAACCACTCCAAAAAAATCGGTCACGGTGTAAATATTGATGGAAAGTAAAAATACAACATAAGAAAAAGAAACGCTAGAAACATAACTCATCCGTACGTAAAGTTTACTCCGCGGAAAATTTTCACTTTACAGGACCTCTGTACCCGTGTAAACTTCGGCGAATGAAGACGCATTAAAAGAACAGTAGATTAACAAAGTTCAAATTAAATGATTAACTTGAGATGTAAAGTGTTTGAGAGTAGCGATCAAATTTCATAATACATAATCGCCAGTTTCCGGGGCTTGTAAAGAGTGCTTTGCCTCTGAGTAAGATTGTTGAGTAAGAAAGCTAGCATGCCAAGAAAGTGATAAAAATGCTTTGCATAAGATATGTTTTCGAATGAAGACAGAGTGCGGACAAAATTATTGACACACAAGCATTAATGACAAGTCTAATTGCAATAAAATATATAAAGTAGCTTTGCAGTGCAGCATTAAATAATTGTTATGAGTAAACATGCAGTTGACCTGCACTCGCGCTGAACGTGACTTATCCAGGCAGCCAGCGTTATAAGTATAGTTCTAACGAGCACATTTGGTTTGGTTTGGTTTATGAGGGTTTAACGTCCGAAAGCGACTCAGGCTATGAGGGACGCCGTAGTGAAGAGCTCCGGAAATTTCGACCACCTGGGGTTCTTTAACGTGCACGGACATCGCACAGTACACGGGCCTCTAGAATTTCGCCTCCATCGAAATTCGACCGCCGAAGCCGGGATCGAACCCCCTCTTTCGGGCCAGCAGCCGAGCGCCATAACCACTCAGCCACCCCGGCGGCCATAAAGCACATTTCATCACTTTCGGCCAAATCAAATCGCATATTTCTTCCTATTAAAACTCGAGTAGTCAAACTTGATTTGGCTTGAGTAATCAACTAAACTCGCTGACTTCGCGGCAGAGGTTAGTTCTACGATGGCGACACCCGGGCAGAGACTTTAACGACGGTGCCGGGGTGTCGCAACAGCCGGGTGGCGTTCGCGGTCGTTACGGTGCCGCTCGGACCGTGACGTCACAGCGACGCCGAAACCACACCCGGAGAGCGCTCGGTTCCTACGTCGTCGGCGTTTCGACAGCTGATAGCCAGGCAACAAGGTTGCGTGTGTGAGCGAAGCAAAAGGGAAAGCAAAAACGTGACGGGGCCCGAGGACTGTGCTCGTGTTCGCAGGTGACGTCACGTAGAGATTCTCGCGTCACGGGATAAATTTCGAGATAAATAATTAAGATTAGAAGAGAGAAAGGAGGTGTTGATGTCGATTTCTCGCGCAGCACACCTGGGCGCAAAGACGATTCGTTGCGCCATTCCACCGACGAAGGCGTGCGCACCGAATTTGAAGGCGAGCGCACATGACGTCACGGTTGCTAGGAGAAAGCGCGGTGCTCCTTGCGGACCTCGCTCACTCGGTAGCACGCGTACTACCATCTAAAAAGCTTTAGACGCGCAAGAGCACAGGGAGGATCGCAAGCCTGCTATAGCGGAGGTGTTCGCTATCTGTTCATAGGAATAGATTTTGTGCTCGTACCTACTTGAAAGACAAATCACCGAGTAGATCATTCTTTTTGGTGTTGCAACTCGCCAGTAGTATGCAGGCCAACTTTACGCACTGCCTGAGAGTTTTAAGTTTTCTCAATCGGGCAAAGCTGATGTGTAAACGCAGAACAAAGAGTAAGTTACTTTTATCGCTGTTGGATTATGCAGGGTGCTTCACCTAAGACTTTACGCTATTTTTTAAAAAAATAGGTTTTTTGAGTTAGAAGAGCGCTTTTTTCGTCATAGCATTGTCAGCGGTGTAGAGAATCAGAACCCAAATAACACGTGCTAACTCAGCAGGCTGGTTAACTAATATTGCATAGTTAACTTTTTAACTATTACAGTTAGGCTCTCAGTGACTGGGAGGCTGTAGCCCATCGTAAGTAATATTCATTTAAGTTTTTAGAATTTCGAAAGCGCGGTTACTTTTCGGCCCTGTGGCCCAACAAATTTCGGCTATTTCGACGAGTTACGCGCATTGGAGAGGTTGCTTTGCCTCGAATCTTCTCGAAAGCGCATGTATTTTGGCGCGATGTAACTACAATTTGTTGAGCTACAGCGCTGAGGTGACCACGTTTTCTGATTTCTGAAAACTGACACGAATATAACTTACGATGGGCTACAATAATTATGCAGCCTTAGAGTATTGGCCTAAAATTTAACTATTCAGTATTTGTTAACGAGCCTGCCAGTTAGTACGTCTTAGCTGCATTATGATGTACTACACCGCTGACAATAGTATGCCGAAAAAGGCGCTTTGCTAACTCAAAACGCCCATCTTCAAAAATTGCGTAAAATCTAAGGTGAAGCTGAACTGAACTACTCATTCAGTCATTCCCTATGAACGGCCTTACAGCGAGTTTAGACTTGAGACTAAGCTGTTTGGTGCGGAAATTCTGACTCATATTGCCCGGACTTCTTTGCATTTCCTGCGTTTTAAACAAGGTCATTGGGGAAGTCCCACAAACGAGCGTCCATGAATAAACTGCGCCATGGGACATCGTTCTGGGCAGGCATCAGCGTGTCACAACAGTGAAGGAAATGCACAGTGGGAAAGTGGCCGCACCACCTGGATCACAGTACCGGAGAATGCCTAACCTGTGCAATGGAAACGCCATGGAAGCACTTAAAATCATCAGATTGCTGGGCGAGGTTGCGCATGTCCGCAGAATAAAAAAGCGCTATAGTAGACTAAAAAAAGGAGTTTCTTGCTTGCGTTTTCTTTCGCGCTTTTTTGTTATTCCGTGGATGCGGAAGATTTCTCGTCCAGGTCGGTTTCTCCAACCACCTTAGTTACGAGCCGGATGTGCGATCCGCGGGTTATCGCCTGATAGAACCCCATCAATTACTAATATGCCAGCCTAGAATTTTTCCGTGTTCTAATTTATATGGACAATCGGCATGTTCTACGGGCCTTTTTGTCGCTATACGAGAGTCGTCCAGACCCGGCATAGATGATTTTCAGAATTAAGTCTGATCCCGCAGGAAACCTTTACCACATTGCCTTACTACCTTTGTGATAGGAGCAATCTCAGAGCTCCGCCTGGTTTTACTTGATAGCGCGATACTAGGACTGCGAGAAAAAGGAACAAGAACGTATCGGTAATTTTTGTTCCCAATGTAATCGTCGTTCATGTTGTGCGCGTGTGTCCATGCTAAATGTTCTCCCCTCTGCTCACTCAGATCAACCCGACGACACCTCCAACACCAGCAAAAAACCCCACATCAGGTCAAGCGCATTCAAGGACTTGAAAAATGAAAGCTGCGTTAAGAGTGGGGTAAGTCCAGGAGCTCTTGGCCTATCTTTTCTTCCGTCCGTTTTTCGTTCGTTTTATCCGATGCAGCTAAGCGCAATATAGAAAGAGAAAGGTATGAAAGTAACATATATTCCCTCAATGTTGAAACATTAGCCGAAAAAGCGCTCTGACAGGCTGCATTTCGCTGTCATGTGTAGGTGTCGACAATCGGGATCTCTCCTCTGGAGAATGACCGCGTACAAAGCATGCCTCTATGTTTTTTTTTTCCTCTGGTTTGCCTTGGTTCCTACAAGAAAGTTGCTTTAAACAAACAACTGCTTTATATACTCTTGTTTTAAGCTTGTTTTTTTCCTTACGCGAGATAATGCCAGCTTTTATCTAAGGTGGTGTATCTGTGCATGCCCCATTCACAGGAAGGATTCTGCTTGGCGGTGTCCCTCCAAGACGGAACAATCATCTACGTGTCTAGCACCATCACCCCCATCCTTGGCTACTCAAAGGTGCTCACGATATTCTTGTACTATTTTAGCCATGTGTATCTGGTACACTATTTTTACGTGTCAGAGCTAGGCTGGTCGGTGAGTGACTGAAACCGAGGCAGCTTTTTAATCGGGCAGAAAACCTAGTAAATGGCAAGTTGATCCCGTAACATGAGTATTCCAAATAAATAGCTCGGTGAGCTTTAACATCTACAGTTACCTAAAAACTACGCTACTCTGTCAGGATTCCGACACGTAATACACAACGCATTGCAAGCGTTGCCGCGGCCATTTTTCTATGCTCCCATAGCGGCATTCATGCGCGATGTTAATCACTGCCGGCAAAGCTTTGCCTTGTCTTGTCCTATGTCCCACGAGCGCATCCACTTTAAAACCACGCGTGCGCTTCAACTGTCAAAGAATAGTCGTGGTTACTAACTGCTTAATGCGAACCTTGCCCTCGGCCAATATCTCGAGATTCGAAATCTGGCATGCGCTTATGTTGTTGAACAGTCACTTAACAGCGGTGCCATCATCCATGTTTTAGCGTTCTCATTTTTCTTCCCTATTACTTCCTTGGCAGGACATGCTCCTTGGTCAGTGCATAATGAACTTCCTCTATCCTCGCGACCGCATCACCTTCGCCAACCACCTGAGCCAGGGCCTCAACTCAAGGTTCAATGAGGACGCCAAAGGTACCTATCTGGACGATCGATGTGATGGCGTTTTTGCCGATGCTGCCCTCCCACCCTCTGCCGAACTATTCTCTCTCCTGACAGTGTCAATGGCGATGCCTCTTCGATATACTCACTCTCCGTATCTCTTTCTCTCCTCCTTCTTCTTCTCTCCCTTGAGGTATCTGCCACAACCGCAGCCAGAGCACCTTCCTATGCAGACTCAGGTAACCGTGAGTCGCATATGAATGAATGACATTTTCATGCGAGCAATCTTTCGTTACCTTTGCGATAATGATGCTCAGGTGCACTTAAACGCAATAAAAACAAAGAAAAGTTATGTCCTCACAGTTCATTAGAGGCTGTTACTTTGAGTGCAGTTCGGAACGCAGCCTAATATGTTATGTACTTTGACACCAGGGGATAGCAGTTGTTTTGTCATTACAAAAAAAAAAATAACAGTAGCAAGCTGGAATTGGTCTTGAAACTGTGCATTTAAGAAAAGTATTTTTAAGACAGTTTGGCCAGGAAAAGCGAATATAAACAAACTTATTAGCGTTTTATCGAATTATTGGCATAAAACCAGTGCCATTGAAATTTCACGTGTTAACCGTTACAGACGAAATCTGCTATTCTCTGTGCTAAGTTATGCCTAAGTATGACTGATGTCCAAAAAAAGAAAAAGCTGATAGAGAGTGCTTCGTGTTGCTTCAGTGCCAAAGCATGAAATCATTTTCGTTTGGTGGCAAAGCAGTCAGCTAACCAAATCTTCGATTTGAGCTCCTCTTTCAGCTGTTTGTGTAACGCGTTCTACGCTCTTGTAATGGCGCATAATGTGGCATTCTGCGCCGAAAAAGGTCAGCTTATTTCTCATCTTTTCCACTGCTTCACGCACTCATTTGTGCATACTTGAAGTATCATAGCTTGCACTCTCATGGCTTCACCATATTGAGCACCTTGCACTTCACATAAAAGCGGTTCTTGTGATGAAACATCGATAGCATATCAGTTATATGCGTTTATTTTTTTGTATTCATTAAAGAAAACGCTTTTTAAAACGTCTGTACGCAAGCTTAAAATATGCCTGCTGAGGAGAAGCGTGTGTTTTGCTTTTCATTGTTTTCTGTTATCCTGTCAATGGCTTTCTACATGTCCGAGGCAGCGCGTTGTTCAGATTTACAAATCTATTAGCTCAGAATACAACGATAAGTTCATGATGGGTTTGGTTTATTTGTTACGCAATCATTACAAAAATACAAATTGCAGAAGCCAAAATTTCCAAACCTGACGCAGACTATTTGCTCCGAGACACAGTTTGGCACCCAATGCCTTTAACGAGAGGAGATTGGTCACAATGAAGTAGCGAGCAAAAATAAAGGAGTGAGCATACCTAATGCATTCAGATCTAAAGCAACAGCACTCAAGCCAGTGCCATGAATAGAAACGCGCTTCTCACTGTACGTACCTGTGTGTCTAGCTGTGCATCACCAGCACTCGGGGCCGCGCCTGAGCACGAGCTGGAGTGCAGATGTCGTCCGTGGCGCCTTACTAACTACATCGTTGCCAGAACGGTGTTTACTTCCTCTGTTTTTCTCTTCCCGTCGCTGCTTCTCGGCGCGCGCACGCACACTGACGTCGAGCAGGCAATACCAGAGCCTGAAATTCGGCTACGGCATCTCGGACAAGAAGGTGCAGTACAAGCCCTTCCAGATGTCCGTCTACATCAAAGACGTCATTGTGGACGACGTCAGCGTCGAGAACGCCTCAACCGCCATGTGCCTCATCGTCACCGCAGTCTCCATACAGACGGCCTACAGGGGTGAGCACACGCGACGGCTGTTCGTCCAGATTAGCCTGTTGTCAGACCGGTGTGCTAAAAGGAAACACCACGCGCAGTAGGGCAGGCAACAAAGGCATTCAAGTAGACGTAATGCTGCAAAACAATGCACAAAAAAAACGCGATTCCTTTTTCTGCGTCTATTCTTTTTTCGATTCACTTTTACCCTTTGTCAGTGACCAGAACTACATCGACAAGAGAACCAGAGAAACAGGCCGGTTGTTAGATATCGGCCAGGCCATTGCGCCTAAAGTTCATTGATCAAAAGACTATGTCGGGATAAGGTTCATTACGAAATACAGTCCCTCTATTCTTTACTGAAATTTTGTGCGATGCAAGAAAAAGAAAAGAAAACATTGGCGGTGGTTTAGCTATGGTTAAACCTGGAGTGACGCGATAGCTACAGCTGGCCGAGTGGAACTTGCTCAGTTGAATTGCGAAGTCAGTCTTTCGCCGCTCCGTTTCGCTATGCGTTCCTTCTTCATCTTCGTCCCACTTGACACGGCGCATGCGCACAGCTGTGGCAGCTCGGTTTCGCCAGCGCGCCGCGCCGCCGGCAGCAGCAGCTACTCCACGCCATGTGGCTGGTCACGTGACCAACCACGTGACGAACCGCATGATCAGCCACGCGCCGCCAGCAGCTGCTCCGCACCACGTGACCAACCACGTGACAGCGTGGTGGCACAGTCACGGGGTGGCAGCGCCGCCACGCTGAAGGCTCGAAATGCGACCGTAATGTAGCTATCGCTACAAAATGGAAGAGCTAAGCCTACAGCATTAGCTATTAATCAACTAAAGCCGTTATAGCTTTGCTTGAGCCATTTAGTCCTGCATTTGGCCGTGGAATCTACATCGTCAGCCTGTTCCTTCTCGCTTTCATACGTGGAAATGGGGATTTCTCTCTCTTCACTTTGCTATATTCGGACCATGGCAGATGGCCACCACTGAATTGAATTAATTCTTTGAGCAATTAAGGTCTCACGGCTGACGCTATGAACTCTACAGTAGAATGCAGGATTACATGGCTAAACCAAACCAAGATTAAACAACTTTCGCTGCAAAAAAAAAAGACATGGAAATTCACCCTGATGTCACTGTGAGCTTTTTCTGCCACTTCGGAGGTCCACTGCCTGCACAGGACAGCAGCTCTCGCACAGACGTAGCTCTATTGGCTGGCAGATAGATGGGCAAGGCTGAAGATATCAGTTATTGTTAATAGGAGCTATCTTGAATCACGGTTTTGGGGGTGAATTTCTTATTAGGTAGAATGCATCTAAAGCAGCAGTGGTCACGAGTGACATCCACATGAGCGCAGCTTTACGACTAGACATTCCGCTCAAATGCGTATCATTTCTCAATTATTTTTAATTCGAAAATTTGTCCTTTTTAGGGAATTCCCCTTTACTCGTCGAACTAGCATCCCTTTCGCATATGTTTTCTGCTAGTTATTCTAGTCTCTACTCGCCATCCTAACCACCCTGGCCATACTTCCCTATTGCGGTGGCGTTCCAAGGAATAAAAAAAAAATTGTCAGCTAGGCGTACCTTGAGGACCATGAATAACTTCTAATTCTAACCGCCATATCGCCGATCTTATGCCGACAGCAATAGTACTGATGTGCTCTGCTGATGCTATAAAACATAATCCTAATTATATGCGGAAGTTTTGTTTTTACTGCAAAAAAAAACTTAATATTTTTTTTCCACGCGCTCTTGCCATCTTGCAGTTCCTGACGAAATCCCCGCTATGACCTGCTTTTCAACTCGCCACACTGCCTCCTGCCATTATAGCCACGTTGACCTCAGGTAAGACTGCTGATGATTATTAGCGCAGATGTGCATTGTGAAATTCAATACGTTCAACTGTTTGCAACTCAGCACAGAAGTCTATACAACTCGGCCCAACCGCAAACGGGGAGCCTAAGCGATGTCGCGCTACCTTCTGAGGCTTGAGCTCGTTCGTTGTGTCGGTACGGATAAGAAGTTCGGTGGTACACGTATATTTGCCATAGACAAAAAAGAAAGAAGTGGATGGGAGGGGTGGCAGGAGCGATTGAGAACCGCGAAAGGAGGGTCACATGCCAAAAGTAAAAAATCAAAGAGAAATTCATTACTAGCCTCCTGCCGTATAGGTAGACATCTTGGGTGAAGCTTAGAAGGCTGTTAAAGAGGTCGTGTGCGATCTTCGGGGCGGGCCGCTATTCCAAAGCTATTGGTTGTAAGGGGGCAGCAAGGTGACCTAGCTGCCCGTCGACGGCCGGCAGCGAGCGGACGTCTTTTGCTTTTCGCCCGCGTGGAAACGCGGCCGCCCCGTTCGGGATTTGATCCCGTGGCATCGGGCCTCAGCAGCCCAGAGTCTCAGGCATTGAGCTACATCCCAATAGTGTTCTAGGATAATTGGACTAAATAATTATAATGAAATGGTAGGTGTAACGTTAAGCGACGGGAAGAGGGCACAGTGGAGGAGGGAACAAACACGTGTTAATGGCATGCTAGTCGAAATCAAGAAGAAATGGGCTTGGGCAGGGCATGTATTGCGAAGGCAAGATAACCGCTGGTCCTTAAGGGTAACGGAGTGGATTAGAATAGAAGGCAAGCGTAGCAGGGGGCGGCAGAGAGTCAGGTGGGCGGATGAGATTAAGAAGTTGGGGGGCATAGGGTGGGCGCAATCATACAAATGATCATGGTGATGGATTACGTTAAACGCATAAACGGCAAGTTTTATGCGCGAATCAGAGGAAGATAACGATCTTAACCATGCGAACTGATTCGTACTGCGCTGCCGGAGTTTGCCCGTAACAAAACGGGCGTTGTTTTGCAGCGCTGCTGTGTACCTTGGATACTTGCCTCAAGATATGCTCGGCCATTCGGTCTTCGACTTCTACTGCGCAGAGGACATGAACCAGCTGAAGGACATCTACGAACTCGGTCAGTACACTCACAATCACATGTTCCTACAGTACTACGCTCGCTTTATTAAAAGAGGGGATAGGGGTAAAACTCACAAAATTAAATTAAGACCTGCAGAACGGCGGCATTTCGTCTGAAATACCAGCACTGAGCGCTTCAGGTCTTACCAAAATGCATAGGGATATTCGGAGTACCTTCAGTTATCGAAGAAAACTTTATCATTGTGGATCATTTTCAGGGGGTAAATGAAACGTATATTTTAGCACCTGTCTCTCTTTTTATCCAGTTTGCTAGCGTACCAGTTTGCTTCGATAAAAATTCTTTGCATGCTGCGACATACGTGCTATACTATGTTTCGGTGACAATTTATTATAGTATGAATAAACATTTTTTTTGTTATAATAACTCACTGCCATTGATACATTAGTGAAAGTATATAGCTGAGGATCCCAGGCTCAATGATAACAATGAAAACAACGTAATGTTGCTCAGTCGACAAGCCTAAGAAGAGGTCGACACGCAAAGTAACACATTAGTGGCTTCCAATATATTGCTGCCATCGCAGGAGTAAAGAAACGCAAGATGTTTTGTTTTATCGAAGAAAAATTGTGCAATTCATTCTACTTGGTGTGTCGACAGGGAAGAAAGAATAAATGGAATGAAACCGCACTCATTATTCCTTTTCCCATTTTTTCCCCAGTGATGAAAGAACAAGGCCACTCGTTCCGAAGCAAGCCGTACCGCTTCAGGGCGTTCAACGGATGCTACGTGATACTCGAAACTGAATGGTCCTGCTTTATCGACCCCTGGACGCGCAAGCTGGAATTCGTAGTCGGACAACACCGAGTGCTCAAGTGAGCGGGAACTTTAGTTTTCTCTTACTGTGCGCATGAATCCGAAACTTTAGCGAAAGCGCAACCCGGTTGTAATCAGCATTTTTAACCTATCATCTCGTTAGCCATCATTATCTGTTTCCCGTTTCGACTGTGATATGCCACGTTCAGACACGTTCAGGAGTACTGCGTTCAATTTGCCTATACCGCATAATACTAATTAAAATAACAGGAAGGAGAAGAAATATTCCTTCGGCAATAAAGACGTTATGAAAGACCCTATGTTCATGGCCCTTGCCCCATAGTTTCCTGGTGTAGTCTATAATCCATGCTTTACGCTAAGTTTGGTAAAAATGAACTGGTCTGCTGAAGCTGTGCCTAGAGTAAGCCACGCATATCTGAAGGGACCGAATTGCTTTCCCTAATTTTGATCGTTATTGTCTTTTTATTTTCTCAAATTCGTTAAGCATGTCAGGAAGAGGTCACACTCTAAGTACTAAATATACATGTATTGGGTTGGCGCTTCGGAAAACCATGATTTGTGAAGTTCTCCAAAAAGAATCTGGTAATAAATTCTGAGATCACGACTTGAGCTTTGACTTGAGATGCTAGCAGTCACACACAATACGTTAGCGAAACGCGTTCGTCGCATGGGAAACGGCACAGTCAGCTTTCCCGCCTTTCCTTTCTCCTTTCGCATTCGTTCCTGTTGTTCACTGTCTCAGTAGATGGGAGCGAGTCGTCACAAAGTATCGATGCTCGTAATCTTCATTGCCCCGCCGCGGTGGCTCAGTGGTTAGGGCGCTCGACTACTGATCCGCAGTTCCCGGGTTCGAACCCGACCGCGGCGGCTGCGTTTTTATGGAGGAAAAACGCTAAGGCGCCCGTGTGCTGTGCGATGTCAGTGCACGTTAAAGATCCCCAGGTGGTCGAAATTATTCCGGAGCCCTCCACTACGGCACCTCTCTCTTCCTTTCTTCTTTCACTCCCTCCTTTATCCCTTCCCTTACGGCGCGGTTCAGGTGTCCAGCGATATATGAGACAGATACTGCGCCATTCCCTTTCCCCAAAAAACCAATTATTATTATTATTATTATTAATCTTCATTCGTGAGCTGGCAGTACACGGTGGTTAAGCCTATACTTTAGTTTAAGTGATGAATATTGTGTTCATCCATGCTCGAATCGTTGAACGCAGGGGTCCCAAGATCCCCAACGTGTTCACGGAGGCATCGCCCGGCGACGTCACCGAGGCGCAGCCCCCCACCGGCGAGGCGCTCAACAACTGCAGGCACATACAGGAGCAGATCAAGGACATCCTCTCGCAGGTGCGTCATAAATGGTCGCTGTCCACGCAAGGTGGCGTGCGTGTGCAGCTTGCGTGTGATGTCGCCATCGGAGAAATTTATCGCTCAGTCTGAAGCTTGGCACTGTGAGCACACCATCTAACAAGGTGAACAGTGGGGGCACTGACCAAGTCAAACGCAAAGGTGTCTGTACAGAAAATAAAGTGTCCGTACCTTGTGTTCACTGGAACACAAGCCATGCATCATGGTATTGAAGAAACGTAACTTAGCGTTGCGTAACCATGCATCATGGGTACGCTGCCGAGTTGGCGTGTCATGCATTTTTTGTTGAAAAGAATAAAATCGTCGAAGGTTTTAACTGAAGGCGCCACAGCCGCGAGTGTCAAGCGATACGGGCAACGAGAGCACTTCATGTAATCGGTGAGGTGAATATGGTTCGCGGAAGGGGCCGCAATCGCGATGCGTAGTCCCATCAAGTCGTCGAGGGATAGCTCGGTCCTTTACGGCCGCGAAGTAGAACGCCATTGTAAAATAATTTTATCTGGTGTTATTAAAACGTCAGTGTCTGATTTGCACATAGGGTGTCGCAGTAGCTGCTGTCCGACCTTTGCGCTCGCATTTAGATCAACCGACCACCGTCACGAAGAAAGGCAGTTAATCGCCGGCGTGCCGAATGAGGCGATTCGAAAAGTGTCATTGTCCTTTAGCTGCAAGCCGTGGAAGAACCTTTTCTCATACTTTCGTTCGAAGGTAAGAGTTCTTAAATAGAATTTTTGTAGCCTCGAGAAAAAAAGGCATCTTTTATCAACTGTACGGAATCCTCTTGCTGCAACTCTCTACTATTAAGTGTGAGATCTACACCTGTTTATATTTCGAAAGAATTTCGTCGAATCTCCACATAAGATATAATATAAAAGAGGACAAACGCGGGGAGAGGGATATTAGCGAGCCGTTAAATAATTGGGTGCATTAAACTTTTTTTTTTGCACTTGAATTGTTTGTTCATGTTAGTTCAATAGCATGTTACACCTGGTGGGCCGCTATGCATCGCTCTAGATATAAAGTTTACCCCTTGTCGTGCCCTCGCAGCCTGTGAAGCCCCGGGAAAGCAACCACCTACGGCAGCGATCCAACAAGAGGCGCAAGGAGCTCGCGTCTTTCGTCAGCACCCTCGTGGACGAAATGGCGCACAAACGCATCGACAAAGGTAACGTTTAGCTGTGACCCCCCCCCCCCCCCCCCCCGCCCTTAGCCCACGTGTCTATGCCACGTGAGAGTCTCCTCTCGGCACAAATGTTGAGAGAGGCTAACGTGTCTTCTGTTCTTATTTCTCAAACACAGGAGAGGAGCAGATACCCGTCGAAGGCTGCACGTGTTCCGTAAGTTCCGTTCTTTATTTGCCTGTTCTCTTCTTACTGTTGCCGCGGTCAGCGCTTTTATACGGTGAACGTCGCCGCATTTACCGCTGTATAAATCCCACATATATATTTTTTTCTTGCTGGCCGTCATTCCGTGTTGTTGAACAGGTTTAGGTGATGCTTTGTCATATGTGCCGTCGTAGTTATCTACGTCAGTTAGACTATTTGGGCAGATGAGCGCAGAATCAACAAGCACATCTGAAATGCCAATGTGAACGTGAGAGAGAGAAACACACTATTACACAGCGACATATTAACCCCTCAAAAACCCCTGGAAACAGAGCACCAGGGTGCGCTGGTCGTTCGGTTGGTCCGCCGCCAGCTCCAGGTAGGGAGGGGGGGGGGGGGGGGGGGTGAAAGAGAGAAAAAGGAGTTCGGAGTGCTACGGGGCACTGAAAAAAAAATACATAGTGCAGAAGGATAGACTTTACTGTGAACGTCATGTTTGCAATGTCCATTCACAACTTGACTGCTGACCCGAAAGACGCGGGTTCGATCCCGATGGAGGCGAAATTTTAGAGGCCCGTGTACTGTGCGATGTCAGTGTACGTTAAAGAACCCCAGGTGGTCCAAATTTCCGGGGCCCTTCACTATGGCGTCCCTCATTTCCTTAGTCGCTTTGGAAGGTTGAACCTCCATAAACCAAACAACTTGACAGGTTCACGGCATCACTTTAGGTTACACCTGCAAGAGTATGCGTAATTTCTTTTCTGCTGCTTGTAAAATGGCACGTTGTGATAATTATGACGCTGCAGGTTGCAGTTTTTAATAGACAACAAGTGAAAATGATGCGATTTGTGACCTGAGTTACGGCAAGATCTTCATTTTTTTTTCTTCACTGCAGGACCAAGGATCTGTGGTAATGGGAGAGATCTCACCGCACCAGGAACTTCACGACTCGGACCCGTCTAGCGAGTCGCCACCAAACATTCAGGAAATTCGATACCAGGAAAACATTGAGAGGTGAGATGTAGACCTGCTTCAACAACGTCGTGTATATCGTAATCGTGCGCTTTTTATTGATCATTCAGAAATCACTTACCGCATTGTTTGCTGGGCAGTAATTTTAGTTGTACGAAAGATTTGAATCTTTAATTTTTGTTTTTCAGACTTTTTGAGCATCTAATAATTTGCTTGTGTGCTACATACTCTGTACGAAGCCTTTTGAGGCTTGAAACTATACGTATACGTATCGTCTGCTACTTGATTTGTAAAGAAAGCTTAGGTCTTTGATGTTGACTAAAAGATTTAATTCAGCAGGGTCGTCTTTTCATAAGACGGATTGTCAAGATTTAATGGCATAAATTTAGAGTTCACATTCAATGCTCGCAGTGGTTGCTGTCGTGAGACCATTGCTAACGCTACTCCTATTGGTCATCATCATTCATAGCAGATGGTGTTCATATTTCATGCACGCGCTCGGAATCGCCACAGTGACGGAAACGTGACGAACTCACGCCGTGCGCGCGTGAACGCAGGTTCTTCGCGAGTCAGCCAAAGACGAACTCGTCCGACGAGCCGGCCGAAATGAAGATCGACAACGTCCAGATTACGCACGAGAATCGTGATGAAGAAGCGTGCAAAGCCACAGGTGAATATTGCGCCATCCTGCGAGACACATACACGCTGTTATTTATGTGATTTCTTTTCTTCAACTATGTGTGTAATTTAATTGGTGACTTGATTGCCCAACGCATATCCTGGAATGTTTTTGTTTTTTCTCTTCGTCATGAACAAGTTAACGAACTATCGCCTTAAGTGTGACCTTATCCCAGCTCACAAACAAGCACGATGGCATTTCCTGCCCTCGTGGGATCTACAGTCTCTAATATACAGCCCAAGAGGTTTGCTTCTAAACCGCATAGTGCAGCTCTCTATCAACACGTGAAGTCCTAACCTTTGCAGGGATCAGTACCATCTCACCATCAAGAGATATGGAAGGCTAACTAAACAAAACGAGCCACACAGCAAGGCCTAGAATCAAACATGCCGGACTGTATATTTTTGACAAATGCTGTTATCAGCTGCGAATTAAGAGCGGCGTTCCGTGATGTATTCCCGCATGTCTGGGGCTTCGTATCGCAATCGCTTCATTAGCTGCTAGCTCTGTCCGCGATACGGCCAGAGCAGGCGTGTTGCACGTAAGGTAGAACGCGGCTCTATTTGCGAACGAATGCCTTTGCATTTCCATCTTTGCTTCCCTCGTAATGCTCTTATTATGTCATCTCAGCTTTAAAGAGTTGCGTTCACAGGTGTAAGCTTCTAGCACAAGGAAAAATAGCCACTGAAAGTTCCCGCAGGTGCACATCGAAGTTTATTTCAGCCACAGACGGTTTGAATAAATAAACAAATGTATGTCAGGCTGTGCAAGATTAAAAGTGGCCAACTGCATGCGTGTATTTGCTTTAAGCAGATGTTCTGTCTAAGGTGCTGGTTCCTGGTGGAACAAGAGGGCAGGAGTGCCACGCGGTGCTCTGCAAGACATTGTTTACCCGCCTAAAAGCCAGAGAATTATGAGGGAAACTTCCTACCTTATTCTAAAGTTCCTTCGGACACTGAACTGGACTTCCAATTGCGAGGGGGAGAGAGAGAGAGAGAGAGAATAAACATTTAATTGCAAAAAAAGAAGACCGGAGCGGATTGTCGGTGGGGTCCTCAGTCCAAGGCTCCAGTGGCTTCCGCCGACGCTTTGGCGATGGCGACTAGCGCCTCCTGGTCTTCCAGGGTGCCGCTGGCCAGCGTCACCTCCCACTGATCCAGCGTTGTGCGGTTTTAAGTGGTTCGGTTTAGCTGAGCATGTCCATGTAATGTGCGTGAATGTCGGAATTTCGCCACACCAAGGACATGCATCTGCGTATAATGTTGTTGTCTAAGTGTCTCTGCGTTGGAGCGAATGTCAACAGAATAATCGCAAGGCTTGCCCCTATTGTAGAATCCAACAACATCAACCTCCACGCTCCGCTCTTTACCCGACGCAGCTTCTCCCGAGTCATCCGAAGGCAAGTCGGCCTCGGACTTCGCGCTCAACGACAGCAACTACGGCAGTGGCGGCGGAAGTGGAGGAAGTGGTGGCAGTGGCAGCGGGGGAAGCGGAGGAAGTGGATCCGGAAGTGGCGGCGGAGGCAGCGGCGGCGGTGGCCGCAGCTCGGACTCCAAGCGAAAGCACTCCTCCGTCACCACGGGCGACTCTGGAAACGAATCCCTGACGGTCAAGGTGCGCAGACTCTATTTTTCTTTTCGCTCCTCAATGACTGAAAATGTTGCTGGTGGGATATTGAAAAACTCCGCTTTTTGTACCGCGGATTTTACTATCTACCATGCATCTATGGATGACCATCTGTGTAAATGTACCGTTTTATGCAAACGTATTCCGTGTTTGTGACTACTTCTGTTTTCCTTCAACATTTATTTTTTCATCGCCCTCTTTTTAAGGACCCCCGCACGAGGATTGAAAGTATTGTGAAATAAATAATGTTTTCATTTTTACGCATCTTAGGGTGACGTTCGCTGCGTATCAAATGTTATCTGATCATATGAAATCAAGCGTGCTTTATAGAGGATTAAAAATTTCCTGTCCAGATCCGTGTATCATCTGGTTCAACATAACCGAATACGGTCGCACATAGAAACTCGTTAAGAAATCATGCCTCAGCAAATACACGCTGCAGGCTTGACAGGAAGAGTCCAAATACGGTCACGCCCTTAGCTTGATGTCACAGTTCCCAATCAGCCTGTACAACATTATAAAGGCGCCATTTGTCTTTCGTTTATTCACGCAGTGACAATAATTTTTTTCAACGTTACAGCGTCACAAGATTAAAACAGTAGTCATCGATGCAGCTGGTTCAGACGACACTAAATCGCCGCACAAAAGAGGCTGGCATATAGATACAATGGTTGTGTTCTTGCCATTCCAACTCCATCATTATCGCCAGGTGCATCAAATAGCAGATCCCAGTGATGACATGCAGCAACTTTGACGTCACTGTCATCTTTGACGTCATTTTCAGGGACGTGGACGTCAGTGTCAGGGACGTCAGGCAGGGTCAATGCGACGAAATTCACAAAGAATAAGAGTTGAACAAATCAGGTACACAGTGAGAATAGAATCTTTTACCGAAGTTTTGAGGCCTCCTTTCGAACACAGGTTGCACGCAGCACGAATACCAGGCATGCCCAGCCAGTTATTACAGGAGTACGGCATCATTTCGTTGCGGAGTATGTTGAGAGAAAGATACACGTGCTAGCATTGAGCGAACCGTAACGAATCGCCCAGAAACGTCCTCACGATGTCTTCGGGCCGTTCCTCACCCTCGCCCGCAGGAGCAGCAGATGCGAGCCAGCAGCAGTGGCAGCAGCCGCAACGGCAGCGCGGGCGGAGGCAGCGCGGATGACAAATATCCGCCCTGTCCGCCGCTCACCGAGGAAGTGCTCCTCCAGCACAACCGACTCGCGCACAAGCACATGAAGCAGCAGCAGCAGCAACAACAACAGCAGCAGCAACAGCAGCAGCCCGTGGGCAGCGCTGCGCCCGACGACTTCTGCGGGAGCGCCGCCAAGGACGGCCACCGGTTCAAGCGCAGTGGCTCCCCACCGGTCAACTCCAGCCTGCACAAGCACAACAAGCCCAGCCGAGAGAGCACGGCCGCTGACGGTGAGCGGGGCCCATTGAGGTTGTCAGAAATAAGGGTTAGTTTGAGCACTCAGGGACGAACCACGTCGTTTTGGAGACTTGGACGGGACATGTCACGCGGATAAGAAATCACCGATGGCCACTTGGGGTAACAAGCGGGCTCCAAGGAAAGGAAACAGAAGTCGGAGCACGCTTTGTCAGGTTGGGACAGAGTCAAATTTATTGAGGTGGAGTGGCTGCAGCAGGAGCGGGAAAGGGCTAAGTGCGAATCGTTGGGAGACCTAGGCCTCTTTCATTCGAATGTATATATAGTAAACATTCTCTGATTTTTTTTCCTTTCAGCTATGAAATGTGATGTAGATCAGAAAAGGGCCTATTTAACACTTCCTTGGTCGAGGACTGACACGTGGCGCCCTCTCTCGCAAATAGGCTCGGCGGTCGGAGGCGCTGCGTCTGCGGCCCCGTTCCCACCGCTGCTGCACGCTGCCGCGTCTCTCGTCAACTCGCAGCCGGACAACGTGGCAGCGTTCGTGCCCAACCTTGCCATACCCACCTACACCTACGTGCCGCTAGGGAGCGCTCAGTCGCCAGCCGGGACGGCGCCTTTCCTCATACCCGGTACGGACCCTTACTTGGGCGGCCATGATGGCCTGTTTGTTCTTTCCATTGGAAACATCCCGAAAGTTTCTTGTGTTGCCAGGCGAGTGTTTGTTGCCGATTGCGGTGGGAAGCGCTATGAATTTGGATTCGTTCATCGTATTTACCGCCCTGCGATCCGCAGTGACAGCCGTGCAAACTAGAAGTGTTTGTCCAAATATTTTTGGGCTTGCTCCCGGTCTCCATATAGAAAGATTCACTTGTTAGCTAAAGGTAAGCCTAGCGGATTTAAAGGGTGACAAGTAAACTCGGACATAGCTGAAAAATAAAAGTTCTCTCGAAACGCTAAGGCGCCTGTGTGCTGTGCGATGTCAATGCACGTGAAAGATCCCCAGGTGGTCGAAATTATTCCGGAGCCCTCAACTACGGCATCTTTTTCTTCCTTTCTTCTTTCACTCCCTTCCTTATCCCTTCCTTTACGTTGCAGCTCAGATGTCCGCCGAGTTGTGAGACAGATACTGCGCCATTTACCCTTATCAAAAACCAATTTTCGTTTTAATTTCTCTCTTTCTCGCGGATGATGCACATAATCGTGGCGGATTTGTTATGCAAATAGACAGCAAATTAATGAATGCTTCCGCCGACGCAGCTTACGGTTTCATGATACTACTCAGTTTGAAATGCCGTGTTGTAGAGTTTCAGTGTTCACGGTCAGTAGTGAGCTATAAAAAAAACTGTATTAGACGTTACGAGTTATAAATTTTATTCAACCTCCGTAAGCGCCGTTCCGGCGAACTCACTAGATGTCCTGGAAAGCTTACCGTCATGCGTTGTGTCGGAATTCTATTCGCCCCCGCAGTGATGTACGTCGGCGGCGTGCCGCTGTACCCCTCGCTGCCGACGGGCGATGGGCCGCAGTCCAAGGGCATGTGGCAGTGCGGCGCCCTGCCGCTCATGCCGCTCTGGCAGCAGCCACCCGTCGGCGGTGGAGCGGCAGGCGGACGGGAGGCCGCCATGGCGGACGCCAAGACTCCCGGCGCCCCCACCGGCGCCTCCACGGACAAGATCTCTGACGACGCGCTGAGGAAGGTGAGTCAGCGCAGCTTTAAAATCTTCGCTTACCGTCTTCCGGTCCCAGTACGGCGGAACTTGGGCGCAGGACGGCCTCGCTGACGTTTCTACAAATGCAGGGGCCCTGCATTCGCTCTCCTGTGAACAGTGTGGATCTGTCAATAGGCGCGAGAAATAGAACGATCGTTTCGTTGTGGTGCACTCCACCCGTTTAATACCAGTCACATAGATTAATATCGTGAATGCAGTTTTAAAAGGAGCACAGTGGCGTGGGCCTTTAACAACACTGCGCTCGTACTCTCCAGGATGCGTCAGCTTGATGACGGCGCCCATGGCTGCACGAATGCAGACGAGGAGCAGCAGAGGGTACATGATGGCCTGTGAATACCCCCAACATTGATTTCCTTAGGTTTATCACACCGTACCCCCCGCCCCTTCTATTTTTTATAGCGACAGCTGTTAAACGCCCGTTCCTCGGCTTCGCGTCGTAGTAGTAGTATACGTCGTAGTAGTCGGCGCAACCGGTAGGTGCACTGCCATGGGAACCACTAGGAATGTGGATACCTTGGAAAGAGGAGGGTATGTCGAGAGCGTAGGAGGCGTAACCGGAGGGCGGTTGCCACAGGAATCGTCCTGAAGGTGGTTACCGTGGAAGGAGGAAGGTGTAGGGAAAGCGTAGAAATGGTGGGCGATTAGCGCATGCAGGAGCCATCGGTAAGGTTGCTGCCGTGAAGGAGGAGGGAGAGTATGGCACAGCAGGGGTATGCAGTACGGTCGATCTGCGGCGGCTGCTGCGAAACGCGCCGCCCGAGCAGAGGGTCATCGGTGAAGCCGCCCCTCTTGAACGGTTTAATGGAGAGGAAAACCAGTCGAGTGCTCTAGAACTACACGGCTGTAGAACTGCTCTCATACTCTTCACCTCAATATATCGTGAAATGAAAATATCTCAACAGCTGTCGCTGAATCTCGCGTTACTCATATGGTAACCATCCACTCCCTCTTTTTGTCTCTTAGTTAAAAAAATGCACATCCACTGTCACCCATTCATTTCTTATCACGAATACGCCAGCAGTCCGTTGTTACTGAAGCAATAACCTGATAGCACAAACTGGGGACAAAATAGCGAAAGGGAAGTTCTAGTCCAGTGACGGTTAACGTTTCGACAGGACGACTTGTCTTGGCCTCAGAGATTGGCCTATACGTTGCTCAGCGCGCTGAAGTTTTCCTCTCACTCATTGTTCAAGTGCTGTCAAGAGTTCCATCTTCCCTGCTCTCCATCTACCGTGGGGCTATTACGTATACGTGACAAAACCAAATGCTCGATAGTACGATGATCTCACGCCCGAGACAGGAAGAAGCGTGCCTATAGAAAACTCACGCCTCTTCTTCTTTGTCCAGCCGCTGCAAGAGTCGGCCGACAAGGCGGGCTGTCCGTCGACCACCTCGGGTCTCAAAGACGGCCCCGGAGGCGGCGGCGGCGTAGCGGAACCCGACCTGGACGGCGGCCCAACGCGAGCCTTCAAGCAGTACGCGACCAAGTTCAGCGGTCCAGGCGGCGCCCTCGGCGCGGGGGCCAAGGCGAACGCCGACGTGGAAGATCGGCGCCACAGCCAGAGCACCGACAAAGACACGCACCAGGATGACTCCGTCTCGCTCTCCTTCGAGTCGTCGTTCTTCGAGAAGTCCGAGAACTCGGAGAGCCAGTTCTCTTCCGAAAAGTCCTCTGAGGTAGGCAGCCGTTGTGTGTTTGTCCTTTGTTTGAAAGGAAGGAGCGGACTTGCTCGGACGTGTATAGAACAACCCGCGATCTGTCTGGGTAACGGAGTGGATACCAAAGGAAGTAAACAGTAGTCAATGTTGCACGGTTGAGGCTAGGGAATTCCGAAGTAAAGTTGTCAGCAGCTGATGCAGGGCACAGATAATGGAATACGGGGAGCTAGAGGCTTTGTTGTGTGGTAGGGTTAATTCGGTTTTCGACAGGAAGACAGTTCCTGCGCCTTATCTTCGCGGCTCCTCTGCAGTCTATGATGCTTGGCAGGCGGTTGCCGTTCCAGGCATTACATGGCTGATAGAGGTAAACTGCTCACACCCTGTCATGTTCAAGCAGGGGCAGGGCCTTATACTTGTGGCTGTGAGATACACGAATAGGGCACGAGGCTGAAGTATTTGTAGCTTTTGTCTCATTGAAATCTTTTAGCTTCTCACATTTTGTTTTGCGTGACGAAAATCCCACGAGCAACCACTCGCCGAAGCAGTTGCAGCGTACATTGGCAGAATATTCCAACGTACATTCTCTCGTATTAACTGTACGTATCTAAGATGTATGGTGTTTGCTCCTACATGACTTTTGCAACCGTTGCCATCATCATCATCAGCCTCAATATGCCCACTGCACGGCAAAGGCCTCTCATTTGTCTCTTTAATCAACCCTCTCTCTTGCCAGTTGCGCCCACCCTATGCCTGCAAATTTCTTAAGCTCATCCGCCCACCTAACCTTCTGCCGCCCCCTACTAGGCTTGCCTTCTCTTGGGATCCACTCCGTTTCCCTTAATAAGGACCAGCGGTTATCTTGCCTTCGCATTACGTGAATATTAACCGTGATCCATGGCATGCGACGCTCAAACACCCGCAGCCGCAACTGTCTCCTTCATGCGGCTTCCAGTGCACTTTCCACTCCCCGCGGTGTCTTCGCATAGCGTGAAATAATGAAGATAAGCGCATCTTTATTCGGTAAATCGGGACAGGTTAAATAACTCCTCTTGGCTTCAGCCATCTGAACATGTGCAACAAGTGTGCATGGTCAAGATAATTTGGATTAAGCAGTGGCCAGCTCTCCCTGAAGGCGCGTTTTCTTCATAACTTGCGAGTCAAGGACATAACAGTGTTATTTCGATGTGCCCGAAACAGGCCGTTGTTAGAATGCTGACCTCGAGACCGCAGGTTCGGCTCCTTTCCCCGGTGACTGCGTAAAATAAGACACACAGAAATAATTTGATGTTCTGGAGAGTTTAAATTTCCCAGGAAACATTTCACTCTACGGTGTCCCTGTATCACACCTACTTCTTCAGGACCGTTTAATCATGATATAAGCCAATCGTTTTGATACCTCAGCATACTTCAGATCTTCTTTGGCAACTTTGCTGTGAGTTACATCTCTGCGTGCACCACCGCTGTGTTACCGTTCAACATAACAATAAACTGAAACTTGTATAAAAAAGATAGCGCAAAAAAGACGAGCACGGGAGGAAGACACCACAGACACGAACGCTACTAGTTGTTAGTAGCGTTCGTGTTTGTGGTGTCAGTAGCGTTCGTGTCTGTGGTGTCTTCCTCCTGTGGTCGTCTCTTTTGCGCTGCATTTTTATTAAAGTATATGTCACCAACTAGCCCAGCAAGGTGTTTTATTGAATAAACTGAAAATGGAATTATATCACAGCGCCACACATGCACATAAAAAAAATCATATCTATGGCTATCCTGAAACGCACGTATGCGCATAACAATAAGCAGAGCGCGCTAGTGCGTTTTGACTCCCTTCACCAATGCGCGCCTAAAACTGGAAGCTTGCACGTGCGAGAGCATCGCTGATACGGTCCTGCATAAATACTGCATGTTTCTTACTGCTGTAAGGACTTGCCTTGAAGAAGAAGGAAAAAGGAGAGGGCTTACTTCTGTCTTCGTCTTTGCGTTGGCATTGTAGCGAGAAGATAGAAGATCACGCAGATAGTACGAAATGTTTACCATAGTAATGGCGAGGTCAGCACCGACGGCGGAGGACCTGTTCTGTGGCGTAGACTCTTGCTGCGAAATGATGCCTATGTAGACAGAGTGATGCCAACTGTTGTCTCTGCTCTTCCCTCAGGACACGGACTCCGAGATGAAGGAACGCCGGCGCAAGCAGCCCACGCGGGCGGCGCTGCGCGAGCCGCACTGGACAGAGGGCGTCTCGCTGACGGCCGACCTGGTCTACCGGTACCAACTGCGCGCACCTGACGTGGCCGACGTGCTGCGCAGCGACAGGGACAAGCTGCAGCGCCTGCAGCAGCCGAGGCTCGTCAACGAGCAGCTCTCGGTGCTCCAGCTGGAGCTGGAGGACGCGCTCGACGAAGAGGACGAGCCCATGGCCAAGGACCACGGCTCTTCGGCCTCGGCCGCCGGCGCGGCGGTGGGGGACTCGCCCGAGGCACACAGCATGCACGCGGACGCCGCGGCCGCGGCAGCACAGAGCTACGCCATGTACGCCATGGAGGAGGACGACCTCACACAAGTACGCATACATGCAGGAGCAAATGATCTTCCTGGCGCGGTCGAAATAAGCCTTGTTGTTTAGCCCTGTACCGCGCAAGCAGTGGAAATGTCAGAAGTTATGAGCTTCGTTATTACTCTCGCCTCCATAGCAGAAACGCACAAAAGAAAAGGTCTAAACGTCTACTCTGCGGCCCTTACTTAAGCTACGAGTTTTTATTAACGTAAAGGGAGAGTGCTACACGTCCCCCGCGTAAAGTGTGCATAGAAGATAAAACGGTTGTCTGAACAGGGGTGTGCTCGGGCATCTCTTGCGACTTTAAAGCGGAAGTAATTTCCGTTCCTTGAGGCAATCGACTTTGTTCTTCTACCTGCCATCCCTCTTTTACGTGAGCATTCTTTGATCCAAATGTGCAGAATAACATTAAACAGGGAGACTGAACAGCACGCACATTTCAGTCAGCTGAGCCAAATTTGAATTCGCCCCTGATAACAATATACGTGCACGTCAAAGGCCACATGGGTAACACCAGCCAGATATTTAGAAACGCACACTGCATGCATATCGACGTAAGTAGGAGGGTAGTTTATGAATAATGTTTCAAAAGAACTTGAAGCAGTTGAATATGAGTCAGTAACCGGCTAAGGAGGAAAAGGTAGCCTCGATAGCATAAAGAAGCTTCTGTGACCAATTGGTGCTTTAATGCGCTTTTAGTATCGGTTGCAGCGCTTTTTTTTCATTTTTACTTCCGCCGGTGTCCACCCACTCGATCAACACAACATAAAATTTTCTGTCATCATAAAAAGCATTTTGCAGTATTTTTGGCCATGAACTTGCAGTGGCAACACAAATTTTTGTACTGACACCAGGATTTAATGTAGTATTGTGCTTTCTCTTGCCGTAACGACACCACATAAAATGCTACAATATTATAAGAAAATTTGTCGTTACGACAGAAGGACAAAACATTCGGTCTTATTTTTGGTACGCTTCTGGCTTTTCTTTTTCAACTTTTCGTTTTGTTTTTTGTTTTCGACGGCACCCAGTGCTAAATCATTCAATGTCGGCACGCAGGAGATGGAAGAGAAGGAAGGCCGCATCCTGCTCTCCATCGACTCCGACTTCTGATCCCACCACTGGCCCGATCGCGCAATGGCTCTGCCGTCGGACAGACGAGGGGCAGCGTAGGCGGCTCCCGCTCCTCACACCGCGCACAAGCGTATACGCACGGCCCGCGGACGGAAAGAGGGTGTGATTGCTCGCCGCCCGCGAACCGTGCTGTGCTCCCAAAGTGCGACTGCGCACATGTTCATCACAATTGTGTACGTTTCTCCGTATCCCCACCCCCCATCTTCTCTGGTGAATAAAGCGAGCCTTCAGGCCGGGCGCAAGAGCGCCTTCATTTGGGCCTGGCATCGTTCCTATGGCTCTCATATTTAAACTGAAGTTTGTCTGCATCGGTAGATCACCGCGTACCAACGAGAAAAACGTTGCTTTAACTGATAACGGAGCTTTCATGTGCTGGGCAGGGTAAAACAAAAAAAAAAACGAAATACAAGTGTCGCCAGCCCTGGCTTGTTATGTCGTGACCAGAGGTGGGCATTTGACCTCAAAAATCTGGACCTCACCTCAACCTCAAAAAGAATTTGCCAACCTCACTTAACATCATCCTCATCAGTTGAGGTTGAGGTCTCCTTAGACGCCCTCACCTCACTTTTGCTGAGGCCACTGCTGACCTCACTCAACCTCGCCTCAACCTCAAATTGCGAGGTTCAAGTCGGCTGCTCGACCTCAGAAAACAAACGAAAAACAAAACAAAAAGAGATTAAGAAGTTTTTCAGTTAAAAACAATTCTGAGGATCCTGTGAGACAGGAAAGCCAAAATTATGATGGTATTATTTAATAAGGTGTGTACAGACACTATTGATGTGCACGGAATAGAAGCCTATAATCTGGGATGAACCCTCGGAGAGTATATGCCCTGCGGGAAGGGGTGTCGCATAAGCGGTTACCACCAGTACGTCGGTGAGTACTTTATATGTGTCAATATTTGGCAACCTGCTTCGTGTATACTTGTTCGTATTGGAAGCCTCTCGCTTATTCACGCACGAACCGGCAATTGACAAACACAGCCCTTCTACACCATCTGCCAGAAATCGGGAGGAGGGGGGCAGGTATTCACGATACTCTTTTCATGCTTGAGAATAGTTATCGAATTTAACAAACTGGTCGTCGATGTACTTTCCAATGCGACGGCTATGCAGATGCATATCAGTATATTTAGATTTTCTAGCTCTATCCGGCATAGCGAGAATGCTCTTTTCAGTCATCTGTATGTTGCCTTCGAAAACACTTAACAAGCTGCGACTATAGTACACTAACAGAGGCACGTTGTATTTATGTCTGTGTATAATCGAGCGGCTTCTTTTATTAATGAGAAAGCATTAGATGGCCCACTTGCAAGGTCATATCCGCAAAAAAATGTCCGCAAGAAACGGCGCCATGCGACGTCACGAGCCGACGAGTCACGCGACGAAGATAATGACGTCACATAATTAAATAATGCTAGTTAATATAGGTAACGCTAATACAAATTAGTATAATTAGTGGTGGCATCTTGTGAGTGTGACGACATACCAGGTCACGTGACAGCGATGTAAAGTGCCATCAAACCTAGTCACGTGACGACGCTGTAATATGACATCACACCTACTCACGTCACAACGATGTACTTTCTCGTCATACCAGGCCCCCATCCAACCCCCTTCCACCACCAGTTCAAGATCTATATGGATCCCAAATTACCACACGTGTGCGCATGACGCATTACAAAGAGTCCCCACAACCCGGTCCACATTAATGACATTCGGATTGTCCAGCAGGTAAACGCTCCAGTTCTGATGTATGACATACTTCAGAGATCATGCAACGAGACATGCCTTCGACTCTCGAGGTGATGGCGATGATGATGACGCTAAATGTGTACCCTTATTAGCCTGGGGAAGTCTGATATACTGATACCAAATTAAAAGTTTCCAGAAAATTGATTAAATATTGTACATTACCCAGCAACCAAAGTCAATTACTGTGCGGGAAAATAGGAATACCTGCAGCTAATAATTAAGGATGATGTTGATGTTCTGGGAGGTCAAGACCCTCTCCCGTTTCCGCCACTTCGCCCCTGGTGGCGATGGTAACGGTTTCGAAATCCTGGGAATTCTTCGATGACTCGGTGAACCCGTGGCATTTTGAAAGGAAGGGCTAGATTATGTCTTCGAACACTGTGCCAACTATTAAAATCACACGGGCCAAAACAACTGGAATAGAGTGGGCAGCGTGAACCGCTCTCTCTGTCAAGAGCACCATGGCTCTCCACTCAAACTTCCCCGTAGCAAAATCTTTTACCGATCCCCCAACCCCGGGGAAAAAGATTAAAAATAACACCTAAGTACTCATACGCCTCAACAGAATTCTGGGTACCATTTCGTCAACCAGTCTGAGAGAAGCTGCTTTAAGTCAATTACTTGTTTTCCTTCAAAACTGAACTAATCAATTGTACGCCAGCATCCTCGGTGCTTTTTACTCACGAGCTCCGCGCGAGCATTCTGCGAAGCCGTTTAAAATGAAATATGGGTCTCTGCAAAATAGTTAAAGGAAATATAACGTGTAGTGGATGGTCGTCTGCAAGGCAGGCCGCCAACCTGATCTCATACGAGAAAAGAAAAAAAGAGAGAATGATTAGAAACATACAAACAAAAATTGCACACTAAAAAGAGAAGCGAACAACAGTGTGCCCCATTAAACGTCATATTAGAAGGTATGAAACAGCGACTAAGCAGCACAGCGCAAGCAGGCAATCTGTTCCACTCACACATCTTCATTAAAAAAAGGAAAAGTAATCAGCTACCACATCAGCACATATTCATTATAGTTTTGCATTTTTTCGCCGCTGCAGCACCGCTATATATGCTGGTACGTTCGCCTCGTGTTGCGGTGTTTCGGCATAATAAGCGAATTTCCGAGAAAGAACAAGGAACCGGAGACCAAAAGAGAGGTTATTCCGAAGGATAAAAAAGTGAAATTATATTTGCACATGCTTGCATTACGGAACGGGAATATACAGAATTAGTGTGAGATTCGAAAAGAGAAGTCACAGATCAAAAGCTTCGACGGTGTTATGAAGGTTTTTCTGGCTTCTTGCTTTTTTAATCAAATCCGCAGGTGTCGTTGGTAGGAACCACCTGAATCGCATTCTCTCGACAGTGCCGACCACTCCAATTTCTGTTAAGTCAGCTTGTAATGTACAGCAGGATCGCTTTATTCGACTGCAAGGCAAGAGCCATGACATCAGCGCCGGCAACGAGCATGAACACGAAGCAGTCTTGCTTGGGGGCATCCGCGATGCAAATAATTTATCGAGTGCTTGCTGGACTGAAATTGTTTGTTTGCGGCATCAAACAAAGCTACCGCGGGTCAACGTGAGTTAAGTTGTTTGCGCGCTCCCGGGAGTTTGAGCCGACCGGCAGGCAGCCGGGTGCTACGCCAGCGGGGCAAGGGGGAGGGAGAGTGGCGTGCTGTGACAGTAACACTCCTTCCGGGAAGACCAGAGAGGGTGCGTCTTCCTGTAGGCTCGGACTGAACGGACATTACGGCGCAGCCCCGGAAGCTTAGAGGGAACTGTGGCATCCTGTTTTCCAGACAGGGGAAACCGAACACCTTGCAAGCGTCATTGCATGAACACTGCGGTGATGCGCTGCAACTCCGCTTCGGAAGCGGCACTCGTCGGAGTAAGACGTGGCAACTGCAAAAAGTCTGGCCCTCAAAATTTCGACCTCACTGAATGACGACTCACTCAACATCAAACTCACGCGTGAGTTTGAGGCCTGATTTGCTGGCCTCACTGACAGAATTTCGAGCCGTCGCCGACCTCACCTCAACGTCACCTCACGACGTATGGTTGAGGTCATTTAGGTTGAAGTCGAAGCCTCATGAGGTTGCCCACCTCTGGTCGTGACACGGAAACCCCGGCATGTCCGGTGCTGATTGGTCGAGAGAGGTCATGTCAGTTGACGACTTCATTCCAACCTGCCCTGATGGACCACCTGACTGGCCTAGGGAGGCCACGTGACCTTGTGACATCGTGAAAGCCTGCCATGATGAGCCACCCAGATTAGTCGAGAGAGGTCACGCGACATTGTGACGTCATCACACCCTGCCCACTGGCTAGATAGAGACTCAAAATAAAAAATGAGAAAAAATGTGATATTGCAAACGCCGGCGCCGTCACAGCAAAGCGGGTACCTGCTACTGCAGCTTGCAAATGCAAATGCAAATCGGTTTTTCTGTCCGAATATGGCGGATGATTGACTGACAGAAATGAGACAGAGACACACAGGAGCTGCCGCAAAAGTGAAATTTAATGCTATCGCATTCCTCTGACTTAATGCAGGGTAGGTTATGGTTGGCTAACGAGCAATGTGGGAAAAGAAAAGTTATAAGGATCCGTTTAACTGAAGCGAACGAAGAGTGCAACGCGTACGTGAACTGACGCATACTGCCGCCCAATTCTGAGGAGGCCTCATAACCGAGCAATGGAGAAAAATTGTTCACGGCTCATGAGTTCGAAAATCCTACCAAATACAGGTGGTCAAGTGCAGCTGAAGCTCAACCCTTGTGAACTCTAAGCAGCAAATGGTCCCGTAACGTGTACATGCGTCTCAGAAAGGATTGTCCGCGTTTGCTATGACCAAAACTAGTTATTGTTTGTGCATACTATGTTAAGTGAAATGCAGCAAAGCAAGGTTGCTTCACGTCTTAACCAGCCTAACAGGGGAGAAATCTGCAGAGCAGGGTCCGGGTACACTATTTCTTTTACTAGTGGTGCCCCACCGTGGGGACCTCAACGTTGGGCCAGCAGAGCTGTACCAGTTTCCCGTATTAAAGCGTCAGCAGTATTAGCCTAAAGTCAGGCCGACTCAAGAACGAAGCAGCAGATGCCAGGGCTCAAAGGAGGCCCTCCAGCTAATGGCATCGACCGATCTTCATGTCGCCGCGGTTAATTCTGTTAAGTCGTGGTTATTCCTCATTCATCTGCCATCCCTTGGGATTTCACGTTAACAAGTCCAAAGGGATCGGTCAAGGGAGAGAGAGGGAAAATCAGTCGACGCCATTGGGTGGAAGGGCTCCATTGAGGGGCACTTGCCGCTTCGTACTTGAGTTGTATGAGACTATAGTTCCACGTTACACGTTGTCCTCAGTGCCGCGGACCTGTGCACACGCCCCGATTCCCCAAGCGTAGAAAAACTCAGAGAAAAAAAGATAGACAACGACATACATACTATGTAGAGTCGTGAGCAAAAGTAATAGTACCCCCCCCCCCCTCCATACACACGCCCTTCCCCTTGTTTTCCATAGGTCGTCGCTCTGCATATGAGGACGTCCCCTGACGAAGCCATCACGCTGTCGAGACCGACATAGTGCGCCGGTCTAAACGGCAGGGGGGCTTCGTCTAGCGGCGTCCCTATGCAGAGCGGTAGGCTTCGGGACACGAGGAGGGGAGGGGGGGGGGGGGGGGGCGCTTACTTTTGGCCCCGACAGTACAAAGCTGCCGGCTCGGGAACACAGCCACACTCCCCTGATCTCCGACCTTGACACCTGCAAGGGCCATTTGAGCAAGGTGTATCTATGGCTTCCTGATAAGCATCTGTCAGGGAAGGATTGAAGAACTAAAGTGGGCGGGCAGTGGAAAAAGCAACAGCTAAACGTTTACTGTGGGAAAAAATGTTTTGGCAACGCAAGCTGAAGAACTTCGCTGTGCAGAGAAGCCGAACCCTGCCCGCCCTCTTCTTCCTTCATCGGTTCTTACGTTACACTAAGAACGTGAATGGCTGCCTTTTTTCTAGTAATCTACTATGTAGAATCACCCAGATGAAATGTCACGTTCTAATCCTCCAGTCACCTTTATTTAATATAAGTGCTTTCAGTGAAAATGGGTCTTTCACGTATCGCGATTGCAGCACGAACCACGAAATGAGCAATGCTTCCCTGCGAGCTGCAAGCTTATCTAAGTGCCATATGAGATCAGTTTCTCGTTTGCTGAAACACAGTATCCTTCCTGTGATATGCTGCGCTCTCCTGTTATCTTTAATACTGTCCCTAGTTGCTGAAAAAAAAAATTCTGAACAAACTACTTTGTAATCAAGAGGCACTATTCGGCAAAACAAGTAGCCTTGGAAGTAATAAAAACAGCACTTTAAAAATTACAAAACACGAGGTTGTAGTGTAGCTCAGTTCCCGCCACAATGTGCCTGAAAAACTAGCACCGAAACCCAGCTTGCTTCCTCTTTTCTTACTTCATTCCCCTTTCGCCTTGCCCTTTTATATCCCTTTTTTCCACCCCCCCCCTCCCTGTAATATAGCCAACCGGAAAAGCTCTTCTGCTCAAGACCCCTGGCTTTCCTCTCCTTCCTTCTTTACAAAGCAACCGGATAAAGAGCAACGGAGCAAACACAGCCATAAGTTACGGAAGACGCACCACTTCGCCAATAACTATGGAAGAGGGTGTTATACAAAAAGTCTCGCGAAGACATATACACACGCCAACGTGCATCCGCTTAATGTGGCACGTGGCGGGGACCGAGTATTTTGGTAACGCGAAGCGGGCGCGCGTCCAAGCAACGGCGGCGAACACGGCGGCGTAGAAGCTCTCGAGGGCTGGTCACACCGAGGACATTTGATGAGCGGCTGCTGCTGCGCCGTCGAGTGCGGGGAGCCGAAGGAGGTACCGTTCTCGTGCACTCTCTGTATCCATTCCTTCTTATCACGCGCTGAACTATACGCTGTGAGTCAACGTCACGCAGGCTGCGGACTTTCAGTTTTAGCAGGGCGGAACGCGGAAGTTTGACGTGCAGGTTTACTCGGTTTTAAATCACGGGCCGCAGTCTTATAATAACCTAGAAAAGTAAGTGCGGCATTGCGTACCTGCTTAATGGGCTCATGCATAGTTTTCGCATCCGCTGCCGGCACTTCACTCGTCCGGTGTGCGCGTATCTATTGCTGAAACTCTTCGGAGCGAACGTTTTGCACTCGGCCTGATTCCGGTTCCCTTCTGTAAGTAAACAGTACAGACCGAATGAGTGTTTCCACTAGGCGTCCTCTGCGCCAGTTTCGACCTACTGTTTTGTTTTCAGAACCATAAAAAGTGTAGGGTATTCGTAAAAGGAGACCGTGGGTGCAATTCGTGCATTTGCGCGAAGATACTGCTTTTTGTATATCATCATACACGTGCGCTTTGAATAAAAAAATTCTGGAAGTCAGTGCTACGACCTTGTTCGTGCCTTCTCCCGTGTCTTTTCTGCGCTGTGCAGTCACCGCGATAGGAAGTAAATTGTTACGATTGGTGGCCCTTAAATTCTGGGTTGGATATTTGGCTTCGAGACTTGAAGCGGGGCGAAGGGACAAGTTCAGTGAGCAGGTATGACCGGGTCTAGGTCAAGGGCTGCAGCGTTGGCGCTTGGCTCGGCACCAGAAACTGTCGGCGCGCTTTTTGCCTGAGTTCTTGCGCCTACGCTTACATGGTCTCTGCAGCGAATGGCAGAACTTTGCGTTTGTTTCTGCATCTCTTGTGCGAAGCTGCGCTCCTGTCCTCATTCGAGTTCTCTCCTGTATGCAAACAGCTGGGAACGAATAAATGTTTTCCTTTAGCGCCCTCTGAAAACCTTAGAGATCCTTTCCTTATTCATTTACAGAAATTAAAGAAAAAAAACTTGGAGCCCTTCTTAATTGCGCTATTAAAGAACATTCGATAGGATTAGGTATAATTTTCTCGAATGTTCTCTAATGTCTAATGAGTGTCTAATATTCTTCTTGCGATTTTCCCGCCAAAACTCCGCTAGGAACCGGTTCGATTGCCCTTATATGGTAAGCATGAGTAATCACTAATCACCTTCTAGAGTGTTCCTGTACCCTCCACTGGATCAACCCATGAGATTATGTTAATCCGACCCACTAATAAACCTTAATCTATTTCATGGGGTGGGCCAGCTTCTAAATTTTGGGGGTCCTTACATTTTCAACTTTGGTGGTGCCCTATGAGTGGTCCACAGGAGGTCACGTGGTGATGACGACGCCACGACCCTGTCAATCGCATTCGTAGATCGCTGGGAGTCTTCATACCCTTACTGGCGCAGTAGTGCAGTGATTAAGCGATGCGAAATTGTCCCGGCAGATGGCTGTCTCAAACACAGCCACCGGTGGGGCTTGTCCATGCCGTTCTTCTCGAGTCCCCGTAAGGCTCATGCGCAACGCCACGATCGGCTGGTGGCAACTGCACTGAATCGGCAATGGTAGGGAGCTTTCTCACAATCCGGTGGGCAAGTTATGATGACATCATAAGGTCACATGACATCCCTCTTTCGACCAATCAAGAATTTCGTTGGGAATTTCAAATTTCGCAGGGCTCTCTGATGGCGTTATAAGGGTCAAGTGACTCCAATTGACCAATCAGAGAATTTGTTACAAGGAAGCAGGAAACTTCATGACGGTAGCCTAAATGGTACCGCCTTAATAAATGATAATGAATGGAGGTCTTTAAACGTCCTTAAAACTCAACTGCTAGTCGCAATTTGAGTCAGCCATGAATCGCCCGTCGAATTGTCAACCAGCACATGCCTGGTGGCCGTCTATGGGTGCCGTTTGGGGCGTTCACGCCGTTTGCCATGGCAACGGGCACGCGCAACTTTAATGCGCGGGCCACGCACCTCGTGGCCCGCTCCAAACGAAGACACGTCCTTTGTGGCTTCAGCATTCCTCCTTCAAGCAACGAGAGAAGCACTTTGCAACGCTGTCCCGCAGGGAGCAGCAAATTCGGGAGAGGGCACGGAGTTCGGGCAAGGTTTGCCCGCGCCGTTCTACACCACTGAGGGGCGTCCGTTCAGTGCGATAGTTTAGCGGCCTTGTCTGACAAAGCTGCAATGCTTTGCATTGCACTCTTAGGGTATCTTAACAGTCGCCAAACTTTTCTGCCTCAATATATCGCCAAATAATGCTGCACTCAAATTTCGTATTGGGGAGTACCGTAATCGTCGGTCATTTTTTTTTTAAATGGTCACATAGGTGAGTTATTTAGTTCTCACTTTCTTTAATAAAAATTTAATTTCGTAGGGTAAAATTCATAGCGCAAAAAAAGACAGGGACACAGAAAGACGACACCACAGAGCGGTCTGTGGTGTCGTCTTTCCGTGTCCCTGTCTTTTTTGCGCTATGAATTCTACCCTTAAAATGTACCAACAAGCCCAAGTATCTACCTTTCTGAATTTTAATTTCGTGCTTCTTAAAAATGGAGCTTATTGACTTTGAAAGCGCTGACACGGCTTTCGAATGCATCTAAACGTTTGTTTTTGCCGTCATCAGAATTAGTCATAACCCACTATTATCAGTATGGCGTGGTATGGTATGGTATGGTATGGTATGGTATGGTATGGTATGGTATGGTATGGTATGGTATGGTATGGTATGGTATGGTAGGTTTAACGTCCCGAAGTGGCACGCGGACTATGAGGGACGCCATAGTGGTGGACTCCGGGTTAGTTACATGATCATCATCATCATCAACAACCTGATTATGTCCACTGCAACGCAAAGCCCTCTCCCGTGTCTCTCCAATTAACCCTGTGCTGTGCCAGCTGCGGCCAACCTCTCCCCGCAAACTTTAGACCACCTGGGATTTAACGTGCACTATCATCGCACAGTCGCAATAGCACTATTCCACTACGACGGACACCCACCATCAACAATGTCATAGCAGAAAACGTTGGCATTGAGCGAAAAAAAGATACCGGTAAATATGCTTCATTGTAGTCCGGTTACTGGCAAAATAACGGGCTGTATCGCACACTGTACTGCTGCTAAAAAAAATAGTTTAAAATGACTAACCTGCGTTGTAGTTCCGTCTATTCTTCCCACATTAACGAATATACCACTTCATCTTCTTCAAAAATTCACCTGTGTCACTTACTCTACACGAAGCGAAACGGTTTTACCAAGCATCAGCCAGGTAGACAAACAACGTTTACTATTTAACTGAGCAAATCAGGGACTCGTTAGTTACAACCTCCAAAGAAGCCACCCCTCAGTCGATCCGAGGAAGGCATTCAATAAGCGTCGTCTTTTTACTATTAGAAGCTGTTTATTTTCTTTTATTTAGTAGATAGTAAAATAAACAAAAAAAGAACCACACATATTGGGTAAAACCCGTAGCCGCGGTCGTCTTGCACTGTGTACAGTTCGTTACTCGTACAATTACGAAGGTGGCTTCTTTCCCAATATTTCACATTTTATTTGGTCACGATGAGGCGTTTACCTGGACTAACGAGCACAAGCCCGCGAATATACCTAAAGCGCTGGCTTTAGACGAACACGTGAAAAGCCCGTGCTCGTCACATGTGCATCGGAAAACGCCAACTTGTTTACGCAGACCTCGCCAACCAGGCGTGGCGGCCGACTGCCGATCGCGCCCGCGGCCTAGTGACAGGGGCAAATCAAGCCACGTGCACAGACAATTGGAAATGCACCGGAGGCGGTAGCGAAGCCGGCAGTCACGCATGCGTCGCACAAAGGGCTATCGTGTGTTCCTCTCTTGCGCAATAAGTGGCGCTGCCAACACGCGAGCTGGCTCCTTTTTGTTGTTTGCTTTTTTTATTCGTGGTTTTCGCGCCAACTGAAACACGAGACCTTGCGATAAAAAGAATATCGAGCGTGGAAAGAAAATTGTACTAACTACATCAAAATAACCCGGCGTGGTTAACTATTCGTGGCTTTAAGTGACCGCGGAACCGATGATGCTTTACTTTAGTCTTCGTTATGGCAATGCGCTGCATTCTGTTTGGTATATTTCTTGTGACTTTGCACTGTCGCAGTTGCTAGCTGCTTTGCTGCTTATTTCATTTATTTGCAGGTACCAGCAGTCCTACAAGGACCGCGATAGGGGTAGAAAACAGAAAACAACATCGAAAATACAAATTGGAGAAAACAGTGGCGTGAATGATATTTATCACGACCACAAACAGATTGATAATGTCAATATTTGATTTCTTTTGTCGTAGGTAGGTTTTTAATCTGTGAAACGTATTGAATTTTGTTGTTCAGCAAAACGTCTGGAAGGTCCGATGAAGGTTCCAGTCGAAACCGTTTGCACTATGGAGAACGCTCCAGCATATGGTCTGAAAAAAAAAAAAAACTCTTAGGAAAGCAGAAAGTTGGGCTAGTTGGTTGATATGCATACTGAAGAAGTTGGCGCGGAGAAAACGAGGACAAGCGTAGACAAACAAAGCCGACTTTGTTTGTCTCGCCTGTCCTCGTTTTTTCCGCGCCAACTTCTTCAGTATGAAAAAAATACACCACTTGGATTTGGGATTTTAGGCACTACTTACAAAATACCCCAAGTAAACAAGAACCCCTTCAAAGCTACCTGCACTCACATTTGGCGAAGGGTTGGTCTAACGACGAACTCCTTTAAATAAAAAAAAGAAACACTTGTATTCTATAGAAAGTTTTCACTCAGCTACATGCGTAACACTTCATTTTTTATATATATAGCATCGCCTGTGGGACAATTTTGGTGATATGTCAAGCTTTATTGTATGTTAGCAGTGGTTTCGGAACTGGTATAACAAAGCTGCCCCTGTAGGGGAGTCAAAAAGATGGTTATCAGAATGCTTGAAAATCCTGAGAACGTTCCCCATTTGGTTTTCTATGGCAGTCGATGTGATCATGACGGTAACCGCACACTGGTTTTAAAACATATCCCCTGGCGCTTGCCCCAAAGGAGAGGAGGACCGGAATGGAAAGAGGAAGCCATAAGCGAGCGAGGGGGATCTCCAAATAAACTCTTCGTAAGAGAGGATAATGTGATCAATTAAATTGATTCAACTGAATCAATTTCACCGCATGACTCACAAAAGTTCGACCGACAGAATTCCGATCGGGACAAATAAAGGGTTAATCAAGGAATGCTGCGGTGCAAGAGGGTCATGGCCACCTCACACTGCCGTGAACTGCGTGAGGGGACACTTCAAAGAAATGCCAAATGCTGAAAATCCGCTGTAGCATGCACAGCTCATGACTAAAGGAGTGCAGATGCAGGAAACATTAAAAGCGGGATATTGTGAAGTGTATAGTGTTTGGATTAAATGGGACCACAGGTTCGCGAAGTGGACACTTTGGTAAAAACCGGCCACCACTTAACAACCAATGCCGCAACGTCCAGGTAACCGGTCAATACCCACTGCTTTAACACGTGGAGGAATGAAAAAAAAAAAACAGAACGGCCCGGAAGAGAGTCCCTCGAGCGCTGTTAGGACAGGGAGGCTATCAGCAAGTATATTAACCTGAGAAACATTGCAAGGCACCTTTAGTACGGTTAACTCAATCACTAGAAACTCGGCAACGAATATACTCTATAGGCGTATAATCCAGGGCACGAAACGAATAACTCGAACCAAAAACAGTGGATTCGATTACTTTAGAGGCATCAGAGAAAACTGCAGTGTGGGTGGGAAAATTGTCCCGATACTCGTCTACAAGCACAATTACGCAGTGACAGGCAAATTCTTTGCATTTCTTGGGACAGTGCAGTCGAAGTGGACTGCAGCATCAGTCCGCAGGTTGTGAAGGTTGCGATTGTGGCTGTTATTTTCGACATCAGATAATTTGTGAACACATTCAATGGGAGAAAATAATACCGAAGAACAGAACCGGGTTGGTCGTAAATATGAGGCTAGCCAATCCAGGAATCCGCTCTAAAGCTCTTAGAAAAATTCGCACAGTTAAAAGCCGAAACCGTGAATTTAAATCAGATATCCACGCCTTCAAAAGCGGCATAGTATTTGCCAGTTTTTGGTAGTCCAACGCAAAGGCCCAGAGCTCCTCTCTCCAGAAGGAACGCAGGATGAAGCTTGCAAGTACCTGGGTCATTCCACGCCGTGGGTGTGTGTCATTAAGCCTGAGAACATCATCGTCATCATCATTCCACGCCAAACGCCCCAGACGTTGCGCTGTACCATCTGCAGTTTGTTAAAAAAAAAATCACGGAAACTTATCCCGATTGCGTAATCAAAGCCTGAAATACTTTTTTGGAAAAAATTTATTCAAGAGGCGAGCGCAGTCTGCCCATTTAGAAAAGGCGAGAAACCAGGCACTGCTCAATAATTAATAAGAAATTGAATTTTTTAGAAAACACTCCGCTATTTTTCAAAAACATTTGCAACAATTCTGCCTTTCGATACAATTCGGAGCAGGCAGCTCTGTGCGGCATAAATATTTTTAGAGAATTGAAAGAAAATATGAAAATGTACCATTTTTGACGTTTTTTTTTTAATATCAACTTGCTCGCGGAAATTCGGAAATAGCCGTTTTACTTCTCTAGACGTCTAGTACATATAACGAATGTTACAGCTAGTGATGAAACTGCGCACACCTTAGTAAAAATAAAGACTAAAGTTGCAAAAAGTGCGTTTTGAGCCATAAACACCCGTTAATTTGATCCTGAGGTGGCCAAAGTAAAAATACAATTAATAGCGGGTTATGTAGAATAGTTTATTTGCTTTCATTTCTGAAATTTACATGGAGGTATTTTTTGTTTAAATTAAGAAAATAATTTTTGATGTTGAGCTAATATTTAATAGGATTATCAGCTCTGATCACTCGTGTGTTGCTGTGCATAATTTTAGATTAATAGATTAGTTTGGCTGAGCATCATGTTTACTGTGCTGAAAGATGCATCACATCAAGAATAACTCAACTTACACCAATCAAGAGAACGCTACAGTCCCCCTTGCCATGTCCATACTATTACGAAGGAAAACTATGTAGTTGTATCAAACTTCCCCATTTTAAGAAACATTTGCCTCGGCATGGGCGCTGCGTAGAGATTGGTGTTAAGTGCAATTATTCTATTCTTCGAGCTCTATTTCAATTAAGTGAGTTCCCCTTAGGAACCAATCATTCAATCTTGATTTCCAGAAAATATGCACATGTATAATTTTACACAGCTGGAGGGATTAGAGAGCTCGAAAGCGAGTTTTGAAAGAGGTCCTTAGATAAGTCATCTGCCGCCGCGGTGGCTCAGTGCTAATGGCGCTCGGCTGCTTACCCGAAAGACGCGGGTTCAACCCAGGTCGTGGTGGTCGAATTTCGATGGAGGCGAAGTTCCAGAGGCCCGTGTACTGTGCCATATCATTGCACGTTAAGAACCCCAGATGGCAGAAATTTCCCGAGCCTTCTCTGCAGCGTCCCTCATAGCCTGAGCCGCTTTAGGACGTTCAAACCATAACCATAAACCATAGAGTAGTCATCATATTTACAGTCCTTTCGTTACATAGTAAACAGGTTGAACTAAAGTTATCAAATGTGGTAAGTTCCCTAACCACGGCGAAAAAAAAAAACCCTACTTAACGTATAGGCCACCTTTCTGATCCCGCCAAGGTCGCTATTCGACGAAGCACTCGTTTTGGCCCTGCAGACATCCCGCTTCCGACAGCTAAGCCAAGCGTGTCGAAGCAGTGGTTGCGGAAGAGCGCACGTCACCCGGCAGACGCAGGTATTCACCTCTTCGCAGGCGTCGATATGGTCTGCGTCAATGCACACCACGAGCACTCTTCGCATCGCGCCGTCTGCTGTGACGTGCGGCCTGCCGAGCACAGGACAATATGAAAGCACTGACAGCAACACACGCACAGCATTTCGCATGCAACGCAGAAGAACAAAACAATGTCAGTGGCGACACAAGCACATCACTGTTCGTGTCTTCGATCCGCTTTTATGCGCGGCACATAACAACGCCGCCCTATCAACTACACCGGCAGGTCATAGGAAGTGCATGAGCACATTCCATCTCTTTTGTGAATGTGCTTACGTACTGATCTCGCGATATGAATGGAAGCCAGTGGACAAAGTGTGCGCATGCAATTAATGCGTTTCAACGAACAAGTCTGAACGAACGAATTTGAATGTATTGAAAATATCAGCAAGGAATGTTGCCTGCAACTCCAGTATGAATTAAATAATGCATGAAAACTATGGGTAACTCTGAAGTTAATTATTTAGAGGGAAAATAAATAAAAGGGAGAACTAACTGACATGCCTTTGTCGACATGCCTTTGTCACAAAGCTACAAAGAACCCGTCGGTAAAGTATCCGAAGATATGCGAGAACCGAGAAGCACACCAGCTATAGACATCATTGCAAGACGGATAACCGAAAAGCACGCTTGGCAAAAAAGGATGGCAAGAGGAAATGTCTAATAACAACAACAAAAAATAAAATAAAAGCCGCTCGATGTCAGCATTTTAAAACGATGTCGGCGCCGTTTCTGAAAGTTAAAACAGCTCTCAGATCATTCTTTTGCGCTAGCTGTTCGTTCCACAGTTCAGTCAGTTTTCCTATAGCGTCAGGGTACGTCCTTTCAGGCGACAAATTGTCGACCATAAAACGCTTTTTGAGACTCATGTAGTGAGCAGGCCAATAGAATGTTCTTGGTATCTTCTCATAAAAAACTTCTATTCACTCGACATATTCTACTCAGGTTGATAATATGCGTGAAAAGACATTCGGACAGCTCAATTCCTTGCATCGGCAACAGCACTGCCCCGTGCGAAACTATAACTATCTTGTTCAGCTGAAACTTGAGTATGCTCGACATCAGGCGCTCAAAGCAAGCATTGCAAGAGATGAAATCAAAGGTCAGAAACAGCCATCGGTTTTGAAAGAAGCAATTATCGCTTGACCTTTGACCACCGTCCAGCGGATCAGTATCTGCTGAAGCTAAAAGAAAATGAGAAAAAAATATTGAAGACAAGAGAAAGAAAGAGTTCCCAGACGGCGGATGACAACGCGTGGGTCAACCGTCAAATTTACCATAACTGCCCGAGCGCTGTGCACGCATAGCATCTCCCTATACAGAGGACGACGATCAAAGGCTCGGCATTTCCCGGAAGCCCGAGTTCATCCGACCGTGGCCGGCGGGGCCCGGGTTTACAAACAGGCCTACTCGGAAACGTCTGCGCACGCGCCGGCGTCGTTCACGCACGAACAACGCGAAGCGTCAAGGAGCACCGCAGGAGTTGGTGCGGACGCAGCGAATCAAATGTCACCATGGAGGACGGGCGCGTGCCGTACATCCGGGCGGTCAGTCTCTCCTCTCCGAACCGCCTGCTGCCGACACGGGCCCATGGGAGCGCCCATAGGCAATCAAGTGCGCTAGGTGGGTGTCCTCTGCTCCAAAGCCGCGCCAAGGATGTGCGCCTCGTCGTCGAAAGGAGTGGACTTGCGCAGCCTCTGAACTGCTATGGCGAAGTTTATTCTATCCATTTTTTTTACTCTCGCACCCAGTTTCAATTCTCACATTAAACTTACGTTTTCTTCCTCAATGTGGGCAGCGGACGCGTGTCAAGAGCGCAGCGGAGAGCACACGACGGTGCGTGACGGAATAGATTCAGATCTGTGGCGGGAGATCAGCGAATCGCAACCTCTGCGCGGTACCTTTCAGTGCACCTCGGTGGGGGATGCAATGCGGCGAGCAGGTAGCCGAAGGTGTGCTAGGGTGACAGAGTGGATTCCGAGAAGAGGGAAAGTGCAGCCTGGTGAGACCGAAATTAAGGTGTGGAGGGACGAGATAAGGAGCATATGCAGGTATAGGGTGGCCGGCGGCTATAGCGCAGGGCAGCAATAATTGGGAGAATCAGGAGAGGCCTCCGTCCCCTTGTGAGCGCAGTCTGGCCCACGACATTGATGATGATGATGACAGGGTGGCTGGAACTCGCTTCTCACAACGTCCTCGCTCATAACAGTTGCATGACCTCTGCGGTATATCACCGTTTCTTAGAACATTTCAAAGCAGATATGCTCTCTTTCTATTTTGTGAATACTGTGTATTTTCAAGCCTTTTAAGGCATGGAAGGAAGACTCCTCCCCCGCCTTAACTATAAAAATGATTAAATTGCATTGACTTATTTTAATTAAATTCCTTTATTCAGACTTCACAGTATAGCGCTCAGGCTTCGACCAGATGACGCATTTTAAACTCCAACATATGAACCTAATTGGTCAGACTTATAGGCATGCAGATCCATGACGGCTTGTGGCTTGACTTGGCTCCTGTCTTAATTTGTGCTTGTTTTTTCATGTTCTCCTTCTTCTTTCTCTTGGCTTGAGTTCTATCTTCTGCGCTACTTCTTTTTTTATCTTTTTCTCCTTCCACTTCTTTCGTATCTTCTTCTCTACATTGTCTTGTCAGTGCCCTTGTCTTAGCTTGCCTTGGCGTGAGAATTCTTACGACTGCAGCAGACTTCAGTTACATGACCACTCGGGGTGGGCGTATGGCGGCTCTCGCAGTAAAAAAAAATGCAACGTTTTTTTGGCCGGCCTCGAGTCAGGCGTTCAACTTCAGAATAAAAACGAGACAGAGGCGTCTCGGAGAACGTTCTGCTGGAGCCATGGTAATCGTAATGGTTAGTAATTACGTTCGATCTTGTGGTGAGAAATGCGTCAGAAGCATCAGAGACCCGCTGTGAATTTACCAGCTATTCACCATGCAGGAGCTTGCTTAGCTCAGTGACTGTGCTGTGCAAACTCAGCCATTGCTTCTCGACTTAGGTGCCCTCTTGGACCCTCACATATTTTTTTATTTATATTTTATTTTTTGCTACCCACGTGAAAGGTCAATTTGAGCTCGTCCGCAGGGCTGCGACGATGCAAAGGTAGAACCCATCCCCAACCACGTCTTACTTTATCTGATTTCCGCGCGTTTCCGACGAAACGGTGTTACCAGGAAGTTCAGTCAATATCGCCGCTTTTGTAAAAGGAAGCGTGCGTCGTCACAAAGACGCAACTGCTTTTCCCGCGAGCGCTTCCGCTTTTTCAGCCAATGCATCCGGATCCGCTTGCCCGCCTCCCAGTCGCTGAATCATCCTCAACGCAGGAAACACTGAGGCACACTTAGCCTCACGACTAGACTAAAGGCACTGCACTTGTAAGCACTCTTCTGATTCAGCGGTCGCCTTGTGACACAGCTGCGAGAGGTCGAGCTGATAGAGGAGGAGGAGGCTTAAAACGAGTCCAAAGACTCCTTTCTCGAGAGCTCACAGTTCAGAGAACACTGCGCCATGCAGAGAGCCTAGGAGTCAGTCAAGACTGGATTCTCTATACCTTGTAAGCAACCGTCTACTCTGCCACGCCGTGGGATCCAAATACTCTCAGTAGATTTTTTTTTACGCGTGGCACGGTCATTATTTCAGTGAAGCAAGTTTTTTTATTATTATTATACTGCCGAGTTCGGATATAAATAGTCCAGATATTTCGAATTATTGCAATTATTGTTTGTAAAAGTATAGGAAAATTCCACAGTAAATCGAACTCCAGTCTGGCGTGTGTCGCTCGATGCGTCGAAGCGCGCGCCGTGCTCTTGAGAGTGGGTTTGATCACTTTTCTCGCGCGGAGACGGTTCGGCTGTGCGCCTTTGGGCACTGTTGTGCCCGGGCAGTGATTTCAACGTGACGTCTGGCCCGAAGTGTTTCTCACGGACTCGAGTAAACAGCCGCTTGCACAGCGGACACTCCAGCCTGCGTTTTGTGGGCTTATGGCCGTCTGAGCGATCTCGACCAGAAAGAGAAACTTTCGGTGTAGTTGTTGCGTTGATGTTGTGTCAAGAATATCGAGGGTGGTTCTAGAGGTTTGTGATTCGTGACATCACAAGAGAAACTTTCTGGTCGAAAAAGAGACCAGAAGGTAAACTCGTTAGGAAAACACGAAAAAGTTTGTTTGTTACACGTAATTACGGAATGATTACTGTTTTCACTCTCAAACTCTGTTCTCTTTCATATTAGAGGTACCTACACAAAGGGTGAGAGAACGTTTCTAATACCTGATCATATATAGTACCTGAACTTATTAAATGTTAGGTTTACATAAAGACCCCGTTCCTAAAACAATGCTTCATAAAGAACGCATACGTCGGCCTGTCTTACGGTAGTTTACTGAGGTGTTAAAGTGTACCTAACAAGCATAATAATAGAGGTGGCGGCGGAACAAAATTATCAGCATCAGGGGAAAAAATGCGAGGCATAGTATAGGTATGGCATAGGTATGGCTATTGGAACAACGTGGGAGCCTGTAGGTGCTTAAGATTCAGCAATTATTTCCTTCCTTCGTATGTTAGTAGTTTGTGATGATGACGTGAGGATGTGACGCAGTGATTAGAGATTATTTATGTGTGGTTTTCCGATTAAAACAGTCAGATGTAAGCCAGCGCTTGTCCGTGTATCTCCTTTTCTGGTCCTTCGTTTTAGTTGCGCTGTTTCGTTCCTTAAGATTTGCAAGCGCGATGCCCGAGTACAGGGATCACAAAGCCACAGAAAAATGGGACAGAAGCGACAACGCGAGCGATAATGCACGACAGGGCTGAGAGAAAAACAACCCCTATCTTTGAAAAGGAGCAGATTGTTGAATGAGGTTGCGGCCGGGAAGGGAAACCTTGCCGGCGTGGTAACCTGGCCTGGTAACATGCTAAAAACTCGGTTATCGCCGCTTTGCAAGCTACGATAAGCCGGACAAAGGAGCAGCACATGGTATTTCGGCTTAATTTTGGTTTAGTTTAGTTTATTGGGTTTAACGTCCCAAAGCGACTCAGGCTATGAGAGACGCCGTAGTGAAGGGCTCCGGAAATTTCGACCACCTGGGGTTCTTTAACGTGCACTGACATTGCACAGCACACGGTCCTCTAGAATTTCGCCTCCATCGAAATTCTACCGCCGCGGCCAGGATCGTGTCCGCGTCTTTAGGGCCAGCAGCCGAGAGCCGTAACCACTCAGCCATCGCGGCGGATAGGTTAATTTTGATGACAAAGTAATAATTTGTTGGTTAATTAAAAAAACATGTTGGGCCAGCAAAATCAGAGCAGCCATGTCGTGAAACACATCTTGTCCTCCCCCGCTGAATTTTGCTGTACGTAATATAGGGTTAAACTAGTCGCCGCGGTGGCTCAGTTATGGCGCTCAGCTGCTGACCCGAAAGACGTGGGTTCGATCCCGGCCGAAGGGGCCAAATTTCGGTGAAGGCGAAATTCTAGAGGCCCGTGTACTGAGCGATGTCAGTGCACGTTAAAGTACCCCGGGTGGTCGAAATTTCCGGAGCCCTTCACTACGACGTCTCTTATAGCGTAAGTCGTTTTGGGACGTAAAACCCCCATAAACCACAGAGTTCAACTTTCAAACCTCCTCAACTGATACGCGGTTCATCCGGTAGGCTTTAGAAAACCGTGACTGGCATTTTGCTCTGAAGGCATCAATACTGATTAAGTATGTAACATTACATTAACGCTAGACTAGCACTGAAGTGCACAAACCCGCTTTCCTCAAGTCTGACCACAGCATCATTTCTTAGGCGCACACCATCAAACAGCCACGATGATCTGCTTATTTAATGTGCATATAGCTCACGTGCCTGCGTGCAAGCTTCGTCACGAGTTGGTGTCCGTAAAGGACAAGCTAAAAAAGGAAAAGTTTCCCGGAGTAATTTATAAAATCCCCTGCTCAGACTGCGATCACTCCTACATAGGTGAAAGCGGAAACTTTGAAAGACGGCTGAATGAGCACAAGAATGATGTCAAGAAAAAGAAGGCTTGTTCCAACGCACTGGCTGAACACGTTGAAAACACGAAGCATGATATCGCTTGGGAAGAAGCGGCAATTATCGGCCGTGAGAAAAACTGGATGTCACGCCAATATCTGGAGTCTTTGTTTATCCAGACAACAGATCAGACGCTCAACCGTAACATCGGCAATCTACCGCCCTCGTACGCTAGATGCCTGCGACGATTAGCACAACGTACTTAAGCTTTGTGTGCGAAATTTTTCCATCAGTGAACAAGACTTCCGTGTGGAAGTCGAAACGTCCTTCCATCTTGACAACACCTTTTGGTCGGCGCTTCGTTATTTTCGCCAAAAAAAAAGGTTCTGAATGACCCTATAAGTAGATCGAGTGGGGTCGGCTCAATGTCGACGCAGTGTGGACAAAACACTCTGACGTTTTCTCGGTATATACCGCCCACACGATAATACAGGAACTCTGTCTTCGGCCTGTTCAGATCGAGGTCGCGGGTTCGATCCTGGCCGTTGCAACCGTCACAGTTGAATTCCGATGCCAATGAAATGCGAAAACGCGTGTGGGCTAGGATTTTAGCGAACATTAAAAAACGTCTAGTGGCCGAAATCAAGTTGGCTAGAAATGGTTATCTCGGTTTGCTGGTTATTCGTGATCGGCGACTACAGCGCTGGAAACGCACACGTCATGACGAAACGGGCACTACAAGCGCTTGCGCAGTCGTTTTCATCTCGACATGCGCCTCTTCTGCGCTGTAGTTGCTGGTCGCAAATTATCCGGAGCCCTCCACTACGGCGCGTCACATCCTAGTCCGCAGTGCTGCTTTACAGCGTTAACACCTTCAATCATGATCTCCTTTCCGAGAGACCACGCCCTGGCACACACGGCCAACGCAACGAGCCGTGTGCAAACGTAGACGTCTCCTGCCGGAGACCAGGCGACGCCGCGAGGGCAAGGGACAGCAGAGTCATGTGATATCGATCAGATCACCGCGACGCGGTCTCACGGGACCGAGGAGCAGCCGCGGCGTATGCGCGTCTCTGCACACGGCCCGCACGTGCGGACACCGTGGAAGCAGTGGAAGCAGCAGCGGTACCGCGCCGTGTCATCTCCATCACGCGCCGACGCGCCAGCCCGCCGGCCTTCGTACGTCGGCTCGGTTTGCGTTCGCATCCGGCGCGCCGGGGGCCCGACGGTCTGCGCATTCCTTGACAAGGAACGCCGCTTTCTTCGTGTTACGCCTCCGATCACGAGCTAGGCGCGCACGCCGATCGGAGCCGGATTGAGCCGGCTGCGCTGGAACAAGGAGCGTTGTACTGTCGCGGCAAACTCGAGAACAATTGCGCACGTGTGAAACTCGAACTTACCTACTATCCCGAACAAATGAAGCAAGAGTACTAGAGTAGGCAGTGGAGTTGTCGGGTTTTTACGACCCCGAGGAAACTAGTGTTGGCTTTGAGTCTTTGAGGTTCTTGCAGCTCAGGGCTCCGGATAAATTCCGAGCACATGGAGTTCCTTAACGGACACTGACACCTCGGTACACCTCCATTTCGTTTATGTGCACGAACACCCTTGATATGCGGTCACGCATGCCTTTCATGGCGTATTCCAAAAGGCTATCCGGAGGAGTTAAGGTTTCTTACTCCGAAAAGGGTGGAATTCAGATCCTGAGTTCTGATTGGAACGCGACGGTACGGTCCCGAGACCCCCAGACATCCTTCGCGCATTCAGAGGGCTGCTCCGGATTGCTGAGTGGGATATGTCGTTATAGTTCCTGCTATAGGGCTGAAAGAAATCCGACCACAACTGCACTTGGGCTTTAGTTGTGTGCCTTTAGGCTGTAGACTTACCATCAATGCCTGCATCTGCGACCATCTAGGTAATCTGGCCAGCGGAAAAACAGCCTTAGCGTGGAAAACGATCCTTTCCTTTCTCGTTCACGTGTAGCGGTAAGCATCAGGGACTGGTAAGAATCCGTGTTTTGTAAAGGTCTTGCGCTACTTGATATGCTTGGGTCTTCGTTTCGTGGCCCCACTTTATTTTTCACATACGTCTTTCTATTAATGCTTTCTGCAATCTTGCCAGTTCCCGTTATTCGAGCCCCCTCCACTAGACACGGTATGTATAGCAGAGCATCTGTCTTGAACACACTGGCACAAATATCTGCTTTGAAGTTCAGAGCTTCCCCTCATCTGTCTCTTTTTCCCTCTGCTCATTGTTCACTTAATGCTAGGGAAATTTTCTGTAGGGCTAATAAACTCTATGATCAGTTTGATAGGGCTAGTGTTGTGGCCGTTGAGTTGCGGTGCGCTGCTCTTGGAGCGTCGCGCCCGTGGTGCGACGAGACCTTCGAGGAGTTCCATCTCAATCGCCACTAGTGAACAATGGTATACGTCCTTCGTGACTGCTGAAGCGGGCAATCACCGTCACGCGCGACCTGATGCCGACCGGAGACGTGACTAGGGGAACAGTCGTGCCGAAATAAGCGCAGAGTCTCCATTACTCCAGAAACGTGCAGAGAACTCTCTACAATGCAAATTTCGCGCATTTCCAATATTACTAAACGGCGCGGGCCCAATGGTCGGCACTATAACCTCTGTGCTCAACACGGAAAATTTGTGAAGGAGTCAGGTTTTGGCCCTGACTGAACCTGAATGCTCTTCGAATGCGCGACTGAACCCCTCTTCACACATGTGCACATGAAATATAAAGAAGTCACAAAAAAAGGATGAATATAGTCGCGCAGACGCAGGATGCGGAGATGTTTCCTGCTGTAGAAATAAATGGCACAGAAGTTGCAGGTATGCAAGCTCAAAAATTTCCACTGTTTCTTTCTTTCTCCACCTGTCTCTTTTACTGCTAACCTTGGTTGCGGACATTAGCCCTTACTGTAATTCTTTTTTTCTTTATAAACGAGAAATGGAGCGCGAGGCCATTGTTCAATCTGCGGCCGTAATTGCCACAAATGTTTCATCTTGCTCTTTTTCCACAAACTTAGCTCTGTGTTCTGCGCCAGTGACATACAGATGCAATTCATGTTTTAGTCAGCGTCCCGACACTTTTGTCGCTGATAGACTTTTAGTTCTCGTATGCTGCGTTTCAGACAAGAGACGCTTCCTAAAGCTGGAAAACAAAACAAAAAGAAAGAAAGAAAGAAAGAAAGAAAGAAAGAAAGAAAGAAAGGAAGAAAGAAAGAAAGAAAGAAAGAAAGAAAGAAAGAAAGAAAGAAAGAAAGAAAGAAAGAAAGAAAGAAAGAAACAGTGGAGTTCCCAGTCAGTAACTTCAGTAAGTTCCAACAGCTGATATGTACTATCAGGGCCAAAACTAGCTACCCCCTCCCCGTTTTCCAAGTTCTTAACCTTGCCGCAGTGGAGTATACCGCACTACATGTGGGCGCCACCTCTCAAAGCACTCGTGATGTCTAGGCCGGATCAGTAGTACTCAGTTGACCGCGATAGTACTACAAGAAGTACTTTGATTTGGGTTAGTTGGTTCATATCTTGAAAGAAGTTAGGACGGCGCTAAAACGACAAAGAGGCACGAACACAACAGGACGGGCGCCAACTTGCAACTGAAGTTTATTGCACCAAACCCCTACATTTTATGCATCAACTGAGCCGTATCACAACAAGCTTGTCACACAACAAAACGCAATTTCTTCAATAGTCAGAACATCGGAAGTAGGCGCTACTTTTACAGACCAGAGACGCCTTCTGCACTATCCACTTGATAATTTTTGACGATAATTATAGTACATTGACGCTGGGAGGTTCCCCCGAAGGTTTAAGTTTTCATGTCCACCAAATTTTCCGCGTTTGTTGTTGGTCATTCTTTCATTATCACTCTTTGTGTTAAATCACGATTGTTGAGTTTGCGCGCTGGTTGCCTTGCCCAAGCGTGTGTGTATCATTTGGATGATCAATTGCTTTCATGTGGGTTGCGCACTCATTTAATCTGGGGACTTATAAAGTAAGAATATTGCTGCTATCAAGTGGATAGTGCAGAAGGCGTCTCTGGTCTGTAAAAGTAGCGCCTACTTCCGATGTTCTGATTATTGAAGAAATTGCGTTTTGCTGTGTGATAAGCTTGTGATACGGCTCAGTTGATGCATAAAATGTAGGGGTTTGGTGCAATAAACTTCAGTTGCAAGTTGGCGCCCGTCCTGTTGTGTTCGTGCCTCTTTGTCTTTGTCGTTTTAGCGCCGTCCTAACTTCTTTCAAGATAGTACTACATCTGCCCTAACAGAAGTATCTATAAACGCCGTCATCTCTCTCTCTTCATCTGTCTCTCTTCATAATTTCTAGGTTACAACCACTCTTGAGGTGGAAACATCAACAAAAGGCGCCATTTGTATAGTCTTCGGCACAAATAAGCAGATCCGACAGATAAGTACAAAATGACGTGAGCTGCATGTGTCATTCCGGTGCGTAACGAGATATCTTCTGTTCACCGAGAAAGGAAACACAAAATGTAATTACCTAGCTCTATAGGGCAAGTGGCAAAAAAATGCAATCTCAAGCAATAACTATGGCATGCAACAAGTGGTCTTTATCGCAAAATAGAGCAGCGGCGTTTTTCTAGAGCAGCGTCGCAGCAGCAACGCTTTCCGCTCATTGCAAACATGTGTTATCTCTCAAGCCGGACGTCTTCCACAGAGGTCCAGCAATAAAGTCAACTCACTACCAGTATCATAAGCTGCAAGAAGAGTCACATGAGCACTCAACAACGAACCCCAAGAGTCACGTGCGATTTGGAAAACGTCTTTGTCATGCCGTGCTTTGCAAGAGATAGAAAAAAGTCGAGCGAGCAGGAGGGAAGGCAGGGGCGACAGATGCTTCTCGAATACAGGAAGCCTCTCCTCCGGGACAGCTCGAGTGAACAGCCCCGTATGCCTTCGTTATCGCAGACGGCGGGGATCCCCTCGGCACTCGAAAGCGATGACGCGCATCGCGCCCTTATCGTCGCGTCTATACATATCTATGTCGCAGACTGGACGCAATAACTGCGACTCTCGAGGAGCGAAAGGGTCCGAGGCGGTAAGGGCACGCCGAAGCGAATCCGCCAAGTCACTGCTGCTGCGGAGTGGCCGGAGTTGCTGCTCTGATACGCGGCGAGGAGCTCGCTATCAGAGTCGTCGCGTGTAAAGGTCAAACTGCAGGCAAGGGCTGAAATTTCCAGACAGCAGCGATAAGCGACTCTTTGCTAGTGCTCTTTTCTTTTCTCTTTCTCTCACTAACACTCTCGCTCTTCCACTCTCGTATGTGGCCATGCGGCAAGAGTCCGCGGGACTTGGTTTGGACCAGCTGCAAGCATGTCTTGCATGTCCCTCTTATCGCACGCTAGAGGGAAGGAGCGATGAAGATGCCTTTTGATCACGTATGAGTGCGTGTGTATGTGCATTCGAGGGATGGGAGGAGGAGGAGACAGAGGTAGCGGGTAGATAGCAGTGCGAGATAGTGCTCGACGGCAGGCAAAATCTGCTTCGTCACTGAAAGATTGCAGCTTCAGGACGGAACCAGACAGCTGCTTCTCATCGTCGAGATGCTTGAGTATGCAGCTGTCCCCTCCCCCTCCCATATTTTTGTTTTGTTTTTATTTTTTTTCTTACAAAGAGCATTCACACCTCAGAAAGGTGTCATTGGAGGTTTCACTGTAAAGGGAGAGGGCGCGGTCAACTGAGTTTCTTGGTTGTGGGTTTTGAACTGCGTACAGACGCCGGTCTATCCCCGATTTGTTGACGACGATTACTGCTGGCATATAAAAGGGAGAGACTCTTCGACAGGGGTCAGTTTTATGAAACTGGCCGTGGAGTGTGTGGATAGCAGTGAGGTTTCTCTCACGATGCCCCAAAGCGAGTGGACCGAACTGAGGGACAGCAGCCTCCATGAGTACGCCTCCAAGTATGCCCACACGATAATCCGCCCCGAGGATTTACACCACGATTGCGAGGTACCACGTCTGTTTGGCATGTTTGTTTCTTTTTCACAATGTTTTTTTTACTGCTCTTGCTCAACCTCAAGCGTTAAATGCAGACGCGTGTGTGTGGGCGTACGCTTTTTTATGGTTGCTATTTGAATTTTTTAGCACCTCACTCTTCAATCCCTCATGTAGTCCATTCATACTTGAGGTCGTAGTGTACGTGCATATGCAGAAATCGGTCTTCAGTGAATAGCGAAAATGTTCAATATGGAATCACATTGTCTCCGAAAAGGTGGCTAACCGACTTGGTTATTCACTGGTCGTGATTGGTACCCAGACTCACAAGTGGAGTAAAGCAACTCCGAAGCTTATAGCAAAGCACGATCTTCAGGATACAGCGCTGAAAATTGTGTTGCTCAAGCGAAACAAAAAAATGGAGAGACTGGAAAAAGTGCAGGCTGCTTTCTTGCACAATGCGAAACATTGTGGTGGCTGTCACCTTCAGCTTGAAGGGAGACGGAAAATCATCACAAAAAGCTTCTTGATTTGTGCTGTCGGCGGTCCCAGTAGAAAAAAATTACTGCAACTTCAGGAATTACACGTTAGCCCCCACAGTTAAGTCGACACGCAGGCGGTCAGCCTTAGATGCCATCCTTTGTAACTTCTGAAGGTGTAATTTTTGTTATTTTGATTTGTCGGATTTGTTACATGTGCATGTTTCCAAGCACCTGTTCATAGCCACTTTTTCCTATTAACTTGTACCCTACTTCTTAACTTGTTTATTTCTGTGTTCAGCCGTTTATGTTTTGTGTTGTATATTGAAGTTTTCCTTGATGAATCCCCCCCTATGTAATGTCCGCATTGGGCCTTTAGGGTATTGAAATAAATAAAATAAAAAAATAAATAAATGCGTTTTAGAAAGCTATATTGTGTAAAAGCCACAAGAATTTTTTTTTTTGCGGTGGAACATGCAGCATCTGCGTGATTATTAAAAAGCTGATGTGGAAGCCGGGAAGGAAAGAGCTAGATGAAACTTTTTAACGTAACTATAGCTTTTGTTCTATTCAGCGGTAATGTAAGAGAGTTTCAGAAAACGGCGATCACCTACCTTACGAGTTCGGAGCCCCAGCTGCCGACTATTATCCTGCCCAACAAAAGACTCTTTCCAGCTGCATTTACTAGGCTTAAAAGGTTTTGATATTCAACGCGCTGCTTCTAACATTAGGCAGATTGCAAGATATTCAGTCCAAGTCGTTTATTCCGGGAAAAGGACCGGGTATCTTCTGTTTACATCCGTAAATGTGTAAAAAGGTACAGGAGCTCGACGAAGTCATGCTTTCCCAAACTTGCCCAGCAATACGTTCTTTGAAGTCATACAACTGCGGCCTTTGTTTCAACCTTATGCTCCAAATTTTTTTTCTTTGTGTGGGAGTAAAATGCCAGCAGTGTGCTTGTCGTTGGGCTAGTTGATGGCACCAGAATATCATGAAAAAGAGCATGTAGAAATAAGACCAGAAACAGGGACACAAACGCAGACAGCATCGCCTCTTCCCTGCTCTAACCCTACGCGCTGCTTTTCAACACGTAAAACGCGTTCGTAACTTCCGCCAAAAACCTGCGCTGTCCCTTGAATGGAGCTCTTGCGCGATGCTCGCGTTTTCCAGACGATACACCATCATCAGCGGTTATAGGATGATTTGCAAGGCTTTTTTTTCCACGCTTTAAAGCATCTTCTCATATAAACTGCGCATTATTTTTCTGGGAGATTTACTGTCAAGCGATGCCGCTCGTCTATATGTCAAAACAGCGACGGTTAATTTCTGAAGGCACGTGTGTATTGTATTGACTGTTGAATGCAAAACACTGGCCTTGTGATCTATCCTGCTTCGCTTGCTTTCTTCGCTTGTCGTTGCGGCAAGTTCGCTTCCATCGTCTTGCCTTTTCTTCCTGTTAGCGCACTGGCTAATACTTAGCGCATTAAGCTCTAACGGTAGAAAGAACAACCTCCGAGGCAGAGCGCGGTCGCGTCCAAGCTCCCAGAATCCCATTTTTCCATCTTTATTGACAACTTGCCTTCCTAATATTTCGTACACGCACGAAGAGGAAGTAGTAGTAGTAGTAGTAGTAGTGGTAGTAGTAGTAGTAGTAGTAGTAGTAGTAGTAGTAGTAGTTTATTAAAGTAATAAAAAACGAAGGAAAAGATTTTCGCTAGCCCCGGCATCTGCCATCGCAACGGAAGCACCTGAGCTGGGGCAGCGGAAATAAAGGATAGCAGGCAGAATGGAGAAATGAAATGAAAGGGGTGAGGGGACAGGAAGAGAGGGCAGGGGGAAGAGGTAATATACAGAAATATTCTATTTACACAATAATATATATACAGGCTGGACGCGTGTTATGTCCATAATAAAGGGGGAAAAGCACACGCGCCCAACACACGAAGAGGAAGGCGCGAAATCATTTTCTCTGCGAGCTGGTAGGAGCTCAGTGCAGACGTCGCCCGGGCAGGCTTTTGCCCCGACCGCCGGCAATTATCCTGTCTGCGTTCCATTTAGGAAGAGCTGGGCCCGCGGTGTCGTTGACTCGATGCTGCCCCTGTTTCGGTGGCGGAAGGGCGCCTCGATCACCGCGTATCCCGCGAAGAAACCTTTGAAGCTGCTTCATTTCGTTCTTCTCCATCCGTTCGTGCGTCAGTGAGGGATCGGCCGATCTTTTGTGCGTTTGTTTTCGCCAAAGGAAAACTGTGAGCTTGTGAGAGCACGCATGACTATCGCCCCAATGCTGCTGTGACAGCTGTATTTGAAACCCCGTTTCCGGAGTGCTGCGCAGTTGCGGAGTCGGAAGTATTGAGAGACTGCATCTGGCGAGCATTGATCGTAGTTTAATTTCAGAAGGATTGTGCCAGCAGCGTTATGTGCGTAGGTTTGTTAGAACATGTCTGCTTTTGCTTCCTCTTTCCGCGGCGATATCTGAGCTCTTCGTGAAATAATTTGGCTTCTTGTAGGCTAAGTGTAATTTTAAAATTCTCCACACTAACTTTACAGTTCTCCACTTCCCTCTTTAAGCGTGTGCCTGCCTTGAAATGAGGTATAAGCCTTTAAACTGGAGATTAAAAGGTGCATTTCTGGGAAAAGGCGAATTCAATTGGGGGACATGACGTGACTGACGGTGCCTTATGTAGTGGCGCTTTACTTGCATGGGAAGTGCAGACAACACGACGACTGCATTGCGCTCGTACGATTGTTATTCGCTGAAGGTCCCCCGGTGTGGCAACAAACAGCCCCCGACTCGTGCATCGTCAAACTGCGACAGTGCCAGCTGCGCGCACTGGGCCGGTTTTTTTCCACTCCAGCTGTGCTTAAAAGAGAGAGGCCACCTCTATAAAGCCACGACTTTCCTAGATGGGTGTGGCATAATTTAAAATTAGTTGGGGCCGATATAATAGCAGTTAACAGCTCGTGAGCAGGTCACGCTGAAAATGATGTCGACCTTTAATCACGAGAAGCATTACGGGCTTGGTAAACGCTTTCGTAAACGCTTTTTCGAACTACTCCAACGATGCGTGAGTGAACTGAAAAAATGCGTAAGTTGGCACGTAAGCGAAGTATAAACTTCTCTGCTCTGTCATATAATGACACTGCAGACTTTCTCGTTTTTGTGTCGTCACAGCATGTGCAGTAGTGGTCTCTTAATAGACAAAAACACAGGAGGAAACTATCGGGAGATCGATTTAAGGGCGCTGCAGCAGCTGTGTAAGGTGCCAGTGCCGTTGCGATGTTCTTTTGTTTCTATCATCTTATGTGGAATTGTTGAGCTGTCCACAAACACCGCACATCTCGCCGCAAAACAGCGATGACTCCGTCATGATAGGCCGAGTAGCTTCTTGGAGGTAAACATGAAAGAAACCTCCACCTTTCTCCCAAGGTCTCTTTCTGGAGTCTCACCATAGTTTACCTGCGCTCATGCCGTCATTAATTTCGCACCAAAACAACGCCGACTAAGATCATCAAGATATTCCGGAATGTACGCAGGAGAGCACGCTGGGTTCGGTGACGTCGCGCTGGCATTTCCTCTCACCACCGCACTCTCTCCAGTGGAGTTGCCCTTTCCCTCAGTGCGTCTGAGGAGCAGCGCAATCCGAGAGTGAGGGGTCGGGGTGGGAGAGAGCCAGCGAGGAAGTGAGCGAGATTGCGCGCTCTTATTTTGTCTTTATTTGATTACGCTTCCTCCGTCTGCGGCAACCTCCAATCAGAGAGAGGCGTCTTGCCGGGCCTCCGTGCTTCCATTGGTCGATTCGCCGAAGTGTTCACGTGCGCCAGCCGTGCTTGCCGCATGCGTCTGCGCGTCACCACGCAACGAGGAACGGAGGTTATAAAAAGCGCTCCACCAGACGTCCACGCAGTCAGTTCACTTGCCGCTGAGATACGGAGCACTTCCTGTGGCGGGACCAACGTCGGCGGAAAGTTTCTATTCCGACTCCGCTCGATCACTTTTATTTTCGATCCCTCTGGGACAAAGCCTTCGGCCGATAAACAGCGACGCTTAATAGAAAAGCGAGTCAGCTGCATTCCTACCTTCGAACAATTTTTTTTTTCCCTCACATCGCCTACCTCACCGACCAGAGGCCGCCGCCACAGCACCCAGCCAGCAGCGGACCGGCTCCACCGGGATCTCAACCGACGACCACCCATTCACCTGTTGGCACTACTCGCCAGCGCAGACTTCTCCCAGGAATCAGTCCGCCGATCGATGGAAACAGGAGTGCCTTGCTACGACAGCGTGTCAGCATGCGACGGGCCCAGCATATCGCTGCTCCTGCTCAGTAGTGGCAACGAGGACGCCGCCGACCCGACGGGCTGCGACGGCTCCGGAGACGTCCACGACGACTGCTGGCAACAACTCGAGGCCTTCTGGGGTGCCGAGAAGCACCGCTGCCAGCACGAGCCGGCGGCCTTCGAGAGCAGCACCGAGAGTCAGCTCGAGAGCAGGGACTTCCTCAGCGAGCCGCCGCTGCTGCCGCTCGACGGACAGCTAGCTAGGGTTGGTAGCACTCTGCAGGAATCACAGGGACTCTCCCAAGACGAACCGTCCACATCCGTCGATGCTCGTACTCATCAGAGAAGCATCCGATATCGATTAGCTTTGGCAGAGAAAAAAATGTGTACGGAATGCTGGCCGAAAAGCGAACATCGATGCGGCGTAAATGCAAGGATGTCTAGCCTCCCATTGCTTGACCTCCGTTCAAATTTAGTCACAGCTAACGCTAGTTTAAATATCCTAGCGGTACCACAACGCGCTCATTTATATCACAGTTGCATAATGGCCTAGAGAAGTATATATATCCAATAACGAAGGCTCGCGTACCGATCCCTAAAAAAGAAAGGAAAAATACCGATAAGTTCGAAAACGACAGCAGCAAGTCGGCGAGCAGTAGGGCAATCGGCCGCGAAAGAAACAGTAGGCATAGAAACGCAGCGGTTCTGACACGTAGCCGAGCCGCCGTCGTTTTAAAGGTCCCAATTATTTACATTTCTGCCAACAGCTGCAGCTTCGGTTAGGCCTGGTGCCCACGTGCTCGCAGCCTTTGAATGACGCCGGAGACGAAGAAAAGAACGCAGGCGGCGAAGCGCCCTGGCGCGCACATATTCGGCAGCTGCGCCGCTCTCGACTGAGTCACCGATACGCCCGTCGCGCCAGCTGCATGTTCAGACATTGCCCAGAGCGCCGCGCTCTCTCCCCCTTTTCAACGGTCGCCGGAACAACAACTGCTCCGCCGTCTTCGTCGCGGCCGCTGCTTGCTTCTTACTTGACGTACTCGGGTTCAAAATAACTCATCGACTCCGAAACGGGGCCAGAAACAGAACGCAACAGGATGTGCTGAGCGAGAAACCGCAGGGTTTGTCAGGTCTGCATTCCTCACTGGTTTTTCTGTTCACGCGTTGCTGTTATTTCGCTTTGCTCTTGTTTCTGCATGGCCCGTTTTCGCTGGGCAGTAAAACAACCGCCGTCGCGTTTACTATGACGTGCGCTGGAATTCAAAACAAGGGCGCAGCGTTGGCTGGAAGTGAAGCGGTTCGCGCGACAGCCCGTTCCGACAGCTCACAGCGAGGAGGAGAGGGAAGTGGTGGGGGAGGGCGTGGGCGCGAATGTGACGCACTATTGCATAACTGCGGGTCTGACGCCAGACGAGCGTGCCTCCAAGCCCTCGTCAACTGCACTTCCATCCTCCCTCTAGGTCGTCGTCCTGCACACAACTCTTTCACGCGTGCTTCGATTCGAGTGCTCTGCATTTGGTGCCATGTGCGCTGGTTCCAGGCGCCAAAGAACACTGTAGTTGAACTTTGCAGATAGCGTGCTTTACATGGAGTGAAGCCGGTAAACTCTCACTCACTGGTACGTGTTTCTTGTGCTGTGCAGAAGGCGATCAAGTCGAGCCCGGCCGCGCCAGCCAACGATCTCCTCCACATCGTCCGAGGCGAGGACATCAACGATGTGCCTACCAGCTACGTGGTCAACGGCATCAAGCCGCATGAGTTCCCCGTTATCGGTGAGTTAAGTACTATAGCTAAAGGCTCTATATTTTCTTTGGGAAATGTCCTTCACAATACGGCCCCACGAGTATCATCAATAGCCACGAAATGCAGTTTTGCTTAGGGCGAAGTGTCTCATTTATAGTTAAGCTCATTATATTGGGTAAGTCTGAGGGCGTTCCGAATATGTTACAGATTTGGGTTCGAATCCATATTCTCTGCTTATGGGCCGGGTGTAACCAAATGATGTCGAAAAGTTGTGAAAAGCCGAATGAAAAGAATACACATATAATCAGTGACATGTTCGCTTTTGCGTGCGGGAGTGACAGCGATGGCTGCCGCACCTAAGTCGATTCTTTTTTGTATCTCTCAAGACAGCAAAATTAAATGTGCATAGTCAGAAGTTTATTGTGTTCTTAAACATAAACGATGCAATGTTTACAGCTAATTATAGTCGTTCACGGCCACAAGGCAGGAGTAACATGAGCAGTGGCAGAAGGGTGTAGCCTGAGCAGGCGCTTGCTCAACATAAGCTTGCTCAGGTTGCTGTATGAAAATAGCCGCCACGAATTTCTATAGTAAACAGCCAGCCGAAGTTATGCCACATGGCAAGTGTTCGAACTTAAAAAAAAAAATCCACTGCAATCACTAGCTTGTACTCTTTAAGCTGGCTGATTTGTGTACATGTGTGTCCCATTCTTTCCCTGACAACAGTAGGAGCGACAACATTCGTGTATGAATGCGCTCAACATCAATGCTAGGAAGCGTTCCTTCGTTAGCTGAAGGGTGTACCAGTGTTATCAAAAATTACTAATCTATAAATTACATTTGATATAGTCGAGCTACGTACAGGCTGTTTCACCTAAGACTTCCCACAGTTCTAAAAAGTAGATTTTTGACTTAGAAGAGCGCTTTTATCCGTATAACATTGTAAGCGGTGTGGTACATCAGAAAACAGCTAAGACGCAGGATAATTAACTTATATTGAATAGGAAACTTTTTAACTATTACTGTTAAGCTCCTGAGAGACGTGTAGCCCATCTTAAGTAATATCCATATCAGTTTTTAGAATTTCGAAAACGCGGTTAACATGGCGCTGTGGTCCAACAAATTTTTCCCTATTTCGACGAGTTACGTGCACTGGCGATTTTGCTTTACCTACAAGCTTCTCGAAAGCGGATGTATTTTGGCGCAATGTAGCCAGAATTTGTTGTGCCACGGCGCCGAACATAACCGCGTTTTCGAAATTCTAAAAACTGATATGAATATTACTTATGGTGGGCTACACGCCTCTCAATAATTAAGCAGCCTAACAGTAATAGTTGAAGAGTTAGTTTTTCAGTATTAGTTAACCAGCCTGCTAGATAGCACTTCTTAGCTGTACGCTGATGTACTACACTGCTGACAAAGCTATGCCGAAAAACGCGCTCTTATAACTCAGAGAGCCTATTTTTTAAAACTGTAGAAAGTCTTAGGTGAAGCACACAGTATACCGAAGAACAGGAACAGAGTGACCGCCGCGTTGGAGCACACTCATCTTCAAGCTGTCTGTCCTGCAGATCTCACGCTGTGTACTGTTTGTTTCCTCCGCAGGCACTTACGTGGACAAGCGGGTCGTTCCGGGCTTCCGGTACGTTGTACGCGTGAACCGTACCTCGCGCTTCCTGTTCGGCGGCCGCCCTCTACGCCTGGAGAGCGTGGGCCGCGGCTACGGCAAGCGCATCACGTTCGAGGCGCCTCCCGGCGGGCTGAACGAGAACGACAACTTCTTCTACTCGGACACCATCGCCCAGGGCTACGGCTTCGCGCCCATCGCCGTCCAGGTCGGCGACCGCTTCAGGGTCCAGGACTCCCAGGGCGACGCCTGCGGCGACCTCGTTCTGGACGAACTGGTCGGCGAGCAGACCGAGCTTTCCTGCAACGTCGTCAAGGAGGACGGCTCGATCGTCAAGGAGATCGCCGTCGACTTCCACGCGAGGTTCCTGTGCGTCAACAACAAACTGCTGGACCGCCAGCTGGTCTGGAACAAGGTCCGACTCAGCGCCGTGGCCAAGCTCGTGAAGCCGCGCGGAGCGACCGACGCGCGCCTGGACAAGCTGCTCTTGCAGAACTGCTCGCTGGCCGGCTACGAACTGGTGCCGTTCTCGCGCAAGGCGGCCGACAACGAAGAATAGGTGGACCACCCTTAGGGCCACCTGTTGGCGAGCCGGGCCCACTTGACGTTGGTCTGTCTACCGCTGCACTGTCACGGAGCGGAGTGCGCGACAGTCCAAGCGAAGTGGACGAAGGCGAAGACGGGCCAGTACTCAGTAACTGGGAGAGCAGTAACGCGCCCGCGTCCTCTCCGAGCGAGAAAATATTGAGCCGGTCCCTCAGCGCGCCCCTGGGCAACCCAAAGCAATCGCAGGGTTGCGCTGCGGCTGCTGCAGAGACAGAACAACGCTGTGATTCGATTTGAACCTTCGTCACTCGTGCACCAAAGAGCGTCCGCTGCATTATTTTCCCTTTTTGCGAAGCAGCAACAGAGATAAGACACGAAGAAGGAGACCACGGTTCCGAGAAGCCTGTGAGAGAAGCAGACACATTGGCGAAGAACGAGGCAGCTTTGCTCGATGGCGATGGACAGAGGAGAGTTATTTTTTTCTTCGCGCGGTACACTGGTAACTCATCATTGTCGGAGTCGGCGAGTGCAGGCTTTTTGGTGGAAGCAAATGAGCAAAGGACTGAGCGCTGGGAGTCGTGGTCAGCTGGCTGGCCGTGTCGGACGGTGATATTCGCTCTGCGTGCTGTTCCCGTCCTCGTTTGACGCGTCTTTCAAGAAACTCAGCGTGGTGGCAATTATCTCTTTTCTGTGTTTTGTTGTTAGAAGAGGTACCATACACCTCCCTTTGTCACTGCTGCAGCCTTCGACACACAAACGCGTTGTGCATTTTATACGATTATTGTTTGTTGTTACCTGAGCGCAGGCACCTTGTGTACACAGTGCCGCGCGTTCTCAACTCGTGCGCATTTATTTAATCGCTGAACTATCGTGTAATTTATGCATAGTCAAGAGATGCCGCGCCTATTTTGCGCCGCTGCTCGAACGTCGAATAAAGTATTGAAAATGATCATATCTTCTCGCTGTGTTCCTCCTACTGCAGTGCAAGCGACCGTCCGTTCTATCCACACTTGCTGGCAGTCCGTGTGGCTAGGAGGTTCTGGCGTGTACACAGGAGGCGGGAATTGGGGCACAAAATACACAAAGGGCTAAATGCATGCTGCTATGGCACAGTGGTTTGCCTACCTGGGTCAAGCCGTCAAGGTAGAACCGGGCAATGACAAAGCAAATTGGCAAGAAAAGGGGTATGGGTGGGAGTGCATTTGACTCCCAGCCCGGTGAACGGTTACTTGTCGCTGTCCTTTAAGAAGGTAAGCTAATGGGAAAAGGGATCTCAACATCTTAAGACACGTCTAAATTTTAAAAAAATCATTTAGGCCGCCTCACACCAGCTAACCTCTTAATGCACGACCGCTTTTTCTTACCTAGCCATAAAATTTGCTCATTAGAAACAAAAAACCCCGATTTTCGCCCTCAGATGGCCTGTTGCCTGCGTGTGCGCATTTATACAGTCGAAAATCGCACACTACTAAGTACCGACTAGCGCTGCTCAATACCCCACTTCTAAATTAGTAAATTCGCAAAATTAGGTCGACTTATATGAGGATAAACATGGTACCATTCACACACAGGGAATCGCCTTTGAGAATACGGCTGGTGCCGCAGTTACTTGTACTTCTCACCTGCATTCGGCGAATAGGGCATTCTATTGAACAGAGATGCCACTTAGAATGCCTGACTTCTGAAAAATGGGTCGACTTATATACCCGCAAAAAAGTGCATATCCGCAAAAAAGGTCATATCCGCAAAAAAGTGCCCGCGAGAAACGGCGCCATGTGACGACACGAGCCGACGAGTCACGCGACAAGATGTTGAGGTCACATAACTATTTAACACTAATTGATATAATTAGGCAACGCTAAGACTAACTAGTATAATTAGTGATGACATCATGTGAGTGTGACGTCATACCAGGTCACGTGACAGCGATGTGATTTGTCATCAAACCTAGTCACGTGACGACGCTGTTATATGACATCACACCCACTCATTTGACAACGATGTAATTTCTCGCCATACCAGGCCCCCATTCACCCCCTTCCACCCGCGTTTCAAGATCCATATGGATCCCACACTACTACATATGCGCGCATGACGCATTACAAAGCGTGCCCACAACCCGGTCCACATTAATGATATTCGGATTGTCTAGCGGGTAAATGCGCCAGTTCTCATGTATGACACACTGCAAAGATCATGACAAGACACAAGCCTTTGACTCTAGAGATGATGGCGATGGTGATGACGCTAACAATGTATCCTTATGACCCCGGGGAAGTGTGATATACCGCTACCAAATTAAACGTTGCCAGAATATTGATTAAATATTGTACATTACCCAGCAACCGAAGACAATTATTGTGCGGGAAAATAGGAATACCTGCAGCTAATAATCAAGGACGATGATGTTGATGTTCCTGTGAGGTCAAGACTCTCCCCCGTTTCCGCCACTTCCCTCCAGGTGGCGATGGTAATGGTTTCGAAATCCTGGGAATTCTCCGATGACTCTGAGAACCCGCCACATTTTGAAAGAAAGGGCTAGATTACGCCTTCGAACAGTGTGTCAACTATCAAAATCACACATGTCGAAACAACTAGCCTACAGTGGGCAGCGTGAACCGCTCTCTCTGTCAAGAGCACCATGGCTCTCCGCTGAAATTTCCCCGTAGCGAAATATTTTTACAAGACCCCCCCCCCCCCCCCCCCCATTTCACCCCGGGAAAAAAAAAACCGCCTAAGTACTCACGCGCTTCGTCAAATAGTCTGAGACAAGCAGCAGTGCTTTAAGTCAATTACTTGTTTTCCTGCAAAACTGAACTAATCAATGGTACGTACGCCAGCATCCTCGGCGTTTTTTACCCACGAGCACCGCGCGAGAATTCTGCAAAGCCGTTTAAGGCGAAAGATCGGTCTCTGCAAAATAGTTAAAAGAAAGATAACGTGTAGTGCCTAGTCGTCTGCGAGGCAGGCCGCCAACCTAGTTGATCCCATACGAGAAAAAAAAGAGAATGATTAGAAACATACAAACAAAAATCGCACATTAAATATAGAAGCGAACAGCAGTGTGCCGCATTAAAAGTCATATTAGGTTTGAAACAGCGATTCAGCAGCACAGCGCGAGCATGTAATCAGTTCCATTCACACATCTTCATTAAAAAAAAAGGCTACCACATCACCATTTATTCATTATAGTTTTGCATATTTAATTTACCGCTGTAACACCGCTATGCTGGTACGTTCGCACTGTGCTGCGGAATTTCGACATAATATGTGAGTTTCCGAGAAGGAACAAGGAACCGTAGACCAAAAGAGAGATTATTCAGAAGGATAAAAAAGTGAAATAATATTTGCATCTGCTTGCATTATGGAAAGGGGAAATACAGAATTAGTGTGAGATTCGAAAGGGGAAGTCACCGATAAAAACCTTCGACGATGTTATACAGGTTTTTCTGGCTTCGTGCTTTTTTAATCAAATCCGCAGGTGTCCTTATTAGGGACCACCTGAATCACATTCTCTCGACTGTGCTGACTACTCCAGTTTCTGTTAAGTCGGCTTGTAATGTATTACAGCAGGATCCCCTTTATTCGACTGCAAGGCAAGAGCCATGACGCCAGCGCCGGCAACGAGCATGAATACGAAGCAGTCTTGCTTGGGGCCATCCGCGCTGCGACGAATTTATCGCGTGCTTGTTGGACTGAACTTATTTGTTTGCGGCATCAAACAAAGCTACCGCGGGTCAACGTGAGTTACGTTCTTTGCGCGCTCCCGGGAGTTAGAGCCGACAGGCAGGCAGCCGGATACTACGCCAGCGGGGCAAGGGAGAGGGAGAGTGGCGTGCTGAGACAGTAACACTCCTTCCGGGAAGACCAGAGGGGTGCGTCTTCCTGTAGGCTCGGATTGAACGGACATTACGGCGCAGCACCGGAAGCTAAGAGGGAACTGTGGCATCCGGTTGTCCAAACAGGGAAACTGAACACCAAGCGTCATCGCATGAAAACTGCGGTGATGCGCTGCAATTCCTCTTTGGAAGCAGCACTCGTCGAAGTATAAGGCGTGACAACTGAAAAAAGTCTAGACCTCAAAATTTCGACCTCACTCAACCTCAAACTCACGCGTGAGGTTGAGGTCTGATTTGCTGACCTCACTCACAAAATTTCGAGCCGTCGCCGACCTCACCTCAACCTCACCTCACGACGTGAGGTTGAGGTCATTTTGAGGCTGAAGTCGACCGCATGAGGTTGCCCACCTCTGATCTAGACTATACATATAACAATATAAGTAGGGGTGACGACAAATTAGCGTAAACATGCGCCAAATTTATTGGTGCGCAGAGGCCGTTCCCCGCATGTGCTTGCCTCCTTGTGTATTTGTATGTTTGTCTGAAGTCGGTTTTGTGGCAGGCTGCACACCTGCCCACCGTCTCAGGCGGCAGCTCTATGAATCGTGAGAGGATGCTCGCGAAGAGCAACCTGGATCGTAACTCAACCCAAGCATGTAGTCCTCCCGATGGTGTGCAGTGGCGCTTCGCTTGACCGCTGCATCGCTATTCCAAGAGTGGTAGGAAGACCACCAGGGACCAATGAATGTGCAGAATGACGAATGCCGCATATTTGGACATTAACCCACTACGCTATCCGAACAGCTACAATCCGGAACACTGGACCTGAACACCGGATCCGTAGTGCAGACCGAACTGCTCGCGCACATAATTCGCATTTGGCCTTACTGCGCATATCGACCATCATTTTTTTTTTGAAATTCAGTTTTAACCGAAAGAAATCAGTATACCTCACAAGTACTCCATGGCTTGCTGGCTGTTGTGTACGAGTTGCAGTCGATCGCAAGATGGAATTAACAAAGCGCGGAAGTCAGGAGCACGCTGAGACAATGGGAGTGCAGTTGTGCGTTTTGAAACATTGCTGTGCTCCTTTAGACAAACGCCGGGTGCAGACCGAGAGCTTCTCTACTTCGCCAAGCTTTGGCAGTGCTGTGGCATGTTGCAAGTTGCGCGTCCGCGCCATAAGTGTCGCCACGGTCGGAACGATTGCAGCGATCCTGGTATCTGGCGGCTCATGTGTTCTAGGTTTCCATAATGGAATTTATTAATTTTGATTTTTAGAACGATTGTCACTGATATTGCAATGCCCAAGATGCCTAAAATCACTTTTGTACATCGATTGTCACTACTGATGTTTCCTTTAATAAACTGTTCTTTGGAGAAAACTATTTACGTTTTTGGTACTCGAGCGAGCGCCCTAAGCAGCTGCTAATCAGCCGCGCTGGCCGCGCCGCCAACTCCCAGGCACCGCCACCGTCGCATTTCAAAATCGTCCCCATTGGCTCTACGGGAATGTCACACCCTTGGCTTTGGCTACTAGCGTAGCACCTTCTGCTTGCACACTGTCACCTTTCATGAGCCGTTAGTTGACTTAAGAGTTTTATCACTGCGTGTAAGGAGGTTGTTGTTGGAAGCTGAGCTCCGGGATCAACTGAACCGCGCGCCAGAAAATGACTTCATGCGATTCTCCTTATCCGCGTCAGATGTCGCTAAACGTCCACGCCGCGCTATGACACGGTGGCGCATTGCAGAAAAGCAGAACTCAACGGATTGATAGGAATTATTTTTTAACATCCCAAGCATTGATGTGGGCTATGACTTTCCCCATGCATAATGCCCTAGCATTTGGTTCTCATCGGAGAAATGGTCCCGTAGAGGATGCCCGAGATAACTTCAGAGGTGACAGAGGTGAAAAAAGGAGAACACCCCGCTAAATTGAGAGGTATTAGCACTGAGTCCATAAGCTGAGTGAGTTGAGGGCAACACGCCCTCAAATTTATTCTTACAATAGGAACTTGGATGGAGGAAAAATTTCGTTTTCCCTCTCGGTATTTCTCCAGAGCCAGTGTAGTTTACTAGGGTAAGTAAAAAATTATCTAAACTGTCCGTTCCGCACTTTGTTTTCACAAAGGTAGGTACACAGCATGCGCTTGGACATAATACTACGGGGCACGCTTCGGCGATCAAACTGTTGTCACGCTTTACTGAAAATTACGAACTTGCTTGCACATATCTCTGGCGCGCTCGCGCATGAACCCAAGAAACCGTCATATTATTACGGGAGTTTACAGTGCGGCAGGCGAGAATCCGCTGTCGGGTAACGCACAAAAACCCGGTCCCCACCAGCGCTACCTGCAACGTTACTGTCGACAGCACCAAAGCGGTACAACGCCCTTGTCGTCTCGCGACTGCGTACACTGGGAAAATCAGTCTGTTGATGCTTTCTGTCTCCCTCAGAGAGTCTGAAATATATGTTACAACTTTATCGCTGTTATATGCATGCGTTCAAATGCATGTACCTATTGCTATTAATAAATAAACAATAAAGGTTTTGTCACATAGAAGACTAGCATTGCATGATGTTTACGGTCGCCGACTTACACGCTCTACCGCTATGTCCAAATCTCCACATGTTGGTACATTGCAGGGGTCGAGGATGCAGCGGGTCCACGTGGTAGACAATTGGCCAAATTTTCAACTCCGAGGGGCATGTGCGACCAGCCAAAGTTGTTATGACTGACTCCGTTGCAACACGTACTCCAGACATCTCGCGAGAGCAGCGGTATACAGAAATAATTCCAGCCCCGGCCTCCTGGAACTCCACAAGGTCTCGGCGCACTGAGCGTCCTCTTCTGCATCGTCTATTGTGGCAGAAGAATGACAAATAGATGAAAAAGAAAAGTTGCCTTCTTTCATGTCGTTGAATGTAGTGCTTATTTCATTACTCTTCATTCAGCATGAGTACACTGCACGAAAATGGCAGCAGACGTTGTGCGCCGTGTTCGACCGTGTTCGGTTTTCCATTTTTGCCTCCAGGGGGCACATCTAAGAGCGCCATCCGTGCAGTCTGCGCAAAGAGTGACTGCTACATGCGCAGTACAGTCAGGAAGTGTAGAGGGGGCACTCTGGATACATGAGAATTGTTATAAAGCACAAGGAGGCTTACATGCATTTCTCTTTGCGCCAGTTCGCATACGTTGGAACATCCAGTAGCCACATCCCGGGTGCTTACTCGACTATCGACATAAAATATAAAATGGAGCAAGTCGACCCCACACGAGGGGTCGTGGTGAGTTTTATTGGCTAGAACCAAATATCGGCGGTGTTATGGTTTGATGCCCTGAGGGAGAAAGAGGCCAGGGAATGGCTTCAAGGGAGGTGGCTTGCGACAGCCGGTCCACGACGTTACACTCTCAAGTTAGTTTTATTTTTTTCCTCCGTGTCAAAGCGCTTTTCTTCTTTGTCCATGTGCGCCCTTCCGTGACTTAATCGGTACAGAGGAAAAAATATGGCTTAAATCCTTAAGTCACTAATTCGGCTGTATAGCTGTTGCTTGTTCGATCATCGAAGAACAGTGTGGTATTTTCTCACAAAGACGGTAGCGCCTGTTCGCGGCAGCAGACACCGGAATGCTGTGCATAGCAGGGTCGCCCAAAGTGTGCCTCGAGTGGACGCGGTCAGGGCTGTCGTAGCGATGAAATAATTTCAGATTTTTTTATTCAGAATTCTTCTTTAAGAATAATGTTGGAAAGGACAAAAATGCTAGGGCAGGAAAAAAAGATAATCACAGTAACTTGATAACTGCCCCTGTCTGATTTTCATAGGCTACATAAAATGGTTAACTTCAGAATAGCGCCTGGTGAAGCGCTTCGCTCGGTAGCATGCATCCCTACTCAACTCGAAAAGCAAGTAAAAAAATTATCCCGACTTCGCACGCTGCCGCAGTGTAGTATCCTCATGTTTGTTGTGTGAAAAACTTTCCTTTCCTAAGCTGCCTACGACAGTGTCCGGTGGTCGAGCTGCCGAATGCGCCTGTACTTTCCAATGCGTTACTTTTTGTACGACACGTCTCAAGCCTCAGAGAAGCACGAGGGGAAAGCAAAAAGTTTTCTACACTTTCGTTCTACAACTAGGTAGGTGTACAACCTGTACACATTATTTTTCTACATAGCTTCCTACCTTTTCAGTGCACTTGGTCCATCGGGTCACAATTGAGCTTGCCCGTTCCTTTGAAGATTTTCGGCTGGTCGTGAAGCCGCTTCTGCGCAGTTTCCCTCCCTCTGCTACCTCTCCCTCCCCCCCCCCCCCCCTCCCCCCCTCGAAAAAAGAACGCATGCAGGCGTAACATACACTCACGCGTACGTGCGAAAAAGCTGAATGTTTGTCCCGGCCACTTCTTTTTCCGCAGTACTTTTTAAAAGCAGGCGATGCATTAAAGATGGAGGCATTGAGGCGACAATGCTTTGTGAGCTTTCGATCAACTTTTCATTGCCGCAGTCTCCCTTGAAACGGACACCTGCGCTCGTTACGCAGCCAGGTCAAAGCTGTAGGGTCGATACACACAGTACATACAAGCGACTGAGCATCGTGCCTTAAAACAGCACTACTGTGTCAGTATAGTGCCCGAACTGTCTCTACTAAACGACACAGTCCAGATTAATGCGGACATGTTCAGCTCTAAGAACATTTGCAAAATTTCCTTAAAATATGCGGTAAGCGGACAGAAGAACTTGGAAGGACAGACCAGCTTATCGGAAACTTAATCTTTCCCACACACTGGCCTTCAGTACGCCTGCGCAATGAATTAAATAAAGCAGCTTTAAATTGGGGCATTTGGGACAAAAAATAACGCCGACACCACGTAACTCTCACTTCTACTTCGCCCGGAGCCGTCGGCAGGGCGAAGTCTACTGAATGGCCTCTTCTATATTCCGTATACCGTAGTGTGGTCGCGCCGCTGAGCAGCCGCCCTTGTACAGATCCAAGTCCAGATCATACACGGCCGCACAACGCAAGTCAGAGTTGGAAGACGTCGCCTGATACTGGGCTTTGATCGAAGCTTGAGCGACGAAGGCGTAGTAGTCCTCGACGGCAGTTCCAACGGGCACGACCGCGCCTCCCGGAAGCGTGACTAGGTCCGTAGTTCGGTTCACCAGGCGCTTCGAGATGCTGGCGCAGCCTGACGGCGCCGGGTAGGAGGAGACCTGCGCGACCGACGTGACTGCGCAGAATTCATACACGGCCATAATTCCCGACGCGTGGCTGATGTCTCCCAGTGGAACGAAATTCGGAAGAACCGCTGGCGGACTCCCGTTGTAGGCTCTGGAAACGGGCAGGCCCGCGGTGAGCGAGATGCAGAGTCTGGGCGGAGCGGGGTGGCGGTCGGATGCCCATCTGCTGGAGAGCCACGGACGCGGCAGCCGCATTCATGTCGTTCATCAGGGTCACAGCCTCCGCCTGGGTCGAGGAGCACATGGTGAATACGTCGCCGGCGTGCAAACGGTGCGTCTCGTAAATGATGAGAGTGGCCCCATGCACAGTGGCTGTGAGCGTGACCGTTCTCGCGAGCGCCGCGTCTGCCGGAACGATGACGCCGGTCGCGTAGTCGTCTTTGTTTAGAAAGCGCAGCCTCGCGAAGGACGCCAGCACGGTGGCCATGACATTAATGTCACTCGGCGATCCGCACGTGCCGCCCATATCCTTCCAGTGCACCACGGCGCCACCGATCTGATGCTTGATGCTAAAGCGCATCAGGCTTGCAGCGAGCTTGGTGTGCAGCGTCACGTCGCGGCTCAACCTGGCGAAGTGGGCGCTGTCTTCGATGTGGCCACCCAAGCTGACGAGCAACTTTGGCAGCGACCCGCCTTGCGCGAGGCTCGGAACGAACGTATGCAGCTTCCAGACTCCGTGGTGCACATCGAACTCGGGCACCCGGTTCTGCACGCGCCCCTCGCTGATCGCCAGCGACCAGTAGAGCAGGCTGTTGCACAGCGACAGCGGCATACTCTGAGGCGCGTAGTCATACCGCTGGCGTTTCCGGAAACGCGTGTTGTTGAACAGACATATCACGTCTCCCCGGTGTGCGGACGGCGTCTGCAGAGTCGTGTTGTGGATGGTCAGGTGCTTGATGTCATCGTCGAGCTTAACCTTCCGAAGGCACCAACTGGGGACGTTGGTCCAGGGATACGCCGTGGTCGGCGGAGTCCAAACCGGGAAGCCGCCCCTAGTCGACCGGCTGCCTTCGAAGGTGACGATGGGCGCGATGATCAGCCCGGCGGGAACGGCGATTGCAGCCAGCGTCACGACGCATATGAACCACATCTGGGAGAAGCTGTCGCGGATGCGGCGGAGCTCGGAACGCTTCAGTCGACGCATTTCCAGCGAGTTGACACGCGGAGGACCCACAACGCCCATGAGACGGCGCATGTCTTCGCCGGGCGGCTCCAGGATCGGGTAGTCGGCCGGGAAGATCGCCGTGGTGCTGGCCGCCGAGAAACGAAGCAGAGCGTCGTGCTCCTTTGTCGCCACCTCCGCAGCCTTGGGTAAGACTCCCATCTCGCGCGATGACCGCCTACTGATGGTGCTGCTGGGGACTGCACTCGTCGTTGCATAGCTAACCGATGTGGTGGTGAGGTCTGAAGAGCCGGTGCTCGAACTCGAGCTGCTGCTCGACTCACCGAAGAGGCCGCGCTTGGTGGCTGCTTTGGCAGGCGGCGGCACGTTGAGATGGGTGGGGTGGTTGGCCAAATCTTGATGCATCCCGAAGAAAGATGGTCAGAGGGCAGATGGCACAGAGCGAAAGAATCCTGCCTACGGACGGTAATGTTCTTCTTCTTCTTCTTCGATGAATTCCTGGAATGGCGCGTGCATGCTGGGGTAGAATGACGATGATGTTGATCCAAACAACAACTTGCGCATGCCCACTCTGGGGGATCAGCCAAGAATCTGGAGGTACAGAAAGGCTAATCGTTCAGCGAACTTCGAAGGAAGAAATTTAAAGCAAGGTACAGAACCACAAAGGTGAACTATAGTACAGGCAGCAGAACATCACCAGGAAGGACGATTGAAGATAGTGGTTGTCTTAATCCAACAGGGACAGATATGGAAACATTGAAAGTGTTAGCATAGCCACTGCTGCGATTCGAAAGGGAAATTTTGAACTGTGAACAGCCCTGTGGATGTACACAAGTATGATGGCGCCAAAAGACAGCGTGATGGGACTGTTCAATCTGATGCCAAGCTGCTACAATGGCTCCTCAAACACCCTCTTTCTTAACGAGGAGATAAACGGCGACAAAACCGTCAAAAATGACCGGCTGATACGGGTTCATCAGATATTAACATCAGATATTAACTATCACGAATATCATGAACAAAAGAGTAGCTTTGAAAATATATGATCAAATAAAAATGGACCCGGCTGGGTTCTCGCAAACTTTCTTCTTTAGAGACCACGACCATAACCTTCGGCATATGACCTGTAGAAAAGAACTAGTGCGTACGAACTACGGTACACAAACGCTAAAATATCGAATCGCTGATCTCCTAAATAAGTACCCGGGTATTATAGAAACCATTCACAACAGTCGTTCCACGAAAGCATTTAGCAAAAGTTAACCCATTTCTTTTTGTGACACAGCAATGGCTTACTTTTTCTGCACATATCTGCCCTATATTAAAAAAATGAAAAATCCATGTTTTTATCAGAAAAGAAAACCTTACTTTGGCCGGCCTAGTTAAGCTCTTCATGCCTTTTGTTATGTTCAGTCACACCGATATTTGTATTTTATGTGCAATTCTGTGCAACAATGTTGACTCGCGAATATACTTTTTACAGCATTTCTTAATTGTGTGCCTTAAATGAATATGTGCTGTTTTTTCTTGTTTTTTTTTCTTTTTTGATGTTTTCGTGTATAATGTTATATGCAATGTCTCTTTGGTGTTATGATCTGTTTTTCTTTGGTTAAACCTGCCCACTGCTCAGTGGTAGAATGTAAAGGAGGCGGACGCTTCGTCAGGCAACTTTTGATTGCCTTTTTGTTCGCCTCCTGGGCAACCAAGTATTGTTGAAATAAATCTAAATCTGAATCTGAATCTGAAATGCGCACAGGGGACAGAGAGCCAAACCGCACCTGCGTTTGTAAATGTTCAGTGGTGGAACACGGCAGCGCATTCTCGTGAGACTGCAACCTCTCGTGTTCGACAGAACTTTGTGCTCCGGAGATCCCAGAGGGGTTCATAGTCTTTGGATGTTAAAATCAACTTGTTTAATTAGCTCAGTTAATAGAGAGATAAAGCATACCGGAGATGTATTAGAGTATACGTATACCCGATTGCCGGGCACTTCTAGCACACGCTCAGTGATAGGCGTGCGGACAGGTGTACCACTGCGCACGCGCAGCCAGCGTCCGGCAATCCGGTGTACGTCTCTGACAGCCCGTCTCCGCTATGTTAAATTCCTCCTGTAAGTGATAAAACCTGTAGAAGGAAGGACTGTTAACACGGGGCCGCCGAGGGAAGATATTGCAAGGTTAAGCGCGATCTCATATAAAAACGCACCGCTATGACCAGCGCCCTTATGAAATGAATAAGGCACAGATGAGGAGGAAGCAGTGAAGGGAGTGTGTTTAAGATAGGAGAATCAACGGATGAAATGAGGGACGAGCAGAAGGATAAACAATCAGTAATGACTGCCACTGACTGCAGAAAGCGAGGCATCTAGTGTGCGCACAGCAAGCACTACCACCAGAAACTTTGCATCATAAATGTGAGCTGAATTGCGCAATCGTAAAGAAAAGGGACAGTCTAGCAGTGGGCAGAAAATTTCCCAGGCGTGCCTTTAATTCAGCATTTTTAAGCAACGCCGTCGGGACCTGGTGTAGCCACCGGCAACTTCGATAAAACTGCAGAGAGTTCAGATAGGGGAAGCTCTGAGTCGTGATACACTGGTCGTACATAGCATAGGACGGCAAGATAGTAGAGACGAGAACTGCTTCACTTCATCATCATCATCATCATCATCATCATCATCATCATCATCATCAGCCTGACTACGCCCACTGCAGGGCAAAGGCCTCTCCCATGCCTCTCCAATTAACCCTGTCCTTTGCCAGCTGCGCCCACCCTATGCCTGCAAACTTTTTAATCTCATCCGAACTTTCTGCCGCCCATTGCTACGCTTGCCCTCTCTTGGAATCCACTCCGCTACCCTCAAGGACCAGCGGTCGTCTTGCTTTGAGTTGAGTTGAGTCGTTGTAAACTACCGGTGGGATTAGCCTTGCAGTTGCTGCCGGCAATTTCTCCACCGTAGCGACACTTAAATAGAAATCACAGAAACACTGTCGGCAAAAACCCAAATAGACACTCCTGAGGTCACCATGTGGAGGCCAAATCCGTGTCCTGCAGGTAAAGTAGAAGAAGGCGAGAAGCATCCCTTCTACTCGACTGGCTCGCGCGCGGGAAAACAATGTCCTGAAGAGAACTGTGAGGAACTCCTGCCTTCTTGAGGGATCCGAATAACACAGTCCGTTTCGCGTTGTACAAAGTACAGCACAAGAGGTAATGTTCTATGTCACCACACACACCACACGTTGAACACAATGGTGACAACGCTAGGCCAGTCTTATGCATCCACGCCGGCGTACGAGCAGAATCCGTGCGAACGCGGTGCAGCTAAGTGGCTTGGTACCTTTTGAGACCCTTGGTCACACATGGCTGGTGAGGAGAGCTCCACAAAGAACTGAAGTGGCACAACACCACATCTCTGAACATTTGCTTGACTTCATGAGGGACTACATGTACTGAAATCCCGGAGAAAGCTGTATCGCATCACGTGCCCTGTCCAAGCCCATTTCTTCCTCTTGATTTCGACTAGGATGTCATTAACCCGCGTTTGTTCCCTCAGCCACTCTGCCCGTTTTCGGTCTTTTAACGCTACACCTATCATTTTTCATCCCATGGTTCGCTGCGTTGTCCATAACAATTAATTCAGTGAACTGTTCCGAAGCAAGCTTTTTAACTTCCGCGCGGAGTGAAAGTGTTTTTTGACGAATAGCGGAGGCCCTCCGTTTCTGGAGAAAGTTTAGGAGTGACGACGCTGACCAGAAAAGCGCGGAAGATTTTTTTCAAGTCCCTGGCGCGTTTGCGGCTATGTCCCACCGCCTTATTAGGGCGGCGAATGTCACGGGGCCGCCAGATTGGCTGGGGCGCTGTCCAGCCACCGCCACAGCGCGGCTACAACACAGATGTTGTGAGGGTGTCGCCTTGCCTTTTTGGGTAATTCCGCCTTAGTTAAGCAGCACAGCATGTCTTCTCAACTGGAGAATCTCGTAAGCCTCTGACAGCGCTTGCTTCGCGGGTCGAGAACGGCGGACTCTAGATTGTACGTCTATAGTTTAAAACTAAGCCACCTGATTGGCCCTGCAGGGAAGCTGCTTTTTGACTTGCGACGGAAACTGCCGCGAGAATGCTGTCGATCGTTTCTAAGCGCAAATTTGAGGACGTCAAGCAGTAGGTATAGATGTACAACAACCATCATGTTGCTGCAGGAGACCTATGCTCCGGATATCGATCGATCGAGCAATGAATGAATGAATGAATCAATCAATCAATCAATCAATCAATCAATCAATCAATCAATCAATCAATCAATCAATCAATCAATCAATCAATCAATCAATCAATCAATTTTTCGAGAAAGGAAGCTGGGCGGTCTCCTGAGCTAAAAGCTGCTCTGAGGCCCAAGAGACCACTACAAGACAGTAGCAGTGAAATAGAAGGCACAGCTATAGCGCCAATAGACATAGCACCAATAACCATCAAATAAGGAGTTGAGAAACAACTCAAAACTCAAAATAGACATTTGGCAGTACAAAAAAAAAAAACTGGATCGAAAATTTAGTAATTACATCCTAAAAAAATAAAAACACATGTGGCGCGCTTCTTAGTATGACCGTCTGTTTTGCTGTTTTATCGCGTATCTTTTGAACTAGTGTAAATAATGTTTCGCACTGCATTATACGGTAATAAACGAAGCTAATCAATGCTAATAAACAACGACAACGTATTCCTTTCTTCGATCTGGCGGAGCCACAACAACGCCCGGAACTTTCACTTCGCTGCACTGTACCGGATAGTTTAAAATAAGGCATTCGCATTTCGTGGGGACTGAAACAGATTTCTCGAGCGTAGGAAACCAAATAGGGCGCGTTGGTTGCCCGGCTCTGATCGGAAACAGCAGTGTTGAAGTTCGCATGGTTCCTCTCTGGTCGGACTTTCCGCTTAAAACTGGCAGCGATGTACTGTCTCGCCGCAATAAAAACCGCAATAACCGCAATAAAAAGAAAAACCGGTGAGCACAATGCATGCACAAAGATACGCACTTTGTTCGCGACATTCCTCTTCGCATCATATAGTCCTTCACCATTTAATTCCACTTTGTGCATTCCTCTCGGTATTACAGTTAATCCCAGTATAATCGCATGGTTGTGTTTTTGACGACTAACAGCCGCAACAAATAAAAAGAAAATGTCTATTCATACAACGGTTGGTAATAGAAGGCAGCTCTTCTAATATCTGCAAGCTGTAAAATGTTCTAAAAATGTAAGCATACCTTCCATCTCAGTGTAACAATATGTTGCAAGAAATTATAGCTTGTTTCTCGAAAGCTATCTCTTTAGTTTGTCAAAAATGCAGGGGATTTGCGGCCACAGAGCATCGCACTAAGCTTTGTCTTTCGTTGTTGTAGTGAGCGGCTGTTGTTAATCACGGACCTGCATTCGCTCCCTTTTTTGCTGAAAATCCCAATGCTGCGTGTGATGTTATGATTGATACCTTCTGTGTGACTAAAAATGGGTTTTGACATTGTTGCATACCGCATTCGCCTAGGTAGCTTTGCCCAGCGGGTACCTCATGAACGGGCCGCGTCAGCAAAATATCGGGCGGGCGCCATTCTTGTTGGCAGATGTTGTCCCAGCACTCCATTTATTGTAGTGCTGTTTTGTGCGACCAAGCTTTTGATTTCCTGCGGCGACGTAGAAACAAACCCGGGCCCTGACAAGTACGATCAACTTCTGGAAGCCTTGAGTGACCCAGCACATGATCATGCGAGAAGTTTCACAAGAAACTTCTCGACAAAATCAATGGCGTTTCCGCAAGTATCACGTATATTAAGAAACGACTGTCTAAAGTCGAAGCAGCATTAGGTGCGCAAGCTGACAGCACTGAGGTCGTATAAACTTTACAGAATCGGTTGCAACCATCATAACAGACCTGTCGAGTCTGGAAAAGCATGCCTCACAAAGAAGAACAGTCGATCTTGTAAATGACATGAACAACCGCATGCGCAGCAAAAAAAATTAAGTATTCAGAAGCTCTCCAGAAGAGGAGAAAGAAACCTTCGAAACCTCGGAATCTGTCGTGGCTAACTTCTGCATCTAGGGGCAGAAATCCGACGTTGAGTAGGCCCACCGGTTAGGCTCACGGAAAGACGGCTATAACCGCCCAATCGTCGTTAAATTCCTTAGCTTTAAGACAAAATCCAGCTTTGCTGGAAACGCCTACAAGTTAAAAGACTTGAAGGCGACAAAAGTATGGTTTGAGGAATATTTTTCACTGCGCATCCAGCACCCTGCAAGCAACTTACTGATTTCGCGAAAGAAAATCGGCAAACAGAAGAGAAATGGAAACTGAGATTTGACTGACTTACTTTGGGTGATGACAAGTCCGGTGGTAAATTTTGCGAACTACCGTCAGCAAACACTCAGTCTTGGCGGAAATACAGCACGGAAAAACCACCAAAGTCGTCGGTAATTACTGCTAACTTCCGCAGCATAATAAGGAAGCAAGACGATCTTGTTAACTTCGTCCAAACCTGTTCTGCTGATGCAATTATTGGCTCACTCCTGATATTCACAATTCTGAGCTGCAAATTTCAAATCTGTTTTTCGTTTACCGCAAGGACAGAAAGGAAAGAAAAGGTGGTGGCGTTATGATAGCAATCAGAAAACATATCCGCGCGAAGCGCTTACTCATTGGTGGCAGGATTCAAACTTTGTGGGAGACACGTTATCTGCCGCATGATACGCTAACTCTCGGGGTTTGCTAGACCACCAGATTGAGTCCAAGGGTTTGCTGATGAGCTTTACAACGTCTTAACAGCAGTTCGAATTAATTTTTCACTCTTATCATTTTAGCCGGTGACTTCAATTTCCCCGGCATAGAAGGGACCTCATAAGATACGCGCCGCACACACAATGCAACAGAGTTTTTGCATTTATCATCATGTTTCCAACTGTCGCAACTAGTTATGATTCCGACACGTGGCGATGCCATTCTTTATTTTGTTGCTGCAACGCATCCTGAACAAGCATACATAGATATGTACTAGATTTTGTCAGCGACCACCGCGTTGTCCACAGTCAGGTCAGTACCATTACGCCAGAAGAACCCTTCCAGACCAAAACTATGATTTTTGAAAGAGCAGATATCGCAGGTTTGAACTCTGAGCTTGGCCAATTTTATCTGCTGTTTCTGAAAAATTGTCATGATAGACCTGCATCCGACAACGGGACACAGTTTCGTGAACACCTTAAAAGGCTGCAGGAGAGATACATTAAAAAAAAAAAGACTGATCTCGGAAAAAAGCGATAAACAATGGTGTACGAAGGACACAAAACGTTTCCTCAACAAGAAAAAAACGGCTGCATATGAAAGCCAAGCGCGCGAACACGGAAAGTGCTTGGAATCAGCACCAGGTGTTCTCAAAAGAAAAATCAAGGATGGAAAAGACAAATTCTTCAACCTTGATTTGCCGATTTTTTTTTAAAGTTTAATCCGAAAAGTATTTGTAAGGTGATCTCTTCTGCACCGACGAATCAGCTGCCCGATTCTGCGTCCGAATCTGGACACCCAGATAAAACTAAAATTTGGGAGCGGTTCAACTCCTTCTTTTCTAGTGTTTTTGAAGACTAAGAATCTGTATGTATTTCTATTTCACCTTCGAATTTAGTTGCAGCCTCGCCTACGCCTTGTGTATTCATCAACTTTGAAGACATTTCTAAAGCGATCGAGCGTTTACCTTCGTACTCAGCCCAGGTCCTGATGGCATCACTACAAAAATGCTGAAGATAACGCAGTTTTTCAGCACTGTCCCGAGAATGCCGACATCCGTGATGATTGGAAACTTGCGCACGTGATACCAATATTCAAATCAGGTGATAAAAACCGACTGAACAACTACAGGCCCATTTCTTAACATCAATCGTTTGTAAACTTTTGGACCATATTTTAACTTCACACATCATGAACTGTCAGATAACAAGCTCCTCTTACCCAAACAGTATGAATTCCAACGTGGGTGCTGTTGCGAATCTAAACTCTTTTAATTACCACTGACCTTCACCAAAGTCTACGTTAACTTGAGCAAAGTGATGCTATATTCTTAGGTTTCGCGAAGTCTTCGATCGCGTCCCTGATAAGCGGCTGATATATAAAATGTACCTCATAAACATAGAAAGACATGTTGTTTCCTGGATTGAAGAATATTTAAGCGTGATACGCCAATCTGCTGTTATCGATTGCTCAAAGTCATCGTTTGCCATGTGAAGTGGCTGATTCGAGTCTTAATACCGAAAGTTCATTTTAAGCGATGTAATGAGCCTTGAAATTCAGATACTCAATTGGGTACTCATATAACGAGAATATCACAATACGCCACTAGGCCCGGTCGTTTTGAATATACACGTAAGTGACTATTCTCCGACGCCTTTAACTCTTCTTTACCAACGCTTCCAATTCCGAAATGCACAAAATCGTTCTATTAGGTGCAAAAAAAAAAAAAGTTATCGCACTATACGACAGTTCGTTCGCATCTATAGGTGCGTTATAATAAGCGGGATGGGACTCAATGCTGTGCAGCGAAAGTGCTGACGTCGCATTTGAAGCGTTCATTGAGCGGCTTAAAAGCATTTATGGCCAATCTTTTCCGTGCGTAGAAAAGCGGCAATAAAGAAATGCACGTGAACCGCGGATCACTACTCTGTGTTTCAAAGCCATAAACGACAAAAAATTTTGAGCTTGAGTGTTTCGTCAAAAGAAAAAAAAACGGTGAATACCTTAAATATTTAAAACGCACAGAAATAAAACAAATATCTGCTGCGCAAAATCAAGACACGATACTTTGAAAACATCTTTAGCGCCGACGTAGTAGTAAAAAAAGCGGGACGTTCTCTGGAGGCGGTTGAATATCCTTTGATAAATCCCATCCAAGGTACAACCACCCTACACTCCGCAATAGAAACCGATAAAAGAACCGCGACCGCTGACAATCTGGCCGCTAGTTTCGGTCCTTATTTCCTTTCCATCGATGACAGCATTCGATCACGACCTGCGTTCCATGGACCTAATGAAACTTAGTGCATGCGAAAGTATGACAGAAGTTCAAACTACATTTCTGTCCCTAAAAAAAAACTGCAAAACCGCCGGTTTTGACAGATAGGTCCGATAAAGCACGCCATTCAAGTCATAAATGCTATGCTAGCGCATCTAATTAATCTAATTAATTTGAAATATATTACTGCCTGGCATGTTCCCCGAAAGGTCGCTATAGGGTTTTTGTTGTATCCAAAAGAGGGACTGGGTGTGCTCGTCAAATTACAGGCCAACATCCAACCTGATTGTTTTCTCTAAGGGCAGTGAAAAAATTAGTAGTTTTTTAAACAAACACAACAACACTACAGCGTGCAGTCGGGTTTCACTAAAGAACGCTCGAAAAATCAAGAGGACTGTTTCTGCAAAAGGAACTAATTTTGAAAGCATATGAACGGAACATTTCGTACTGGCGATATTTATTGATTCTCCAAAGGCATTTGATCGACTCCATCACTTAACTCTAACAAAAAAAAAAAACTTGAATGCTTCAGTTTTCGTCGTACCTTTATTTTTCTCTATTCCCATTGCAAAGTTGCCCATGCAATCTCTACCAGCGGGTCCGAATAAATAACTTTAAATCTGGGTTTAGGACTGTCAGTTATGGAGGACCAATGTTAAAATACACGTTGCCCCCCGCCCTTGGCTGTGGTAATATCACTTTATTATGAAAGCAGCATGTATAATTTTTCAGTTTCATTTTTTACCTTTCCTTGTGTTACTGTTGATCAAATTAGTGTCGCCGCTGCTCAGCCGCGTGTATAGCAGGACACAGGGCTCGCCAAGCCTCCAGAAAGTTTTTTTCTTGCACACTCAGCATTACATTCGTTTGCTTGTAAGGTTAAAATAAATATTTCCATTTTTTTTAGTATTTTAACGCATCGCAATATTCCAGTTCTCAGGAAATTTCAAACTTACCGGTATCGCTACATTTTGGTTGCAGGTGTTCGGAAACATTAAAGGTCAACAAAGGAGTTCGCCTCACTGTTGCAGGTCAGTTCCGCCAACACATAACAACATCACCACGGACCGGTTGGAAACCCTATGTCTCACGTACAGGACATCTTAAGGGGCGCTCACATTAGCGGGAAAACGCGCAACGCCGGGCGTTTCCCGCGTGCCGCTTCCCGCCCAAGCCGGTTTTTCTCCCGCGGACAGCCTGCTCTCCCGTCCCGCGGAGCGATGGGTTCGGTACCTATTTTTCCCGTGCCGGTGATTAAGGACAGCCAATGGGCGCCGACCGTGAACCGTGACGTCGGTCCCAGCTCAGTGACCCCTTCGGCGGCGACGGAGGCTGCGCGCGTCCGGCCGGGCACTCGGCGGCTGCTTTGCCAGGGCGACGGGAGGGGAGCTAGCAGGGTGCGCTTTCCAGTCTTCTCTAGTGTCACGTGACTATCCCCTTCTCTTTCTGCTCGTTCGGGTCCTCCCTCAGCGCCTCCTCTCTCCACATTCCAAGACAACCGCAGCGAGAAAACGCGCGTAGTGTGAGCGTCATTCCGAGGAGCTGCGAGGCAGCGTCGACGTTGACGCTGTGCCGGCGCGGGAAGCTTCCCGCTAGTGTGAGCGCGCCTTTAGACGTTACCTGTACAGTATGCCTGCAGTAGCCTGCACTGTTTCAAGAGCACGACATAACAATCCAAAGGCGGTACTTCTTTTGCTTTTCTACTCTTTCTTTATCTCCCGAGCCATAACACTACTTAATTTATTCCTGTTTCCATGAGTATCTATGCAGGATAAAAAAAAAACCTAATCGTGATGAACAGTAAAATTTTGCGCAGCGTTTCTCCAGTATTAATTCTGCATGAGCGTTCATTTTTATTGCGTGCCTGCGGAAGTGAAGGACACTAGAAAGGAGAACGCTGACTCGTCTTAGTTGTATGGGTGCGCCAGGAGCTAAAACGGCGTGGCTGGAATTGAAATTCCATCCGTGGCATCTGTCGGGCCAAAGCTTTGATTTCAGACCAAAACTAAAACTCCCATTATAGTTTTAGCGTTTCTCTTACTTTCTCTCGCATGTCACCGCCCCTGCTTGTGAAAACTTTCTTATCCCAGTCGTGTCACCGGCGCTGCCCATATGAAAAGGCGACCCAGAAACATAATTTTCACAGGCACGTGAAAGCTGCGCACGCCCGCAAAAATTATGCATCAAGCGACGGTGCACGGCTTTGTCTCGGTATCTTTCCTTGAGATCTGCACACTTTCTTGGCGTTAATCACTGCAGCTGCAGTTTTACCCCTACGTGCTGTCAGCCTGCTGGCGTCAGCTCGTGTTTTGCACGAGGCTACAACTTGGACTAGTCCGTGGGTCGTTGGTCAGGTTATGAACTTATGATGTAAAAGAAAAAGATGAAATACTTCTTTTTATATTCTTTCAACAGTTCAGCTTCGGCTACGCTGAGCCTTCTGCTTAAGAACGAAGCGCATCGCACATTCTCGGATGAAGAACGAAGAACAAGATCCCAAATTAAGCGAACTGCGAAGCCGAGAAAAAACGCCTCGTTCTCCGCGTTCACGTCCTTCGGAGAAGAAGGCTTACACGTGAAGCATAATTAATTTTAATCGCGCCATCACGAGTTTCAACAACCGCTTCCTCTGCATCATCCTCTCCACATCTCTCCGAAAAATATGCTTCCATCTTTTTTTTTTTTTTGACCGTGAACAGGCCTCGCCCCACTAAAAGCGCGCAGTAGAGGGAAAGTTGAAAAAGGCGTCAGCTAACCGAGGATGCCATATTTTGCAACGGCACCTTTTCTGCGATTCAATACTTTGCGCTCTTGCCTAAGGTGTGAAGCTTAAAGGGCAACTACTACGCAAGAGCACTTCGTGATTGTCCATATCAGCCAATCGTAAATTGTTCCGACGAGCGAAAAACTTCATATATTGACTGCGGCCCGTCTAGTTTACGCCGGAGCCGTTTAATCGCACTTGTTATAGCAAATAGGGGCGGATCCGCAACCGAGCAGTGCAGTTAGCTAATGGTGGCGTAGTGGAACTTTTCCGTGTCTTGAGCAGTCTTCAACAGTTCATTTACCTGTCCAGAGATGACGCGACAATCATCTAATCTCCTCATTTCTGAAAGAAAGAAGAGAGTGCCGTATATCGATGCATGGTCCCTTTGGTGAGTCTCGCGACTAATACGACCAAAACGATCTTGTTTTGCATAGCGTTGCACAAAACAAACTGCAGCTGTTCCCAGACGTGCGGCTGGGCGGCTGCGTCACCCCCCTCTCTCCCCATTTCTCTCTCTCTCTCTCTCTCTCTCTCTCTCTCTCTCTCTCTCTCTCTCTCTCTCTCTCTCTCTCTCTCTGTTAAGCGATCCTGCTTACCGAGCCTGCCGTCTCAGCAGGGACTGGCGCCAAGTGAGCGGCGCTGTTGGGCATACGTGAGGGGACTGGTGAAAGCGAAAGGGTCAGCGCCCTGTTCGCTTTGTGTCCGCTCTTTTCGTATCGTATGTGCACCAACGAAAACAACGAGCGCAAACGAAGAAAAGGCAATGTCGATCAGCAAAACAAAAAGCAGGAAGCAATGACAAGAACCTGACGAGGCTCCCCAATCGTTACAGCAGCTGCAGTTCTCCCTCCCTGCAGATTTACGCGAAACGCGCACTTACATTTCCCCTTTCGAGCTGCTTTAGTGTCTGCGCTCGTTAAATTTTGATACGCACTTAATGCCTCGCACTTTGTGCCGTTGTCGCTGGAACAGAGACGCGAAGTGCGAAAAATCTCATAAGGTGGTTAATTAATTTTTTTCGCTTAGCGTGGCCTGTTGGAAATTATAATGGTCGTTTCGCTTCCATAGGAGAGCGAGGAACAGACGACAGCGGACAGTTGAAGCGCAAAATTGGCTCTGTGTGCGTGTTTATTTGAGCTTTGTGAATTCCTCTGGTTACTGCTGCGCGTTCAGGCTTCATTTAATCCAGGAAATGAAAGCGGCGCTTGAAATACGGGCGATGGCCGGTAGCGTGAGCCGTGCGTTATACTTCCTAGGGTGTGACATTTTTTGTTCGTCATTCACGGTCTTCTTTCTTAATGAACAGAGAAATGTGTTCGTTACAGAATTCACTATTCCTCTTCCTGCTCCCTCTGCACGTTAAAGGTGAAATATAAAATTTTCATTTTCAATTTCATCTTTAACGTGCGCTGACATCACACAGCACACGAGCGCCTATGCGCTTCGCCTCCATCGAAACGCTGCCGCCGCGGTCGGGCTCGAACCCGGGAACTCCGGATCAGTAGCTCTCTCTCTTTCTTCTTTCACTCCCACCTTCCTCTCTTCCCTCAGGGCGCGGTTGAAGTGTCCACCGAGAAGTGAGACAGTTAAGTAAGAATTGCAAACAGGGTTAGAGAGAGAGCTCCTGCGCCATTACCTTTCCCCAAAAACAACCAACCTAACCCACCTGTCTGCTAAGGCGTGTATGGAAACGTCGAGCAAAGGTCGTCATCGTCATCATCATGAGCCTGACTACGCCCACTGCAGGATAAAGGCGTGTCCCATGTCTCTCCAATAAACCCTCTCCTTTGCCAGCTGCGCCCACCGTATGCCTGCAGACTTAACCTCATCCGCCCACCTAACCTTCTGCCACCCCCTGCCACTTCTCTTGGAATCCACTCCGTTACTCTTAAGCACCAGCGGTTATCTTTCCTCCGCATTACATGCCCTGCCCGAGCCTATTTCTTCCTCTTGATTTCGACTAGGTATGCAACAGCCAGTGCTAAAAAATAGAATTCTCTACACCTTGCAAAACTACATGTGTGTTTTTGTTTACGACACATCACTACCAACGGCGCTTACAACGAAAAAAAAGAAACTTCAGGATATCAGCATTAGGGTGCAGAAAGAAATCTTCGATCTTGGTTCTTCCCAAGACAACAAAAAAAGAAGCCATTTGTATCTGGTATACGCAGTTGCCTTAAGCTTTTGAGCGTCACGGTAACCAATGGAGTTCGTTTCCAGACATACTGAAAAGGCACCAGGAAAGTTTTTACGCACGCAGCACGCCGAGTGATATCATCCAGGCGCGCATCTGGAAAAAAAAAGCAACAGTAATTAATTAATTTGTTTGTTTACTTATTGATACTGTGGAGCCGCTTAACTGCAAGCAGGGGTGCGTACATTTTTTTTTACGGGTGTTTAACGTCCCAAAGCGACTCGGGCTATGAGGGACGCCGTAGTGAAGGGCTCCGAAATTTCGACTACCTGGAGTTCTTTAACGTGCACAGGCATCGCACAGTACACGGGTCTCTAGCATTTCGCCTCTACCGAAATTCGACCGCCGCGGCCGGGATCGAACCCGCATCTTTCGGGTCAGCAGCTGAACGCCATATGCACTGAGCCACCGCGGCGGCAGAGGTGGTACAAAATAAATTAAAATAGCAAAATAAGCGGACTTCATTCACGAACACCGTACAATGACATACACATGATACAAACATAATGTGAAGACCACCCACGCGAGGCTCTCAAATTTGCAGCAAACATTTCCACATTCAGGCTATCCGCGACACATTTCGGAAATTTATTCCAGACACTAATTGCTTTAGCATAACTGACTATTTAAATCTGTTCTTACTATCTTTTCGATATTTCTTGAATCATGTTTTCGTCATTATAACAGGTATTTGCGCGGAAAACAGGAGTAACGTATTCATGACTATTGATTTTTATTACTCTATTATATATATTAAATACAAAAACTTAAGCCAGGGTTCTTTGCGTCTCGTCTCGAACGAAGCTAGGCCAAAAAATTGATCATTTTTTGCAACGATATCTGTTCGATATCCACTGCAAACGAATTGGGCTGCGATCCTTTGCACTCTGTAATGTTTTGCCTTTTTTGCTGTGAATAGGTCGCATAAATAATATACATACTCGAGATGAGGCCGCCTCAAAGCTTTGCGCGCTGCCACTTCACCTTCCCAATCTACGCCTCAAACATCACAGGGAGTTATACCTGTGCCATATAGACAACTTCATTGTCATTAAGTGCTTCCTACCTCAAATGTTAATGACATTCGCACGATGCCACACACAAAAATTTAATGGCATTAGCCTTAGGGCCATTCGGAACTATACTGAGTTCGCCACAACTCATTCGCCCGGGCAATCTCGTCCCAATTCCACACCCAGAAAAGCATGCAACTTTTTTAGTAATAACTCCATCATCATCATCATCATCATCATCATCATCATCATCATCATCATCATCATCATCATCAGCCCTACTACACCCACTGCAGGGCAAAGGCCTCTCCCATGTCTCTCCAATTAACCCTATCCTTTGCCAGCTGCATCCACCCTTTGCCTGCAAACTTCTTAATCTCATCCGCCCACCTAACCTTCTGCCGCCCCCTGCTACGCTTGCTTTCTCTTGAAACCCACTCCGTTACCCTTAAGGACCAGCGGCTATCTTGCCTTCGCATTACATGCCCTGCCCAAGCCCATTTATTTCTCTTGATTTCGACTAGGATGTCATTAACCCGCGTTTGTTCCCTCACCCACTCTGCCCGCTTCCGATCTCGTAACGTTACACCTATCATTTTTCTTTCCATGGCTCGCTGCGTTGTCCTTAGCTTAAGCTGAACTCTTTTCGTTAGCCTCCACGTTTCTGCCCCGTAGGTGAGTACCGGTAAGATAAAGCTGTTGTACACTTTCCTCTTGAGGGAAATTGGTAAACTGCCACTCATGATTTGCGAGAATTTTCCATATGCGCTCCACCCCATTCTTATCCTTCTAGTTATATCCCTCTCATGATCCGGATCAGCTGTCACTACCTGCCCTAAGTAGACGTATTCCGTCACAACTTCTAGGCTCTCGCTGCCAATTGCGAACTGTTGTTCCCTTGCTAGGCTGTTGAATATTACCTTGTTTTTTTGCATGTTAATTTTTAGACCCAACGATCTGCTCTGCCTGTCTAACTCATTGATCATGATTTGCAGTTCACCTCCTGAGTGACTCAGCAAGGCAATGTCATCAGCGAATCGCAGATTATTTAGGTATTCTCCATTTATTCTTATTCCCAATTGTTCCCAATTCAGGCCTCGAAATACCTCCTGTAAACATGCGGTGAACAGCATTGGCGAGATCGTGTCTCCTTGCCTGACGCCCTTCCTTATTGGAATTTTATTGCTGACTTTATGGAGGACTATAGTAGCTGTGCAGTTGCTATATATATCTTCCAGTATTTTGACATAAGGCTCTTCTACCCCCTGATTACGCAATGCCTGTATGACTGCTGATGTTTCCACTGAGTCGAATGCTTTCTCGTAATCAATGAAACCTATATATAGATGTTGGTTATATTCTGCGCATTTCTCTATCACCTGATTGATAGTGTAAATATGATCTATTGTGGAATATCCTTTACGAAAGCCTGCCTGATTATTTGGTTGATTAAAGTCTAACGTTGCCTTGACTCTATTAGCGATTACCTTAGTAAATACTTTGTAGGAAACGGATAGTAATCTGATCGGCCTGTAATTTTTCAAGTCCTTGGCGTCTCCCTTCTTATGAATTAAGATAATGTTTGCATTCTTCCAAGCTTCTGGTACAGTCGAGGTCATAAGGCATTGCGCATACAGGGTGGCTAGTTTTCCTAGCACGATGTCCCCTCCATCCTTCAACAGATCTGCTTATACCTGGTCCTCCCCAGCTGCTTTTCCCCTTTTCATTGCTTCTAAGGCTTTCTTTACTTCATCTTTCGTTACTGGAGGGATGACGCATTGCTGTGCACTGCTGTCTTCCTCATTAACGCTCTGATTACATTGGCTACTGTACAGGTCTGTGTAGAACTCTTCGGCTACGTTAACTATCTTATCCATATTGCTAATGACATTGCCCTGCTTGTCTCTTAATGCATACATCTAGTTTTTACCTATGCCTAGTTTCCTCTTCACTGTTTTTAGGCTACCTCCGTTTTTTATAGCATGCTCGATTATTTCCATATTAAACTTCCCTATGTCGGCTACCTTGCGCTTATTTATTAACTTTGATATCTTCGTTAGTTCTATTCTATCGGTAGGGTTAGATGCCCTCATGTTTTGGCGCTTCTTAATCAGATCTTTCGTCACCTGAGATAGCTTCCCAGTATCCTGTCGAACTGTCCTACCGCCTACTTCTACTGCGCACTCCGTAATTATTGATGTCAGATTATCGTGCATTGTATGAACATCAAGATCGTCTTCCTCAGTTAAAGCTGAATATCTGTTTTGCAGCGCTATCCTAAACTCCTGTGCTTTCCCTCTTACGGCTAACTCGTTAATGGTCTTCTTCTTCACTAGCTTCTTCCGTTCCCTCTTCAAGTCTAAGCTAATTCTAGACCTTACCATTCTGTGGTCCCTACAACGCACCTTTCCGAGGACGGCCACATCCTGAATGATGCCAGGTTTATCGCATAGTATGAAGTCAATTTCATTTTTAATCTCACCATTGGGGCTCTTCCAGGTCCACTTCCTGTTTTCTCGTTTGCGGAAGAAGGTATTCATGATCCGCAAATTATTTTTATCCGCGAATTCGACTAATAGCTCTCCCCTGCTATTTCTAGAGCCTATCCCATAGTCACCTACCGCGTGGTCGTCAGCCTGCTTCTTGCCCACCTTCGCATTGAAGTCGCCCATCAGCACAGTGTACTGCGATTTTACTTTATTCATTGCCGATTCTACGTCCTCATAGAAACTTTCAACGGTCTGGTCATCATGGCTGGATGTGGGCGCGTAGGCCTGCACCACTTTCAGCTTGTACCTCCTATTCAGCCTAATTACTATAGCTGCTACCCTCTCGTTAATACTATAAAGCTCCTCTACGTTGCCAGCTATACCCTTATTGAGGAATCCCACACCTAGTTCTCGTCTATCCTCTAATCCGCGATAGCACAGTAACCAGCAGCAAATCGTTACTTCATAACTTTTAGTCACTTATACTGCGTTTTTGATGCGAATGGCGCCATTTCTGTCAGCACTCCTAACAGACACCCCCGGATTGTGTGCTGACACTTGAGTTTATGGCTAGTTTTTCGAATTATCAAGGAAGAACAACGGTATTTTCTGCAAAATAATTGTATATTACGTTTACAGCATTCATGAAATATTGTGCTCGTTAACACTGTTAATATTCTGGTGAAAGTTTTTACAGCCTTGCAAGTGTTATCGTCACAGTGACTTTCATATAATGACATTAAATGTGGATGTGTAGCACCAACTCGGGAAATAATGGCATTAACAAACCTAAGGCCTTAAGTATTTCCAGTCATTTCTTGTGCGCATGTGGCACCGGTATTAAGAGCACTCATGCAGATAGTGTCAATATGAGGTCGAGCGTAGGACGGAGACTCGTCTGGTCGGGAAAAATTATATTTTAATGAGCACTGACATCGCACAGCACACGGGCGCCTTAGCGTTTCGATGGAGGCGAAACGCTAACGCGCATGTGTGCTGTGCGATGTCAGTGCACGTTAAAGGTCTAGTAGTAGTAAGTGGTTTTATTAAAATAATAATAAAAAAGAAGGAAAAGATTTTTTGCTAGCCCCGACATCTGCCATCGATATTAAAGCACTTGAGCTGAGGCAGCGGAGATAAAGGAAAGCAGGCAGAATGAAGAAATGAAATGAAAGAGGTGAGGGGACAGGAAGAGAGGATAGGGGGACATATTAAAGATCTCCAGGTAATCGAAATTATTCCGGATCACTCCACTACGAGACGTTTATTGTATAAATAGTTTGTATATACTACTTCTCCCCCTATCCTCTCTTCCTGTCCCCTCAGCTCTTTCATTTCATTTCTCCATTCTGCCTGCTATCCTTTATTACCGCTGCCCCAGCTCAGGTGCTTCAGTATCGATGGCAGATACCGGGACTAGCAAAAATCTTTTCCTTTCATTTTACTATTATTTTAATAAAAAAAAACACTGCCACTACCACACTACAAGACGTACTAACGTAGACGTATACCGGATTACCTGTCGCCGGCTGCGCACGCACAGTGGCGCCACCTGGTCCCGCCCCAGCCTCTGCCCCTGCGAGGGAAAGCTGGCGGCTCTGCACCTGAACCTCCATGGACGCACAAAGCATCATGGGGCGATGAGCTACTTGGTGCTGGACAGTAGGTTTTTTTCAGGAACGCAGAGTGGCGTTACTGAGATGTCTCATTCCGTATGCACGGCACGCTCCGCGCGCAGACTTCGGCCTTAAAACTAGCGTGCAAAAGCCATAGTAGCGAAAGCGCAACTGCACACGACGCCAATAAAAGATTTTTGTTTTCCGAAATGCTGTGGAAAAAACCTTTTAAAATGTTGAAGCGACATAATAATAATAATAACTGGTTTTGGGGGACAGGAATTGGCGCAGTATCTGTCTCATATATCGGCGTACACCTGAACCGAGCCGTAAGGAAAGGGATAAAGGAGGGAGTGAAAGAAGAAAGGAAGAAAGAGGTACCGTAGTGGAGGGCTCCGGAATAATTTCGACCACCTGGGGATCTTTAACGTGCACTGACATCGCACAGCACACGGGCGCCTTAGCGTTTTTCCTCCATAAAAACGCAGCCGCCGCGGTCGGGTTCGAACCGGGAACTCCGGCTCAATAGCCGAAGTTCGTAGCCGGAGTTCCCAGGTTGCAGCAGGTGGCATGGTGGCACCGCTTGCAGACGCTGCGGTTTCCTGGCTTCGGGTTGACGTACGGAGGTCCTTGGAGCAGGCAGGCAAACTAAGGATGTGAGTCCAGTTTTTTGGGCCATAGTAGCGGGGGTGCACCTGTACCTCCATGCTGGCGTTGGTGGCGGAAGCCTTTGTCGGAGTAGGCCTAGCTCTCAGCGGAGCGAGGCCCAGCTTAGGTGACGCGGTAACGCAGGCAAGAAAGAACCGTGGGTGCCGGGAAAATGGCGTAGTTGGGCCAAAAATTGATAGGCGTGCGGCGTTCGCCTTTACAGATAACTGGGGGGGGGGGGGGGGGGGGGGGATTGGGCCGATGATGCGGGCGATTGGCGAATCCCTCCGTCTTTGTGCGGAGCCGATGTGGGGTGCGTCCTCACTTGACGTGCGCTGCATGCGTTCTGACAGCGTATACAGCTCGTCCGGTCGAAAAGCCGTCGGCGTCGCAGAACTAGCAGTTAGTAGTCGGCACCGCGCGTCGGAAAAAAATCAACGCGCCGAACTATAGCTACGGAAGGGAGTAGCAGAGGTTTGGCAGTAACATGGCGTTTCGGTTTCCGTTATCAGGAAGCCTTGTTCATATTGAAGACATACAGATGACGCCGACATTCCTTGGAAGCTTGCTGTTCCTTGCAGTAGTTCGGGCAGTGGCGATGATTAAGGCATCGAATCTTTTTATCCGCGAGAGTGATCCTGAGTAGTTTAATCTGAAATGGCGATGGTCCTAGTGACGGCGACGTGAGTGGGAGCAGCGTCTAGGCATCTGACATGAGAGTTTTAGCACTGGCGGAAACGTAGTATCGTAGATGTATGCTGGATTACCAAACGCCTGCGCACGCGCAGTGGCTGGGGCGGGGCCAGGTGGCGCCACTGTGCGCGCGCAGCCGGCGACCAGTAATCCGGTATACGTCTACGTTAGCACGTTTCCTCTGTGCTAAAACTGTCTATTTTTTTTGCGGTGCGTTTCGCCAAATAAATACTGCGCATTTCAAAGCCAAGAATTTCAGAACTGTTGCATGCATTGAGGGAAAGCTTCTATAAACACTGCTTTTTCTTTTAATTTCCGTGTGCTAATAACAGCAATCATGAAGAAATCAAACGATATATCTTTAAAATCAGAACGCCATTAGAAAAAAAAAAATACGCGCCTAAAAAAATTGGAAGTTTTTTTACCTTTTACGAACATAACTTGTGCTAAACGGTTAAACTTCTTGTTTTGAAGTGTCTGCCCTGTTTAGTTGGACCCATTATTCCTATTTGTCTATGCGCCGTTTAATACAGATATAATACGCATGTCAACCCTGATGAAAGGCAGATGTCCAAGAGCACTGCAGCTTTGAATATGCGAGGAAAGAAGAAACAGGAAAAGGAACGGTGGATTACGATTGGCTAACCCTTACTAGGCGGAAGTAAATTTATGAGAGACAGAAAGCGAAAGAGATACTGGAAGGATGTAGAAAGTCAAACGCGTGTAGCGCAGTGCGGAAGTGGGGACGCCAAAGCACGTGCCCTGAGGGCTTCACCGCGACCCCTTGCAAGCTAGCGCATTCGACTGCGCGTCCTATCCGCCGCGGTCATGACATTTTCATGCGCGACCGCTGCCTGCATCGCCGCTCAGGACCGCGGGGCACCGACGCTGGGCACGGGCGTCCGACCGAGTTCCCGCATTGGCGTGATAAGAACCCATTTGCAGCAGACCGTTAGCCTCGTTAAACTTGGTTCCAAAAGTGCGCTGCCAGACTCGCGCAGCACACTTAATTGGATATCGGTGCCGAAGCCACAAATGAAAAATCAAGAAAAGTCGGACACCATGAAATTAAAGAGAGAAAAAAAAAACATGTTTGCACTTCCAACTTCAGGTCACTATAGTACCAGTGTGCTAGCTGCGTTTTATCAACTCCGCCTCTACGATTCCATGAGTGATGCGCTAAAGTATATGCAATTGCAAATCAGGAGATTTTTCGAGCCCTCGCTGCAAAAACAGCCTCATACTCACCTTGCTAAGGCATTGATATTCCGTTTTACTTGAAGTAATCTCACTGTGGAATATGAAGCACAAATGCAATAGAGAAATCCAAATTAACATCGACAACAGGGTATTAAAAGTCTAGGTAGCCTAAATTATTCCGAAGCCTTTCACTACGCGTCTTTTGCATAGCGCATAGCGTTGTTCTGGCAGTGAAGATTAATTAATGGGATTAGTGTCATGAGCATACCACTGATCGTATCAGGAAATCCGACATCTAACAAACCGCAACACGTTAGAGGGCAAAAATAAAATAAAAGGTCTTTTATAATGCCATCGCAATACCTTTCCCGTTACTGCGATGCACAGATTTTCCTTTTAATATTGTCCATGTTATCGTGGCGTCCTTCAGAGAAGGTCTACCGCTACACGTGATGCTCGCTACAGGCTAAGCTGCTTATACTGTCATCCTTGCTCGGATTGACAGGAATACGTGTTTTTATGTTCTTTCCGCTGTACTGTTGGGTTATCAACAACACTACCTCGCACGGCACTTCCTTGTCGTTGGCAGTCTTACATTATGTTGAGGTTGAGGTCTTACTTTATGTTCCCGTTTCTCTATCGTCCTTCGCTATATCGAGAGTGAAGGCGCGTTCTCCTTCGCTGTATCGACAGTGCCAGCGCATCCCCCCCCCCCTCCTCCCGTAAAGTGTGAAGGAGCATTTACCCTATTTTACGGTGTATTGGACTAATATAGTGAGTAATACAATTTTTATGGCCTCCAGCGTCCATGGCCGTCACCAGGAATCTAACCAGTTTCACACAAATAAAGAAAGGAGCATAGACAGCAGCCACGCTAATGCGTTGCAATGCAGGAATTCAACTCATCACTGTGGCACCTAAAGTCATCTATGAGCTCAGTAAAGGTATTCGAGACTTGCATTCCGTAACCGCCTCTTTCCCTATGGATTATCTCGCCTCTCGGCCGTTGGTCAGGCAGGCATTGTATCCTCTACATGTTGACCCGAATGTACTTCTTTACATGACGTTAAGCACTAAGGGGTTTTGGAATAGGGGGACAATTTCGATAACGCGGATAGGGGAATAGCGAGGCGCTGGTCGCATGCGCAGAACAATAACGCCCTTAAGGTAATTGTCCCACGCATGCGCACTGGCGTCTCGCTCTTCCCCTAATCGATAGGGACCCCCTATTCCAAAACTCCCTATTAGAGAGATTTAGCATTCCCCGGAATGTATTAGCGTAGACGCATGCCGGATTAACGTACGCCGGCTACGCACGCGTAGTGGCCCCACCTCTGCCACTGCGCGAGTGTAGTGTGTGGGCAGAAATCAGGTATACGTCTAGCTAGTATGCCTCCGCTGAGATAAATCTCTCTCTTATTTGATACACTCTCCCCGCGGCACTACGTCGCTTAGGTACTACAACAATCCAGGGCATTGGCTTTTCGGAAGAACTTGTTACGTCGCGATATTGAAGAAGCGCCCGTGCACCGATATCTTCTCGCACTTGAGGAATGCTGAGCGGGTCTGCACTTCAACAATGGGTCTCGTAGTTCAACGATACTGTTTCTTGCAAGCCATTATGATGCAATGAGCACCTTATTCTTTGCCCTTGCTTTTTTTCTTTTGAACGCGATGAGAGATGAGAGGAACGGCAAAAATTTTTATGCCATGGTATGCCTCCATGGCAACACGCTGGCAAAGTGAGCTCTTCCGAGCCTCTCCACTGTATAAGTCCGAGCAGCAGAAGCATTAATTAATTAATTAATTAATTAATTAATTAATTGATTGATTGATTGATTGATTGATTGACAACAGTAGCGCGGAAAAGACATTCTTGACAAACCGTGTACACAGACGTGTTATACGCCTGATTTCAATTCATGATTAGCCAGGTCCTGAAAGGTGGCCAGTCATCGCAGCCAAAGAGACAGGAACTAAGGGACCCTTCGGCCATCTGCGAGTCGACGTTCAGTGCACCTACCTTCGTGAATTGAGCCCCATGTTCTGCTTTGCCATTAGAGGCCGATAGACCGCGATTCCTTGCGCTTCACTCCGGCCCTTCATTTATTATTGCTCAGCCGTTGTCGCTTTCCAATATCCGCGTGCTCAAGGAGGGGCGGGGCGGGGTGGGGTCAAGAAGGCGGGTGGCGAGGTGGTGGCAGTGTTGGGGTCCCGTGGCGGTGGCGTCGTCGGCGGCGGCGGCGCGGCGAGCGTAGGCCCCCCGTCGGCCGCTGGCGGCGGCTTCTTATCGATCGCGGGCTGACGGCTGGGCTCGTCTGTCGGCCGCTCAAATAGGCTCGTCAGAGGCGACGCCGCTCCAGAGCCAGCCCAGGTGCTGATTGAAGACAGGCGCGCGCGCTCAACGCGGCGACGAACACCACGGGCTGGGAACCGCGGCAGCCGGACAGCAGCACAAGCAGCAACAGGTAAGCGCCGCTCCTGGACACGCTGCGCAACGCCAGCCGCTGCGGGTGTGCGCGGCGGCCGTGCGTCGAGCGAAGAAGCCACGGGATGCTTCTTTTTTTTGTGTGCATTTTTTGTGAAGGCCTTCTTCATGTTTAACCGTCCCGTTGTTCTCTGACCGTTTCGCGAGAGAAATGTTGAGGAACCGCGCCCAACGGCCGCCCCCTCCGATGTGTCATTGTCCTCCGGCGTGCGACACAATGCGCGCTCTAGCGTGTCTCGGCTTTTCGGATCCGTCCGGAGCGAATACCTTTGGGAGAAGCCTCGTACAGCGATTGTGTACGTGTGCACCCGTGATGCCTGGAGTCGCGTTTCATTGAGTTCGCATTGGTTGGCAGTTGTCGCGAGCGACATGCGAGTGTCTGAAATGAAATGGTTATGCAATCGTTTCAGAACATAAACCGATGACTTGAATTGTTTAAATGGACCCTTGGAAGTTGAGTCAGATTACCCCCCTCCCAAAAAAAAGGAAAAAACAAGGAAGTTTTAGGTTGACTGCGTCTTGTTAGCGCCGCTTTTCGCGAGATTGAGAAAAGCAACTTCAGGAAGGCGGGCGTCGACAGGGGCGTGCCAGCGGCGAAACGAAACCAGTATTTCGCCAGCGGTAAATTGCATTCTAGTTGTCTTTTGCAATGTACATTGCAGATGGCGTTTTCTGACCGCCGGAAGTGCCAGCGAACAAGCCAGCGAACAAGCGTCACTAGTGTTTACCGTGTCCGAACTTGATCTTAATGTTCCACAATGTGCTCGTTCCTTGCATTCCTTGCATTTCTCTTCGTCTTCAGACGTTGATGTTTCTGAAAAAGTATGGAGAGAAAAATGAAAAAGGGGGCAAACGAAGAAAGTTAATTTGGACGATGGAAGAGATCTTGTGAAGTCAGCGCTGAGCAGGTCTTCCTTTTCACAACGATTACTGAATGTGAATTTTCTCCTAGGCTAAGAACATTTCTGTCACATTCGTATGTGGCAACCTAAGACAATGTTATCCAAATGAACTTCACCAATAAAATGTATATGGGAACTAAGGAGCTGTGCTATAGAGGGCACGCGCCATTTGTTGTCACGTGATTCATTAGGGTTCCGGGGAGGGGGGGGGGGCGGTGAAGTAGGCCTCGCGTCATAGGAGACGAAAACTTTCGGAAGTTTCTTTTATTTTCTCTTTTTCCGCATCAACGGATCCCCTTTCATACGCCTTATTCGTTCCGGGCCCGTTCATTACATATTCGTAAAGTGCAACAGAAAAAACATAATCCATCACTTCAGGTACAATCGCGCCCAAAACATGTTTCAGGCTGCCGAACCAGAGTGTGAGCCTGCAAACTGCTTCAAGCGTTACCGCTTTCCGCATAGAGCTACCTGTTACCCATAAAGATGACGACTGCGATCGTTGCAACTTGCTTATGCAACGAAACTAGGTATGCACTATCAGCAACGAATGAAACGCGAACAAGAAACCTGAGGTGGCAACACAGAGACTCCAACATATTAGCTCCTGGAGAGCAAATACAAGCGAGGTTGATTAACACTTCTGGAGAATTAAGAGTCCCAGCGCAATTTTCGGACTTAAATTGCCATCTGGTATTATTGTTCTTCCCTGGCTAAGAGCTTCTTATTTAGCTGTTCGTGGCTCAGTTCTCATGTTCGCGTTTCATTTCTTGCTGACAGAGCAATTCTGGCTTCTCTAGAGAGCTACGTTTACGAACTGTATCCTTTCACGATTGAATAACGGCGCGTCTGTGTAAAAGGAGTGTCCAATCTTCGCGATAAAACATGATTTTAAACGTCAGCACATCATAGCGTATCTATAACGCTTTAATGCACAGCAATTATTGCCTGCAGTTAGATACATCGAGACTCTAACATAACTTTCGTGGATGAGAATACCTGGTTCGCTGAATCACATTTTGCTATCATGCTCTTCACTTAGCTCACTGTGTTCAGCAGCCTGCATAAGCTGTGATAATATATTTTATTTACCTCGTATTGCGTTTGGCTACTACCCCACCAGATACCAACGCCGTTTGTGCCTCCCGGCCTCGTAGCACTAAGCGTATTTGAGAGCCGGTCTACATTAGTTCCTCGATGAGCAAGATCTCTTTGCCCCTGTATTGGAAAACAGAGTCCTATTTCTGCGTCGTGCATGCAGCACCAATGAATAACGAGTTGAACAGAAAATCATTAGCAACAAAACCGGCGCGAAGCCATTCATCCTCTGCATGTACGTCCATTTGAGGCGAAACAATAACGAGCCAGGCGTGCCATTTCAAAAGCATCGCGAACCGGTCAAAGCAGAGGCCTTGATCTTCCTCGACGGTGTTGTGACATATCATGCGCCTGTGGCCATCTGATAACTCGCCTGCAGGAACATTACGCGTACCAACTGATCCCTTGTCCCTCGCGTCTCGCGTGATCAGCTGCAATCTCGCAAAGCGCCTGTGTGCGCACCAACCTCCCCCAGCTTCGCTGATATCTGCCTTTTTGTGGTCTTTCTTTTCCAAATCCTTCTTTTGCGTTTGCCGAGCGAATAATGAGAAAGTAAAACAGCGGCGACAACAATACGGGAATGTAAACACAAGGGGGGGGGATGAGACTGCGCGGGCGATCGAGGCCTTCGACCTGGACGCCCCTCACCAGCGAACTAAGCGCGCAGCGTGTTCGACCAAGCAGACTTGGCGCCGCGCTGGACTGAGGCAGCAGCGTGCGTGTCTCGCGGCCATCAGCGCGATTACCGACGGCGAGCACATCGTCGCTCGCCTCCTTCACCTGGGTGCACTGCCGTAACTGTCCGGAGTCGGTGCACATGCATGCGCCGGTTCGATCCGGCACGCTGACCTACCTTCCTACAGCGGCACATTCTGGTGACCTCTAACGGCGTCGCCTAGCGCTAAACGATCTTGGTCTCCAACGACGACGCCTATCGTCGTTGAGAGAGGGGACATCGTTAAGGCCTCTTCCCATTGACCTTCAGGACGGCGCGCATACAATCTCGCTCGTCCAGCGGATATCTTTCCGGCCGCGTTCACAATGCATCGGCCTTGTAAGCAAGAGGTGCGAAGAATGCGCATTCACGCGCGGCTGTTGCACTGACACACCGCTGGAGTCGCTCGGGGTAAGAAATTTAGGGCAGCGTTTTTTTTTTTTTATGCAGACTAATAACAAGTGATTTGGGGGGAAAGGAAATGGCGCAGTATCTGTCTCATGTATTGTTGGAGACCTGAACCGCGCCGTAAAGGAAGGGATAAAGGAGGAGGTGAAAGGAAGAAAGAGGTGCCGTAGTGGAGGGCTCCGGAACAATTTCGACCACCTGGGGATCTTTAACGTGCACTGACATCGCACAGCACACGGGCGCCTTAGCGTTTTGCCTCCATAAAAGCGCAGCCGACGCGGTCGGGTTCGAACCCGGGAACTTCGGGCTAGGGCGCAAATCACGGGTTCAACTCGCAATAGCACGCGACATAATAGGAGACACGTAGGAGACACCGAAGAAAAGACAGGGGCGTTCACCCAGGCTCGATGTCCAAGGTTATGTGCGTCGCACTTGGGGAGAGGTGTGGAAAAGCGAAATAGAAGAGAGTAGAAAAAAAAAAGCAAAATCTCAACGTGGCTTCAGGTGGCCTATGGATTTAAAATGCACTGGGTGCATCCTTGTCAGACTCGAGCAAAAGTTCGGCTTGTCAGTGTTCATCTAAATACATTTCTCAAGCCTATGTGTTCCCGTGAATGTATCTAAAAAAAATACAACCCGTAGCTTAAAAAGTTCTTCCTCTGAGTTTTTTCCATGCCCTCTGCTACGGGCCACTGTGCCTATCGAAACACAGAGAAACATGTCCTTGACTAATGTTTAGTTATATACACGCACCCAAAATGCTCATTTATGGTCCAATTACAAATAATATCAAGGTAACGCACGAGAAACTTGGAGCTACTCGGCGTCTGCGAGCCGAAATGCTAGCAACTTGTGAAGCAGCTCAGAGCGCTCCCCCTTTTACGCAGTCCTTGAAAAGCTATGTGGGAACACAGTGAGAACTCTCTGGCTTCCAATAGCCCTTAGGGGCCAGAAGTGATGCGCTTAAAAAATCACAAAAGGCAAATCGAGATTATTAAGTACGCGAGCTCTGACGAGGACATAATGCAATAAACGAACTCGTGTTGGTGGTGGTGGTGGAAGACATCGACGAGGAAGGCAAATAATCGAGAGAATTAGTGATAATATGTTAGGAAATGCACACGCATACATCGTCCACTGTTCGGGAAAGACAGAGTTAACCATATCTAAGAATCCTACAGTACGCTTATTCGGCTAGTGGTTATGGTTATCCTAATAGTGAACCCCCCCCCCCCCCCCCACCCCCCCCCAAATAGCTGTGCGTGCACTTCGAGAAAGTAGAGGAGTCTGTGAAGTGCGACAATTGTCCATCAGAGAGCCATCTTCGTCACCGGTGCCACCAAGAAAAAGCTGCGTATACAATGCGCGTGAACTTAGAACGGTGGACCGGCACCCTGGGTAGGATACGCAGGCGCCATGTCGCGGCCTACTAGAAACGCGGTGGTAATCAATTATATTTAAAACAATGAGATTCATCTAGAAGACATAAAATAGTTGCAGTGTATTCAAAGGGTTGTAGCGAAGAAATTTTTGATACTGTTTTCACTTTTCATAAAAACAGACACGCGCATGTGTCTCGTGAATTTAAAGTGTTAAAAAGAAAGAAAAAAAAACTAGCACTTCATCTTTTTCTCCTCGTACATTGATCATTATGGGACGTCTTTATTTCACAGACACATAAAAAAAAGAGACACTCGTCCAAAATGGCGTGCCGCTCAGAAACTCTTCCGTCTGCAACGGGTCCGGCACGAAAGCTCCTCCCCACGCGTGCACCACACAGGGCCCCATACAGGCGCCCACACATGAAAGCGCCGCCATCGCTAATGGCCGGCGCAGACGGCGCTCCATTTCCGAGCCTCGCCGCTGGCATACACACCTGGCTGGCCGAAAAGGAGGCGTATACATAACAGGAAAAGAAGTGGGGCAACCGGACGCCAAGCAAAGAGCGAGCGGTCCCGAAAAGGGGGGCCCTCCGACGCTGGAAGTTATCGGCGCACCGGTGTATGTGTGTGTACAGGCGCGTATATGGCCACGGGCTCCATTACCGGAGGCCGGAACCCCCTTTGATGACATCGTTTTCATCCGCTTGCCCGGGCCGCCTCCACCGCCGGCCTTTGAGGTTGGACCCCGAGCGTCCAGCGTCGAACCTCCGAGTCGTTAATCTCCCATCGCCGAGGTTGCCGCGGGAAGGCTGGCTGCAGAAGAGAAGGCGGCCGACGTGCGCCCATCCTTCACGGGCGGACGAGTAGCGGCGTTTCCTGCCCGAAAATTCGCCCGGAAGGCGTATATGCCTCGAAGGAAGTTGGGCTTCTTTGTCTGGGCGTGAAATAGTTATATCGCTGCTTTAACCGCGGTTCCAGCCGATCTTTCGAGAGGTCTCGCAGTGTGATGCCCTCACAGTCTCCCTCCAATACGCTCCTTGAGAAGACATCCATTGACTCGAGACGATGAATGAAGTCCAGCGACAAAGAAAGACAGCGAACTCACCCAAAAGACAATTATTTCGATGGCACAACAACACCAGCAATGGATCTGCATTCATACACCAATATTTAGTGATTTCAGTTGCTACTGTGCCAAAGTGTTGGTGTCTTGCGGTTGTTCCTTTGTCCGCGTCTTCTGTGTTAAGTGTTGCGCAAGGTCATCAAGGTTCTATTGTCGCGCTTTCTAACCTTCATCCCACCGTTGTTACGCTTTGTGTCGCAGCTGTCGCCAGCGGACGAAGCAAACAAAGACTAGACACTGGCAGTCTAGGTAGGAGTCTAACCTTCGATCTGTCTTTTGCAAGGCCAGCGCCATCAGTTCGAACGGCCCGCGCGGTAGGCGGCAACAAAACGAAGAAAGCTCTCCGACTTCGCAGCGGGAAAAACAGTGCATGATACAAACGGTCACACGTGGTATAGATACGTACTCTTGGTGGCTCGCTCACAAAGAGTGAGCAGACAACTAAAGGGGAAAGAGGGGCTTGTTATGATGTACATGACGGAAGCCAACAGTCAATGAAAAGTCATCTTCCTCACAGAGAGTTGGAATTGATGACGTTGTTATGAACCTCAGGACAGAGGACGACTATTCATGCGCTTCCATCAATACTGTAGTATACTTGTTATCCCAATTTCCGGGTTCAATTCAATTCCTTTATTTTACCATATACATGATATAAAAGCCAAAAAATTTCTTTGAGCTGCGCGCAATTCACACGGTGGCATCGGCATTCAGGAAACGCCTGACAAGCAATCGGCTCCCCTCCCCTTTCTTCTCGCATTCAACATTCATAGTAGTTTGCAATGCATTTTAAAAAAAATATCGTAAAAGACACAGAATACGTATGAAAATGCAATGCACTCGTGGCTCTCATACCGCGCACGTTCCCGTATGAATAAAAAATATAAAACTACCCGCAGCTAACGTCACGTTAATCAATATGGTTGCAAGGTAAATTAACACGCATAGTATCAAATAAATGAGATGTGAATAAAATTATGGAGAGCATAATTACTCGCGTGAGCCACAACTCAGATTGTGGACTTAGCACATTACTCAGGATAGGGCACGAAGAAAGTACTGAAAATTTGTAACAGAGATCTGTAGGCGCAAAGAATTTATCTTCACAGACAATTAAATAGCTGGTTTACATTTCTTGTTGCCAACCGCGAAACTTGGCGCCCCATCGTGCATATGAGGTCTGCACGCAACAGCTTGCTGCCAACGTTTTCTTTACCAACCGGCTTGCGCATTTCAATGCAGCAAATTTCTTTTAAAGCGCGGTCGTCTATCTTGCCATCAGTATACTCGATGCGCGGAATCGTTTCTTGGCGTGCATAGCTGCCGTAACAAGGGTGAACGAAGCGCATTATTCTGTCGAGGGCAGGCGCGCCATCCAAGGCTCGACACACAAAATGTAGTCGGCGCTCACCGCACGAAACACTGCGCGTTGCTGAAAAGTTACGCCTTTACTTTAGCTCCAGATACATGGCATGAAAAAGCAAGGCACTCTGCAGTGTCTATTGTTTTTTGCTCTTGTTCTTGTTGAATTAAATAGCTATAAAGTGTGTATCGCAGTTGTCGCTGGCGCGATGCGGGTTAAAAATTACAATGAACGTGACTGTATACAAGTCATCGTCAGCAGAAAGCGCTGATAGCAGGCGAGATTTTTACAGCTCCACATATATTTTAGGACAGAACATTACTAAAGATGATGATGATGGTGATGATACAAGCAATAACAACAACAGTGATAATAGACCCGCCGCGGTGGCTCAGTGGCTAGGGCGCTCGACTACTGATCCGGAGTTCCCGGGTTCGAACCCGACCGCGGCGGCTGCGTTTTTAAGGAGGCAAAACGCTAAGGCGCCCGTGTGTTGCGCGATGTCAGTGCACGTTAAAGATCCCCAGGTGGTCGAAATTATTCCGGAGCCCTCCACTACGGCACCTCTTCTTCCTTTCTTCTTTCACTCCCTCATTTATCCCTTCCCTTACGGCGCGGTTCAGGTGTCCAACGATATATGAGACAGATACTGCGCCATTTCCTTTCCCCCAAAACCAATTAATATAATTAATAACAGTGATAATAGTAAAAATTGCAGGGGCCACTTAAGCTCCAACTTAAGGGTTTGACGCGATAGCTTTAATGGGTTCATTCCCATATATGCTGCATTGGTCATTCTCGATTTTGCATTCATAGATCCCTGGGAGTCATACTTCTCCTAGCGCACTGGTGCAGCGGTTAAGCGATGCGCCACTGCTCTACGATGGCAGGCGTTGCCATCTATGAAGCTTGTGTAGCCCAGGTTGCACTTCCCGGGCGACCAATCATTAATTTACCTGCCACGGCGGTCAGTTTGCTCACAACCCGGTGGGCAGGTTGTGAGGACGCCACAAGGTCACGTGACCTAGTTGCCCCCCCCCCCCCCCTCCCAGGTTGCTTCTCCGAGGATTTCTCGCTCACAACGCCGACGACGACGACGGAATTTCTGCACAACGGAAGACAACACTATCGCATTAATAAAAATTGTCGAAAACGCAGTCAAATAGGAGCGCGACGCTAAGCCCGCGAAAAAAAGTTGAGTTTTGAAAAAAGGCAGAAAGGTTGAAAAAAGGTCTGAGGTGATTGTTGAAGTTTGGATATAGGTCCAGGGAAAAAGACATCTATTTCTGACGATTGCAAATTTTCAGCACAGGTTGTACGAGTTTGCGCGAGTGGCGAGGCAAGACCGCGCGACACGGCATGCAGCTTTTAATTCCCGTGCCTTGCAAACTTGTGTTGTGTATACTGTTGTGTAAAAGCGTCATTCACAAGTAGCCCATTGTCATTAACGCGTCAATCTATTGAAAAATACTCAATCTCTCCCTGAAATGCCCGCTTCTTTTTTCGTCTTTCGTCTTACAAAACCGTTGGCGCTTAGCTCATATAAGGTTAGTACGCATTCTGTTTCAGTACCAAGCACTCACTGATTTCAGCTGAACTGTTTGCTTTTTTTTTCTCAGATGAGAGACGACGAAGAAAAGATTTCGTGAATTCGTCGAGAGCACGCAAGTTGATGGGTGCGCCGATATTTATTGTCCTACACGCGGCACACAATGGCGTGAGAGAATGAGTCCGAATCGAATTCAGGACGCGACACAATGTGCAGACAACAATGCACTGGCGAGCGCGCGGGTCCGCAAGCGTAGGAGTGTGTGTATATATATATATATATATATATATATATATATATATATATATATATATATATATATATATATATATATATATATATATATATATATATATATATATATATATATATATATATATGCATGTATACACACTCGCTGGGTACGTGTTCGTTCGCCGCTATAGCCGTCGTTTCTTCCGCGTCGGTGAATTCGTAAAGCCTTTCCTCAGGCCGACCTCTGTGTTCGAATGGGCTCCGGCCGCAATGGGACACCGCAGCGAGCACAACACGGGGAAGAGGGAGAGGCTCGTGCAAAGGGGATTTCGAAGCGGAGAATGCCGGAGAGTTGCATCCTCAGCTATGTTACATCTCAGCAGTTCCTTGCAGCACTGCCAAAGCTGCGATGAGTGCAGAGGCGACGTTCTGACGCTGCAGAATGTAGTGCCAATATAAAGAGGGCACATGGCGGGATAGTGCGCTTTGAAGTGCACATTCGCCAAACGCCATTTCAAATGGAGCATTAACGTACGCTCGCATTACGTACGCTATTTCCCAAGTTTAGTGTGTGCGACTCTTGCGCATGCTAAAATGACGCTTCCAGCATGGCCGCCCACTTCGGAGCAGGAATCATCGCTTCGGAGTAAAGTCGTCGTTGTTACTGGGTTTTGCAATACGTTCATTGCTCATAAATGGGGAATCGGGCTTTCGTTTACTCTGATCTCAACTAGCGATAATTTTGCTTTGTTTTTTATTATTTTTCTTATTTCTAGTGGAGATTCTGCCGCTCAAAGACCTAGAGAAGATAGTGCAGGACGATACGCACTACTACGAGCTCCACCGTCTGCGTTCTTTAGCCTGAAATATTGAGACTGAGATCACTCTCATGATAATTTCGACCCTAATAGTGGAACAGTTCTCTCCCTGGCAAACATTCCCCACAGTGCCTATGTCTCATCTCTCTCCTCAATCTAATCGGAATAGGTTTCAGAAAAGAAAACTACAAGTTCGAACATCGACTTCCTACTTAAGCCGCATACAAATGTTAACTATGCAGAACATAAACGCTGCCCCAGCGGCTCGTGCTTAAGCCATAGTTAAGAGCAAAAATAAAAAGAGATAAAAGAGCACTGAAGACTACTAGCCTACATAAAAAAATCTTGGGGTCCTTCTTAAACGCAGTCTTAAAAAAGAAATTGCGATAACATTTAGGTTGTCCTCTATGGTGTCTACAACGAGCGTCAAATGTTTTATTGCGATTAAATTTTATGTCAACGACTCTCTCAGTCGCATTCATAGATTCCTGAGAGTCCTCGTACCACTCCTGGAGCAGTGGCGCAGCGGTTAAGCGATGCGCCACTGTCCGTGCAGGTGGCTGTTTCAAACACAGCCACCGGTGTGGCTTGTGGGACCCAGGTTGCTCATACCGGGCTCAAGTAAGGCTCATGCGCAGCGCCACGGTGGGCAGGTAGCAATTGCATTGAAGTTATTTGAATTAATTTTCTTACCACATGCCACGCGAGGCAGTAGCTCACACCCCGGTAGGCAGATTGCCACCTGCCCCAGTGGGCAGGTTGTGATGACTTCACGAGGTCTCGTGACCTCCTTTGACCAATCAGAGAATTTCGTGACAGAGAACGAGGAATTTTTTTTTTCTTATGAAACAACAACTACAATGCAGTCGTATCAAAAAAACTGAGCAAATTTCAGAGTGAAGAGCATATCGCCTGCTTTATACGCCTAAGGAATCACAACCCTCACAGTAAAACATCAATGAAGGCCTGAGTCAGTGCATTTTTTCGGCGCTGCGTGTGCTTCTGGAATATGGTGACTTGTAAAGCGCAAAATTGAGCAAAAGAAAAGAAGATAAAGTACAGAAGGCAAACAGAACATGCGGTGTTCTCTCAAGCCATACACCTACAGAATTTCGAGGTCGTCATAAGAGCGAAACACAGCTGCTCGGTGACACTATCTCGTCCCACCAACGCACGTCACACCAGGACATCTACTGCACGGGCTTCTCGGAAGGACGTCCACCCGGCTATGGGCTCCGTCAGCTCGATTTAGAATTGCCCCTCGCTGGAGAGGAAAGAACAATGGAAAAGTGGAGTACTCGTCGTATCTCGCCGCAGCTGACCGACACGCGCCGACCGGAGCTGATTGTCGCCGCGATCCCGGAGGGGGAACTTCGAGTGCTTGGTTGGTGTCGTTATCTCTTCAATGATAAGCGTCGCATCCGCTCCGGCCAAATCACAGCTGCGTGACCTGGAAATTTTATGAGACATGTATGTAGTGGTAGCTTCCATATCCGCGTCACCATTTATTGATTGATCGCGTCACTTGTTTGTACCTTTAGTGCATTACTACCATCACTTGCTCAAAATATGTCAAAGCTATTCAAACGCTATTCAAAGCCGCAACCAGAAAGTGATTGCTGTAGCAGAGAAATGCACAAGCATCAATACTGCTAACGCAGATTTGTCGCATCATCTCGTACGATCATTGCTACACACCTACGCAGAACCGGATGTTGCTGTTTTTTCTGTTATTGTGAGATAGAGTATTCGTCATATATTGTTTGACCCAATCGCGTCCTCTGGCTTGCATTTAGAACGCGAAACCTTTCTGCGATGTAGGCGACTTCAGTATATTGCGCGTGTGACGCAAGAGATGTGATGCAATCACGGGCTGTGCTGTAGTAATGATAGGTCGATAGAGCAACGTTTCTGCTCTCCCTCCGCAGTAGCTGTTATCTTTTCTTATTTTTTTCATTTCAGAACCTTTGTGCGTCATTAGACTCTCTGATTAGGCAACGCGGTGTCCTGTCCTATTATCACTCTGTGCATACAGATAACATGCCAACAAATCGCGAAATGACGTCAGAGAAGGAGAGTAAATATGTACGCAAGGAGTTTATTTTCGATACTGGAACGATCTATGGGGTCGTCCCGTGGCTGTGCGACGACTTCAAGCTGATTTATGATGCGCGTCTTATTGCACATGTTATTGGAAAGCAAACACAAAGCGTTCTGCGACTGTTTTGTTTCTAATCTTGTATATTAGTGTACATAATTCCACGCTATTATTCACACTAGCTGGCTCGTCGGCCAACGGAGTGTATGATTACAAAAGCCGCAGCTCTGCAACGTTGTTTTTTTTTGTGTGTGTGAACTCATTCCGGAAGCGTTCGCGCTAGAGTTTGAAGTGTGCTGTGTAACATTCACCTCAAACACAACACTGTGAACGTCTTACACCCGTGAGCTCCGAACGCTCGCCGCAATTGCGAAGAAAGTTGGCACACAAAAATTGGTATCCGGTCATCGCGCGCCAAAAATATGCGCGCAAATGACCACCCACGTGACCGTATCCGCTCCTCCCCGCCTTCCAACCGCGAACAAACCCATATGGGTCTAAATCTGCGAGGCACGAGCCGCACATTGCGAGGGAATTGACAACAAAGTTTTCTACCGCGTAGACAACGATTTCTGTCGCCCCTGTAACCCTTAACTGCCACAGTACCCCCCTATCGCCCGTTGCCAACGCATTTCCGAACTTCGCCCATGTCCGACACCTCGACAAAGAGGCTCACGGGCGCGTGCTCCATCGTGGATGTCTCCCAGCTAAACGTCCGCCGCTTATCTTCGACGTGCGTCAAAGCAGCTCGCTCTGACGTCCGTGGCGCCCAGCCGGAAAATCGGCCCGAAACAATGGAAGATCGCTTGTCTCTCGCGTGTGCTTACAGCTCTCCTCTGCCCTTTCTTACGTATCTACTTGTTTGCCACTCGGCGTTTACGAGGAGGTGAGCTTTAAAAGCGCGTGGACGTGCGAATAACATTGTACGTGCGTCTAACTTCGGCCGAAGTGGGTTGTGTACATGCGACAATCGAGATAAGCTGCTGTCGAGCTACGTGGGCTGTGAAGAAGAAAAGTACAGAAACTGGGAAAAAAAAAAAACGAATTCACTTCGTGCCCTGTCCGGCAATCTAACTTTAGACTGACTAAAAAAGAGAAAAGCATTTTCAATGTTCTTTAGCACGACGACATTAGCGCTGAGTGGACAATGGCCTCTATCTCGGATCTTCAGTCAGCTCTATCCACCACCAGTTGCGGCTCCGCTGTCCCAACAAATTTCTTACTTCGCCCAGGTGCATTTCATTTTCTTTATTTCCGCTTGGGAATTAATATACTCGTTTTTGAGGCAACAAATCCGTAGAAACGTCCTACGAGGTATTTACAAGTTGCTAAAAGTTGTAGCCAAATTTCAACATAACCAAATGACCGAAGAAGTTCGCCAGTTGACATTAGTACCTAGAAAGAGTTCCGCATGCGCCTAATATGCGAGCGCACCATGGGTGCACCGTAGGCAAGTACGCACGCTGGAAAATGCCGCAGAGAAAATTTGATAACGATTTCTTTCCTGGCGCTTTTTGTTTTATTTCGTTCCCAATTTATTTTACAGGTATAAATTTTATAGGATTACGCAGGCTGGCTTACAAATTCCGCATAATTTTGTTAACTAAATATCATTGGCATGGCATGTGGCGCTAAAGTCCTGGATATACAATATTTTATTATTATTGTTTTGTTATGGTCAAGCCTTGGAAACCCATTGATTGATTGATTGATTGATTGATTGATTGATTGATTGATTGATTGATTGATGATTGATTGATTGATCGATCGATCCAATCAGTTCAGTAAATCGATCGGCCGACGAATCGACTTACTAATTTCCAACATGCTTGTAGCGTTATTTCGTCCCGCCTGTGATGCAGAAACCTTCACCTAAATAACGTATTTCTGTTGTACTTTATAAATCTGGATATCGAAACTTTTCTTTGCATTTATGTATGTAGACACTTACGGCGCACAACGGTTTATTTTTATGTTTACCTGTGTCTTGCGAATAAAGTAAAGCCCTCCGTTGTGTAAAAGCAGACAGTTACGGGCCAACGTATTTCGCCGTTTTCTACCATGACTTCTTTTATTTTATTCCTTCCTGCACGGACGAACTCAGACAATAACTGAGTCCCCGGGCAAACTCGGTTTGCGGGCAGCGTCTTCCAACCGACAGCTTCGAACAAAGCGCAAGCAGACGAGAATGCGAATAGAATCGAGGTATGCACACAACAGGACGAGGCCGAACAAGCAAATATCAACATTCTCTGTACACCGGCGAATGCCAAAGGAGCTGCGCAGGTGGACGGGAACAAAAGCAAAACAAACGTGCTCGCTTCCATCTCCTACATGCGAGCTCTTGATCAAGCAGACAGCAGACAGAGGAGACCACCGCGTGGTGCTGACTCCTAAACAGGTGCTCTAGGGAAGAAGTGGGATGGGTTCGTGTTGTTGTCTGTGCACCTGGAGAGGTGCATTTCCCTAACTGCACATACGCGCTGCCGCAAACACCGGCAACAAGGGAGCGCTCCTCGCTCGGAGCCTCCTTGAAGCTGCCAGCTGTATAAGTGGCTCCAGAGCGGCAAGGTGTGTATTATACTCGGCTCGGCTGTCACGACGAAGCAGCAAGTGGGGCGGAAACCGGAGGAGGCTCTGCAGGGGAAACAATACAGGAGGAGACGGCGGATGTCGAAGGCCCCGGCGTCCGCCTGAAACGCTCCTCCTGCTCGCTGCGTGTTGTCCGGAACCGAGGACTTGTCCTTCTTTGTTTGCCGACTCCGCATCTGGGGACTGCTGGAGCAGCCGACTGCTGCTAGCGAGCCGTTTGTTTTTAGCTTGCTTGTTTGTCCAACGCGCCAAGTGACTGCTCACGGCGGTCGACCAGCAACTCCCCGGTGCGATAAGCGGACATGTTGCACGCACAGAGTCACCTTGAGGACAGCGTTATGCGCAGTTTCAACACACACACACACACACACGCACGCACGCATTCAGTCAAAGATCGATCAGTTAGCCAGTCAAACTAATAAATGGTCGATCGGTCAATCAATCATCAGTCAACAGAACAACCATTCGCTCAATAAATCGATCAATTAATCAGTCAATCGCTTCATACCATAATACCATAATGCTGACATAGTAGTAAGTGGGTTTTTTTATTAAAATAATAATAAAAAGGAAGAGAAATCTTTTTGCTAGCCCCGGCATCTGCCATATGCGCTGACGCCCCGAAATGCTTCTGCACGGACACTTATCTGGCGACCGACACAGGGGCGGCGCGATGCCCCGTCCCGTGGTCTCCCCTTGTGCGCTGGCTCAGCTCGACACGACCTGAGCGAGCAGCCTTTAACGCCGTCCCGTCTCCTCGAACCGACGCGCACGCACCAACGCGGCGCAACAGGCATTCGCTCTGCGGCGGGCTGGCCGTAAATGTAATCCCACCAAACAAGCGCGCGTCGTTTCTTCGCGGCCGAAGAGGCAAGGACGGCCTCAGGGACGGAGCCCGAATCTGATCAATAAATCAATTTCGCGCCAGGCGTCAGCGGCAGTCGTGCCCGGAGAGCGACCCTCCTCTCGGCGAAGACGGGCCGCGACTTGAACAGCTCGGGGACAGCGGAAAAAAGACGGCAACTACCCTTCACCAGATCCGACTCCCCGCGCCAGCGCGCACGGGCGCGTCGGGGTGCGAGTCTCGGTGGTGTGTCCGTCTGTGTGCGTGGCTGGACCTTTTTGTGAGCGACCCTCTCCACGGAAACCGGCTAACAAAGCGAACGTGAGTGAAAACTTGAGGTATCGCGTGTAGCGCACGACAGGGACATTGGTGGGGCCCTTGCTCAATCGCCGCAGAGATGACTGTTGAGAAGCTGTGTGTCCAACTGGGAACCTGAGAACCAGTCTCCTGAGAGCACAAAAAATATGTCACCCGACCCGATTCGTGTGTTTCAGGCTTCAACGACATAAGGGAACGCGGACCGGCCGTATGTATGGTGCGCTTTGAAAAGGGCAAGGACACTCCAGCACAGACCACGTAAAAACGTAAATAATAAAACACGATAAGGTATGTGTGTATATAGCGAATCCAGCGTGTCCAAAGCAGCAGTGACCGTTTACAAAGATGAACGACGCCTAATGGAAGGCAACATTCGTGCATAGACTCTCACATCGTAAATAACAATTATTGTTCGTAAACAGCGCCCTGACATAAATTCTAATTCGCACTCCGCATTTCTTGACTCTGCATCTCAGGCCAAAACATTTCCTCTTCTTTCTTGGGTTGTCTCCTACCGTTTTTAATGACGTCCCTAGGGAGACTGTATATCTTTGACAACACGATCCGCGTCCACCTTTCTTTGTGATTTATGTTGCTGCAAAAACCAATAAAGAAAAAAACTTGATGCGACCTTTGCCCCCTCCTTTTTTTCCTTTCTCCCGAAATCCAGATACAGAGAGGGCCTTGCTTGACAGATGGGGCACAGAGAAACGGCTCGTAATTACTTCCGCAATGATGAGACGGAGAGCTGTGCAGCAAGCAATTGAAATTGCACGGGTCCGTCTGCGCGTACAAACGCATAGAGCCAACTGTTAGCGTTACTCTTCAACTGAAACTTTCTTGATTTTCCATGCTAATAATCTCCACGATCGTCGTAACACAGCTGCTGAAATGCGAAATTACGCGCTCTAGCGCGCGCTCTGAAAGCCACCTTTGCGTGCGCGCGCAGGGACCGACGAACTGGATATGGCAAACATTAAAAACTGTTCCGGAATATAGCGGAAATGAACCGCGGGGGAGCTTAATGAGAAAGCTGTGAGCGCGCGCAATAGCACTCGGCCGAGGAAGTTGAGAGCGGAAGTGAAGATGTAGGGACTCCTGGTGGAAATTTCGATTACTTTTACCAGACAGAGTGCGCATGCGAGCGGCCTGGGCTTGTGTATATTCCACCTCGAAGCAATTTTTGCTCCAATAATTTTCAAAAGAGGGGCAAAGTTTTCGTGCGCTTCGCGAAGGTGACAGAGAGCCTGGTCTTTAATTTGGAGATGTGAGCCGTGTCCGCAGAAGATAGAGAGAAAAAGGGTAAAAGAAAGACGCTGCTTTTCATTCCCATCTTGTTCCATAACTATGTCACACAAAAACAGAAACTATACGTGAATAACAACATTCATATCCCATAAAGAAAAAAACAGAGAAGAAAACACACAAAGAGACGCAGTCGATAACGCTGCCTAAAAGCAATATTGAACTGTGACAAAAAAAAAAAAACATTTCCAGCGCCTTCATGTAAGCCCCAGCACGGGCTCAGCCGCCGCGTGTCTGATGTGAAGGCGCCAAGAAGCAGCAGCAAGAAAGCCGCTTCCTGCGACTGCGGTAATTACAAACCTGTCTCCGCGGTCCTCGTGGAAATGCCCGCTGGCATTACGGGCCCGCTCGCAGCCGCATATACCTTACAGCGCGAGAGCCGCCGGTATGCGCTCGGGTCTCGCAACGTCAGACAGGTAGATGTGCGCCCGAAACCCAGCCGGCGGAACACCGCGGAGTGCCCGGATGTAGCGGGGAGAAGGGGCAGGCGTCGCCGCCTTAGTCAGCGCTCTCGGCCGTAATGGAAACTTAATCTCCCTTCGCCCGCCTCATTCGCCGTTCATTACAAGGTGTGGCGCTCGTGTAACACGGGGTGTCGTGTCGAAGAAGGTGAGAGGGGAACAGAGGGGCGTTGAGGGGAGTAGGAACCACTGACGCGTCGGCGGAGTTAGGGGCGCTGACAAATCCCTTCTGAAAACTACTATTTTGCACGACGCCAGTCGGGCTTTGCCGAGAGACAAATGCGTCGTGCGGCGAAGTCACGAAACGCTGCGGCCGATTTTATTAACAAATGGGTTTTACTCGGCGAAACACGTATTAAGAATGTCGTGACCTTTGGCGTCATTTGGAGAAAGGAAACGAGTAGATCTGTTTAACTCTCTGCTTTGAGGATGTGTCAGTTGGCTTTTCGGCACTGACGCGGGTTAGGTCCGCTGTCGAGAAAAGTTTGCGCCCATCCAGAGAAGATGAACGACGTGATTTTCGATTTCAACCCCTTCAACCCTGAGGTGGAGCATTAATTTCTGTAGTGAGAACCTAGGGGTAGTGGTGGTTTTTGAGCTCTTCTTGCATTTCTGGTCGATTTCTCTCTACTTCATTTCTCCATTCTGCCTGCTATCCTTTATTTCCGCTGCCCCAGCTCAGGTGCTTCAGTATCGATGGCAGATGCCGGGGCTAGCAAAATTCTTTTCCTTCCTTTTTACTATTATTTTTAATAAAACCACCATTACCCCTAGGTTCTCACTACAGAAATTAATGCTTCACCTCAGGGTTGAAGATGAAGGGGTTAATAGAAAGCTTCAAACTCAATCCTACTTGCTCACTCTGCTACAGTATGGTCGCTCGCTGACTTTAGCGCACCGAAAGGCTGGTTTATCGTGACACCTTGTAGGAAAGTATCCATGTTGTGGTCATTACCGCGCTCCTGCCACAGCAAGATGGCCAACTTCACCATCTCCGCGTCGAAGCAAGTCCCCTTGCCCGCGACTCTTTTTTTTTTCTACCGTCCTTCCGCTGCCGATGTGACAGCTCGCACTGTTATCGCTTCGCTTTCGCGAAAGAAATACTATCCTCGCCTAAATTTATGCTGTCTCAGTTGCACGTAAAATCGCATGCTCCCGCGGTGGCAATTGAAATTATTTTATTTCCTTGTTGCTCGCCTGCTTTGATGTGAGAGAACTCCTTTGTGCAGTCTTGGTTGAAACACACTAAAGGCGCTCTTGTACCAGGGGCAAAAGGTTGTGTCTCAGGTGACCTTGTCAGTCGTCCAACTTGTAGGATCCAGTGCAGGAGGGTTGTGAGAAATATTGAATTTACCAAGCAATCAATACTGTGCGCTCAAATTTGCCAGTAGAGTAGAACTAAGTGTAAATTATTATCCCCATCTCTCACAACAAAAATAGAGACTAGAGTTATCTCTTTAATAAAAAATATATTGCTGGTGGACCATAACAAGTCGACGTATGTGTACAAAAATTATGACCAATGGGAAAAAGATTGGTAGCAAAAATTATGAAAAGAGAAGTGATGGCTGCTTCGTGTAGGGAGAAAGAGAGATGCAGCACCGGTTTACTATTCTATTCTATTATATTCTATTGTTGTTCTAACTATACACCATACACAATGCCCAACCTCCCCTGTATTAAGGAAAACACCTGGAAAAGCTGGCACTGCGGCAGTGTAGAGGCGCACAGCACTCGGGGTGCTCTAAAGCTCTGCAGAGGTAGAATGGAGAGAGGAAAGACAAATTGCTTCCAATCTCCGCCGCTTCGAATCGCACGCCAATTTGCTGCATATACAGTTGGACGTTGGCCGTTGTCTGGCCTTGAGTGAATAATTTTTTTTTTCAAACACCTCATATATGAAAACTTGGGGACTTCTTAACTACATTCTTAAGGAAGAAAATGCGACCGCATTTGGAAATTGACCCACACTCAAATATTCTGAAGGACCCCACAGATTTTGGACTAAAAATGGATAAAAGTGAATTATTTAAGGATTAGTAGATAGATTAAGGTAGAATAATTGGTCAGGTTAGTATAATTCCGTATGATTTCAATGTTATGAGTATTTTCTGTCTTCTTTCATGCCCAAAATGTATACATGTTCAAAACTTGCTTTATGTGTTGTTGGTGTTTCTTTTTTAACTCTTTATTTGCATTACCACTTCTATAACGATTTAATCCATCACTTGCACTTGCCGACCAATGTATGGGTGACAGGGCCCTCATCAGGCAGAGGGCATCTGCCTTTAGCCCTGTTATCAAACACCAATTGTGTCTGAAAGAATGTTCCAAATAAACAAATAAATAAGTAATACTCATTTTACATTTTAGTCATCAGATTTTAAAATTTGGCGTTGCTTATGACGGCACGACCTTCTCGCCCAATCAGGGAATTTCGTTATGGAGGAACGGGTGGTTTTTGCAAGACGACAATCTAAATGTCGATGCATTAAAAAAATCAAGATGAGGAGTTTTACTGACACTATTAACGCACTCCCGATATCTCGCACAACATCGCTGTCTGTCCAAAACACAAAACGTAATCTGCAACAACACCAACCGAAGCAGAGATTCAATAGATGTGCATGCTTAATAACATTTCAAGTTTTGCCCCCTGTAACTCTGGCGACGTCTTCGTATATCTGTCTCCTATGCTTTCTTTTATTTAATTATCCAGTAAATGACACCATTACCCTGTACAGTGTAGTTTATTTGCATGAATGTATAAAACGGTATTACATTTGTCTAATCCTGTCTTTTTTCATAAATGCGCAACTGAAGAGGTTTTAGAATCCGAAGATCTTAAAGGCATCAAATGCATGAAACGTGCTAGTAAAGTATGCGAAGTCTTCTTGTGCTACCTTTCGGGATTATGTGTAATCGACGAGAAAAGTCACGACGGCGTTCAGGCTTTTCCGCAAAACACAGCGCCGGCAGGGGCCGCAACGATGACGTCAACTACGGCGGCGCTTCATCTCCAACTACTAAACGCTTGCTTGAAGGAAGAAAGCCAACGACGCTGAAGGTATAGCCCATGAAGCTTTGTTCAGCGCCATCGGACGTCGCACGGCAGGATATGGGCGGAAATCTAGACAACAAAAACATCATCATGAGCTTCTCCGCACGCCTATTAAGTAGTGAGAAGAAGCATAATCAACGCCGCAGTATTCAATAGACTATTGTCATTTTTTATTAAATACTAAAGCAAATACTTGACAAGCTTTACCTATAGAAGCTTCATACGTTCGAATATCTGAACCACTGAATCTGGTCTAACCCTCAGAAAACCATTTCATCATCCTTTTAAGGGGCCTGTCGATACCAAGAGGGGCAAGCCTGAAGGAAACTGCTGCGCTATAAGGCATTTATATGCTTTTTAAGCCTTTACCAAAGCACATGCGCTAAGATATAACTGCAGTGTTGGCCAAATGTTTAGGGTAATCCCCCAAGGTGGAGTATATTTGTAATAAGTGAGTAATTACTCATTGACATCCACCCGAGCGCAGCCACACGGCTACAAAGGAAAGCTACACAGCTTTTCGAACCCCGGACCAGGACGAATTTTTCTTTAACTGCGAAGTTTCTGAGAAAGCTGTATAGCTTTCCTCTGTATCCGTATGGCTGCGCTCGGGTGGATGCCAAGGAGTGATGATGATTATGGATTTTTATGGCGCAAGGGTAGCTATGGCCAAAGAGCGCGATGTCACAAGGTATTTTTTCTTTTTTCTCAAGGTAGGGTCAAAGACCCATTTCCCAAGCATTTCACCCTAAATAAGCCGAGCACCAGACCAGGGGAAAGCTTGTACCCATTGTATCACCGGTGGGTACCCGGCGGCACTGGGGATCGAACCCCGCACCTCCCGCATACGAGGCGGATGCTCAACCACTTGGCCACCGCTGCGGTGTGGATGCCAAGGAGTAATTACTCCCTTGTTATAACTGCACTGCACGTTAGCTGCTCTCAGTAAAAAAGTACTCAACTGAAATTCTGAAAAGGGGGCTACCTAGGAGCATATGCCGAAGTCCATTCTCTTTGAGGATGGTTTGCTCTTTTGTACGTAGTCGCGGTAGACGTTATTGCTGACAATAACGGAGCTGCAAAGGATGAGTACGATAAACGCGCTCGGGAACACCAGGCGGCGGCTGCCATACTGCCTCAGAGGCCGGCAGTGGGAAGGAAAGGATAGCCTGATAGCCTGTGATAGAGGATATACTGTGATAGCCTGAAAGAAATCTCTAGTGCTTCTATTCTTTTCTACTCCTTGATTTTTTTCCTGTCTTTTTTTTTTTCGTTCGCTGCTTGTCGCCACCGCCCCGTATACTCGCGGTACACGGGCAGAACGTCAGACGCGCCAGTGCGAACGGGGACAGCATTTGCGCGCGGAGCTGCAGAACACGCACGCATCCGATTTCCGAAAACCGCGCAGATCAAACATCTGGCCGGGACGTGTTTTCCTTTGGCGAGAAAACTCTCATGCCGAACAATACTGAAATAAAAAGTGTGAAGCTTATATCTGGATAAGTAAAAAATATTTAAGCCTCTAAATGTTAGAGAGCGGGAGAGACCGAGACGGGGGCGTGAGGGGGAAGAGGAGGCGAGGGGAGAGCGGCTGCCGCGAACATCAGCGTTTATGTGTACACAGAACTAGTCGGAGTTGGGCGAATTCGCTTCGCTCGCAGCGTCGCTATCCGCCTGAAGACGGCGTGCATGTCCGTGTTCCAAATAGCGAACAAGCGAGGAAGAGGAAAGAACACGGAAACGAAACGGCAGCCGACCTGAGCAGCTTTGATTCTGAGGTGGGCCGGCCGCGTTTTCGCGGAGGACGCCCGTTCTGTGTCGCGGCTTATTGCAAATTCCAACGACCAGATCGAACAAACGCGGGAAATTCTTGCGCGCGGAGTGCAGTCCATGGTGCTCAACGGAACGGACAGCACACGAACTGCATCGGACGCCGCGCCGCGCTGAGAGCGTGTTGTGGGAAAGCCATACCCACGATTTTGTTTGTGGGTTTCAGGTGACACTCAGCTCTACTGTTGCTTTTAGGACAACCGAGTTTCTGCATTAAAATGAAACTGGCCTAGTTCAGCAGCCAGGGAGACATCTGGAATGCAGCGATTCTATCACTAGCGGTGTTATTGCGCTCCTTCTATTCAATATATATATATATATATATATATATATATATATATATATATATATATATATATTCGCACAGGCGAAAAACACTTTGTTACTAACGTTTCGGCCAGGGTCCGGCCTTCGTAATTTATTAATATATTAATCGAAGTATTATTATCCCACTAATCAGCACTACATATTAAAAATTAAACATTCCCTATATATATATATATATATATATATATATATATATATATATATATATATATATATATATATATATATATATATATATATAGCAGACAAGGCAAATGAAGTGAGGGGCTCGTTTGACAAACATATTAAGGAAGCCAACAGTCACCGAAATTAAGGTGCATAGGGGAATGTTTTTTTTTAATATCTAGTGCCAATCAATTAGTTTTTTTAAAAGAAAATTACTTATAAAGCAGCAGTAAAAACAACCATGCCGCCGGTGGGATCCGAACCCACGACCTCCGAATATCGCGTCTGGTGCTATATATATATATATATATATATATAGGGTTAAGAGAAGTGGATACTTCTACAGAGACATTTATTTGTAGACGTTTCGATCACGGTCCGGTCTTCTTCAGGACTTCACTCTTATGTGACATTAATTTGTCAACGTTTCGACCGCGGTGCGGTCTTCTTCAGGACTTGATACAAATTCCCTGCCAGTGTGTCGCTTCCCAGGAATCAGCCTAAACGTTAATCTGGCTAGCCTACAGAAGATTGAAGTACTGACGCACCTCCAAGAAGTCCTGCAATTTCTTAAAACTCTCGGTGATACCAGGTTGCTGGTACCAGGACACGCACTCTACGCAAAGTCGCAATGCGCGCCTTAAGCAGAAACAGAAATTTGTCCGCGATGCATATAGGTGATCAAGCATGCGCCGGTCTTTAATAACCCTTAATTTCTGCGCTTCCCATTATTGCCCAGTTCTCCAGATGCGCGTGTCGAAAGGCAGCCGCTCACAGTGTCGCAACAACGAAGTGCTTCAGTCAGCACACCGATTACCAATATCGCAACCGCTTCCTCAGACTTTTCTGGACCCAGGTAAAGGACGGCCACGGTGCCCGTATATATGCGCAGGCATCTGCATGAGATGTTCGGAAAGGCGGCTTCCTCTGGACAAACTCACCGCCCTCTTTCCCACTCACTCTTACACATCCTTCCCCGTCGTACAGAGCAAAAAAAAAAAAAGTCTACGTGCGAGGAGAAATTAAGAGGATGGCGCACAGCGCGAAGGAAGCGCGGTTTGTTATGCGACGACATGTGCGCGTCTGGACGTAATTGGCGCACCGAGGAAGTCCGGGACCAAACTGACGAGAGCGGCTGGAATAGAGTTAGGGACGCGCTCCCCCTCTCCCCAACTCCCCTTTCCCTATAGCTTCCACAGCTCTTCTGCGGTACGCGCATGCAACGAACACTCGGACGCACGCACAGCGCATAACGGCACTCCTTTCGCTGGCCATCTAGGCCGTGCCTGCCTTACCTTCGCAATCACGTTATCGCCTCTCCCCCCCCCCCCCCCCCCCCCCCCCCCTCTCCCGCGGCTACTGACAGCGCAGGCGTGTTGGTAATGAGCCAAGGCCGACGCCACTGCCTCAGCCGGGGTTCATTTACAAGTCGCACGCTCGCACTCCGCCGAACCATCCTGCTCGACCGCTGGCAGCGCTGTACGGCTCCCTCTCCCACTCTCGAACCTACCCGGGTCTCCTCGACCGCAGCCTGCACACCGGTCCGGCAGCGCAAGGCCGATAAGCCTCGCGGGGATGAACTCTCGGCTCGGGCTCTGCTCGAGATACACGCGCCCAACAGACATCCCCGCGCCGACTACTAATTCCGGCCCGGTTATGCCTCGCGCCGCCTCTCGTCAGAGGACTTCTCTGTCTCTCGTGAGAGCTCAACGCGGTCTTCCTTACGCGGCGGAAGCATTCCCCGGACGACTTACTGCGCGTGCTTCGCCTCGCTATAGAAACGTGCAGCGCTACGCGAGTTACGGAGCTGCAGTCAGCTAGCTAATCACGGAGCCCCAATTCGAGGAGGTGTTCAGGCGTGTAGGAGTGGCTAGATTAATGGCTGGTGCGCTTAGGCGGGTCGGCTGCTAACGACAGCCGAGGGTCCGGCATAATACTCGTGCTATGTTCTGCTAGCGAACAGGTTCGCAAATTTGATCCCCGGCTTTTCGACGCTGGCTCAACTTCTTACAGCACTGAACGGATTTGGCAAAGCCGATATAGACGAGCGTGCTGGTACGTCGTATACAGTAAAGCAGTGATTGCTACGGCCACGGGCGCAGTCCCTATCCGCTTTCCCGCCGACGCATGCGCAGAAATATGCACGTTGGTGGATGCGTGCGCCCGAGACGGTCAACGCCCTTCCTGGCCGTTCGGTTTTCGGTCAAGACAACGCTCCGTGGCTGCGCGGTTTCCGTGCGGTTTTCGCGGCCAATTTTGGGATCTCTGTGGCGCGATATATACGGCAAAAGATGGGCACTGATTTCCCTGCGGTAGGCCAGCCGCCGCTGTGTCTTGTAATTATTGTAGAGCTCTGCTACGAAGCAAGAGGTTTCGGGTTCGATTCCCGGCCGCAGCGGCTGTAATTCGATAAAAAAAGAGTGCGAAATCGCCCTTCAGATTATTTTCGACAGTTGTTAAGAATTTGAATCTATAGAAATTAAGTTAACCAGCAGCCGACCACTATGGCGCGTTGTAGACCTGCTCTAGCACGTCAAAATCTAGTAATTATTAACAATTATTAATTTTATGCCATCAAGGCCAATGATTGGCAAGCAAACTTATATCGTCCTTTTTTTTCAGTTCTGAACCAGCGTTCATGCTTAGTTACCCGCTGTATGCACTGTCTAGGCTTCCCATCGCCGCCAACTAAAGATGCGTCTGGACCCAGAAATTTTCAAATGGCGACTTGAAATTGTCCCTATCTTGTCGCCGTATTTAAAGTGCCGCTTTGTTTTGTTTTGTTTTGTTTGTAAAAACGAGGCTTTTACACCGCATTAGCATATATAATACTCAAGTCGAAGAAAAGGCAGAAGAGTCCAGACAAAAGGTGGAAGGGAAGAAGATTCGCAACGGGCACAGCGACATTAACAACAACAGCAACAGCATTCACCATCCACATAAAGCTTTATGACGCTCTTTCTATGACCATGATTAGCTCAAACTGAGCGGTTGTCTTGGTCTTCGGAGGGCGGAAATGCGTCAATCACAGCCACTTTCCGGCGTTGTGGACATCGATGAAGCGTGCAAAGTTCCGGGAAGCCAAACATGCACTATCGGCAATTAATGAAATGCGAACAAGACAACGGAAATAGAAAAGCTAGGACGCTAACATTACAGCTGCTTGGAAGGAATTATAAGCGTGGTTGTTAAGCTCTTTAGAAGGACAGTCTTCGCGCCTTCCGACTCAAATTGACCTGCGCTATAGTATCAAGCTTTCCCCTCGCAAAGCTCTCCTCATTTTTTTGTGCGTGTTTCGAGTCGCTTGCTCGCGTTTCATTTCTTGCTTATAGTACAAGATTCGCACATCTTGCAACGTTGCCCACACGTTTACTCTTCGATATAAGAAGCTTGCGCTTGAATAAGATTGGTTGATGGGGGTTTTAACGTCCCAAAGCGACTCAGGCTATGAGAGACGCCGTAGTGAAGGGCTCCGGAAATTTCGACCACCTGGGGTTCTTTAACGTGCACTGACACCGCACAGTACACGGACCTCTAGAATTTCGCCTCCATCGAAATTCGACAGCCGCGGCCGGGATCGAACCCGCGTCTTTCGTGCCAGCAGCCGAGCGCCATAACCACTCAGCCACCGCGGCGGCTGCTTGAATAAGAGATGTTTCGTTTTCATTAGAAGTGGTACATTTACAAAAGGCGAGTGTCGGAATGGAACGCAACAGTTGTAGCGCTAAACGACAGAAATAAAGCATTGTAAATTAAAGAAGAAAATCGGGTTCAGAATATTTTACCTGCAGTGAAAAGGGAATAAACACTGACAGCACATGTAGTGCGCAAATCGGAACCAAATGGTATCTTAAGAGCGAATAAATGGGTTCCGAGGGAAATGAAGACCTTTATGTAGTCGGTGGCAGAAGAAAACTGATTTTATAGTAGGACTCATGTGAGATTGTGTCCACGGTCTCATCTGGCTATTTATAGACCTGGTGGCAGAAAGTCACGGTGACCAGCTCAGGGAATTTGCGCAGATATCGTGATCGCTAGTTGCTCATGCAAGAAACAAGTCATCAGGAGAAGCCTTCGCCTCTCTCAGATCGGTAGGTGGTGCTGATGGGGATGATGGCGCTGCTGATGGTGGTAAGAATGATGACCTTGATAATGACGGCGGTAACGATGGTGGGAGCAGCGGAAATAAAATAATACCTCAAGAAAACACTCCGCAAAGAAAGGCCAGGCAGCCTTCATCAGTAACTGTTTTCGTAGACGCAAACCGTGTCCACGCGCTTATAGAGAGCTAAATTGGATCCGGAACACGAGGGACGCAGCTCGACAAGCACACGGTACCTTTCCGACTCGGAGGCGGAATCCGTTATGGAAGCGACGCTCCAGAGATAGGAAGAAGAAGCGCGTCCGCAAGGGAATCGTACAGCGGGGACCTCATCTCGATATGCGACTCGTCCGCCCGGAAACAGGCTGACCTAGATTTTAAGGCCGCCTGCCGACGCTGTCCGCCAAATACAATAATAGAGGAACAAAAAAGTACGACGACAGCGCGTGCAAAAACGAAAACAAGGCTTTTTCAGCTGCCTTATTCGCTCTAATGCGACATGATAAAGCTTGACTAAGTGCTCGCCTGAATTATGAACGAGGCGGTGCGCCGAAAAAGCGGATCTCGCAAGAGTAAAATAAGTGACGGCTGAGTGGGGTGCAGATTAAACCGCAATTTTTTTCTCCCGCACCTGTCTCTCTTCACTACACTTCTCTTTTTTGTTGGCTGTCTAATATTTGGCCTCTATTGCGTCACGCCTAACGAAAGGTGTGGCCAGACTTTTACGTAAGACTAAAACGAGTCGTCCCTTTATTTCTGCAGTGCGCCCTATACGTGCCCCAACAAATACTGCCGGAGTATACGGGTGCACATGCAGTAAGTAGCCGCTATAGGCTGATGGGTATTAGGAACACAGAACCAGAGACAAAACTCAGCCCTTCTTGTTATGTAATTTATGTGGAGGAAGTCGATAATAAACTCGCGGCTTGTTAGGCGGTGGCATTTTTTTTTAATTTAGTGCCCACCGCGAATTAACGAGTGTATTTTTATCTTTCGGGACGTTCGGCAGACTTTAGAGGCGGCTTAAGTCCTTAATTCCTAATTTTGTTTTGATCGTCTTCAGCGATAAGCGCGGTGCTATAGGCTTGGTGAAGAAACTTCCTTTTTGTATTCCAAGCACTGCTATAAGTCAACAGGTTCCTCGAGCAGAAAAGTAATGACACCTTCTTATACTTTCCATCGTCATAAGTTTTCACTTGAAAAGTTCTCGAAGGACAATGTATACTTATATGTGATAAATATCGAAGTATGGTGTTGTAATCAGTGCAGCGATATGACCAATATGATTAAATATAAATCAGACCCAGACGGGAGAATGTAAATAAGAATGCAAAAAATATAAACATTTTGTTTTATGGAGGTTTGATAATGGCGTGATTTAATCCACACTCACCAAAGACAGTCACCGCAAACCTCTAGTGAATAATTTCCAAGGAAGTTATTTAACCGCCTCAGTCAAAATCGCTCTAGAGGGTACAAGTGTCTGTGTGACTACTCCACCCTGAAAAGAAAGCGAAAACTGCTGGAGTGGTCTGCAGCAACCCTTTAAAACCACCTCCATCTTAATATCGCGCCCGCTTAGAAGCAATAAGACACGTTAATCGTTGACTTGTTGGCTATGATGATTGCTGAGACGTCAGCTCCAAACTTATGTGATAAACAGATTCAGAGTAATCAGGGAGCATTTAGGAATAGTAGGAATTATCAAAAAGGCATGAAAACAAACTAAAAAAACGCGACTAATATGCGGCTCTGATCTCTCTGGAAACTAAACTTGCGCAAGCGACTCATTTTGACTGCGAAACACGGGCACGAAAACTACCGAGCGACAGAGTGACAGCCAAAGTTGTACCGCACCTCCACACCACGTCCGCTCCTTAACCACTCGCTGAAATCCTGTGACAGTAGACGGCGCATGCTCAAGAGAGTCCATTAACCGGCCTACACGAATAACATCCTCATTGGTAAACAGGTTAACGCAGGAGTTATCGGCTACGACGCGCAACGCCTACGGCAGACATCTTTGATCATACGAGTTTGCAAAACTCCGTTTCGAAACCAGACTGTTCCCTGTGGCCGCTTCGCGGAAGTTGCGATGGTGGCGCCCCTGTATCGGCTACCGGTGGCTCTCTGCAACTTTTGTTTCTTCCCTATGTTCATGTTTTATGAAGCGTTGAGCAGATCGTCTGAACGACGCAGATCGCCTGATACTCCGCTAGCCTCCGAGTTTTGGGCCAATAATAATAATAATAATAATAATAATAATAATAATAATAATAATAATAATAATAATAATAATAATAATAATAATAATAATAATAATAATAATAATTGGTTTTTGGGCGGGAAAGGAAATGGCGCAGTATCTGTCTCATATATCGTTGGACACCTGAACCGCGCCGTAAGGGAAGGGATAAAGGAGGGAGTGAAAGAAGAAAGGAAGAAAGAGGTGCCGTAGTGGAGGGCTCCGGAATAATTTCGACCACCTGGGGATCTTTAACGTGCACTGACATCGCACAGCACACGGGCGCCTTAGCGTTTTTCCTCCATAAAAACGCAGCCGCCGCGGTCGGGTTCGAACCCGGGAACTCCGGATCAGTAGTCGAGCGCCCTAACCACTGAGCCACCGCGGCGGGTTTTTGGGACAATCAAAGAGATTATTACACACAAAGACCTGAGCCGCGGCGACGGTGGGGCCGTACGCCAAGCAGAAAATTTCATGTACAACTATCGCTGTAAGAAGATAACAAGAACCTCCCACCTCTTCTTCGAAATAAAGATTCATCCATTACGGGGCTCCTGGAACAGCGAAAATTTTCATTGTTTTCCTTCGTTCCTTAATCGCGTCCTTCGGGAGGCACCGGAACCTCGACTGGGAGCGAGACACTTGTGGTCCTGCTTTGCCAAGATAACGCCGCAGAGCGGCCGCGTTGCTCATACAATGGCTGCGGCGACTTATCGACGAACGGGGACTCGGTGTCGCCGAGTCTTATCGATAAGGCCTCCTGAAAAACAGATCGCTTCTTCGTGTCGGGGCGAAACCGGGGTCTTCGGAGGCGCACAAAGAAGCGTTGTTTCTTGAGCACTCAAGGCGCAGGAAAAAGCCCGGAGGAAAAAGGCGAATAAAGAAACAATCTGTTGTTCTCCATATGAAAAGAAAGCAGCGCGCACAGACGGTCCAAAAAGACGATACGCATAACAGAGCGTATGTTTCTTTTTAAATGAATACATACGAACTAGCCCAGGCAGCCATTCTAGCGCAGTCTATTGTTAGTATAGCTGAGCGGGAGACCACTTTTGTCTTTATTTGAGAAAGGAGGAAGAAATACAAGAAGCGGATACAAGTTATCTGTCATTTATGAATGCAGAAATGCGGGAACAAGATTTCATGTTCTTGTTTGATTATACCACAGCAAACTAGCGTTCAATAGAGATCATCGGGGTGTTTACACACTTGTTTCGAAGAATATGCGAGCATTGCTCACAAAGCTGTCGTTACTGAGGCAGAGGTCGAGTGAACTATGAAGGAAGATCTTGAAACGTGTGACAGGACAGTGAATCTTGAACATAATATAATACAATACAATCACCACAACCTACCCTGAAAAAATAAGTGGCATGAAGTACTTTCTTCTTTTGGCAGGGAGTTAACTCCACTCTCACTACCCACATGATGGCTGCTAATAGTTGCGAAAGTTAATTTCAGTCGAAAAGAGGGAACATGGTGTTTGTTGCATTTCCGGTCAAAATAGGCAAGTTGTCAAGGCATCCGAGGCTAGCAACTACAAATAATGTGCCGATATTTTCCGGTCGAAAGGCTGCAAAACGCTTTTTTTTTTGCGTGCGCTTTGCGTTCAGTGTCCTTCGCCAAGGAGGAACCATTATATTTTTTTTTTCTCGCAGCCGTAGGTACTTCAGGGCTAACCACAACATCTAAAGTATGGAAAATATTACGCCACGTTGCCGTCTCTCCATGGCGGCTCTCCAGCCCTGGCCTCGCGAGCAAACTAGCTTAGTCATCTGCGAACAATTCGGCGTCGCTTCCCGAATATTCCGCCGAATACACTTCCTCCGAAGGCTCACATACGAACGCTCTCTCCCTCTCTCTTTCTCTCTTTAGCCGATACGGACTTTTGCGCAACTGGCATTCACAGCTTGATTAGGAATTCAAACTAAATTTCACGTCAGAAAGAGGCTTTACATCGAGATGTTTAACGCTGTTATCGCGTTTGAATGCCATCGCCGAAGTTCTGCGGATGCCCGCCAGGATGCGGCTCGTGTTGAGTGAAATTCGGGCTGAAGTTTTCTGCCTGTACTGTCGGCTGTTCCGCCGAGCAGGTGCGCCCGACGTGGAAGCCCAACGCACCGACATCTCCCCGCCGCTGAGGCGAGGCAGCGGGGGACTACATGACGCACATATCCGCGGCTAGGGCTCGGAAGCCGAGTGCGCTTAATTGCCCCCGCGCCAGTGCCAGAGCGCTTTCTGAGGCTCTGCCGAGCCGAGGCCCGAGGCACGCATTGCAGCGAAGCTGACGGCCCGAAGTGATGCGGGAGGAGAGGAAAGTGCCGGCTGCGCCTGGAACGTTTCGTCGTCGCGCGGCACCTGCCTCAGAACTTTTGCACACCGTGAGGGAAGTTGGAACTGCAGGGTTGAGTGAACAGCGTGCGCTGCACAGTAGCGGTGTCGCAACCACTCCTCGAAGCTTGCAGAGCGTATGTGGCTGTATGTATGTAATATCAGCATTAATATGAATTGCAATGCAATGATCTTATACAAGCCTGCAGTTACCGAAGCCGTGCGTGCCGAGTGGGGCTGTAAAGTTAGGCATTTAGCTGATAAAAAAAGATCCCGTGAATATTCCTGTGTGCGTGTGTGTGCGTGCGTGCGTGTGTGTGTGTGTGTGTGTGTGTGTGTGTGTGTGTGTGTGTGTGTGTGTGTGTGTGTGTGTGTGTGTGTGTGTGTGTGTGTGTGTGTGTGTGTGTGTGTGTGTGTGTGTGTGTGTGTGTGTGTGTGTGTGTGTGTGTGTGTGTGTGTGTGTGTGTGTGTGTGTGTGTGTGTGTGTGTGTGTGTGTGTGTGTGTGTGTGTGTGTGTGTGTGTGTGCGCGCGCGCGTGTGTGTGTGTGTGAATACAAAGATGTATTTGGTTTATATAAATATTTTTAAATGTCAAGGCAAAGAGGCTGGCTTGAAGCCTTCAGTGGTCAAATAACATGGCTCAATAATAAAGCAGATGAAGTAAATTCGTATCAAAACAAAATTGCATGATTGAACCGGAGAAAGGCAAAAGGCCCACACTGTGGCATGACCGGCTTTTGCAGCTGAGCGAGCGAAAGATGACATATAAATAATGATTCCTTTCTCTGCAGACTTCCGTCGTGCGTCTTTTGTTGCTTCACTTGCCGCTTCGTGCAATTGTTGCTTCCCCCTATCAAAAAGGACCAATCGTAAAGTTACTGCTTCCTACGCTTTGACGGAAAGTCTATATTAACGATGTTCGGTGCTTGCAGATTAAATGCAGCGGCTAAGGTCAACGCCAAAATTCCATTATCATACTCGTCTTCGCCTTCACCATGCCACACGAGGCTACACATGCATACAGTCTACAGAAAGAGAAAGAAAAGAAAAAGCGAACGCAGTGCACAAATATAAAAAATACAGTGAGCACAGCGAGAAAACAAAGAGCTCGAAGAGTGGTTCAATTTATTTTCCGCTTTCGTATCACTGCCTCGATCCCGGCCCTGATTTACATAAACGCGTGATTGTCTAAACCTTTAATGACGCGTAATCGCGCTTACTGGACACTTTAATTGTGCGCACGCATTGTCATTCGAAGATGCGTTTTTGCGTGACTTAACCTATACCCCTCCTCACAACTTGCACTCAGTGCAGCAGAAGGTACTTGAACGCGAGGCTCTAGAGAGATTCCAGACTTGCCTGATTGGCTTGCAAGAGTGTGGAAAGAGCATGCCCTTGAAAGACGTCGTCCTGCGTAGCTTCCACTCCGCTTCGGAGAAGTACATCTAGTTACGCCAACTTTTCCCGTCCTTCTTTTGCTTTTCTTTTTTTTTTAGCTCTCACGCAACCGCGCCGCAAACAGGATTCGATCGTCGTCTGAGGATTCACTTGGGCACCGTAATGCAGTTTTGAGAAACTCGAGCGCGTTTTTCGCGTCGGTAACACATTGAATTCGCAAAGAAGTTTACGGTTTCCACTGGGATGCGGGAGGGGCGCCGGACTCGATATGCATAAGCGTTCAGCGACGGTGGCACTGCCATGCGCGTGCATGGTTGTCATCGTGCGTTGTTGCAAACCGCGTCGCGAGTGTCGTGGATCGAATTTCCGGCGATCCGCCCATCCAATAAGGGGGACCTGCGTGCGGGTATGAGTTCCACACTGCCCGGAAAATGAATGCGGACAGGTATAAATATAAAAACACCTCGGCGGGTCGAAAAGCGTGCCGTCGGTTTTAGCGAAGGCATGAGAGTTTATATGCACGTTCTAGCGTTGTAAAAAATTGCTTTACACTGTGTAAGAACGCTTTCGAAACTTCTTTTAGGCTGGATTGCGTTTTCGCTTTTGTCGACTCTAATTTAGCCATACTGGTGTAGTAATTGGTCACCACCTTCTACTGCATACACTAGTTAACCCCCGGCCCTCATTCTGCGGAGAAACTGACCAAGGCGATGGTCAGACTCCAAATGCAGCGGAGGGTGCTTAAAATCTCTGGCTCCGGACAGGCCGCCATTAGAAACTGAACTTGGCGACGCCTAACGCTAGAACCTTCTCCAGTGAGGCTAGTCTAGCAGTGCTGTTGGAGGAACCAGCGGGTATTAAATTTGATGTCACCGGGCTTAGTGAGGTTAGCAGGACAGACGAAGCATATACGATGCTAAAGGGCGGACACGTATTATGCTATCGTGGTTTAGCGGACAGGCGAGAAATATTCTTGGAAAAAACAGCGCAAAATCGAGTATAAATGGGCATGGGCAGGCCATGTAGATCGAGGGCACGGTAACCGACGGTCGTCAAGGGTAACGGACTGAGAGGACCCACGTAGAAGGGGGCTGCAGAAAGTTGGGTGGGCGGACCGGATTAGGAAGTTTTGCGGGGATAAGGTGGCCGCAGCTGGCACAGGACCGGGTTAATTAATATATGGGAGAAGCATTTGCCCTGCAGTGGGCATACTGAGACTAATGATGATGAATCGCAAGATAAAAAGAACCCGCGAAAAAAGAAGTCTTTAACGCGTTTACTTTCTCATTCGATGCCACTCGAATGAATTTTCAGCAGATAAATTCGTTAAACATGTGTTCGACTCACGGACATACAATACAACAGCCAATGAGCGAATTTGTTTAGATGCGAGAGATTATACATGCGTACAGTGCACTCTTACTACAAATCCCAGTAACCTGCCGACATTTTTTGTAGCCAAGTTTTGAAGGGCCCAGCCAAGGTACGACGATTCACTTGCCTCGGCTGCAGCCCGTACAGCTCCGAATGTCGCGGCTGTGACCTATCCTGCCGAATTTCAGTCACTTCACTTAACGGCTTTGGAATTGCGTCAACGTCTCTACTTATTGCCTTGCGGCTACATGCATGTAATAATACGCACAATTAAGTTATGCTAAGCTATGAATGATCAGAACTGCTTAGCCAGTCTTGCAGTGCTAAGCATGCAAAGATAGAATAAACCTAAACCAACCTTCACTTTTTAAACTGACGCTTTTTTATTTTTTAATTCTAAAAAATACACTGGCTCTATGGGGGATGCCACATCTTGAGCATCTCAACACTGATTTCGACCGTTAATAGGTTCGTCAAAGTTCGTCAGTATCAAAGCATCTAGGCGCTCTTGCATTTTGCTATCATGGAAATGCAGCTGCCTACACCGCATGCAGTTTGGTGTCGAACCCACGACCTTGAGGTCAGGAACTAAGAGACGCATAAGCGCTGCAAGTCACAGGAACAAGCTCACCTGTGGGTTATAATGCACCACGCAAAGGAACATTTCATAACCGGCACCCACATTAAAAAAATAAAAGCTTACTAAACATTAGGCATACAATCAAAAATGAGTACAGGTTCCAGGAGATCGCATGGTTAAGAACAGTCACGGAGACCTCCAAAAGCGAAATAAGTTGCATAAACATAAAACACCTTAACTACTGTAGAAAAATCTTATGTTAGATGTGTATAAGACAACAACATGTGCACAAAGCGTAACAAGAGCCAGCTCACGGTTAAATCAGTGCCTGCAACAGAGATCGGCGCTTCGGTTCTTTTTTTCCTCAGTACAGTCGCCTCTCCCGCGACCATCGCAGCACTATACAGCACCAAAGGGCGTTGTCCCGGGAGAACGCTCTTGCAGAAAGCGCGGCATGCAGTTCCGCTCTGTGCGCGCGCCGCGGCGGCTACGGTTTTGTTCTTTTCGTGTCGTACGTACGGTACGTAGTACAACTCCCGCACCGCACCCCCGCGGAGTCCTCCTTTCCGCCTCATTTTCTCCGCTCGCCACCTGCCTTCACGAAGCGCTGCAGACAGCAGCGCTGACATTCGTGCGTTTTGTGCCCTTATACGCTCTCTTTGCTCATGCACCAGTGGAGGCAGCAGCAGCAGCAGAAAAAGCTGCCGGCCTCTCTGCGAGTCTTGATAGCGCACCCATCAGTGCATTAACTGCAATTTCTTTCTTCTCGCCGTCTTCTTTTTTTTTTTTTGCCCCGCCCCTTACGCGAATCTTTCGTTGCGTCATTTATTTGTTCTGCCACGCGAATTCATGCTCCCGCTGTTCCATCGCGAAACGAAAGTTCTTGTGGGTCGATTTTCGTATTCTGCACGCGTGCTTCCGTGAATGTTTGCCTAGAGTCTGCGATCTGCGTCGGGGAATTTTTATTTTCCTTTTTTTCTTCCCTATTTCTCTCGTCTTTTACACTTGCCCATCTGCGCTGTATTGTTCTTTACTTCGTGTATATCGTCCCCATCACCGTGCACCATCAAGCGGACTGCGTCCACTGCAGGGCAATGACCCTTCCCCGAGTATCCCTGTGCTGCGTCCCGTCCCTATACTCATTCCCTATGCCATCTCGGCAAACTTCCCCATCTCATTTTCTACCCGATTTTTTTTTCTGCCTGATGAGGAGGAACACAATGAGAACATTCAACCGATGATCATTCTACCAGCAGAATACTTCTTCCGCTGTTATAGTTTCTCATGGGTAAATAATGGCCACAGGACATTTTCAATTGCACCGAGCAAATAACAACAAAATTCGTTCTTGCATGCATACTGAGAGTTCTCTTGAGAGAGACATTAAGAAGACGCCGCCGAATTTTTGTTTTCAGTAAAAATCTATTTCCTTCTGGTTATGTTCATGTTCGTCTGGCAGCAAGAGATTAATTTAGTGCCGAGAAAAATTCATTTAAGAAATTTCTCGCCACTTGATTAGAACTCGTGACGTCTACACAGTAAGTGACTCCGTGACCACCGTCTCGAAGTGTACAGTCGTGTAGCCTGGACTCTGAGATCCGCATAAGAAAAATGCGTAGACGCACTGCAGTTTACTTGCGACATCGGTCGATGATGGCGACGCTTGCATACTTGAAGTTGAAGTTTATTTCTCGCTCTTAGTGGTGCAGGTATCACTGGGAGTGAGAGGACGCAGGGAAAAAAGCTGCTTGAATGCAGCTCGAGAGGCACCCTACGCCCACCTTTCCGAGGCAGCGTATTGCCTCAGTTTTTCACAAGACAGCTACAGGTGAGGCAGTCGAAAGAAAAACAAAAGTATCAACATGAATTAAATACAACATTTCAACATTTAGCATCACAATCAAAACAAAAAGCAATGTAAATACTACAAAACAAAAGCACTACATCATCCAAGTGTACAACATAAGCAGAATTTACCCGCGTTATAATCTTATTTACAGTTCAGAGCAAGTTCAAGCTAAACGTCTTCAAAAAGGTGCAATATGGCTTTTAGGCTCTTCACTGTGATATCTCTTAGCGATATGTTGTTATTTTCTATAATGTTCAGGTATTTTGAAAGAATAAAAGACAATGATTGCATACCGTATTTGGTGCGACAAAGAGGCAATGACCAAGGAAAATGAGAGCGGGTATCATACACCGTTGAATAGCGAGATATTTTTAGAAGCGAGAGAGTGGTTTCATTTTTAGTAATAACCGCAGTTTTGTACATTGGTAGCAGTCTGAAAGGAAACAAAGAAGTGATCTTTAAAATGCCGAATTTAATGAAGTATGGATGCGTATAGGTATGCCACGATACGTTTGCTATTAGTCTAATTGCCCGCTTTTGTGCTGTTATTAGTTTGGATATGTTGTGCTGGGTCGTCGTTCCCCAAACTGTGAGACAGTATGTCAGTGATAGGAGAAAGAATGCTTGATAAATAAGGACCTTTATTTGAGACGGAAGTGTGTCCCTATGTTGGCAAATAAGACCGTTGAAGCGATTTAGTTGTTTCCGAACATGATTGACCTGCTCGTCCCAGGTGAGACCACTCTGAGAAGATTACTATTAGGCATTTTATGTTTGACACGATTGCAATGGTTCTGCCTCCTATAGTGATAGGGTGAAGTTGGCGTGAACAGTTTTGTTTCTTGTTCGGAATAAAACGGCCTTCGTCTTATCAGAATTCACTTTCAGATTGTTATTTCTTGACCACTCGTGAAGATACTCCAGGAAGTTATTGGCTCGCAAAAATAATTCGGCTTCTGTGCTACCTGACAATTGTGCTGTAATATCATCCGCAAAGCCCACAAGGTCAACGGCAGGGGTAAAAAAAGATGTCATTGATGTAAACAAGGAATGATAAGGGCCCCATTGTGCTGCCCTGGGGAACGCCAGTGAGAAGCGGCTCAAGGCTCGACAACTTGTTATTGTGAGCAACCATTTGTCTGCGATGAGCTATGTATGATTTTAGCAGAGACAAAGTGGCTCCCCTAATTCCATAGTGTTCCAGTCTTTGTAGCAGCAGATTATGGTTGAGCAAGTCAAATGCTTTTGAAAAATCGACATAAATGCCAAGGACCAGGCATTTCTTCTCAAAGGCTTGAATTATTAATGAATTTAATTGAATTATTAGTTCTTTTTGTTTAATCAAAGCTATTTCTGTCGATTTTTTAGGTCTAAAGCCAAACTGCTCGTCCGAGAGGACAGCATGCTTATCTAAAAATTTAGTTATTCTGGAACACATAATTTTTTCTAAACCCTTCGATAACACAGGGAGGATCGAGATGGGCTGGTAATTTGATAAATTTGACGTGTCGCTTCCTTTATAAATGACAATAACTTTTGCGACTTGCATTTCTCTCGGAAAGATCCCAGTAGCGAGAGCAACGTTGTAAATGTGAGTTAACGGAGTAGCAAGTAAGTCAATAATAAACTTGAAAGGTTTTTTGCGGAATCCATCTTTGTCCTCTGTACTGCTACATTTGAGGTTACTAAAAACTGCTACGACTTCAGCTTCAGTTGTGGGGAAAAGGAATATAGACTCAGCAACAATTGGTGTTCGCAAAGCGTAACCGGCGGAACTTAATGTAAGGCTCCTTGTGAAAGCGCCATTTTCAGTGAAAGGAGCTATTCTGTCGCGTTAGAATGCGGCAATTTATCGATGCAGGCCAAATTCAATTTTTCCCCAGCGTCCCTTCAACATTGTTCCGGCTTGTATATATGTTTTTTTTTTCCTTTCCCTTCGCTGCCTGATGCTGAATGAAAATCCTCTCACTCGGCATCAATTCCTGCGCTCCTTGCCACTAAGCGACGTTGTTGCCCACTTGCACCGACTTGCGACTTCCGCGATAAGTGCAGGCGCGGATTTCGAAATCGGAATCGTTTAAACATGATCCCCTCTCTCTCCGGACTAGCGGATTAGTGGTGTGCAAGAAAACGTGGCGCAGGTAGAAATGCGACCCAAGCGAATAATTATGGCGGAATAAAGAAGAAGAACAAAACGTTCAGTGGGCAAAGCCTGTGTGCGCGCTAACAATGCCGCGCTGAGCAAACACGCTAATCTGCACCGGCAGCAAACCGGCGTCGTGTTTGCGAAATTCTGGCGCCACTTTTGGGCGAGCAGCCCAGACATCCAGGAACGAAGGCTCATATAAGTGGGCTCGCTTGTCGCAGTCTTTGTTCGCACTTTTTAGCTTCAACCGAGCAATAACCAGGTGTTTAAAATTTCAGATAAAAGTTCTGAACGTTAAGCCTTTTCACATTTGAAACAAGCGCAAACAACTGACGGGGAAAACACAGCGCCTGTGCCGTCGTTTCTTCTTTTGTTTTCCCCCTCAGTTCTTTGCCCCCTTTTTTTTTTTAAATATGAATTTCTACCAACTCGCCCAACTTTCGGTGTTACTTTAAGCCTTTCTTCGTTGCTGGCTTCTAGATTTTAAAAAAGGAGTGCTAAAAAGTTGGGTGAATATTTCAGAAAACTATCGTTATTATAAAACAAAAACCAAGGTTAATTTCTGAGCGGCTAAATGCGATAAAACGGCTTACACGTACTCAGGAACAAGTAATTAATAATAACGGAATTCTAAATACAATCCGTCGCCCGCTGATGAAACACTATGCCCGTTGAGAACTTGGTTTTCTCCATCGCTGCGAGTTCGCGTTCGTAAGTCAGTCATCTCACAGCAGGAAATATCTGGCAGCTGACTGTGTGAGAATTTTTGTTTTAATACGTCGATGATTGCCTCGATCGAGGCACATAAGAAATGGACGATTTATATGGAAGAAGGATTTTGGGACGACTGAAGCCGAAAGAGGACAGATGCCGAGGTCTGCGTACACGTAACGCAGCATGATTCGTTCTCCAACCAAGCCCATGAAATGTGGATAAATGTTTCCAGTTTGAACGGCTGCCACCACGTGTTGAGTGGCGCTGAAAACTCAGATTCATCGCGGGAATTCGTAGTGTCTGGTACCTGCCATTTATTTTCTATGGCTGTCGCAAACAATTGGTGTGAGCGCAGGAGACACTTTAGAGGTCAGATATTGAAGCCAGGAGGAAGAGTCGGCTATGATAATCACGATTTTCGCGCAGAATGTCTCGGGACTCTTAATTTTTTTTCCTTCAGAATAACAAGTTTAAAATATCCCCATTGAGTTACGTGGTGCCCGCTACTGGCAGCCAACAGATGGCGCTAGTTGCCAGTGTCCAGTCTATGGTTATGGGGGGTTTAACGTCCCAAAGCAACTCAGACTTAGAGGGACGCCGTAGTGGAGTGCTCCGGAAAACTATAGTGTCCAGTAGTGTCCGTATACACTGTTTATGCGCACTAGTGTCGAGCATATCCGGCATGAGCAGAAAATCTGGGCATGAGCAAAGTCATTTCTGCCAGATACCAGATCTCCGTTGGCTTTAGTGCTCGTCACGCACACAGCAGGTGGTGAATATCTAGAAGAGCGCGTAAACAATCTTCGGTAGTGGGGCCAGATTCTAGTGACTAGTAAATGTGTGCTGGGAAATGTGGGTTGCGTAATATTGTGATTACCGAGTATCGTTTTGTAAGGATTAACGAAGGCTGCAGAAAGTCGATGCGTACCGCAGTTTGTAGCATCGCGCGTGATATGCCAGCCATTGCAATATTATTTAATGTGCACTATTAAAATACGCATAGCTCGCTATGTTAAAAATCGAACGCTCGAAGTAGTCTCGACGAAGAAACAATTGCAGCGATTAAAAGTACTTCCAGACTTCTCGCCGTGACCTAGAGCGAACGAGTGACGTCGATAACTGCACCGTCATTATGAGACTCCTTCTAGTTGAAAGCCGTTTGTTAGGAGGCGCGCGCTAGGATGTAACAATTATGGCTTGCTCTACTTTATAAAGTTTTTCACCACCACCTACCTGCGCGAGACGCCCGCGAGAATAAACGGGAAAGTGCGCGAGCAACAAAGAACCTGTCTCCGGACGATTGCCGCGCGTACTGCCTTGTTCGCAGCGAATTCGAAACACTGTACGCCCGTTCGAAAGCCCACGCTTTCCCAAAATACGCCGTGTTGCGGCAGCGAGACGCGAGAGCCAATACGCCTTTTCTTTTTGCCGCTAGGATCGACGCGATTGCGGAACAGAATGTCGATCATGTTCCCGGCACAACGGCAGCTCTCCTGACGTCAGAGGTGAACGACGCGCTGACGCACGAGCTGGCAAGTGCAACACGTGCGTGGCAACACACGTGCGCCGCGGAAAACAGAGGCGGGGAACGCCATGTTCTCGGCAAACCTCTGCCTCGGACCGCACATAAGACATTTGACGGGCGAATGAAGTGCGCGCGTGAAAAATTACGAGCGCACTGAAGTCTGCTTCAGTGGAGAAACACGAAAGCATTGCGTTTGTTGCTGCTGCTGCGTTTTACTACTACACCAATTCTGCCATTTACGGTTACAATATACTACGGCACTTCGTTATATCCGGTCTTGTTCGTTACATCCGATTTTTGATTCCGACATGCTATGACAGTTCTTTATATCCGGGATTTTTTAGCTCTGGGTATGACGTATACTATAAGCCATCTCCTACTTTATACTTCATTATCCCAATTATTGTATGACGTAACATGTCACCTGACTTTTGGTACCACGTTCTGCGGACGCCATTCCTGCTGCATAAGCCATATGATGCTTTCACATTAATAAAGGGGAGAGAAAGAAGAAGGGAAGACGTGCACCTGCACCTCACAGTGGTGTGCGTGTGTCCGTTCGAATCAAGATGTGCTCAGCTGAGTGGTGGTGTCGCGAAGCGCCGAATGCCTTCATGCGCGCTGCAGACGCCCCTGCGGGGTTCGCCGAAGCAGCATCGTTTATGGCTTATGGGGGTTTAACGTCCCAAAGCGACTCACGCTATAAAGGACGCCGTAGTGAAAGGCTCCGGATAATTTCGATCACATGGGGTTGTTTGACGTGCACAGACATCGCACAGTACACGGGCCTCTAGAATTTCGCCTCCATATAAATTCACCTGCCGCGGCCGGGATCGAACCCACGTCTTTCGGGCACGCTGCCGAGCGCCATAACCACTCAGCCACCACGGCAGCGAAGCCCCCGATTAATTCAAAGGGTTAAAGAGGACGGGAATAAAGAAACGGGGAAAATCAGAAAATGGCAAGCGACGCTTACTTAGCTCACGGCCGGTTAAAGGCAGGCTGGTTGAATTATTGAATTAGCGTTGGCTCATTCAGAACGCCCTTGCATCCGAATTGAAAGCTTCGGCTATATATATATATATATATATATATATATATATATATATATGACGATATAACGAACCAACCGAAAGCAAAACAACAAAGTAGCAGATTAATTATTCATGAGAGCTCATTAATGTGATTGTACGCTGGTGCCAGGACTGCAAATACCATCTAAAGGGATGAGCAATGTGCTGTCTACTGAGCATCCTTCTGTTAGCTGCCAGAACTCATTATCACGAAGCCTTTTAACAGAATTTCTGAATCAAAGCGGCAATGTATGTCGCGCAGTAGAATTCGGTTTTCAACATTTCTTTTCTTCGCTGGAAAATTCATTTCACGGGCTAAATGAGGTTTATATCCCTTCCCTTACGGCGCGGTTCAGGTGTCCGCCGATATGTGAGACAGATACTGCGCCATTTCCTTTCCCCCAATGCTAATTATCATTATTATTATTATTATTATTATTATTATTATTATTATTATTATTATTATTATTATTATTATTAAACTGGCAGCTCCTAGCATGTTCGGGAAGTTCAAATTTCCATTCCTGAGGTGAATATTTCATTTCTTCTCCTCACACGGGAGGAGGCAAGAAATGCTAACCTGGGAGTCAAACCCAGACATCTGTCGAGTATTCAAGTATCGTAGAAGTAGTGTAATGTTGTGGAAGTAATTAAGACTGCAGACACTTCCTAGTGATTGTTTCTGTGCTCGCAGAAGAAGCTCCAGTGCAGACAATACGATACAGTGGAAAAATAAATAACCCTTTATCCTGCGCGACGCTGCCCTTCATGGAATACCGCTCACTAAGGGGCTTTTCAGGTGCGAAGCAAATGCATCCTAGGTTCCTGCACACAACTTCCGTATTTACTATTAACTACCGAAAATCATGCGACTTTTGAATGCTTCGGAACAAGTATAGCATCGCTGCAAATGTCAAGACACAGCGCGAGCGAAGAAAATTAAGAAAAGGTTGGTTGATTGATTGATATCGACTGACTGACTGATTGATTGATTCCAGTTACTAGCGTAGATCATTATGTGAAGTTAAAATAGTCTCATACGTCGTGCCATCAGATTATGCGCAATTTTTCAATTTCTGTTCGGCCCTATATCTTGCAGCGCTCGCAACCTCTCATTATGCCGCCGTCTTACCTCGTTCTTCAAAGTCACACGCTGCCAGCTCTAAAACCTCCACGCGTGTCGACGGATATGGTGCCGACAACCGCCGCCGACCCATTAGCGACGTCATGAAGCAGATCGCATCTCCTCCTCAAAGGGTCATGCCCCGGCCCCGCTACGCCCCGGGCCATAGGCCACCGACACCGGGAGAAGTCCTCAATACTCCATAATCGCTTCCGGCCGCCGTCACCGCGGAGCGCTCGCGTCAAGCGCCGCTTCTGCTCGGCGCGCTGGCGGAGATCCAGGGTTGTCACCTCCCTTTGACCGGCGCTCCTTTGCAGAGCCGACGAAATTGCTCCCCCCGTCTAGCCGTCCTCCTCTCTCTGCATATCGTCATTCTCCTCGCATCGGCCAAAGGTCCGCCGCCTCAGCTATTCATGAACGAACACGCAACGCAGAAAGACAGTACGAAAACGGGAAAAAAAGAAGGGGGTATCAGGACAGGGAAGGAAAGGAATATACGCTTTCTTCAGCTTCTGACGCGTGTCGTCAGGGAGGCAGCAAGACGAGCCTGCAGCGCCGCCACCCTTTTATGCCGTCGCTTCTTTTATACATGCCGATGCGGAACAGCCTCCCCTCTCCCTCATCCCCCACGTAGTCGCGGGTCACAATGGCTTCCTCGGTGAAACCGGTGCACGGGGAAAGGGCACGAGAACCTCGCGGCGTAGACGTGCCGAGATTCCTGGGAACCGGAAAGCGAACGCGCAACTTTTGCGCACAAAAGGTCTACAGCGCCGCAGCTTCAGGCGGCGTAGCTCGCGTGCGTTAAGCTGGCGTGCGCGAAGTGCCGTGAACGTATAATAAGGGGGAACTTTCTTCCTGTTCGCTCGTTCCGTTTCTCCGTGTTTTTGTTTCCTTCGAAGGCAGCCGGTGCATAACGTGGTGATGTGCGCCAAAAGGGAGAACAAAAATGAGAAAAAGGCGGCTAACAACGTGGAAGAGAAAGCTGTGAAAGCGAAGTGCAGGCCTTTAAGACTGTATACTGTTTCTGTCTTCCCTCTTGCCTTCTTCCCAGTCGGTTCTCTCTTGCTTTTCTTCTCTGTAAGAACGCTTCGGGGAGGCGCGTGAACAGTTGAAATGCAGTTCACTCTGTTTCTGGAACAAAGCACAAGAGAACGATGCAGTGCGTCGATTCGGCACTTCCGTGCTATTTATTTTGCGTATTTTCTGTGAATAACAGAACAACTCACATACATCTTGTACTAAGTTCAGTCCGTGACTCTCAGCTGGCTTCTATGCATGACGAGGTGCTTGTCTTTTCCTCTTTATTTCGTTCTTTCTGTTTCTCTCTCCCAACGCATTTGAGGTACTTCTCATGTGAATGCATCAATAAACTAAATTATTTCGAACTAATAAACAAGCTGATCAGGCAACGTTTCGCTGCAAGCTGTGACTGCAGATGCGATATACGCTGTCGGTCTGCGTTGCGTCTGCTGTGTCTGCGAAATCATCGTGCGGATACGGGTAGTCACTTGATGACCCCGTCCGTTGTTCCCTCGAACGGCCACCCTTTCTTCCGCCGCTGTCCGCAGGCGTCCTTTTCCGGGAAATCATTCTCGCCCACCGAAGCGTGGGGAGATCCCGCACGCTCTTTCTCAGCGCGGCACCGTTCTTTCAGATCTTAGGTTGGCCAGATGGCGCGTCGCCAGCTGTAGTTATAACAGCGCACATGCAACGGCGTTAATCTAACGGTAACACCGTTTTACCGTGCCCCTGGCTTACGTACTTTGTTAATCTTCTCCTCTGACTGAGTTTAACTCGCAGTCAACTATCTGCGGCGCGCATATCAAGGACCTTTTTCGGCTGAAACCGGATTTCGAAAATTTAATTAGGCGTACTCTTATCGGTTTAAAACTAAAGGTCCAACCCCTAACTATACTACATCGTTTCTTCGAGCGACATTACGCAATAAGCGGTTCCATTACGCGGGTCCCGTCGAAACGTCATCATTTCTTGACCTTCACCATGCGAGTCTCTGTCAAGCCGTTGACTGTATGCTTCGTTCCACAGTTAAAGGTGGAAGATAATGGTCATGCTCTGCAACTGGAAGTTAGAGCTCACTCGTGCAGATCAGTGGCGCAACTATGAGAGCATCTCGCACGTAAGAAGGGCTCCAGACTAGCTCGCGCCATCACTCCTACCATCGGGACAGGCCGGTGTACAATGTCGAAAGTATACCGACCAACCAAGCACCGCTCGGACACTTCCGAGAACTCCGCTTACGATTCGCTGGCGCCATTTTTGAGAGCCTGCCTCGATGTCGACAAGTTGGGGCAGCGAGCAACGGTTGTGGTCTGCTGAGGGAAGAACAAAGCGGCCGAGTTAACGAGCTACACACGCTGGCGTGGAGGTGCTATAACGCGTGCTGCACCGTGTGCTTCCCCCTCGCAGGTGACTGCAGCGGTGAGCATCTTCGCACAGACTTGACGTGAGAGAGAGAGAGTACGATGCGCGTCTACGTCCTCCTCCTGCTGGTGGCCGTGGTGCTGGTGGCGCTGCTGCAGTCGAGTAGTGCCAAGCGGGCGCAACACGGCGGCGAAGGGGGCACCGAAGGCGGCAAGAAGCACCACCACAAGGAGCGCCGCCACGACGCCAAGCACCACGAGGGCAAAGGGTGAGCCCGCGTAGTATATGGACGCGCCTATGCACGCCACCGGCACTGCGATCGAGGATGCATGTACTTACCATAAACCTGCTTGGCAGCCTGCGCTGCCCAGCACATTACTCTGAAGTATTTCGTTATGAGAGATGACCGCGACCCTAGCGGCCGGATGATGAACTACTGGAATGGCGGCGTCTCTGGATGCAACTAAAACATGGCCTCCATACGGATCAATCTAAGAAAAGAATGGGCTGTCTACGGTTTGGGAAAGGGAGGGGTTCAGACCTACTGTCATAATAGATCCGATAAGAAAGAACAGACCAAACATAAGGCCACAAAGGATACCACGCTTCTCAAGCCTCAGCCCGTATGTAACTATGAGAGCCACAATATCAATCTAAAATTAAAGAAATGACTGCAGAAACTGAACATGCCCTATGAGCCTGAACCTGCACTGATTCCTTTTGTGCACTTCTCCGCTTTGTGCGCTTTGTTGACTGTCGGAAGCACCGTTGGATGCCGGAAGAATGAATAGATATTGTCAGGCGTGTATCAAGCATGATTACCTCCTACAGATAGGGCGTTTAACTACAGCAGGTTGCAGCTGAACGCGGAACAGAATCAATGCATTCAGCTTTCTAGTGAGCAACCAACATGACGCATGTTTTCACGTACAAGATCCTGCTAAATGTATATCCATTAACCGGTTACACTCGGTGCTCGCTCAGTCATAGACTGGAACGGCTTTCCAGAAACGTCACCGCAACCACCTGCCCATCCACATTTTACAACTGTTTAAGTGCCGCATTTAACAGATATTTTTGTACACAAGTTAGTATACCTACACCCACCCTTTATGTAATACCCCCAAGCTAGGGGTCTTTAAGGTAATGAAATGATGTGATGACGAACACCAGGAATACAGCATGCAAGTGTTTCCATTTGAACCCGGCCCGACTGTACAACTGAAAGCAGCATTAAAGGGAACACGCGGACGAGTATCGTTGCGCGTCATTTGTGTCTCTGAAGCTGTTCTGGCAGGCTCAACGGAAAACGCTTTGCAGGGGCTTTACCTGACGCGTCTCTGTCGTCTGTTTCAGAGAGCGGAAGTGCAGTGCACGCCGGAACACTTACGTTCGCCGCGCACTGCCATTTCTTTTCTCCAATAAAGACATTATTAATGCAGTAGCATTATGAGTCTCGTCGGGACATAAAAAAAATGTTGCCGGTCATAAAATTCGCCTATTGGCTGGAGAGAGGAGTGACGTCACCAGAGCGGATAATTCCCCATTGGCTGGAGGGAATTGACGTCACTTCTGTTAAAGGCACCAACAGCGTCTAATGCCATCGCATTGCCAACGCATCAGGTAATTAGGTGTCCTTGGGAATTTTTTATTCTTAGATCGTTCTTAAAATTGGGCGCACGCCCGCAGATGTATACGTGGAATTCTTCCAATACTCAGAGCAGCAAGTATTTATAGTGCTCGGCTTCACACTGCTCGCAGCCTGCATAAAGTACCCCAGTAATGGAGGGTCGCTTAGAAGAACTTTTTGTTGGGCTAGATGGTGCATTTTGTAACGAAAGAACTGTAGCGCAACCAAGACGAACACAGGACTAGCGCTAGTCCTGTGTGCCTCTTTCTTGTGTTCGTCTTGTTTGCGCTACAGTTCTTTCGTTACAATGGAGGGTCGCCCAGTGTAGTACCGTCGCACACAACGCGGCTCAGTCGCATCGAACTCAGAGCTGACGGCTGTCCCGACGAGCGTTCGTCCGAGCCCACAAAGCGGCTCAAACCTATGCGTTTTGTTTTGCCCCGCGACGCGTAGGTTCAGCCGTCAGCAATTAAAAGAAAAATAAAACCCCGAAACGTGCCCTGTACTTCAAACTCTTCTCCTACAACGGAGAGCGGAAATTGGGGCGGTTAAACTTCACGCAGACACGCTAGATTTCAAAAAAAAAAAAAAATGAAATCCTTCGCTGGCTGTCGACGGCGCTCCGCAATCATGGACGACTTTCCTTCTACGTCTGAAAGCGATGAAAGGAGCGCTATTATGCCCCGTAGCTTCACCGTGGAGCGTTATGCGCTCAAGATTCAATTCAGTCCACGCAAAAAGCGCGGGAAGGACGCAGATTACCGAGTTTCTATTTGGCCCACTCTTCAGCTTAACGAAATCATACTTTTGTTACGTGCAGCATGCGCCGGCCGTTGCCCCTCTCGAAGCGCATCAAAGAGATTTCGATCTATCCGGTACTCAGTTTCTAGTTCTGCTCTATCTTTATTTTTCTTTCCCTCCTGCGCAGTCACGAGCCATTTCGTAAGGTGCACGCTGCAGTGAAAGCAAAGGTCGAAACGGGACAAAGAAACCGAAGGAGAGGGATGGCACAAGGAGCTAAGGAAAAATCAAGAAGCACAGAATGCGGAGTGCACTCTCCTTGCTGTGCCTGCACTCCTTTCTCCTGCTTCTTTTTTTGCCCCGAATTTTTGTTTTGCAAAAAGAAGCGTAACAGCAACAGCGTACGAAAAACAGCAGTTAACAGTAAGAGCGCAAACCGCGGCAGGTGCTCCTTCACCGCGGCTGCTTCTGCTGCTGCCGTCGCGCTAGTGTCCGTCCCCGCCCGCGCCTCTATTCGACAAAACGAAGAAGCGACCACAGCTCTTCCGCGCGGCTTCTTCCTCTCCACGCAGCAACAGCAGCAGCAGTAGCAGCACTACTCTAGCAGCAGGCGAGAAGCAATTCAGCCCCAACGAAGGAGGCTTGTGCGCGCGCCGCAGGCCGCGCGAGATGAACGTTGCAGTTGAGAAAGGAGCACGCCGAACGCGGCTCTGGGCGCCGCTAGTTCAATGCCCAGCAGCGCACGCGGGGTTAGAGAACTCTGTACACAAGACCGCAGCGCGCGCCCGGCGGGCTCTCCTCCGGCATATACTATAGCCGGGGCCTGCAAGAAAATGCAGCAGTTGGGACATCGCGCCAGGTAGGGACCCAACCCCAGCGAGAAGGGTACCAGCCTTGCCTCAAGCACCCGTCTCCCCCTCATGCTGCCCCCCCCCCCTTTTTCGAATCAGTTCCTTTTTTTCCGAGATTCTTGCTTTCCTCTTTCTATCTTCGCTTCTATCCCAGGAAATGGCCCGGCCCGGGCAACGTGTACTCGCCTCGCAGCGGAGATCGGAATCTAAAAAAAAAAAAAGGAAGCAAGGCGAACCCAGTTTTTCTTCTATCGAACATTTATCGCGGTCCGCGGAGCACGTCGAGTGCTACTTTTCTGCAACGGCAAGAAAGGAGAAGCGAGAGCAACGGAAGATGATGACGAGAGTGAGTGGGGTGCGGTGTTTACCTGCCGTGCGCTGAAGACGTGCGAAGAAGCCTACCCTACAGGGGAGGGCGGTGGCGCCAGCTGCAACGCAAGCGCCGGAATCGCCTACGACGCGACGCCAGCGATAGAAGTTGCCTCCTTCTTATTTATTCGTGAGCTGCAGCGAGGCTGAACTTTCATCCCATCGCGTCCTCCCTTTTTCCTGTTTGAGCCTGTCCGGGTTCTGGGGACGCTTTATTTTTTGAGGGGACGCTCTTACTTCCAGATGCCAAGCCCCTACAGCAATTCAGTTGCCTGCTTCTAGATTCTCCGCCTGCAACGCTTTTTTTTTTCCTTTTACTTGTCGTCTGCAACGTTCCTCGCGTGTGCTTTCAGGGAAAACTCCGCAGAACGCCGCAGTGCTGAACTTTGCCAACGTGCTCTATGCATGTATATATGGCTCTGTAGTGTGGCTATATGTCGAGTATATTCCCCTTATGTTCGTGCGTATTTTAAGCAAAAGCCCGTCTTCTTTGCGAAGCGCTTCACAACCTAGCTGAAATGCCTGGGTCTTTATTATTACAGTTAATGTGTCTCCACTGCTGCGAACGCCGGAAGCAGTAGGGGTTTTCTGAAGTGAATGTATACGCGAACCGCGTCAAGAAATGTCCGCTTATTCTTTAGCCAGACTCGGAAGCCTCGAATTCACGAGGAAAGCTCTATAGGCTATTAGAGCTGCCTGTCTCTGTTCCGCTGTCTCGTGAAGCTTGGCGAAGAAATGGGCAAAGAACAAAAAAAAAAAAGGAGTCACAGGTACTTTATTGGAGCAGAGGATTCTGTTCTCAGAAAAGGGGCCGAGAAGGCAAAAGGCAACGTTGACAAGCTGACAGTAAAGACAATAGGCTGCAGGAAACCGAACGCCTCACCCACCCAAAACAACAATAAAAGAAAAATGCGACGAAGACAGACATGTAGGCACGCCGGCAGCCTCCCCGGATATCACATTTCACCGGACCCGTGTTCCCCTGGGACGACAGCGTGTCGCCGGCAGCGAGATTAAGTTGGCCGGGCAGGCTTGGCATTCCGCTCGGACCGGCCAGCTAACACAGGGCACGTTCCGGCTAGGCCGGCGCGGAAAGGAGTTTGACGAATCCGAAGAACGACAAGTTTATCCTGGTCGAAGCAACCCCCGCGTGCTGGAGGACCGGACGTGTCATTTCGGCGCTGTGTCGTCTTATATAATGACGCTGTCTGCGTCGTGATCGCATGGCTGGCTAGGCGCGTGTTTTCCTGCAAATGCCGCTGGGAGGCGTACCTATGTAGGTAGCGTGAAAGGCTTACCAGCATGCAGGTTGTTCAGCGAAGAATCGAAGTCTCTACGCCTGATGGATGCCCTTTTCGTGGGATCCATTCGGTTACACTAAGGGATTATCTTCCTTTCGTATTAGATATCCCGCCCAAGTCTCTCTCCTACTTTTTTCATTTGTGCTAAGATATTCAGGCGAGTTCGTTCTCTAATTCAGGTAGTAAAATATGCTTCATATCGCGTAGGAAACGTCCGATCGAAGTGTCCTTGTCGGCCACCTCAGACATTCACACAAAGGAAAGGAAAGGAAGGAACAGAAAGGAAAGCGCTCCCCGTTCGGTAGGCAAATGGAAGAGCGACAGATATCGCTCTCGTCCCAGCTGTGCCAGTGTCATATCACGACAATGGCACAACAAAATTGAACAACGAAAAGCGACGTCACACTCCATCTCCGTCTGCAAACTCCCCAAAGTCAGGATTTCCGCAAACGGGTTTCTTCCTTCTTTTTATTTTCTGCTTGATCTCGTCTCGGTTAGAAAAAGGTCTTGCGGCTTTTGTAGTTAATGGAACACCATGTTCGGCCCGTTTTCACTTATACGGAGATGCACTCACAACCGGTGCACGTCAGGACAAGAAGTGCAGACCGCTGTCGCGCCAGTGGGACACGGAACGTTGATTCCGGGACGGGTAAACATGCATACGGACGTCCGCACGACAGGTTCTGTTCGTGTACCACCGGACACGACAATCGGCGGAGCACGCCAACTGTAAACACTACGCTTCCCAACAAAAGAACGCCGACTAGACGTCTATAGGACGTTTACGCTGGACATTGGACGTGTTTAGCATATCGGAGACATATTAGCGTATACGTATACCGGTTTAAGTCTACGTTCTCCGGTATGCTAAAAGAGTCTAACGTCTGTTATGCATATGTCTCGTGGAGATCTATATTGATCCCAAGTCTGATGACTCTGCGTTTCAGCAACTAAAGAGTTTCGACATCCACACCATAGATTGCTATGTACTGTAGACGTTACAAAGTTACAGGGCATCTGTGGATTTACTGGTATTGAGGTTTAAAATAAACAAGTCATGTGGTGCGTGCAGACGAGACGCAAGCTTTGCCAAGGGACAGGAAGGATAAAAAAAAAGACACGAGCCGTGCTTGCCACTAATTTATTTAATGAGACGTGACAGAAGCGTTTTATATGTTTCACGTGTGTCTGCCGGGCTTCGGCTGCGTTCTCGCGAGAAGAAATGCGATATCTGCAAAGATCCTGACGTTCAAGCGTTTCGCAGCCTTTCTGGCTGATGCTAGGAGTTCATTTTATTGTTAGTAGCAGCAGCTCTTTCTCTTACATAAATAAATGAGTTGCCAGAGTGGCGTGTGTTCCATCATTTAATAGAGAAGTGAAGTGCATAGGGCTTGCACGCTATATTTGAACGAACCAAGCTTTACATCCACCGTTTTGTTTTGCGTTCATTTTTTAAATAAAACCATTACGCGCGCATACGCAACTCAACTTGATAGCCATGAAGACCACCCACGTCTTTATAAGCGCTGTATGCATAGATATATGCATGTACCATGTCTACATGGCTAGGTATTGCGTACTGTCGTGAGCAGTATGAGGGAACAAAGCCTTGAGCATTCATCTATCGAAATTACTCCGTAATTATGCGAGACATGCACAGCTTGTTATGTTTTCTAAGCGATTTTCCTCTTGGCGTTTAATATCAAAGGCCATTCCCAAATTCAGCGGAGAACTAACCAAAAAATTTGCAATTTCTTTCAAAACGTTTTTTCTCTCGCATATTCCTCACGACTGTTCGTTCCATACATGCCTACTTTGTAAAGACGATAGACAATTCACACTTAGCTTTTTTTTTTTTTCATGCGCCTTCTCCATCCCCCACCGTGACCCTCCTTTTTCTTCTCTTCCCGTTCCCCAGTGCAGAGTAGCAGGCCAGATATTCATTTTTCCGGCCAACTTCTCTGCAGAAGAACGGCAGTCAATAAATCCCCTCTCTCTCCCTCTCTGTCATAGTAAGCTTGGGGGGAGAGGTAGGTGAAAAGGAAGCAGTATTCAGCGAAGAAGAATTAATGCGTGATATTCTATTGGGCAGTCGATGAAATGTTTTGCAGCACTTGCGCCCAGCGTTCCGCGCATGCATCTGCATTTTTAGCGCAATAGCGTTAGAGGCCCCGCTGGCTAGAAAATCCGGCGTCGGCGTTGTGAGCGAAAAATCACGAGCATAACTCTGGCAGGCGGTGCCCAGAGGGCAAGGTGGGCCATCTAGGTCACGTGACCTTGCGCCGTCATCACAGCCTGCCCACTGGATAGTGAGAAAACTGCCCACCGCGGCAGTTAAATTAGTGATTGGTCGCTAGGAAAGAGCGACCTGGTCCGCACAAGGCCCACTGCTGGGAGCACCTGCCATCGCACGGCAGTGGCTTATTGGTTAGGCAGACATGTACAGCACAAGAAAGCTTGAATTTGGTGAGTTCTGAACAGAGCGGTATCCTGCGCTCGAGTAGGGATGCTTAGGCCGATTACCACTTTTACTGCAAAGAGTGCTGGTAACACCTCTTAGCGCCCTAACTTGCACCTTATTCAGAGTAAAAATTTTGTAGCGAAAGCTACATTGGCCACCAACTCGCAGTTTCGCCGTGCTCGCACCGCACCACGTGACCAACCACGTGACAACTAGCCAGACTAACCTGGACTTTCAATCAAGATTAACCAAGGCTAACCAAGCTATGCCTTAGCTTTCGCTACGTATATCCTGGCATAGCCGAGCTAAGCCACTGCCAATTTTTTTTTTCCTACCGTATCCCGCTCGCCTGTGCCAGCGTTGATTACTATGCAACAACCAATGCTTTGCGTTATCCGTTCACCCGAGCATTCGATTCCCTGCTGAAAGGCTCACCAATGAAAAGCTCCATTACGCGTGCGCGCTTGCCAAGCTATATAGCAAGCGCACGCAGGCGCCGCCGGAGTGGAGCCTCGAGCCTTCCGTACAAAAAGAAAAGGCTTTTCTGACTGCCGCTTACGATCATGCCTTAAGGCGAGGCTCAACGCGTGCCCCTCGAAGTGCGCTCTTCTTTCTTTCCATACGGTATTCATGCACAGCGACGGAAACGAGTGCTTCGCGGATGAACTCCCTTTTAAAGTTCGGCGAAGCCAGGGCACGCGACGTTACTTCAAATTTGTGGGCCATGTACACCGGCACGAGTCTAAGCAGAGTAAAGAGGTTGTAAAGTACAAAACACGTTGGGAGGGTCGGTCGCGCGTATCAAACAACAAAGAAAAAAAAGATAAAGACGAGGGCGTCTCAACTTTAAGCAGTGTCAAAGGAAGCTATGCTCCTTCCTCTTCAACCCCTCTCGCATGCTCTGATTTCTCGGGCATCGAGAGGTCATAAAACGAGAAACGGAGATTCATAAACGCTTCGCGCCCAGAGCCCTCTTCTTCGCCGTCGCGCAGCAAAGCTATGCGGAGCAGCCGCCCCTCGCATGGGAAGGGTCCGGCCACGGCTTCATCCCATATGCATGCTCTACGGCAGAGAAAATAAAGTTTTTTTTTTTCTCGTGCATTCCCCATCGTGTTCCCACCGGCTCTGCACGCGACGGCGCCAGACACGCACTAGTCGAGACACGCGATCAGTTTCAGCCTGCTTTTAGCTCCGTTCACTGTCGCCCACTTCGTTAATATTTGTTCTTTCCTTGTTGCTGCTGTCGTTTCAGTCCCCGTCTTCCTTCGCTTACATACGCGTGAAAGTGAAGCAATTTTATGCAGCACGAACGCTCCGCCAACGACCCATGCACGGTCGTCAACGTCGCAGCCCATATAGTCCTCGTTCTTTTAACGTCGCCTAGCCATGTTTTTTGCGCATATTTCTTAATGATTCGCGCCACACTACGCATACCGCTCCGCGACTCTGCTTGTCCGGTGTATTGCATCCTCAACCAAGCAGTTCAGGCATCCTCTACGTATATATTTGGCTCTAAGCTCTTAAACGCGGTTCTGATGTTTTCATATATTCATGCCACCCCACCCGTCTTAGTATTTTTTTTTTTTATTACTATCTGTGCTGGAGACCATAGAACACGGGCCTGCCTTCTCGGCTTGACGAGGGGCCCAGAAAAAGCTAAAGACTTAGCAGGGAACATTAAAGACACCCGTGACTCCCGAGGCAGCGTATTTAATACTAGACCGTGAAAAATAAATAGTGGAGCGTTTCAGTTCGCTTGCCTCGCTTACCATCGAGTGCAACGCCGACGGAGCCATTGGCATTCCGAGTACAGCGCTGGCGATTTCTGTCTGCCCACATCGCTTCTTCTTCGCGCGAGCTTTCCGCCTCGTGTCTTCCTTTTACTTTCTTTGTGGTCTGCACTGAGTCCCAAAATACTTTGTTCCTTTTAATTGCTCGTTTCTTTTTCGCCCTCCTGTCCCGATTTATTTTGTCACTCGATCCTTCCGTGCTTCCATACTTTTCCTGCCTTCTTTGGCACTTTCATTTTTTCCCCTCTTCGTTAGTACCCTCTCCCCCGGATCGCGAGCCTGCCATTTATTCCCTGGTAGAATAAGATTTGCCGAGGATAGGGAGGGGGTCGTGGCTTCCCGTTGTCCAATCTCATCCCCTGGCTGGTTCGTCGCGTCCCTTCCCCGCCCTCTTTTCCCCGCGAGGACAGAGCCACGTGCAATGCGGCCTAGCTATAGCCGCTTCCTGTGCGGCCGACGTTTATCGCGGCGACCGACCGTAAACGAAGGAAGCCCCTGCGGTCGTATACGGTGAAGCGTATACGACCGCGCTGCTGCCCTCACACTTCCGTCCAACTTCCTGGCGCCGCGACGTCGAGAGTCCCGTGCCGACAACGTTGCCTCCCCCCCCACCGCTCCGACAACACCCCTTTTCCCTTCTCTTCCTGCATCCCGTCTCGCGTGGCCCTTCCCTCTTTCAACCTTCCGCGTGTCCGAGATTGCCCGTGGTGCGCGAAAACAAGAACGTACGTACGCCAAGGAAGGCCATGAACGCCTCAGGGCTTCCCTTACGGCCAAGTCCAGTCACGCCAAGAAGCCTCGCGCGACCGGAGCTAGCTGCCACTACTGCTGCTGCCCTCGTGCGAGCTGAAACATTGACGCGCCGACATAACGACACCTAATAGACGTCGTCCGCACGCAACGCGCTGCTGTGCGCGCTCCGGGCCTCAACAGGCGGTCGTCGCCGCCAATCCAATTACGACGGGGACAGCCCCCGGCGGCCAATTAGAAGCCGACACTGGCGACCGTAATGGCTGCGCTACTCGGTCTTCTCGTTCTGTTTTTCTCTATCACCAAAGCATTGGCGAGGCCCCTCACTTATGCTTCCCGTTTTTACCTTCGTTTATTTACTCTCAGGCTGAGTAGGCACTAGAGAGCGGAACGAGTTGCGAAAAAAAAAAGTAAATGCAGTTTCTTTTTGTCATGCGACCGTAAACCTAAACTCTTTGCCCCCATTAGTTGTACGGCTTTTTTTTTTTGCACTTGTTCAACTACCCCAACTGCATCTTTGATGTTTTAGTTTAACAGTTCCTGGACATCCGTTCCCTCCCACTGTTTCCTTTGAGACTTGTTGCTGTGCATACATTTGCACATTTTCTTTTTACTCAAGAGTGCATAGAAGGATTAAAAGGCTTAATTGCTCAACGCTGTCTGCCACGTATTATATTTACCATATTCTTTTTTGACGTCTCTTCCGTTTACTGCGGCACGATGCAGTGTGTGAAAGCTCTGGAAGTATAAACAATGGAGGTCTGACTTGTTGCCTTCTGCGCTTATGCACCTATTGGTGAGGGAAGTCCACCTCGGTCGTCAAGTACAAAACCTATTCAAATTCTACAGTGCATTATGCCTAGCAGCTATTAAAAACGGCCGAAAAATAGTCAATATGACCACTTTAGCTTAAGCAGCGTGGTAAAGCGTGCACGTGTGCTAAAAAAAAACAGACGCATTAATGCAGTTACATAATTCAGCAAATGCTGTCGTATCTGTGTCTTCGTTTGGACAGTATCGACCTTTTCACGGCTTTTGGGGCTTGTGGTTTTTGGTCTGCAGCAAGAACCTAGGGGAGCTTCGTACAAGCAGGTTTTGGCAAGTGGCTGCCAAGGCACAGGCTCGAATATGGCAACGATCTTTCAATCTCTGTTTGCAAAAAGGTGAACACGCTTCACTATATATTACTACGTCTGTCTCGTGAGTCTTACTACGCATAGCACAGCACAGCATAGCATTCTGAAATTCTACTATATCAAATGATTTTATCAGCACTTCCGACATGCCCTTTCACACGCATATACAGAGTAAAAAAGTGATATCTTTAATACAGCAGACTGCTGGACAAGTTGGGGACATGTTTCCCAAGTAAAAACTACGCACAGAAATGTAGCTCGTGTCGTCATCACATGTTGTCTGCCACAATTTTTATTGTGAAAAAAAAAAAAAACATGATCGTTTGATTGAAGTTCAGTGATTCACTAGAGCCCAAACACATACTGGGGCAAATTTATTTCTTGGACTGCATAATTATTTATTCGCCTAAAAACTCAGTGTGATTTTCCCTTCACTTGTGTTTAAACTCACTCGCTAACCAAAACTCCCTAACCCCAGCAGACTTGACGAGCGTGTCGCAAGAGTGGCAGACAAGAGTTAATACCACGTGTCCGTCAGAGACTTTGTCTATGTGCATTAAAATACACCATGAAATCATCCATTTCCAGGCAAGACGTGCCACACAAATTACAGTAGCAAAAGAAACACACAGAGACACACACACACACTCAGCAACAAAAATAGCCACACCTCAGAACAGACACTGTTTTATATGCGCCTCCTTGTAGGGTGCCTCGATACAGCTCCCAAAGGAAGCAGTATTGAACCACCCTACCTTCTTGTCCTCTTTAGAGCCACCATCCAGCATAAGTGCACGAAAAAAAGATAAAGGAACGAGGACATTAGTTCTCCCTCTTCAAATTCATCCCAAAGTGTGATGCCAAAAGTGTGATGCCAAGCAATGCTTCCTTGCACTGCCGATTAGGCCAAGAAGCACTTAAACTTAAAAATTCTTAAAAGTGATTGCTGTGTTTTATACAGACGCAAGGGCAAGCATGGCAAAAAGCAGCACGAGAGCGGCAGGACGTCCGAACGAGGCGAGCAAGGACACCACCAGGAACAGCAGCAGGAAGAGCAGACGACACATAAGGGACAGGAGGCAGAGGCCAAACCCTCCAAGAACAAGCAGCACAAGGTAATTTCCGGATGATCACGATAGCACGTCGCTTTTTCATGAGGACTGCATGAGTTCGTCTTAAAGCCCATTTTTTCAAGAAAGGATGAACAGGGGTGGAAAATTTGCCTCCTTGATCATAACGATAGTATCAACTGCTCGAAGCACGCACGTCTGGTGGCCGCAAAAACAATTAAAAACAACGGCAAACGGGCAGCTTGTACAAATAGTAGCCTGTAATCCATGCAACCAGATGACGCCTGTGCATGCATCTCTAACAGCACCTCATTTTCATGTGATGCTATCTGGCAATGTTCGCGCCCTCCCATCACTGCAATTTGTCTTCTCGACGCCCACATTCCCTAATACTTCTGCGGGCATCTGTATGTCAGCTCAGTATCAGTTCAGCCAAGCTGTCTCTGCTCTCCCGTCAGACGGGGATTTCACAATCGAAGCGAATGTGACTATTTCTTGTGCACTATTTTTCCATTGTTTGTCGAAGCACCTCATCTCTGGAATGTTGCAAACTGCTTTAGAGAGCTCATGCTATGGCTTCCACTGAGGTAAAAAGTCAGGCGCAATAACAGTCCAGCGAGCGATCCGGTGACGCTTTATTGGAAAGGTCTAAGGTCTTCAATTTCTAACTTATCCTCAACTATTGCTTACCGGAATGCCCAGTCGCTGAATAGTATGTGTAATGAAATTTTGTTTTCTTTCTTCCCGGCCCCCACCACACAGAGCAAGCAAGGCAACAAGGATGCCATGGCTGATAGTAAGGGCTACAAACAGCAGAAGCAAAAGGACAAGCTAAACAAGGACCAAGCAGCGACGCAGGAGGTACACTTTCTGATTGATAGCGCCCCATACTCTCTCATACGCACTTGCCTATGAGACGGGAGGGGGAAGGAAGTGGAAGGGCGGCCTGTCTATCTCCCACCAACGTTCCTACGTGTCTGCCTGTATATTTGGTCCAGCAGCACTGCTGGTATTGAATGCAGTTGAGGATTGTGTGTCCATTCGGCACGGGGGAAATACAATTCCAAGGTCCTCTTATACAATAAGAACACACATTGGAACACACAGTAGCAGGCCAGAGACTGCTCCACCCTTCTGCACGTTAAAGATTCTCTCTCCCTCTCTTCCATTCACATGCAAGACATGTATCCAGCTAGGTGATAAGACGTGTATTGATGACGAAAGGATTCCGCAAAGCCCCTCCAACACCAGACGAAGTAAAGTTATTGTATTTGAACCAGTGATGTTCCATTCGGAGAATTTACCTTCTTCCACGAAATTTTAGGAGTAAAATTCGGCAAAAAAGGAGTATTCACCGGTTTTCAGGGAACACAAATTTTGTCGATTTTTCCGAACTGCTACATTTTCAAAGTGGCTGCAGGAAAGGGCAAGAAATGAGAATTTTGTGGTCTTGTTAAGGGAATTTTCGGTTACGGCATAAAAAATCGCTGCTTTGAAGAAGGCTTATTTTTGGATGGAATTTGGAGTTGCATCCAGTTTTTAGTTTTCAGAAATTCATTCAAGGTCTGCGCTGCTTTCGCCACAAAGAGAAGCAGTGTAGCATGTCCAACAAGGAAAACCACACGAATAAAAAAATACGGACTCGAGGACTTCTGGTTTGGTTTGGTTTCAAGGGTTTAAAGCGACTCAGGCTATGAGGGACGCCGTAGTGGAAGGCTTCGGATAATTTTGACCATTTGGGGTTCTTTAACGTGCACTGACATCGCACAGTACACGGGCCCCTAGCATTCTGCCTCCATCGAAATGCAACCACTGCGGCCGGGATCGAACCCGCGTCTTTCGGGTCAACAGACAAGCACCATAACCACTCAGCCACCGCGGCGGCTCGGACTTTTAAGCTTTGGTGAAACAAATACAGCTTTCTGGGCGTTTTCCTCACGGTCCCTTGCGGTCTGTCTCTCGCACGCTCCAGAAGCAGTCAAAGTACGCCAAGAAGGCTGACAAGGTGAACCAAAGCAAAGAGCCCAAGGTGCCAAAGGAGGCGCAGCACGAGAAGGAACCGGCGCAGCAGCAGCCGCAGCAGCAACCAGAGCCTGCACAGTACCACAAGCAGGACGAGCAGCCTCAGCAACAGGCGGCCAAGGACCTGTGTCCGGAGAGCAGGCCCCAGCAGGCGGCCTCTGCGACTAAGTGCCAAACAGGTATGCGTGTGCACCGTGTTAGTGCGGGGTCGCACCCTTCTCCTTAAGCATACACTCGTTATAACGAACAAGTGTGCAGAGAAAATACGGATATATCGAAAAAAGTGAAATTCCCCTTTAAATGCTACATGTAACGTAGCTTCCTAGGCATTCAAAGAAGCAATGCTTATAGCGATGCTGTGAACTTCATGCGAAATTCTGCAGGCAGGCTTTATGACAAATCTCACTCGACCTAACCAAGACGATTGACCACATGTTTTGAGCGATCACAAAGTGAGAGCTGTATCCTTCCGATATATGTTTACTATTTTCCGCCAACTCTCCGCTCGTAGCCTTCAAAACGCTCTTGCATTGATCAACTGACATGAGGAAGCACGTTACGGAATTTCGCCTAAGATATTTCAACAGGCCCCTTCGACTTTTCGTAATGGTGAGGTAACTGTATGTTAGAAAGCAAGTCCGTCACTAGTAATAAGAGAAAGCAAATGTATCGACAATCAGTTCCCGATTTATCCTAGAAGGATAACAAAAATATCGCGAAGGAAGCTTTGCTCACTAGCCCGATTACGCCCACTGTAGACCAATGCCTCTACCATATCTCACCAATTTACCCTGTCCTGTGCCAGCTGCGGCTACTCTATCCCCGCATACTTCCTAATCTCATCCACCCAACTTTCCGCCTCCCCCTGCTACGCTTGCCTTCTCCTGGAATACAGTTCATTACCTTTAATGACCATTGGTTCTCTTGCCTTAGCAATACATGCCCTGCCCAAGCTCATTTCTTCCTCTTGATTTTGCCTAGGTATCATTAACCCGCGATTTTTCCCTGAGCCACTCTGCCCTCCTCCTGCCTCTAAACGTTACACCTATCATTTTCAGCTCGCTGCGTTGTCCTTAACAGGGGGAGGAAAGCGCAAGCCACTTCTGTCCTGGCAAATTGGAGAAACCTCCGCTGAAGCCGTAACTCTGTACACCATCCGTTGTGAACATAACTGAAGGTGGAACTGGCGCTAGCATCTGTAGTAAAGAACCAGATCTAACCACAAGAATGTTCTGAAAGGAGAAAAGTTCTCTCGCCCTCTATCCCTTTTGAACTTCTGACCCGCGCAGCTGTTGCAACCATCACGCATCCTTTTGCGTGTTTCGCGAACTCCGTCGGTCGCGTTATCTGAAGCGCTGTCGCCTGCTTTGCGGCACCGGTCACAGACACTTTGGCGTCGTGTCCCTTCATGTGTTAGTGATGTCGGTGCTGTGACAACTATGGTGGCGTTTGATTTTGCCCCTCATGACCTTAGAAACTGCGAAGAGTGCAGCGAGGCCCACAAGATTACGATGAGAACTGCTACCTGTGCTCGCTTTCTCAGGAGCCACCACTCATTTTGGCACTGTAGCTCATGAACAATGATTTATTCACTGCTGTTTATGAAGCAGTCATCGGGTTTGGTCCGCAAAGGGTCGGCACATCGTGAGAACCGATTATGCAACTATATGTAAACTGAATTTTATTGGTGTCGCATATATCAGCGTGGGCAGTGAAGGCCGTTGCGTGATAGTGGTTTGCTCTTACGCGTTTAAATACATGAAATTGAAATGGGTTGTTGGGGTGCAGTATCCGTCTCACATCTCGGCGGACACCTGAACCGCACTCTAAGGGAAGGGATAAAGGAGGGACTGAGAGAAGAAAAGAAGAAAGGGTGCTGTAGTGGAGGGCTCCAGTATAATTTCGACCACCTGGGGATCTTTACCGTGCACTAACATCGCACAGCACAAGGTAGCTTTGCGTTTAGCCTCCATCAAAGGGCTGCCACCGCGGTCGGGTTTGAACCCGGGTACTCCGGATCAGTAGCCGAGCGCCCTAACCACTGAGCCATCGCGGTGGGTGTTTACATAAATACTAAACAATTTGTTTGCAATTATCTACGATTGTTAGGTACAGCATTCCTTACAATAGAGATAATGTGTGTTAACGCACCAGAGGTGTTAAGCTTATCTCAAACAGTGCAGCTGACATTTTCAGTACATCATTTCGTGCATAATTCACGCAATACATGTGCGATCAATCCTGCATAATGCTCATGCAATACAGAAGGATCAATGAGTGAGTGCATGCAATTTGATGCATGCATGATGTACATACCTTAAAATCATAGAATATTGCAAAGGAATTCTTTAGTATTTATGTAAACAATCTTTTTTTTTCAATTATCTACGATGTACTCGTGCATGCATTAATTTGCGTGCACTCACTATGCACAGACACTGACCCTTCTTTATTGCATGAACATTATGCAGGATTGATCGCACATGTATTGCATGAATGATGCACGAAATGATGTACTGAAAATGTTAGCTCCGCCATTTGAGATAAGCTTAACACCTTTGCTGCGTCGACACACATCTGTATAGTAAGAAATCCTGTAACGTAGACAGTGTATTTTCAGAAATATCTCTTTTAGACTGAAAGTAACGAGAAGGATATATGTGTCAATAAAACCATAAAAAATATGTTCCCTGTTCTCCATACATTGGCCCAGCACTGCACTACTATTGTTGACCAGCAGTGTAACCAATTTTAACATGCCACAACAGCAAAGACAGGGTGTTTCGCAACGCCGGGCATTGAGTGCGCGCCATCGGGCGAAAATCGCCGACTTGCTACCGTAAAACGTCCGATGCATTCCGGCGGCACGTGGCCGCAAACAGCAGGCGGACAACAATACATCCGCCCACCTCCCCTAGCGGGCCTGATTTTGGACCAGTCCGCGAGTGGAGCATATGGCCGGCATGTTTTGGTCATCCGTCGTCATGGAGATAACTCGTACACCATTCGCTATGAACATAACTGAAGGAAGAATTGGCGCTACCATCCGTAATTCGTGGCCACTAAGAGGAATAGAAAGTTTCAGCCGCCTGTCCTTATCGCGTCACCCAATCTCGACCAAATACCCTGGGTACGAGGTACTGCAACTTACTTGCAAAGTGGGAACTCCAGCAGAACAACTACCGCTCGGCTACATTCCTACATACCCGCCGTTGAGCACATCAAACGCTGGTGTTACGTTGCATTGGTTTCCATATTTGCACCAGCCTGGCCGCATGCGTGCCTAACGATATGGGGGGGGGGGGGGGGGGGGGCAGCATAGCTGGCCAACTTTAAGTTAGCCGCCCTCAGCGAGAAATTTTTAATGGGGAAAGCATAAAAAAATCACAGGACGGTTATGATTTCGTAGCGTGAGTGATCCAGGGTTCATTGGCTTGTGGTTGCAAAAATAATGGAAACATATTAGAGCTGGTACATTGAAGTCGATGCTGTGGCCGAGCGGTTAGTTCATTTGCCTCGCATTCGGGAGGTGCTGAGCACGTGAACTTTTACCCATGGGAGTCAGTCGGTGTGCTTGCGGACACCGACGCCAACGGCATAGAACAGGCCCTGGGGGTCAGAGTGCCAACACTGCATGCGGGCAGTGCTGGACTCGTAGGTGGAAAATGCATTTCATGATGATGACAATAGATTTTTATGGTGCAAGGGCATCTGTGGACAAAGAGCGCCAAACACAAGATGTTTTTCGTATACTAAAGGTAGGAATAAAGACCCATTTGCCGAGCATTTCATCCTAATGAAGCTGAGTACTATGCCAGAGGAAAGCCTGTACCAATTGTATCACCAAGGGATTTTAAGATGCATTTTAACGCGATAACATTACAGTGCGCTTTCAATGGCAACCCAGGGGGTTTTAAAATCAAATTCCCATTCATTTCTGACGATGTGATGTCACAACCGCATGTCCTAGCACGGGTAATTCAAACATCCAACAATGATCACAAAGTACAACAGTGATGACGTCTGTACACAATTCCTCACTGCCATACAGGTTCGCACGCACTGAAAAGAAGAATGGTTGAGCTGGGACTCGAGCCCCTTCCCTTTGGGTTGAAAGCCGGGCGCGCTACCCCTTGACCACGAAGGAGCTCCTTGGTTTCAGGGAGCTTGGGTTGAGAACAATAAAAGGAGGTCTTGAAAGAGCACCTTGCTCCACAGAATACGCTATGTAGCGAGCAACATCTGGTTAGATGAACAATTAGCATCACCAATTAACAATGTATATAGAGTATGCATAAGAACATAAATCCACTTGAAGTCCCTCCGCCGCCGGTCTAGAAAGAAATATGGCTGCCACGGTCCAATGTTGCCATAACAGCACGCAATACAACTTGCGAGGACTTCCTGTAGAGCAGGGAGCCTCCAAAGCCCCTGGCCTTTTCTCTAGGACCGGCATACATGCGTAAAATGTTGCTTTGAGTTACAAAAATAGCTGTTTCTCGTTTATCCCAAGTGCCCGCTCACATTATCTCCAAAGTTAATTGTGCCAACTACGCAGAAGTTTAATTTGTCACTTATATATAATAATGTTGCGAAGGGCGAAGACGGATACACAGGGAACACCGATGTGATAACAGAGCTGAGAACGTCAGTCAGGGGCAGCCATGAAGCTTCCAATTCCGGTAGCGGGGAGAGGAGGATTGCGGTACTGTGAAAATTTGTCCAGTGACTCCACTGCACGCTGCTGGCCGGGGCAGATCATGACAGTTCTCACTGGGGTTACCAGTGTGTTCTCAAATTTTTACCGGTGGGTGCCCGGCGGTGAGCTGTATGGACGGAACAGTTTTGAGGTACGAGATAAGAACAGCTAACTCTGTAAAAACCATTTTTCGACAAAGAAAGTAAGAGATGCATTGGACAAATAGGACAGCCCTCAAACCAACCCTTCAAGACTGATCCATAAATCCGCCCCTGCCCAGCGGTGGCACTTTCCTTGTATAGATGTAACAGCAGTTCATCGATGTGCACACGCCCTGGCCCTTTTGCAGACACCCAGCATGCCCCGGTGACACAGGCTGCTGCCCCCGCTGCCGCATCTGGGGTTGGCCCGAGCCCAGTGTGCCCGCAGTCGAAGACATCACTCGGCCACGGCTGCGTCCAGTCTTGCGCCTGCCCTGACACGGCCGTCTGCTTCGCCGCAACGGGCAACACCAGGGGTGTTTGCAAGCTTCCAGAGCCAGACGACCTGACTCGCGGTTCTTATCTTCCGTAAACCACGGGGGATGCAGCTACAGTCTTCCATGGCGACATCCCGCCCTGCCCTTTGCTCTGCTCCCCTGACCATAAATGTGTCCCTTCTCCACACTCTTCCATGCACTGTCTTATCCACCGAGCGTGACCATCTTCTTTTCATGTGTGACCTATACCTGGCAGTGTGGGGGCTTACTCTTTGTTTCTAGATGTTATGCACCAAATGCTTGCCCACCAAATGCTTGCCCAAATGTGTCGTACAAGCATGCTACATTGTTTGCAAGCAGACTAAGTTTGCAACCTTCCACCCTGTTAAATATACAATGGACGCTTGTAGATTCAAGCTCACCCAATTAGTACAGTCTGTTTATTCCTACCGATGGTTTGGTTATGTCAGCATTGAGGGTATTAAAAGGCTCTTGTTATTTTGAACTTTGCATAACTTGAACAAGTTTTTGGTTTCTTTTCAGTTCGAATCATCGAGAGTCGAATGTATCGGTCAAGGGTTTCCTAATGTGATTTAAATATCATATGTGGTGAGAAAGATACCACTTCCCAAAAGCAGTTGTCTTACACAGTGACTGATGTGTGGTTAAAGCATGAAACAGAAACTTGTTTGCATGGTTTTGTACTAGTGGTTACCATGAGAAAAATACTGCTAGTTACCTCTTATTAAAGCAGTAAAATGAGCGAGAAAGGAAGACACTTTAGCCTTACACCTAACCCAACAACGGCTTGCTTGCTATCGTCCTGCCTCTTTAAACCTTTTCCAAGTGTGCACTAGGAAATGTCACTTTTGAACTTATCAGTACTAATCGCAATGGTTGCTAATGTGAAAAAAAGCAGAGTGCCCCAAGCCAGCTGACAGTGTTACACCACAGTGCATGGGCAGTTTATGCCCACAAGCCTACATTTTTACTGCAACTTCAAAAAACATGCCACTTTTCAGTGCCCTAAACAAATCAAGAAAACAAATGTTATCTCTGCTTTGCTTGCATGACAAAACTGATGCCTGCCCCACTTGAAAAGAGCAGACAATTATCTCGTTTTAGTTACTTTGGCACATCTGCATTTTATCATCTTATTCTTCGGCTACTCCCTATACTGAGCGTGGTGTGTTAGGCGTAGCTTCCGAGCAATTCAAACTTCCAGCTAATGCCACATGACCCAAGTTAGAGATTTCATACTGAGATTCTGATTTGTGAATTTACTCAACCCTGAGAGAGTCTGACTTACTGCACATTGGCCCTGTTTACTTTTTGTGACTTAGCTTTCACTAACTGTATGAATATGAGGGGGAAGTTTAAGGGCATGTTCTTGTACCATAGGTTTGCACTGCACGTTTGTGTGTTTTTTGTCTTCAACACCATGTGTAAATATTCTTTGTATGAATAAAAGGAGATGTTGTTGTAACATATATTATATCCTTAATACATGGTTATCAGAAATCGCATAACATACAGATCTGACAAAGGAAGATTGCTGATGGCAAATGGTGGTACTGCACAACCACTACAAGAAGACTAAGCGTGGGATGTCCATGGCTACTGTAAACATAAAACAGTGACATGAACGTCTGTCCTTTAGTGTATGCAAAATGAGTAGGGATGTGCAAATATTTGGAAATTTCGAATACCGAATCAAGCATTCCTCTATTTGATTATTTGAACAAATTACATAGTGTATGTTCAAAATTATTTGAACCGAATCGAATATGTCCTCAAGTTTTAGAATACTCTTCGAATAATTGGGGCAATGTTGTAATAAGGCTTGCTGCATTTTTCTTCCATGACTACTCCAAAAACAGAAACCATACACATCGTGTACCGTGCTGCTGCGATTGGTATGCGCGCAGTGGAGAGTTCAGCGCCACGGTGTGGCCAGTTCGCGTGGCGGTGTTCATAATCCTCATACATGGCCTCAGAGCTTGGACGATGCGGCAGGGTCCAGGCAGATTCAGGAAACCTGAACTTTATGCCTGATCATGAAAGTCATGCCTCATGTGTAGCTCTCCCCCGTCTTATGCATTGCGATGTGGTGCTAGTTTATTACTTTCCATCATCAACAGCAAAAGGTACTTTTCCTATGCGTGCAACATAACAATGATGAAGTGAATACATTGACTTGTTGTTGTGACCATTCAAATGGAGATCAGTGTTGCATCTTTTAACAAATGGAGCTATAACAGCGAAATAGCGCTTCGCTGTTTCTCAGAATTTCTCACTGTATATTCGCACAGATAGTGAATATTTGTAAAAATAGTTGAGTTGTAATCAATTAGGTTCCCTTACTAATCAATTTGTTATCAATTCAGTATTCGATTTGGTAGCAAAGCTACACTACTTGTCCTCGATTCAATTTGGAAACAGTACTATTCACGCACCCCTAAAAATGAGCTAATGTACTCAAACAGGGCAAGCGTAAAAATATACAAATAAGTGTGTTTGTTCCCACCAAACAACTGCATTGATCGGACTGTTGCAACAAAAATGTAATAGCACAACTGTACTCACCAGAAGAAATTATTGCAATGCTAAAGGAATTCTCTTCGATGATATTAGACTACAGTGCAATCCTCTTACAACGATATTGAGAAACCAGAAAATCTGGTCATTATAATCGGTTATCGTTATATCTGGACCGGCAAAAAAAGCAAAAAGAACACACCCATGCATTCCTCCATGCATGTAGGCAGTACCCCATGCATGTACCCACCACCACCTGTGCTCCTGTTATGGGCGCACAGCGTCTTGGCACTCTGCCAAGTTCGCAGAGGGAGCCACCCTCACCCCCTACGGAGCTCCCATCAAAGGATAAAAACACCACAATGTTATCCTTGCACAGCATCATGGCGCGCTGCCAGGGACTACCCCGTGGACAGGGCAAAATGGGGGAATGGGCAAGAAAAGAAAACGCTAAAAAAAAAAAATTCTCTACCATATCAGGTGGAAACTACATTTACGTGAGGCAGCATTGTGGGGCAGCGGCCGAGCAAGCTCCTCCCTCCAGTAATTGTGACCACGATAGCGCTTGGTTCCCCAAGGCTGTAGGTGACGCTCCCTCACGAACTTCGCCACGCCGGTCCGGTCCGTTCGGGGCATAGTTACCTCATTCGCTTCAAAGTATTTATATTTTTATCAAACTTTCAGGAAAATGTTGGCGGTAAACACCATCCGGACGGCCAGAATCTTATCGTTTTATTTGTAATTTCGCCGATAACTGTATCGTTATATATGTTATAAGCGATATATCGTTGTATTGGGCATCATTATAAGTGGATTACATTGTATACGGTCTAAGGAACTAAATGATTAGACTAACATCTGCAGAGCAGCGTGAAAAATTACGTGATAAACACACTGCAATATAGCAAGATCTAAAAATCAAGATGTCTAAAAACCATAAAACTGGACAAGTTTGCTCCCGCAACTTGGCCCAATTTCCCTGCCTGGACAACACAGACTAATTACATGCACTTTAAATGCTGCACCATGAAAGCAACAACATCTGACGATCACACATCCTTAATTATATGTAGAATATACTGTTTTAGTTGGTCTAAGCTGCAGCTGACAAACATTTCTTATGTCTGGGGTTGGGATTCCACTGAACTGTCTCTTCCAACTCAACTTTCTTGAGTTTCAAAAATCCCGAATAAATGCTATTAACACGTAGCTTAAAAACAGCAAATTGTGCAAGTATTTATTTTAATACCCTCTTTCACTCCACAAGCTCCCACTTCAATCTGCAGAAGGAAACTTTTTCCTTTTAGGCTTCCGAACTTTCTGCCCAGGACCAGCTTTCTTTTGAAACAAGCTCTTTTTTGGCGATGCCTTCGCAGGCTTTGCCCGATCACTTGTGATGGCGCTCTTTACGGGCTTGCCGCTACTGCCTGGTGTGCTTTGTGGCTTCTTTTCAGCATTGCTCTCACCAGCCTGCTGCTGCAACTTCTTTTTCCTCTTGAGCTTCATCTTCTTGTTCTTCCTTCTGTTCTTTCCTGGAGTTGCAGGCGAGGAAGAAGGCTGCTTAGTAGTAGCTGAGGAAGTGGCACATTTTTCAGAGCGAGCCTTCTTTTTGGGAGGTTCCAACTCTGGTGCGTCGCTTGCCTCACTCTTGGCGGCTTGTTTGTCCTTGTCTTGCTCCTTCTCTTCAGTGATGGCTGGAAACAACACATTACACAAACTCATGCAACGAAAAACAGCATCACATACCTCTCATCATAAGAAGGAACAAAGTTGTTTACACTGCACACCAGCATTGAAAATGCTCAAAAGAATGCTCAACAGAGCCTTGCACTATGAGCTTTTTGATGTTCTCTGCTTTGATGTTCTTGGTGTAGACCTCCGAGCAAAACTTGATGACCAACATCCAGTCTATGCTGCAGAAATTATAGTTTACAATACGAAATGTTTTCTAAACAACCTATTCAACTAAAAACCTTAATAGGCACATGAGGCGACATGCAGCACAAATAGGGAATGGGGGTAAATTTTGACTGGGGAAACAAAGATGGTACCTCCTGTCAAAATTCGTGTGAACTGGTCATCACAGTAGCTCACTCTGAATTTTAAGTAAAATAATCTTGTGCACACAATTTAACCTGCGAGTTCCCTGACAAAAAAAATGTCGTTGCTAGGATTACTGCAAGTAACAAAATTATTTCTGAAGCTTCAACACTCTCTGCTGCCTTGTCCAGCAGGCTAAAGCATAGGGAGGCAAAAAACTCAACATTCTACTTAACTTTGATGACTAAATGCAGTTATCTTTTTTTTTAATCGTGGCAGTGGAGTGACACACACATAGGGATGCCAACAGCAAGGGTGCCATTCAAAAGACACAGTTATAAAGAATGCCCAATAGCGTTATTCAGCTCAGTACTTAACGTGATTCAGTTTCAGCACTTAACACGATTCATACTGTGCATCTACAGAGGAAATCACTGAGCCCAACAATGGCGAATAAAGCTAACTTCTTTGCATGTAGGTTGTGTTGCTTGACATTCAACAGAGTGCTGTGCCATAATTACATGTAAAGAAATGTCTAAAGGAAGACAAGTCAATTGAAACTACGAGACTGAAATGAAACTACTGGTGTCCTTGACTGGTCACTTTGACCATCTGACCCAGAGCATGCAAATCAGGTGCCAAATATGAAACCTAGTCAGAGGCGGCACTGCCAAGCTGAATACATGAGGTTCCCAGGTGGCCATGTGACAAAAACAATCTGAAAGCCTTTTCGTTGACGCTGAATGGTAGGAGAATTCTGAATATTTTACTTATTTCACATCATTACTCTTTGCCAAGTGCTTGCATATTCCGTTCTCAGAGCACCCGCTGACACGCACTCTTTTTAATTCCATGTAACACGACTTTAGGACTTATACCCCTGTCACATGGACACTTTCAAAAGCTGCTGAGTCGAAAGCCTTCAAGATTCTCAATCTCTATCAAACTCAAAAAAGTTTGCACCGCTGCTACACAGCAAGCTCAACTGCTATTGACAGATCGCATCATCTCACACCAAGATGCTATGGCGCCACCGTCACTGCCAGTAATTTCGCAGGCATGACAGCAGTCAACCAACAAGTTTAACCTGAAACAAAATGTTTAATTGTTACAGTAATATTAATCCCTCGTGAAATGAATTTCATTGTCTTGGAGAAGCTGTATAGTAGCATTCATGCCCATTTTAGGAAGCTGGTGGTAGTCATGTTTTTGTATCGCTGGCAACATTGGTACTATGCATGCTGAAGTGTTCTGTCACCACGCTTGTCATTTTTTGTGCAAAATAAGTCGTATGTTTTGAACTTCCACATTTTTCAAGGATTATACTGCCCTTATTTCATTTCCCAAGTAGTTTCTGTGAGCGATCGGCGTCTGAGAGCGCACGCAGCCAACACTCGAAGGCCCTCGAAATCTTAAGGGCACAGGGTAAGGTAAAATTAGAAAAAAATCGTTTTTTTTTTTCTTTTGGAATTTTAGAAGTTCAATTCTTTCTACACATGTTCCATGATCGCACTTTCCTCAGAAAGCCATATTTACGGCTGAAAAACGCTTTTTCCGAAACCAAGTAGTGAGCGGCCACGCCCCCTTTCAGGATTAACGTCAATTTTTTCAACCAAAAAGTCCACCACCTGATTTCAAAACTTGTCTAAAATCAGCTACATATAAAAAATTGTCTGGCAACTATTGTACAGCTCCTCTTTTTTAGCCAAGACAATCCTGAGACGCTTTGCACGTTTTTTCCACGTTTCTGCAACCTTCATGCAGCTGCGTACGAGTGCTATCCCTTTCGATCAGTATTGTAAATTGTGCCGGTGTTGGTTGCTGCTGATAAGTTGAGATGCCCAGGGCAAAGAAGGCCTTCGTCAGGCGTGAATTTCACGGCAACCGCTACGCTCATCGTGAAAAAGCAAAAGGATGTCCACGACCGAATGAGATCCCGAACGCCGAACGCGCCAGCTCCTCGACATCGAAGCTTTCAAGATTTTCTCTGTGCTTCCAGGAAGAGGATGTGCTGCAGAGCAGCAGCCAATATGCCTTAATGGACATGGACGGCATTTGTGCCGCAATTACACAGATTTGTGTGTGCAGAGAGTGCGGTGGAAGTGTTGAGCTCATCGAAATTGTGACAAAACGGGTAGGTGTTGCAAGCGTTTACAGTTTGAACTGTAAAGTGTGTAGTGCCGCACAACGATTTGAGACGTCGAAGAAAACTACTTCTGGCCTCTATGAAGCCAACCTCAGGATAGTGTATGCCTTGAGGTCCATTGGTAAGGGAATGGCTGCAGGAAATATACTCTGTGCTATGCTAAACCTTCCTAAGCCGCCGACAAAGTTTGCGAAATACAATCAAGAGCTTCTAGGTCACATCGAAGCTGCTGCTCAGGAGTCGATGAAAAGGGCAGCTGACGAAGCTGTGCAGCTGAATGAGGGGGATAAAGACATCGCAGTTGCTCTTGATGGAAGCTGGCAGAAGCGAGGCCATACTTCCAATAACGGCATAGTCTCTGCGACCAGTGTAGACTCTGGGAAAGTGCTGGATGTGGAGGTTTTGTCTAAACGTTGTCCAAAGTGCAGCATCAAGGGTACAAACAGTGACCCCCTTCGTAGAGAGGTGTGCCAAAGCAACTACCAAGGCACCAGCGGTGGAATGGAAGTCGCAGGAGCACTGAAAATCTTCGGCAGGAGTGAGGAGCTTCACGGCGTTCGATACGTCAAATACCTTGGGGATGGTGACAGCAAGGCTTTTATGGCTGTGAAGGCACAAATGCCATATGGTGATTTCGTTGAAATATCCAAGGTTGAGTGCATAGGGCACGTGCAAAAAAGGATGGGCACAAGGTTATGAAGGCTAAAAAAAGGAAACAAAGGAGGAAAACTCTCTGATGGAAAGAGCCTCTCGGGCCGAGGCCGACTGACTGATGCAGTAATAGACAAGCTCCAGACGTACTATGCTTTGGCCATCAGAAGAAATGTAGGAAACCTGAATGAAATGCGAAAGGCCGTTTGGGCAACCTTCTTCCACTTATCGGCCACAGACGATGACCCATGCCATGGACTTTGCCCAAAGGAACCTGATACGTGGTGTGCCTTCAACAGAAGTCAGTCAGAGGGCAAGCCATTTTTCCACAAGGAGAGTTTGCCTGCATCTGTCTTGGAGGCTATCAAACCCATTTATAGGGAGCTATCGAAGGCTGAGCTCCTAGAGAAGTGCCTGCATGGGCGAACTCAAAATGCAAATGAGTCGTTCAACTATGTTGTTTGGGAACGCGCGCCAAAGAATGTGTTTGTTAGGCTTCGGACCCTACGGATGGCAACACTGGATGCTGTTCTTTCATTTAATGATGGTAGCATCGCACGGGCCAACGTTTTGAAGGCGTGTGGATTGAACCCAGGGAGCAACACCATCAAGTGGCTGAGGGAAGCTGACCATAAGCGCATGTACTTTGCGGACCGAGCAACACGACAGCTTACAAAAGAGGCCCGACAGTCAAAACGACAAGCCGAAAAGCGAAAAAATGACGGCGACAGTGACTACGAAGCAGGGGGCTATTAAACCAATTACTATGGAGGCGTTTCTGCGAATAAAAAATGGTTTTTCACATCTTTTTTCTCTTTACGCTCTATTATCTCAAAACAGTGTTTTTTCTTACAAAGGTACCATTATTTCCAATGCCTTTCAAGACAGACGGCTGATTTTTTTTTTCAATCATCTACATAAGTGTTGCCAACTACTGAACTAGAATTAAGCAATTTCACTGAGCAGTTATTCTGTTATGAATTTTGAAATGCGCAAAGAAAGGCCAGATTTGTGTACTACCGGAAAAAATTTTATTAAAAATCGAATTTTCAACACATTTCAAATATTCTAGTTCAGTAAAAAGAGCACAAAATTTGGCAAACAATGATATATGTATTATTAGGCTACTGTTATTAGTTAGTGAGAAACATGTACCTCAACATGGCCTAAAATGCATGGGAAGTATAGGGCTTACCCTGTGCCCTTAATAGAGTTCCACACTGCTCCGTTGGCTTGATAGACTAGTATTGACTCAATGGCCATCGGAGCTGCCTATTGGCCTTTGAGTCAATAGACTATCAGTTTGAGGGCCTTTGAAATGCCTGTGTGACAGTTGTATTAGTCAGCTTGGTCATCTGGTGATCAAGCTGACACCACAAAAACACTGCATTTTCACCATGCACACGTAGATTTTATGCACTATTAAGCACTTATGAACACCTGCACTTCGTTAACAGCGCTAAAATGGAGCCACAAAGATATATATATAAAAACTACGCAGGCACAAAGATATAGCTGATGCGCCTCATGCTAAACCTTTTCCATACTTGCAAACACCACTGGTACAGCCATCGAAGCTGGCATAACAGTGAAGAAGCATTCTGAGACTCTAGCACGTACTGATGAATTTCGTCAGCTTGAAACTTGTGCAGAATCCAAGTACAAGGACACCAAAAAGCTGTCACACAGCCACTTCATCGCTTCACCACGCACACCCAGACGAGCACGCCATCATGCATCATCAATGTGTCGGTGCTGCACTAGGACTGATGGGAAGTACCCACGCTGCCCAGAGCACCCGGTTGCTCCTAATTCTGTATCAGAGTGCATGAGAGCACTCCGCGCTGGGTGTCGATACTCCGAAAAAACCAGCCAAAGATAGAAAGAGCAACGATTATTGACCGGCAGAATGAAACGTTTCTTTTCAGGGCCCTCTAGCGCATTTGAATGTGACCAGTCGAAGAGACTACGTGAGAATGAGCAGTGCACAGAGAAACTGAGCCAGTGCAGCATCAAAACGTGCAAAAATGCGGCATTGTAAACTAAATCCGCAATGTGCCAACAGAAATGCTTTAAAAGATGCTGAAGCTCACAAGCACCACTTACGCGTCAGCGGTATGGTGTTGGAGAACTTCTTCAGCTTGGCGACAAAGAAGCCCTCCATGTTGTGAGTGTGTGGGTAGAAACGACGGGTCTTGTTCAATGATGGATGGAACCTGTGCTGCCGGTACCTAGTGGACACAAAGAGGTAATTTGTGGTACACTGCCTGGACACAGATATGCAAGGCCCCTGGCTGTGTGATTTTGTTATCCAACTTGGGAAAAGAGAAAGAAAAAATAGCCAGTCAATGTTATTACCAAAATGCTTGCAATGTTTGTTAGCACCACCCAGAGATATGAGTAGAAACTTAGCAAAGTTATACAATAGCTACATCTTATTCAGCAAGGCAGCAATGTGGGCTAGTTGGTTGTACATTTGGTGTGAATAACGTGCTACACACTAACAAAAACGACAACTGGAACGGGGGGGAATCTTATTCAGAATGCCCATGATGGCTGAAAAGTTCAACTTCTCCATGGCTTTTGAAAAGTTCAACTTGACGGAAGTCCACACTCTACTGCAGTGGAACCCCTCTCTATAGCAAAATGACTTGGAACAGCAAAAATTTTAACTATATCGAGTCTTAACTATATCAGTTCAAAGTGATGACATGGCTCTGAGGATTGTTTGGTAATTTGGCCGCTGTTGGTTTGGCCACTGAAGGCTCCTAGGGTCTTCGAACGTTGGCTTCTCAGACCTTACAGCTTCATGGTTAAGACATGCGAAAAAAAAAAAAAAGTGCCATTTTATCGTCTAAGTTGATATGCATTTGCCTACAGCTGTTGGTCTCGTAATTACGCCGCTAACCATCTGCGACTGAGATTTCCTACACTGCGACTGCGCGCGTGCCATGACGCAATCATTCCGCGAGAACTTCGTTGCCATGGATAGAATCTGTTTACTATAACTGTATAAGGGGTTCAAATGGCAAAAATTGCATAAAAACTTGAATTTTAAGAAACAGCTCATTCAGAATCTACAAGGCCTTCTCAATCAAAGCCGAAAAAATTTCATCATTCGTCATCATCATCACCGCTTATTTAAGTTATTTTACCCTTAAAGGCCTCTACTGAGGCATTACATAAGGGGGGGAGGGCAAAACAAATACAATTGAGAATAAAACGTTAATACAATAAAACATAATGCAGTACAATAAAATGAAAAACGATACATCACAATACGACGTTGGTCAATGCTGAATGGCGAAAGGCTGAATCAGGCAGTAACAACAACAACAACAACAACCTGAAAAAGAATAAGTGTAACTGGCTGAAGAAGTTTGAGACAAATGGGCAATATTGACGCCAGGTGTCCCCGGGCGGCGCCTTGAGGACAAAGAAGAAGTGAGTCGCGCGTGTTCTTTGCAGCGGAGACACTGCTCGATTCCTTGCGGCCTGTGCCTAGCCTTTTGATTCTGCAACCCATTTGTGACAATATCTTTTATTCAGTACAGTGACTAAGTAATGCCTGTTGAAATTTAGTAGGGTCGCGCTCGTTTACAATGTAGTCGGGTAGCAGGTTCCAGTTTTCTATAACAGTTGGCAGAAAAGATTTATTAAATGCTAATGTCAATCCATGTATAAGTTGAATGCTGAGGAGGTTAAACAGGCGGCGCAATGTTCTGATGAGAGCTAGTAATAATGTGTCATGAAGATCAGGAAAATTGTAATATAATTTATGAAAGAGGCAGAGTCGTGCGATTTTCAGTCGGTGCTCTAGTGGCTGAATGTTAAGTGTAGATTTAATCCTGATGATACTGTTGCGTCTGTTGTAATTTGAGGATATGAAATGGGCTGCTCGGTTTTGAATGGCCTCTAAAAGTGTTAATTAAGTATGCTTGATGAGGGTTCCATATAGCAGCTGTTTCCGCCGGAAACCACCCTGAAGTGACCCTAAAAAATGTTTTTATGACTGTGGGTAGCAAAAAAACTGGCTGAAATCTCCGTAAAAATGGCCGATTTCAGAAGGCGACACCTCCGCTTCGGCACTGCCGCTAGCGACAAGTCTGATATCACTGGAAAGCTTACTTCACCGCAGCTCCCCTCTCATTAGAACCACGTGTCTGCAATCGAAACTAAGTGCCAAAACGTTAAAAAATGTGGCAGCCTCTACAAAGGCGCTGCCATGAACTACTGATGCAACTTGAGTTCAAGTTATCTCAAAAGTGTTTTTTGACCTGACTAGTCTGCTTGCAGAAAACTTGGTTTGGTTTTATGGGGTTTACTGTCCTAAACCAACTAAGGTGATAAGAGACGCCGTAGTGGAGGGCTCAGGATATTTTCGACCACCTAGGGTTCTTTACAATGCACTGACATCATCACATAGTACACTAGCCTCTAGCATTTCACCTCCATCGAAATGTGACCACCGTGGCCAAGAACAAACCCGCGTCTTTTGGGTGAATATGAGCACAATTTACCACTGAGCCACTAAAGTGGCTCGCTTGTAGAAAGTGCAGCACGACAATGCTGTGATGGATTTTTACGAGGTATTTTGCATTGTATCTCTTGATAAACTCTTTATGCATTCACGCTCCTACACTTTAAAATTACACTTTATGTTTTTACTCTGCAACAACTGTGACCTGACGGTAATGAGTGCACTATGCAAGCATGGATATAATGTTCTGTGTAGAAAAAACCAGTTTGATAAAAATAATTGGAGAATGTCACTGCATGAACCATTCCTTTGGCTAAAATTTAAAAGCGACTCTAGGCTCATACCATGTTTTGTTGCAATGCCAAGCTTTGTGCAAATTTGGTACAGCAATAGACAAAAATTTATAATATCAAAACTACTGAAGGTATATCAGTGAAGATAAGAGCATCAAATTTCATGCCAAAAAGTAAGAAATTTGACCTCCAAAACCCGCATCCCCACGTACTAAAGATGGCTTTACTATCAACGAAAAAAAAAAGTATACAGTCGTCAATGGAAGGTGAAATGGGGCTGCAATTTCAGTTTACCATAACCGAGTTTACTACAGTGTGGTTCTACTGTACATGTATCATTTCAAAGTGAAACATTCCGTGCAAGTCACTATAGATATCAGACCAAAAGACAAGATTACCTTCAGGTGACCCATTCTTCAAACCCATGGGGCTTTGATGTTAAAATCTGCTGAAAACTTCGATTTTGTTCAATTTACTCCGCAAAACTGGCAAAATACTGACTCCCTGAATTCTAGCCCTCAACGATGTGTGCAATGTTTCCTCCACAATTTTTCAACGGCATGCCTACCTGGTCAGGCCTTCACGACCGAAGTCCAGTCCAGTTGGTACGAGCTTGACATTCCTCCTCTTAAGGGCATAATCAATGACCCACTCGTTCTCTTCAGGCTAAGATAAGAAAGAAAGGAAAGAAAGCAAGATGAAAATAGGTCTTCTCAAGAACAGCTTCCTCACTTAATCACTTCACACAACTATGTTCCTTCAGCACACCAGAAAGAGGTATATGGATACCACTGACCATGACTGAACATGTGCTGTACACTATGTAGCCCGGCTTGTTGTCACTGCAGTCAGCACAGTCAATGGCAGCCAGGATAAGTTGTTTCTGAAGTTGGGAGCACCGAAGAATATCTTTCTCTTCCTGAGAAAAAAAAAAAAGAAAAACAGAATAAGTGTACAAATAATATTTCTGGCATCGATTTTAACTCCTGCAGTTTTCATGCCATGTCGACTCAGGACAGAAATTCTGGCACTACTCCTGCCTCTGACGCATGTGGATCTGTAGTTTCTTCAGCGCATAGAGAGGTCAGCTTTTCTGCATAGCCCAACCATGGCAGGTGGACCCTCAGCAAGAAATTTTGGAACTTTGCACCAGTGTAAAGAATGCAGACATGAAAACGGAGCAGACAGGTCAAACGCTGCAAATCCAGAGGCTGTCCTGTCTGCTTTCTTTGATGCATCTAAAATCTGAATAACCAACTCGTCCAATTTCCTTTCAGACACAAAGAATGAAAGCAAACTATACTACTGCTCGTTTTTTTTCTGTGAACTTTTCACTACAGCTGCCAACGTAAAATGCTGCATGTAAATGCCATCAAATAAGGTAGAAGCTGCACAGCATGAAAACAAAAGCATTAACAGCCAAATACAAGGACATGAAGAACTATGCTTCACCTTGTTTGTTTTTACGGCGGGATCCTTGGACACTACGCCAGTACCACTGCATGGTGCATCCAACAGCACCCTGTCGAACCCCTTGGCAACCTACAAATGTGATGCATTTCGTAAAATCTTACAGTTACAAGCATCTGAACTCTATAAGTTGTACAGTATTTACACATAATATGATAGGGGAGCTCGAGAACGCATGGAAATTAATAATAATGAGGCTACAGTCTCTTCTACAAGGTGTTACAGGAGCATACATGAACATACACAAATTTGTAAAAAATACAATGCAAAACTTTTATTTAAACCAATAAAAGAGAGTAAGACAGAGGAGAAAAAAGTCAAAATTGTTTACATTCATGATATACAAAGTGGTGCAGTTCGCGAACCGTAGTGCGACCTAATTCAATTCCACATTTATTGTAAATAAATATTACAATTATATCCTGATCTCAGCCTGTTCCAGCCAACAACAACTGAGGGCTTGGAAAAAACGGAGGAGTTATGCAAAAATACTGAAGCAACGGACACACTGAAGCTATTTGAGAGCCAACACTCCAGAAATGCGTGCGCATCATTAACCCCAGCAAAGCCTCTGATGAGTCGTTGCATGCAGTCTCCCAAGCAGCAGTGGCCTCTGTCATCGCCAAGCCAACGATGCTTCGTATTTTACGCTCCCCATTCCTGTGCCCGTTCGCCCTTTCTTGCTTTTCCTACTCCACTCAACTTTTTCGATGCCTTCTCTTTTTCAACGGTACAAGGGTGCGAGCTGGCGCCGCTGGGTGTTTTTGCGTATTTTAGTTTGAGAAAGTGTATGTGTTTGCTGTCAGCATGTCTTGAAAGGATGAGTTTTAATTGGTTCCAAAAAGGCTCCCCAGAATGCTGTCAGAACTCCTCCGGTAATGGCACTTTTGACTGGTTGAAAGAAGGGTCTCCAAAATGCTGGTGAAGTGTATTCAAGAGCGGGCTTTTCAATGCCAAGGGGACTTGAGAGAGGAATGGCTGCCGTCTGGCTGCTGCTCGGGACCTCCGCTCCCCAGGCTATGACTGACTGTTTTGCTATGTGATCCCATATATTTTGTCTCAGTTATTAAGTGTAACCAATGATTCAGATCTATGCTGATCAATGCATCTAGTCGACTCCTACTGGTCCCCTTCTTCGATGCGGCAGAGCTCTCGTCCCGGTACGAAAGCACGCTTCGTTACAATATTTTATAATTATAGTGCTTTTAGATAACCGAACATCTTTAGACAACAATGATCCTCATTAACAATACAAATAGCATAGCTCCACAAGGCAGGTCTTTGGCTGCAGCTTCATTTCAATCAAAACCAAAAAATATTAAAGGAAACTATCTTCATGAAGCCTAAGAAATTACATAATTGGGCTTGTTATTTTCCCGTAAAATAGGAACTAATGGAGATATACTGAATCGGATTATATTTCTAAGAACAGGAGGAAGAAATACATATTCAAACCTAATTTCTCTACATCTCTAGTAAAAATTTTCATTTTAAAACCAGTGTCTTCCCTGAAGGGCTCTGAAAGGGGCTCTAATAAAGTTCGAGATATGCCTGTGATGTTAAAGGACGCTGCTTCATGAACATCCCCCAGCAAGAATCATTTTATGCGCTTTGTAGAAGCGAAACTGACTTATCGGTAGTCAAAATTTGAATTTTAGTGTCTTTATGCCTTTCCCTTTCCTCTCGTCACTTTTTGCACGCTGAAAGGTCGGTGCTTCTCCACTGGCCCCACCACTGGAGGCGGAGCTTCTTAACCCTCCAGAGCTATGTCACTTATTGGCTGCAGCCACGGTAGCTATGTGACGTCTGAAAGACTCTAACCAATAGCCGTCTTTGAACTAATATACGCAGGCACGTCACGACGAAGAAGGGTGCAAGCATGAAAAAGTTGCCGGAAAGGGCTTGCCAAGTTTTGCACATGACTGTGGGTTCTCTGCTGCGTGCAGAAGTGTATTATTTGGCTCATGTGTTCGTGACAACACAATACAGTGATTGAGTGAGTTGATGTGCCCTCATTGGAAGGTGTTTCAGAGCCCATTTAAAGGCCGTTGAAAAGCTGGCTTCTAGCAGTCTGCAAGGCTGATGGTGAAGCTTGCTATAGCTTCATGTGGAGCACTGAGAAAAAATAATTCACGTTATATTTGTAATTTCGTTCCGAATATAACGTGAGATGCATTCGGAAACAGATGAACTAAGAAAAATAACTCGCATTATATTCATGTAAATACAGTACTTTCTTGGAAAGTAGATTAAATAACAAGCAAGGAAACCTTTAGGCATTTTTTTTTTAAAGGACTTTCAACAATCTATGCTTTGACAACTTTAGATTGATGTAATGAAATCAGAGCCAATGTAGCAACACAACTGGCAGTCTACTTTGAGAACTCAGCCTTGACAAAAAAAGGCTGCGAAATTTTTGTACCTCTGGAAACTTGCGGCCATCATATGAGCAGACAACAGTGTTGTTCACACCGAGCCTATGCAAGTTGCCAACGATGGCTTTGCATCGCTCTTTGTGCAGTTCATTGGCAAAAAGGACACCTGTGTTCTTCATTATGGCAGCTGCAATAAATAAGGAGAGCTCAAGTTACTGCCTCAATATGAGTACACCATCTGAAATGTCATTAAAAGCATGCAGAGCATTTTACTGATGCACATATACTGATGTAAAAGAGAGCATTCACAGCAGTGTGCAGTTATTGTACAAGGAAGCAGAAGTCATTGTATCGGATGGAATGCACAAAAAAGTGCAGGCACTTCGTTTGCACTTATGTATAAATACAGTAAGCCTTTTGAGTGATTGTGGGACTTCCAATACGGGTGCACATGAGACGAAAAACCCGCTCGCTCACCAATGTGCGATGCCTTGCCCCCAGGGGCAGCACACATGTCCAGAATGCGCTCATTCTCTTGTGGGGCGAGCGCCATCACTGGCAGCATGGAGGCAGCCCCCTGGAGCACATAATGGCCCGCCAGGTACTCGGGCGTTGCGCCTGAGCAGAAAGTGCAGTGTGAATCCCACCACGCTCATGGCACAATGCACACCCTAAAAACAAAAGATCAGCACACAACACTGCCTCCAGGAAAGTTAATTACTGTTGAACAGAGGCCTTTCCCAAGTGAAAGGAACATGAACCCAAGAGAAACTGTTCGCCACTTCCAGGTAGCGCATGCATGCCCACTGGTCATCACTGCCTAGAACACAAAACTACACCATGGTAGGCATGGGAGAGGCCTGCATACAGACTGTCCCAACAAGAATACAGGAAGTTTAAAAAAGCAATGCAACAAATTGCATTGACAAAACCAGGTACAGTCTTTGCCAAAAATATACGGCCCAAGGGGTTTGTTTCCAAGCCGTGTAACAGGGCTCTTAAGCACACCTGGCAGTACTAAGCTCGGGAAGGTTGAGGACATAAGTCCCTCCCGCCTTCGTGAGATTGGGGTCCCTGAGTATGCAAGAGGAGCCGCGCTACAAGGCTCAAAAGCAGACCTCTTGGGCTGTGTACCTCTGACAAAGACTGTACATGCTGCAAAGTACAGAGTCGATAACACTTGTCTAGAATGCTCGAGAGGTGCCATCCGGAGGAAATAAAGCAGAATTCTAAAGCAAGTATTGACTTTCACTGTGAATGGTTGCGCTGGAGAGCAGCAGAATAGACACGTGAAACGCACAGGCACCAGCGCCTTACCGCTAGCAAAGCAGCTGCGAAAACATTTCACTTCATTTGCTCCGCAGCACACCGCCCGAGCGCTCTAGACAAGTATGATCGACTCTGTACTTCCCTGAGACAGGTGTACTATATGGGACTTTCCCCAGAGTGAACAGTACTGTTGTCACTGCAATACCATATAGTATACTCGTGTAAGGGCCACACTTAATGTTAAGAGACCAGAAGAGGGCACAGTGGATGAGGGAACAAACACGGGCTAATGACATCCTAGTCGAACTCAAGAGGAAGAAAGGGGCTTGGGCAGGGCATGCATGTAATGGGCATGCATGTAATGCGCATGCATGCATGTAATGCATGTAATGGGCAGGGCATGTAATGCGAAGGCAAGATAACTGCTGGTCCTTGAGGGTAACAGAGTGGATTCGAAGAGAAAGCAAGCGTAGCAGGGGGCAGAAGAAAGTTAGCTGGGCGGGTGAGATTAAGAAGTCTCTGGGGATATGGTGGCCACAGCTGGCAAAGAACAGGGTTAATTGGAAAGACATGGGTGAGGCCTTTGCCCTACAATGGGCACAGTAAGGAAGATGATGATGATGATGATGGGGTGTGGCCCTTACACAAGTATATATGTATATGTTACAGATGAAAAAAAGGAGCTCTCACGTTTATATGCAAGAAGTATGCTGCTTAGATTGAAAAAAAGAAAATAGAGTTAAAGACGACAACATGAACGGTTAAGAGCATCCTACCAACTGAGACTTTAATCCATTCCAGTGGAAAAAGGAAACAAGAGCACATGAAATAAGCTTGATAAAAATATAAAAGAGAAAGAGAAGACAACACGGAAGTGCACTGTGCTGATAGCAAAAATGACATAAAAAAATGAAAAGAAATGAAAAATGAAAAATTACCAAATCTGCCACAATCTGTCAGTTTTGCCAACAGCACAGTGCATTTCGGTGTTGTCTTCTTTCCCTTTCATATTTTTATCAAGCTTATGTCACATGCTCGTTTCTTTTTTTCCACTGGAAGGGAATAAAGTCTCAGTTCGTAGATTGCACATAAATCGTTTGTGTTGTCATCTTTAACACCGTCTTTGTCAATCTAAGCAGCGCATATCCTGCAAATGATTATGCTCCAACTAGCCCAATCTCAAGCACTGCTCTCAATTTTAACGGAGGGAGGGAGGAAGGAAGACAAGGAGACAACTATACTACTGTAATTTATTTTACCTCAAAGGCAGGTTAAAAGTCTGAAATCAACACACGCTAATGACTTCGGAGTATTGGTTTTTTTTTCAAAGATTCACCATTATTCACAAGCACCACAAGATAAACAAAGCAAAAGTGACCACCCTGGCGAGTTTCGCCTGTCATGTTTGTACCGTGCCCGCCTCTGTGACTGCTGCAACACTACTGACAGCTCTTGCTGTGAGGTATGATGCACATGCATGCAAATATGTGTGCACAGCATTAAAAATCATGAACATTAACAAACTTCCTTGGCAATGGTAGAACTATTAGCAGAGTACCATGCTATGCCTACACAGACCGCTCTGAATGAATGTTAAGCGTTACTTTCGGAAATGGTTACAGCTTTTTGCAATAGTAAAACATTTCAAGTGCAACGAAAGATACACGAGAAAATTATCCAAACAGAAAACCTAGCTATAAAAGTACCAGCTAAACACTATGCTTCCGCGCACCAATAAGACTCTTCTTATTCTTAATCTCCACCAGCCATTGACCTCTGCTGCTGTGTTGTTTCAACTGCTTGTGACCCCAATGACTGTATTTACACGATTGTAAGTCAACCTTTTATATATTTTTTAATTTCTAACTCCAAAGTGGGGAGGTCGAATTAAATCGAAATCAAAAGCATGACACCATAAACAAAAGCAAGACAAACAAGATGTCAGGGATGCTACATCGTGATTGCAATTTTATGTTTGCTCTATGGCTCTACTCAGTAGCATTCAGCAATTCTGCATGCTCGTTCGGAAGGATTTTTCATTTTTTACTTTTCACTGTGCACTGTCCCAATCGCGGCGGCCCCACTACTCGGTACGGCAGTGCTTCCGGGAAGTGTCAGTAGCTGATGGAAGAGCCAACATTGCTCACGCATAGTTTCGCTTTGGCTCTGTTTGACGAATTTCGCTCGGCTGCCGGCCACATTTCACCAGTTTTTAATATACTAGTGCTTCATCAATTGTCATTTGTGCTCCGAGACTGGCAAGCGGTCGGCGCTTGTTCTTGGCTACATTTAAGATGGCTGTCATTCCTTCCATCGAAGAAACAAACTGAGCGCCAGGCCGCAAGTTCGACATTTCAGAAAGTGTGATGCAGGTGTGGCGGCTGCAATGAGGCAAAATTGTCAGCTGTTCCACGCAATGTGGTGGTGTGGTTGTTTGCTAAGTGCAGGATTTCGTGGAAAGACAACTAGCTGTAGTTGTCTGTGAGGTGGGAGATTTCACTGGATGACGACGTTACAACCACATGCTATGGCACCGCAGCAGTGATGATGACGGCAGCACTAGTAAGGATGATGGCGCAAGTGTGGACGAGTAGTCTAGTGACTAATACATATTAGACTAATATATTTCCATCCTGGAATATACCCACGGGAATGACCTTTTTTTTTTCCTGAGATGCGATATATGGGGAGGGGGCATCGACTTATATTCGAGTCGAACTACAATCGTGTAAATATCGTACTTTACAATTGCCTAGACTGTAAGAAAAAATTTAGGAGCTTGTGCTACATTACTGTGTCACACATCACCTAATTGTGCCAGTCTTGTTCTGCACCTTCCTGTGCACTCTTGTATCATGGCAGGCAAGGTGCCTGACACAGTCAGGCCAAGCTAGTATAGTGAACCAATATGAGGCAGTAATACACACACCAAGGCAAATAAAACAACAATTGAAAAACGACACAAACTAATCCTCTTGCATGTATTAAAGCAGTTGTTATGAAGAACGAAAATTCAGCATCACTTTTACAACCTTGTGACAAATTTACTTGTTACATATAACACAGAATGATAAACATGTGTTCAAATGGTGAAAATTTTTAAAATTTTTTTCTCTGCCACTTGTTCAGCAATAAGCCACAAGCAACTGAGCAACAAGCCAAAACAGCCTGACATAATTATACCAGCTCCACAAGCTAAAGCAAAAATAGCATGAAGATACCTGTCTGCATACACACCTTTAAAATGCCTAGTTATGTAACATAGATAAAATAGGAATTGTAGACATCTGGGTATGCACAAGAATTCAGGCCAGTCCACCTTTTAATTCATGCAGCTAGCAAACATGATCGACTATACTGCGTGCCCAAAGTAAGAGATACCTCATAACAAGCATGTCATGGGATACTTGTCATGTGTTTAACCACAGTAACTGATAAAATTTCTGCTATACTTTCTTCAGCATGACAAATGAAGCTGTTCACAACACCCTTCCACATGTCCAGTTTGCAACGAAAAGGAACAAAAGCAAAGGTACTCTTAATATCTTTTTGCACACATTTAAAAGCTATGTGCAAGGTTTGCAAAGAAAGGAAAATGTGTGCCGTACCCACTGGCACCTGGGAGTTGTACACAATGAGGCCGACCTTGGACCACTTTCCAATAGGGTCCAAGTTGACACCTCTGTTGATAAGAGCCTGCAGAGAGAAAGATAGCAACATCTTAGGGCTTCACCACACACAAAAAAACTGTAAAATGCAAATATGTAAGGAAAAATGTAAATATAAAATGCAATGTAATTTTCCATAAAACCAATCAACAATGTCCTGGAAGTGCTTTAGTATTTTAGATGTCTCCATCAAGCAGCAAAATCAGGCCTTCTTCAGAGAGCACCTTTTTTTTGTTAGCTAGAACTATCCGAATCCAAATCCAAATCCACTTTATTTCCAACCTACAACCAAGAGCTCCTTGAAAGGAAGCAAGGATGTCTGTTCAAGCAGGGCAAAGAGTGTTTTTTCATATGCTAAATATGCAACCTGGCTCAAGTAAAAAGGCTTAGACAACTGCTGCTGCAAACATTGTCCATTCACTCCACAACACGAATCATCTATGAAGATATAATGAAAACAGAGCAATGAACGAGGACAAAAGTAGAAAACAAACGACAGGACGAGTGTTCTACATTTGGCCTCGTTTTCATTACATCTTAAAGCATGAACGAACTAGGCCAAGGAAGAGTTTTACTTGAGCACGAATCATCTAAGCGCCCAGCTAAAGTGTAAACTAAATACCTCTCAATGCACCACACTGAGTCACAAGTACAGTGAGCACTCTTAATGGTGAAATCAGTTAAAAGCTGATTTGCCCAGAAATCTGAACGATTTGAGAACAGTTGACAAGTAATCTCCCCACAGAAACAATGCAAAGAAAGTCAGGTTAATATACACCACTAGACTAGAGCACATTAGATAGCATAAGCTATTGCACTGCTACAAGAGAATAATTAAATATAAATTTTAGAGCCACATGTCATGAAGGCCTGGCGAGAGCAATGCAGAACTGTAAGAGGCTCTGCATGCGGCATGCAATGTGGCACATGACAGCAGCGTGTGGTCTTTAGAAAACATTAAGATGTCATTCCTTGTGACCGAAAAGCAGCTGATGCAGAAAGACTCAAGCCTAATGTAAAGTGGAATTCCTGAAATTGTTCTTCTTGCAGAGTGCTCAATTAACATTCTTTTGTGAACTCCATATCCATCGTCCTCTATCACCAGTTTCACAGTTCAGCCCGTGGGCTCCAACACAACTCGATTTACAACAGATTAACACAGTACAACCACGTTCATCTCAAAAAAGGAGGCCCTGCGAATGAAAATGCTGCCTCAACCGCTATGCCAAAAAGGCTAAAAAGACTAAGACTAACATTTCCGACAGCATTGCCATGAACACAAACTCACAACAGCTTGAGTACCACCAACTATTTAAAAACATACAACATCCCTAATGTTTTTGATAAATGTCATGATGAAGATGTCACGTTATGGCAGCGGCATCACTGAAGGCACTTCCAGGACCTCTGCAGAGCTCTACTAGTATTTACCCCACCACTTCTATCCCACCATACATCTACATGAACTGTAGTTTATTCTGAGCAAGGACCGTAAAAAAGAAGTTGAACGAGCTTGACACTCTATACACTATCTCAAAGTAGTTTGCATCGCTGTGAAGGTCACAATTATCTGAGATAATTAGAACGGCGTGCAGTGCATAAATGCATTCCTCCATTCCCCTCATCAGTGAATGGTGGCTCCAACACTGGGAAGGAAAGAGCATCTGTGTCCAGTTGCTGCACATTGCAGACTCAGCCAACTCAGCAGATGCCATGTTAATGAATGGCAGCACACCACTATGTAGCAGGCCTTCACAGTGCTGTGTTCGTGCTAACTTTCTCTGCTAAATTAACCAGTGAATGAAACGCTCGCTGTACTTTCAAAACACCATCCTGAACTACCTTTTCAGTTGCTGCAATAACTGTCTGAAAAATAGTCACAACACTGCTCAAATATTTGAGAGACTATTTGTTGCCTTTCTTGGCTGCAAACTACTTGTGATATGAAGTAGAGTCAAAACACGTGGATGCAGTTGATCAGCTGTGACCACTGACCTGCTGACTACAACAATGGCAGGCCACTGAATGCCAAGTGAAAACAGAGCCGCGTTACCTGAGCCAAATCACGCCGCCTTGTCTTCAATGAGTTGGTACGGATTGTCACTGGCCGGCTAACTTCATTGGCTTCCAAAAATTCTATCAGCTAAGGAAAGAAAGATGCACTTACAAAAACACACACACAAACACACACGCAAAAAATACCTATTAAAGCATGCTGTTTTTTTACAATTGCGCACATCTTGAATGTCTAATCAGATTAAGCGATTCTTAATAGCATGAACAATTACTTTTAAAAGTTTCGCAATGATTTGACCTGAAAATAGTTCTACATCACTCGCAGAACCATGTTCAAGAACCTGAGTGCTGAGAAAAGTGACGCCAATTCAATAAATATTTCAAGGAGAACTTGCACTTAAGAGGCAGGACGTATTTCCCGTCACCAACTTTTGTTAGAAATGATCATTCACCAACTGGCCCAACAGTCTGCATTATTCAATTTAAAAGAAGGTTGCTTTAGGTACAACACCAATGATTCAGATTAGCCATACATTTTTTACAGTTCTGTCACAAAAGCCAACCTCACAAAATACAGGCTGCTTTGTATGGATACTTGTGCCATGTGTGATTACTATTTTTTTGATGTCATGCAGCCTACCAAAGGTCAACCTAGTGGTGTGCAAATGCCACTTTTTAAAAATCATACATAAAGAGCACAGCTTTGTTACTGAACTGAACATGAATTAAATACAAATAATTTACAAGTGGCATTTTAATTATGCATTCACTACTTATAGAAGATGATACAGTGAGTTAAAGGCACCCTTATTTACAACATCAGCATGTGAGAAGTTTTCCAAATATATTGGTCTGTCAGAATTGGCTAGATGTGAGATCAGAAGTAAAAATTTAAGGGGACACTTAAGCTCCGCCTTTAAGGATATGAAGCGATAGCGTTAATAGCTCCATTCAGTGGTTTATCTTCACACATAGTCACAGTTCTTTGTTCACATTCACACACTTATCAAAATTATCACAATACAGTTTGCACATTCTTGTCTTCGAACACTTCCACACAGCAGTTCAAACACATAACGTTGCTTCTATACGCACACATTGATTAGTACTCACTGCACTAGACACAATCACATGGCCACAAAGGTGCGTTCCACATAGACAGAGGTTCTGCAGTGAGACAAATTTACACTGCATGCCATCTGTTGGGGCAGCGGCATACATCAGATAGCGGGGGTCTTCCAGTGGCCGCCACATGGCGACGCCACTATGCCACTTCAAGCAAACAGGAAATGACGTGGGTTTCTTGACATAACACTAGCACTGCCTTTTCCGCTTAACAGAAGCCATACAGCTACCACTTTAACAAGGCGAGTGTGTGACAAGGTTAGCATAGAGACATCAAAAGATGACCACAGCTCAAAGAGATCCAAGTTGAATTGATGGGAACTAATCGGGTTATCTGAAGAACAAATGTGTAACTAAATTGGCACCACTCAAACACAGCAAGGAAGAAGCAACACGGGATCAATAGGAAAAGTTACCACAAGTGGAGCCTGGCTTGACCACAAAACAAGTGTGCAAAAGAAACTGACGACACTTAGATATGACAGATGGCAGATAAATGCCGCTACATATTTGTTAAAAGAAAAAGAACAATTCTTTTAACATTTTTTTTTTCTCCAGGCTTTCCACAGATATATAACCATCCAGGCCACCACAGCAAGGGCATCTTGAGAAGCAAAGAAAATGCACAACAGGCCATCGAAACGCTCACGAACTTCTACAACAAGTGCTGGCAAGAAGGAAGGCTGCCCAAGCAATGGAAAGCAGCCATGACGATCCTCATCCCCAAGCCTGGCAGGCTGCCCAACATAGAGAACCTCAGGCCAATCAGACCGAAATCTCTGCGGGGGACCTGCAGCTCGAAGCAGCTGGGCAGCGTCAGAACTCCGCAGGGCTCGGTGATCTCCCCGCTACTCTTCAACCTCGTGATGATCGGGGTGGCCAACCGGCTAGAAAGAGTAGCGGCCGTCCGGCACACCATCTACGCCGACGACGTTACGCTATGGGTACCGGGAGGAAGCGACGGACGCATCGAGACAACGCTGCAAGAAGCGGTCAACGCCATCGAGGAGCAGTTGGACGGCTCTGGACTCGTTTGCTCTCCAGCCAAGTCAGAACTGCTGGTGATTCCACCGAAAGGAGCGGGCAGGAAAAGAAGGAATATGGAAGTCAAGTACGAGCGTCCCAAGATCACGGTCAAGACGGCGGGAGGCCAAGTAATACCAAAGGTCGAGAAGATTCGAGTGCTCGGGCTGCTCATCCAGCGAAACCGAGTCAACGGTGAAACTGTCAACAACCATACGCAAGGCATATAAGGCGGCACTCGGTCTCCTCGGGAGCACGAGCACCGAAAAATTCATGGCGCTGGGAGTCCACAACACGCTGGGCGAAATAGCCGAAGCACAGAGAACCAGTGCAACTCGAGCGTCTCTCTGAAACGAGAACCAGAAGGCCGATACTGTGGGACCTTGGCCTCGAGCCGAGGGAAGACACGCAGCAGAAAGACGTACCTATACCGGATAGCATCAACACAAAGCTCAGGGTCTGCCCGATCCCGAGAAACGTGAACCCCGAGCACAACAAGCAGCGGAGGCTGGCGAGGGCCAGGGCTCTCGTGGACCTCCACGCCGGAGAAGAAGGCGCCGTCTGCGTGGACGCGGCAGAGTATCGAGGGAGCAACGACGCATACGTGGCGGTGGTTGTCGGGGCATCGACGGGTGCAACGAAGACTGCGGCGAGCGTTCAGACTCGAGAAGCGCACCAGGCAGAGGAGGTGGCCATCGCCTTGGCCGTCTCCGACCCCGGATGCACTACAGTGTTGTGTGACTCTAGAACGGCAGTGAAGAACTACGCCAAGGGTAGGGTATGTAGTGAGGCCGCGCGCATACTGCGCAAGGCCGAAGACATCGGACGCAAAAGTGCTGTGGTGATCAAGTGGTTTCCGGCCCACATGGGCAGTGACGTGTCGGAACGCGGGAACGTGAACCACGAGATGGCCAACTCGGCCGCACGAGGACTAACCAACCGCGCGGCTGCAAGCACGGCCGACTCGGAGTGTTGGTCACTGTGAAGTGCCAAGGATAAGATGACCACCTTCAACGAAATAGTGAAATGGTACAGACTGAACAGACAGACTATGCCGCCACCTCACCCGGGGCTTGCCCGGAAGGAGGCAGTGTTATACAGACAGTTACAGACGGGGTCCCTGCTCACCCCGGTGCTAGCTAAGCATGTGTGTCCGAGTGTGTACGCGAGTGACATGTGTAGACTGTGCGCGAAGGAGAGAGCCACCGCGGCTCACATCCTTTGGGAATGTAGTGTAAATCCGCGAGAAGCCAGCGAGAAGACGATGATCCCGCCGCAGCTAGAGGCTGCAACGAGGAGCTATGATCAAGAGACACAACTCAAGGCCGTCCAGCAGGTCTCGACAGCTCTAGAAAGGCAGCGACCGAGCGAAACTGAGGAAAGGGGGGCAGCACCCCCAGGAAGGGGGCGGCGGCCCTCACGGACCTGCGGAAGTAGCGAGGGACCAAGACCTCGAGGAGCACAACGCACGAGGCTGACGTAGTGGCCGTGTCGCGATAAAAGCTCGTCCTCCCTGCGTGGAGGGAGCCTAACCGATTCTGCAGGCATTTTCAATAAAGTTGTTCTCTCTCTCTTTCACAACAGGTGAAACAAAGGGTGTAGCTAAGCTTGCCGCAACTGTGCGCGGCAAGGATGACAGAAGGATGACCCAAATGAAACAACAAAATAATACGCCCATGCCAATAGTGTTTTTTGGTTCGAAGTGGATTCGAAGACTACAGTCATTTTCTAATAATTTCGAATACTTCTGGCACACAAAGCCAGAACATGAAAAAAAAGAGACAGTGCATGGAAGCTTTGTCACACTTACTGAAGGCTCACCTGTTGAAAAAATGGCCAGCAGAATTGGGGGAGTCAACCTATATGCAGAGCCCAAGCATTTACGGGATGCGAGACCTATCTGTGGGACCCCCAACAACTGGTCTTATCATCGCTACACAGATATTTCTTTTAATAGGTGACACCATGGACACCTGCTAGGCATATGCACTGTGAATCTACGCGCCCAACACCACCCCATGTCAGGTGTCGGAAAGCACATGTGCCGCATGCTAGCTACCTCCCGTGTTCGCCCCGTCACCCCTGATTAGCGAATTTCATGCACATAAGACCGGCTGAGGCAGCTGCAGTCTGCTCAGACTCTTCCCATGGAAGTCAAGAGAGCAGCGCATCCTTCGAATGAGGCCCTCCGCTATACCGATTCCAATGCGTGCACATGTGCAGGTAGTGCAGGTGCAGACACATGGCATTTACAAATCTGGGCACAGCACTTGTGCCTGCTCGCGTCTGCTTCAGCATACGTGCAGGCATGCAAGCACATGGCGCACACTCCTAGGAAGTGCCCATAGAAGCGGGGCTTTGGCTGCATGTGCATTGCCGGACCATATCATAGGAAGTAAGCTGAATCGAAACCATGAAAAACAAGCGTTCCAGAAACGTTATTCACTCGAGACTAATACCTTCAGATTTCGAATACCAAACATTCGGATCGAATTGAATATTGAGTACTTTATTATTCAACCAAATATTTGAAACTATCGAATATACATTAGCACAGGCCCTGAAAACAATATTTGGTGCATAAAATATTAACTTGTACTACTCTTGACAATGGTGGGCAACTGGCAACATTACATAATGACATATGATACAGGAACTTTGTTAACGCTTCCAATCCTGCATGACATACTAAACCCTCACTCCACGAGCGCTAAGCAACAACACAGTATATTGTGCAGTATCAGGGGGGAGCAGTGTTTTGATGTTCTTGTCTAAGAATGCTTTCTACATCATAACCCAGTAGTCAAAAACTAGTTAAATTATTTTGGATACTGTCCAAGTAAAATTCAATATTTTGACTATGTAATATTAAAAATTTAATTTATTTCATTTCAAAATTTTGAGTAATTGCAGAGCCCTGGGAGTTGCAGCACTCCACACTGCTCTATCACACAAGCAAGAAGAGCATGCCAAAAATGGGAGCAGTACCTCAGCAGGTGAGAAAAGGTCCATGAATTTCTGCATTAGATATTCGTTATAACTGTAGTACTCGCACAAGTCTTGCTTCAAGATGTCCAGATACTCGGAGCGAGACCTGTACAAAAACAAGGATAAGTGTCAGATAATTTAAAAGGAGACATCTTCAGCTGCCTGAAGATGTAGCATACACAAATGAATGCAAATTTTCAACTATGGCTTCCAAGCATTAGTAGCACAAAACAATGGTAGTGTTGCTGAGCTCACAACAGTATTTAACACGGGGTGAGACTTTGTTTTTGTAAAAATATCAATTTTCAGATTTCGCACACTGCTGATAGAATATTTCTTTAGCTTTGAGAAAATTATTACACTTGGGCATTCGCAAGTTTAGAGATGATTTTTTAATCCTTTTACATTGTTATGTCTAGCAGAAAAGTGGAAGTTTTTAGGGGGCTTTATTTGCATTTTTCTCACTCTCACCACAGGTCAGTAGCTTCATTAAGCCTTTTTCGTAAAATTTACGACAACTGGTATCTCAAAGGAAAGTTACTAACAAGAGCATCTTGCATATCAGCACACATTGATCACCACCATGAAGTAGGGATCGTGTCGTGTCAAACAAAATGTTTTCGGATTAATTCATTCCTAGAACTTGTGTCAGCTGGAACCACATTCCCCATGACATCGCTTATATTCCAGACTCCAGAGAATATTATATTTTGCAATGACATTAATGTTTTTCTCTGAGTGTATGTTTGTTACTATATAAATTTTGCCCTTTACTGTTTGTACACTATTTTTAATGCATTTCCGCTTCATTCTAAAAGTCATTGTCTTCTTGTATGTTTGTGCCTATTACTATGTGTGCATTTTTTTCTTTTGCTGCTGTTTGTATACTGTATTTTTGATGTATCCCCACTCCGCTCTGTAATACCCCCTGGCCCGAAGGATACAAGAAATAAATAAGTTTTTCGTTCTGACAGGAGAGAAAAAGCTTGCTCGTGACAGCCTTTCTTTCACTTTTGCAGTCTCTCAACTTGAGATGTCCATCTTTGTATTGCATTTGCTGAAATAAAAGTCAGCAACGCATTTGTCTCCTCACTCCTGAGTTTACAGCAGGATAAGTTAAAAATAAAATGCTATGATACAGGCCAAAACTTACATTTGAGGAGATAGTTAAAACTTTGGAGATTACAAACACTGACAGCAGTGTGCAATCTGAGGGGTACCGCAATTTAACATTGCAACTGACACATTCATAACAGCCCTTAATGAAGGGAGGCAGGCAAGATGACAAAGTTGGCAACAATCTCAAAATGAATGATTCTGGAATTGACATTTGATGACATCTGTGCATTAGTGCCCCTAGTTTTAAAGAACCTTTTTGGAAGAATGGTCAACCATACAGTTGAGCCCACTTATAACGGCCGCAAATATAAGGAACGCTCGCTTATTACGAACGGGTACAATGCTACCGTCAAAATATGCACAAGGGCAATGGCAGTTCATTGCAGATAGAACGAACAACTTTGGCCGCATCACTCAGTTATAGCGAATCAGGAGGCGAAGCAAGCCCCCCTGAAATTGAAGGGGTCGTGCTTCCAGCAAGCGCAGAGGTCAAAGAGCGCCTCTCAACCTTCACAACACTGCACTGAAGAGAACATGTCAACTCAAAAATGCAATTAAAAGGTGGCATTGAAACAGTAATTAACTGCCGGCCAAGCCCGCGCCGATGGCCTACGAGGGCAATCATTGCCTATGTGCCTATTGCCTAATAAACGCCACTTTTGGTGGCCTTAGTATTTTGGGCTGCTATACGATATAGCGAATGTAATCAACGTGACCGTCAGGTTCATTATAAGGGGGCTCGACTGTACTGAAAAAAATATGCAGGTGAGTGAAGTGGAATGCAGCCTAGCTCTGACACATGCACGAGCCACTTTTTGGCAACGCTGCCCAAGTGAAGAATGAATAAAGAAAGGTAGCACTACTGTTCTCTAATTACACTTCAAAAACTTTGTACCTAGTCAAACGTCGTGGTCCAAGAATTCTACCTCACACTGTTTTCATGTACAAAGGCTTCCAGCAGAGACATATGCATGCTTTCTCCTTTTCAATGCAAAATCTTTTGTTCGTAAGGGATGTTTGAATGACGGAGCCATTGCACTCCATTTAAAGTACAAAAATTGCTCCCATAATTGTGCCAAACTGGCTTGTCCCAAGTGCAATCAGAAATATTTACTCCTCCACGAGTACACATATAAAATAAAAAAGTATAACTTAATGGCTGGCAATGCTTACCTTCCAGCCTCTCTTCTGTTTGCAAAGTCAGTGAGGACGTACGTGATGTCTTTTATCCGCTCGCTGATAATGGCCAAATCAGGAGGCTCAGCCTGTAACCTTAGCTAAGGAACACACCATTGGCAAGTCTTATATATAGAGACTCCTAAACAGGTTGCAAAACAGCACCAGAGCAAGGATGGGGCTGCTGTAAGGCACAAAGGTCTGGTAAAAGGGCTGTGAAACAGTTTCCTTCAGCACTGTACTTTTTTGCTGCGGTCCCTCTTCTCATGACATTGACCATAACTGACCCCAAAGAACACATCCAACACATGTAATCCTCAGCAAGTATGCAAGTATTGTTATTTCTTTTTGACATCTTGATTTCTAGATTGATCGCCTTCAGGATACACCTGTAAATGCACTCCTCCTTCCCTAGTATAGGAAAATAGCCAGTGGTGGCTTCCATATTTGGCAATGAAAGAGATGCAATTCTAATGTGACACTTGTCATGCTAGCAATGCTCAATGTTAGATTTAGCTGTCTTTTACATCCAAAAGTCATACTACGGGCTGCGAGACATCAAAATGAGAGGCTCTAGCTTCATTCTAGCCACATGGAATTCTTTAGTGCACATACATTTAACAGTACACAGAAGTCTTAATGAATAATTGTGAACAGCATTAGTGAAATGGAAACAAGACCACAAGGCCATTTCCCCACTCCGAGTGAGTGCTCACAGTTCACAAGCACACTACAACCACTGCAAGGAATCACTTTCAAAATTTCATCCTCAACAGGAACATGGCGAAACTGAAGTCGGCATGCACTTGCTAAGGCTCAAGTACCTGTGCAGGCATCCTCCAACAGCACATAAGCTTTGTATGCATGCCTCCAAATTTAAATTAAAAACTACCAGAAAGGATATTTTCTTTTTCTATTTCTTGCCCACTTGGAAGTGTGAAGATCTCAGATTCTGATATGTTGGTCTTCAACTCCTCCTCTGCTAGTTTTCTGCAAAGATACACAAATTGAAAATAATGGAGCTAACTACACACAAGGAACTCAAGCCTGTCAAGACAAAGTTCCATAAAAGCTTATTTCTTCCAACACACAGTAGCCTTGTGCTGCTACTGAACTTTATTCAAACAATTAGGTTATTTTATTTATTTATTTATTTTACAGGTACTGCCAGCCTTATTATCAGGCCTTAGGCAGGAGTGGACAACACAAATCAACAAATTCAGAAACAGCAAAATCAGCAAACAAGATACAGGACGCTGAATGATAAATCAGAACAAAAACAAAAACACAAGATAGTATTTACAACATGAGTGTCATTTTCATGAGGGGGAGCCACATGTCACTCAGGACTTACGCGCAAGTGCGCAGAGGAATGAGGAAACCGTTGGGCAGTCAACTGTGTCGGCGGATAATGCATTCCAATCGCAAATAGTGCGCGGAAAATAGGAATTTTTAAATGCGTCCGTCCTGCACGAAAAATCCAGGACTTTTTTGGTGTGATATGAGCGCGTAGATCGGCGGTTAGCTGGCAGAATGTATGAACTTTTGTCTATTCCCAATTGGTTATGATAGAGTAAATAGAAAAATTTCATCCTATCCCGGTAACATCTGAATGTGAGACTTTCCAGTTCTGCAGCTTCTAGAAGTAATGATGGGGACGTGCGCCAGCTGTATGAGTTAAAGATGAACCTAGCTGATTTTCTTTGAACTTTCTCAAGTTTGGTAATATTAGACTGTGTATGTGGATCCCATACAATCGCGGCATACTCTAGGACGGGTCGGATAAATGTTTTGTAGGCTAGGATTTTAATTTCAGGTGAAGCGTTCCCTAACGTACGCCTTAAAAAGCCAAGTTTCTTCATTGCTCTATTGTAGGTGTGTGTTACATGTTCATTCCACCTAAGATCTGATGAAATTATTACTCCCAAGTATTTGTAACTGGAAACGACAGATAAGCACTGGTTGTTAATGTTATAAGCAAATGATAACGGGTTCTTTTTGCGTGTAACGGTCATTGCCACAGTCTTTTTAAGATTAATAGTCATTTGCCATTTCGTGCACCAAGTTTGTATTTTAGATAGGGAAGTGTTTAAAACTGCCTGGTCGTTCGCACTACGTATTTCATGATATAGGACGCAGTCGTCTGCGAAAAGTCTGATCTTGACGTGAATGTCACTGACGATATCATTTATGAAGATCAGAAAGAATAGCGGACCTAAAAGTGAGCCTTGTGGAATGCCTGAGTTTACGTTTGCGGAAGAAGAAGCTGCATCATTAACTTGAACACATTGCTTTCGTAACTACAACTAATGCACCTGCAAATCAATTGTTACTTCCATATTTACCCTCATTACACACCCAGTAGCTTGAATTAAGACAGCCGAGGTCTTCACTGTTGTATTTCAACAGACCTCTCCCAGTGTTCCTCATGAAGCATGTGTTTGTGGTCTGGTAGGCAAAACATGGCACTTCAGACAGCATGTGTCACGCATACCGAAATAGCTCTAATTTGGAGAAGAAAGGTGGCGGGAAAACAGTCAACACACGCAAAAGCGATTCAGATGCGAAAGTGGGTGATTTTGCCAATATGGCCATGGCCCTTTGACATCACATACTTTACACCAGGGAGAGGTCTAGTGGATTTCTGTATGTCAGTGACACAATTTGTGTTTACGAACCCTGAGTATGGTAATGTGAGGTCATGATATGAAGCCCCACTTCGAGATTAATGTTCTATATTAGCCACAAAGTCTTGGCGCCACCATCAAAATTGCCACGGGTTAATATCACATTTGTCTTCCCTGATGCCTAGGACAAACATGATTCACTCATGCAAATGACAGAATACTTTGTGAAGCTAATTGGTTCACTATGTTCAAAAGTGCATATTATCAAGGTATAAAAGACAAGGAACAATACATGAGAAAAATGATGCACTGTGAGTGCTCATCCCCTCGTGTTTATATAATTTCTTGTCTTTATAGTGACATATTGGTACGCCTTCTGTACGGTAGTTCGTTCCAAATAGCCAGGCAAAAAGTTTATGGCCTATAAACAGAAAGAGTCCGCTTTAAGCATGTTAAAATGTATCTCCATAAAATGCAATAAAGATGCATACCTATCCTCTTCCTGTTTCTTCTGAAGCTTCCTCGAGGCGGCTTCAATGGGCAACTGAAGCAAGTCACGAACAAAGAGATCAACTTAGTCTTTCGTTGGCACTTGGTTTTGCGCCTGAGAAGTGAATAAATAAATACCTCTTCATCGTCACTTTCGTCCTCATCTTCAACACCACTTTCCGAAGCACTGAACTCATCATCCATGGCAGCATCGTCAGAGCTTTCGCCAAAATCCTGTCAAGGAACCACGTAAGTGGTTACACGTTACACGGGCAACACTTATTAGCACAGATTTAAACGCTTATTGACATTACCTTCTGCAGGTCATCTGAGCCGTCACCCTCATCATCAGACTCCAACAGCTGCTTTTTTGGAGCTTTAGGCTTTAGCCATTTCTTGTTTTCATCGGAAAAGCACTGTACTTTCGCTGCTGCTGTACTTTCACCATCTTCTAAACGTGAACAAAAACGCAAATGAGTATTGTGTCAAGCGGAAAACAAGTAAGAAATCGGCAGACATTTAACGCTCTTTACTACGATCGCAGCCAGATAGAGGAACCCGTACACTCACCTTCTTCTGGCTTTTTCTTGGTAATTACTTTAGTGGCGAAATCTTTTTTCAGAGCTTGGTTTTTCTTCAGCCTGAAATTGAAGTACAGTTATGCAAAGACTGCTACAAGCACAGTCTCTGCTGAAGCCAACAAGAGACCACTACCTTTTCAAGGCTCGTCTTGAAGGTGGTTTCTCCGCTGAAGACGAAATTAAAAGTATAGGAATCATTTTATACAAAACAACTGAGACACATAATGAGATGAAGAGTCAAGACACGTGCGTCCCAAAGCGATGTTTACCTCTCAGAGCTTTTGGTATTTCAGGTGGCGGCTGGATCTTGGACTTCCTCGAACGTCGTCGTTTGGGCTTTTCGTTGAAGTCTGCTTTGCGGCCCATTTTGAGTAGGTTCCTCACTAACTTCTCTCAACCTTTAACAGCTCAACGAAAGTAAAAACTTGACGTAAGAGCACAGCAGCCAAAACCCGCATGGGCATATGACTTGACTTGGATTGGATCATAAAAACCTATGCCATAGCCTCCTTAGGCTATGCTAAGGTGGCTAGACCTAGCTATGCCTACGATGCCTACGTGCCGATGATGATGATGACTGCAAAGACGCGTGGTTAATGGTCCTGTCAATAATATGGGCAAGCGCAGTCGGTTTTTTCTTCACTGGGGCAAACCGCAGAATGTTTACCTCAATACGTGGCAATTTCAGTGGCCCGGTAAAATTATTCACTATAAAGTGGGCGAAATAAGCAACTAAGCACGTCGAAACGGCGACTGCACCACGAAACTCTTTGCATGCACTCTGATAAAACATTACATTACCTCCACATACGAATACTAACAACTGTGGGCTGGATGTAAGTTTCCAGCATCACCTGAATATCCTAGTACTGCCTCTATGAACTAAACATTTTGTACTGGCTGCTACAAATCTGGCCATCGCACTTGCAGCGTGCCGTCACGAGCAGCGCCGAGCGCGTGCTTTTCAATTCGACCGTGTTGTGCGTTCAGTCGGTAGCAGCTGAATGCCTGCCCGAGGAACCCTGCACAACACCACGCTAAAAGTACTACATGGCGCATGGTAGACAGGCGCCCATAGTAAGAAATTCGCGAGCGCAGTCCCTCCGGTGCTGGACAACACGAAATCTGCAGTGCGGCCACTGCTGCCATTTGCCAGTCATGGACGGTGATGTCACGCACCCGAAGCACGGTGTGAACAGCGTGTTCTCCCGTAAGGACATCGAAATTTTCGAGCGTTGGTTCAGATGGTAAGTGCATATAAGAAACTGAGCACACGTGTGCGGGCGCGTCTCGGTCAAAGCCAGATGACCAGACCTCGTGAAGAGTGGCTAATTTTATATTCGCGTGCTCGTCCGCATTCATCTTTAAAATGAACGAAATCGAAGCTTTTTTTACCAGCGACGGGTTTAAGAAAAATGTTTTTGAATAGTAGAGCCCATAGTGCGATAGCTATAGTGTTAGGGTAACCGACGAGAATCTGCTTTCGGTTTTCAGTGGAGATCAAAAGGAGACTGGCTACATTGACGTGGAAGGTCTTAAACGCCTGTGGACATGTCTTCAAATGGACGTAACACAGATGTCTGCCAAGTGGTTAATCGCCATGGCGGATGACCACAAAAACGGGAAGCTTGACTTCGGAGAGGTAAGCATGTTGAGCTCTTCATTAATTAAGCAGCAACTCAAAGAGATGCATTTTTCTTCAGTTTCTATACTTGTGGATGATGGCAGCCGAAAATTCTGAGTTCCAGTCAACCCCCGAGGGCCAGGCCATGCTCAGAACCATGCACGCTTACGAAATTTACCCCACTGCTTCAGAGAGGAAGTACAGCACCTGCTACACGTTGAACCCGTGGGTAAGTGCAGCTGTTTAAGCATATGCGCAACCTCAAACTTGCTTGTTTAGCTTTGCAACTGTATTTTACTTGTAGGTACGGTCACGATTCCTTGACCAAGGTGATGAAGGGCGACCTTTGGATGTAGAATTGCCACACTCTCGTATCCAAGAAGCACGTGAACTTTGTGAAGGTGCTGCCAAGCAACGTGCAGCATTCATAGCACAGGCAAAGTCGCTGTACGAAGGTAAATGTGTAAGGTGGTTTCTGGTGAACTGTTCATTGCAGCCTGGTTTGTGTTTGCAGGAAGCACTCAGGTACAACAAAGGGTCCATGCAGAGCGAAGAGCAGAGTTCATCAAATGGGCACGCACAACGTTTGAAGATGACAAAGTGATACAAAAGAGCCTTTCAGATGGAAATGAGCAGGAAGCACAGATCACTTACCATGATGCCTCTGTATGCCCTGTGATGAGCAAGTCATCCCCAGCCATCAGCGAGTTCTCGTTGGACCAGTGCTCTTTCCTGGCAGATTGGTTTCACAGGTAACCACAGTTGTCAATACTCTAGGCTATGTTTGGCAGTGCGAACTTTCCAAAGAATGGAATTGCACCAAGGTTCCGTTTAACATGGCTTATTTTCCGTATCATCCAGGTGGGACATGAACAAGGATGGCTTGCTTGATGAGCAAGAACTTGGGAACATGTTCCATTGTCTGCGTATTCCAATCAATCCAAATGCCCTGCGCGTTGTTGTGCAATATTTCGATGAGGACATGGATGGCAAGCTCAGTTTTCGTGAGGTAAGTGGCCTCAATGACATAAAATGAAGCAGCAGTTCACTTACCACCAGCTTTCCTTGCTGCAGTTCTTGCTCATGTGGCGTGCTGCGATATACGACCCCGACTTCAGACGCACTGCTGAGGGATGCAAAATGGCAAAGCACATGCGCATCCACAACTTGCTGCCAAATCAAGCAAAGCCAGCATGGGTAAGCATGCATTTTACCGAGTTGCTTTCAGTCTGATAGGTAGACACTTCCTTTGTATGTCAGATATCTGGTATACATCCATGGCCAATTCATCCAAGCCACATGGACAAGGCTTATTGTATTGAGTGGTTTTGACATTAGTTTCTCTGATGTCATTAATTTGGGAACTAGCACCACATAATTAGATTTACTGTCATTAAGTGTAATAATATATTACACTATTATTAGTATTATTAGGGGTTTAGGGGAGTTTAGCGTCCCAAAGCGACTCAGGCTATGAGAGACGTCATAGTGAAGGGCTCCGGAAATTTCGACCACCTGGGGTTCTTTAACGTGCACTGACATGGCACAGTACACGGGCCTCTAGAATTTCGCCTCCATCGAAATTCCACCACCGTGGCCGGGATCGAACCCGCGTCTTTCGGGCCAGCAGCCGCACGCCATAACCACTCAGACACCACGGCAACTTATTAGTATTATTGTTATTATTAGTAGTAGTAGTGTAATAGTATATTGTACACATAACACTTGAGAGCAATTTTCAGTTATGTGAAATAATTAAAGAGCACTAATTGAGGTTTCAAAATTATCAGGAAGGCTGCCATGGTTTTATTAATTTCATGAAATTTAACATTTGTAAAGGTGGCAAGGAGTGGCAAATCAAAAGTTGAGTTTTCTGTCTTTTGAAACATTGCACCATTGTATACGAAAAGACATAGAAGCAGAAGACAGGACCAATGGTTTTCCCATCTGCTGCTTTTTCTGTTTTCATCTTTTACGCTGGTACAATGTTTCAAAAGGCGAATCACCAACTCCCCCAACTTTCTGCATTGACTGGGCTTGTAGTTAGGCACTAAGTTTGGTCTTGGTCAGACGTTTTCATCATGTGCTGTGCGTTTGAGAGCATTCCATCATAAGCCAAACAAGCTATACAGAACTCAATATGTTGCCAGGGCTGATGCCGTAGACTTTTTTCCTTAGTGATCATGCGAATGACATCAAAATTTAAGGCTGGAAGTATCCCAAGTATTATTATTGCTACGTGGTGTTAGTACAACTGAGGTCTGTTGTTACTTTCAGACTGGTCTTGAAATTCGCTCCAGCATAATACTATGGGAGAGGTTCCTTTGCAACTGCACTGAAGTGCTGGGCCAATCAGAAGGCATAGCCTTCTCTCTTGGGGAGTGTTAGACACCCATAGAAGCCTATAGCATGTGGCACTGGGCAGGGCTATGTGATCACTGATGTGGCCATCAAACATCACTGCTATTTGCGTTGCAACCATCGGATAAAATGCCCAGCACGTCGTCAAGAGTATCCTGTCAATACATATATGAACACAACTGAAAACCTACAAGAATGCAGACATGGCGGCAACTATCAAGGCAACAGTTTGCTATTTGAACCAAGAAGCAGCTGTTCTGAAGTGGCAGTTTGGAGGGGACCGCACCATATCTTCTAGGCACTACTCTGCATGGAGGTGCTTAACTTAGTGCATGCATGTATTTGACTTACTTTTTTTTCTTTATATAGTGGAGTCCTTTCAATTCACGCCCACCTAATTTAAATTACTAGTTGATTTGAACTAACTCTTTGGTCCTGTGTCCTTAATTTTGTACACATTTTCGGTCCCCTCCAAATCTGAACCAAAGCCACCATGGTGGCTCAGTGGTTATGGTGCTCGGCTGCTGACTCGAAAGACGCGGGTTCGATCCCGGCCGCGGCAGTCGAATTTCGATGGAGGCGAAATTCTAGAGGCCCGTGCACTGTGCGATGTCAGTGCACGTTAAAGAACCCCAGATGGTCGAAATTTCCGGAGCCCTTCACTACGGCGTCCCTCTTAGCCCGAATCGCTTCGGGACGTTAAACCCCATAAACCAACCAGCCAACCAACCAACCAAATCTGAACCATTGAAATTTGAATGTTTTGCTTTGCATGGACTACACCCAAATACTTTCCCCGTGGAAGGCACTTCAGTTCTGCAGTACGCTGGCTTGATGCCTTTTTATCAACAGTGGTGTCTCCCGCAGTTGCTGGCTCTCTCCCTATGTAAAACACAGGCAAAGATTTGTGACGAGTAAAAAAGGTATCAAGGACCTCCTTAATAACCCAATGGGCAGGGGCGTGCACCCGGTGCACTTTCTTATTGCCACCATCTAATTGTGGTCTATCAAGCGAGCGCTGGAACTCTGGCATTATTATTGTCCTGAATCCGCAGACTTATATTAAAAGCAAAATATGATCATGCTGTTATAACCAACAAGGTTGCACGCTGTTGCATGCGAAACTGTAAAGATTCTCATAGCATACTAATGGAGCTAAACCTTACATATTCCAGGCGTGCTTCGCAACTCACATATTAGAATGACTCATTGATAAGAGAATTTTGTAGCATATCTTCAAGGAGTATACACACCAAATTTCGGGTGCATGTTTTCTTCTGCGTACTGATGCACAAGACATTACTATACATGGATAACCACATGGTATTCGCCTACGACCACTAAATGATTGATTTATAATTGAATTTGTTCTTTCACCTATCTTGGTTTCAGTTTCAACAGCCGGGTGATGACTACGATGTCATGAGTATGAATCACGCGAGGCATGAAGAACACTGCAACATAATCGCTGCTTCTTCACCTGCTGCGATTCCGGCTCCTGAGGCAGGCTGGCTTTAGTGTTGTTGTGAATTAAAACGATGAAGCAGCGATTATATTGCGGTTTTCTTCATGCCTCACATGACCCATACTCACCTTTGACGTCATAGCCATTGCTCAGCCATTGAAACCAAAACTAAAGCATGTGAGTGATGAAATTCAATTACAGCAGGCTCTCATTCATTCAAACTTCAAGGGACCAGATATATTTGTTTGAATTATCAGAAGTGCACCTTATTATGCCTCAAAACTAAATGCGGTTTGCTTTATGGATATCTGTGCATACAAATAGTATTTTGGATCTATTTCTTTTTGCAAATGTAGCTTATAGCTTTCGCACCACATGAAATATGGCTGACAAAGGCAGTGATATATTTACTCAAGTGCGGCTGAAAAAAAGTTATCAGTAATGCACTGGTTTTACCAATAGAGTAAAACCATGTTAATTATGACCTCAAGGCACTGGAAAATGGTCTGAATCATCTGAAGGTCGAATAGTCGAATGGCTGCAGAAAAAAACTTTCAGAAAGTTTCGCATTGCAGCAAATTTAATTGATGAAAAAATAGGCGATGGCTGTCTGCTTTTAAGAAAAAACTGCGCGGCAAAGACAATTTTATAGTGTACTGCATGCCCACTCTAAGGAATACCAAAGCAGAACTGCTTCAAAATAGTAAGGCCTTCCGTGGCCTCCTTCACAATGGCGACGCAGTGGCGGTGGAGCCTCCTCACAAGCAACGGTGTCCATGTAAGGAGGTTTTACCACACAATGAGTGGCTCGTAATGAGTGCGCATTATCGATGCACCACGCAGATGCAAGCAAGGAGAACGAACATTTGCTCCCATAAGGCGAGATGCCATCTAAAAAGAAAAAAAAATACAGCGATGATGCTGCCAGTTAGCATCTGAACCAGTGCACAGCTGGGCTTGGCTCGCCGAAGCGCGGTCGACAGCTTCAATCGTCATGGGCTAGTAGCGAAGCTCAGAAAACTACACTAAGCAGCAACGGCATGGTCCCACTTCGGACCGCATACTAATTAATTGGTAAGGGGGCCTGACTCACGTGGCACCGGAAACATGACGCATTCCAATCTAGGTTGCCACTCTTTCGCATGCTGGAAGAATAGGAGCAAGACAAAGTTTGAATTAACCGAATTTAAGAGAAATCACGGTATGAATTATGCGGCTTTAAATTGCACTGTAAATTTAGTCAGCCAACCAAAATTTTGAAATTTGTTTGGATTAACTGGAAGTGAATTATCAGAGTCTGCTGTATAAATTATCGAGCGGTCGTAGGCGAATGCTACATGGTAATCTATGTACTACCGTAATGTATTATACATCCAGCCATCCTGTTTACTAGGTGCAGCCGCACAGCTCTTATGGCGTACAGTTAGTATGGCACTAGGAAAGCAGCTAGTAATATGCACCGACTGGTGTTGTGTCAAGGGATGGCTGGAGCCTGAAGGGTGGTATGCCATGCAGTATTCATGCCAGGTTATTGTCCAGTTTATTACGTTACACAGGCGGCTTAGTTAGAAAATTTTGTGTCTACTAGTGCACCTAGTTGAAACCCCACTTCTTGGTAGCTCCCAGTCTGATGAAGGGCTCTCCACTTCTGCAGTGACCGAGGCGACGCCACTGGAGTGCCACGTGACAAAGCGAAATAAAAGAGCAAGACAGCCACAACACATTGCATTTGTTACACCTCCTTGTTTTTATTTACGTTACTAATAACTTATGTGTATCACTGCTCTGCGTGGTATGGACAAAATAAAAGAACATGAGAAGAAAAGGGATAAAAGGGGGAAGAAAAACCGCTTGGGGGTTGTGCCTCCCCAACCCCCCTCTGTGAAGCCCTCGGTGGATGCCACTATGTACAGGTTTGGGAAGCAGAGGGGGGCTGGGATGGGGGGACAACACCCCCTCCTGAACAGCCAGCCACAAACAGACAGTGGAAACCGGGGGGTGGGGTGATAGTAACGCCTTTTTTTTCCCACACATTAAAAATAGAGCACACGCGCACGATGATTGGAGCAGAGAGAAAAGAGAACAGTGTTTGGTGGTGGTGCTGGGTGTCCTTTCCTGCATTTTTCTTTGCACGCGCGGCTTGCGTCAAATGATGTGAAAACGCCCAGGTGTGAAACTGCAACACGTAGTAAACGCTGTTTCGACGACACGCCGGCTGGTAGTAGTATATAGATAGAGACTCCTTTGAAAAATGGCTTGAGCAAACAGGAGAAAAACAGCGAGGAGGACTTGGCGCCCTTTTCCCTGTGCACCACTTGGTGCATCATCATCATCTCTCTCCATGCATTTTTTTCTTTTGTATTCCCTCATCTGTGCATCTATCTGAAAACCTCTGCCTGGACTGCAAAAGTAAGAGGTCAATTGCCAATGCTTGTCGAAAACGTGCCTATATATCTTTTATTAGTAAATGTAGAACGATGCCAGGGAAACACTTGCTACTGAGAGAATAATGCTTCATGTATTATCCAGTTTTCTTTTTTTGTGACTTTTAGGGCTGCTAACCCATAGCAAGGAAAATTTTGCACTTGTTAACCCATGCATGCCTATGAATATAAGACTGAAAACTATTTTTATCATTGAAACTGGTGTTTGTTTTTCAGTCGTGTACAAGCACATCCCAAAAACCAGTCAAATCTTGGCCTATCGACTGATGCATTTCTCTTCCAAGACTATTATCGCGCCTCCAAGCAAGCTTATTTTCCACTTTGAAAAATGTGAGGTGTGGCTTGAAAAGACATCACAAAGAATTGTTTTTCCCCCTTTTTCTTTAAAATTTTGAAGAGAAAGGTTTCTTGTTGAATGTACAGACAATACAATACACATGTAGCAGCTTATATACAAAATGTACAGCCATGCTAGACTACTCGTCCCCAAAGAACGCATGAAAAGAAACCCCCAAAAGCAAAAAATTCACCGTTTGTAAAGAATAAAATGCAAAGTTCGCTCTGCTCCATTAAAAAAAAGGAAGAAAAAGGTTAAAAACTATGCCAGGTACAATTTTTTCTTCTGTACAACTAAATGATGAATGAAAATATGAAAGGTGAAACGAGGAGACCACTGTACACAATCTGAACAATCTTCAGTGACCGACAATAAAGAAAAACCTCGCGATGCTTTTTTTTACACAATCAATGCAATGCAACGTATTTCTCAATGACAACACAATGTAAAAAAAAAGTGCAAGATGAAAAACAGATTTACACAAATTATGCAAAACCCCCTAACGATTTGGGGTTTTCCATCATTTTCAGCTCGCGCCTTGCTCTCCACAACCATGTTTTGTTTGCGCGACAACAGGGGGAGCTAATAACACCTGGTATGACTGCTCCCTTCTTGCACACCCTCTACGAAATATGTATGCATGTGTGTGGCAATGAAATCCCTGACTTAACATCTCACCACTGTTGCCTTCTATGAGTGAACATTATACAGAAACTGTACAACACTACTGTTGTCTCATTATGCACACATCTACATACACACATACACATACACACACACACATGCACACACACATGCATTGGACAACAGCTTTGAAGGAGAGCACATTTCTTTTCACCTCGGCTAATATTATATACACACTGAAAATCTTTGCCTTATTTACTTATATCACATGGTAGTTTGAGCCTGCATCTATATATAGCATATTTTCTTGTCTTTTCTTCACAGTCCCCGCCCATTTTTTTTTTTTTCATCTGCTCCATCACTTCAACTGGCCTTCTTCATTCAAGACTGGTGATGCTCTCTCAACTGGAGATTATTACTTCATATACATAATATATATATAATGTATATATATACTGTATGTATACATACATAAATATATGTACACATGCACATCCATCAGTTATGTACAAGACAGATAATGACAGGAGCACTCGCAAGAAACAAAAACACTTTGCCCCCACCCCTGACGTGCAATTCTCTCCTCTTTGTCCCACCCCCAGTACTCGCCCGACCCAAATGCAAAGCGACATACTCCTCTCCTTCCAACAACAAAAAAACGGGCGGAGAGGGACGGCGGCACCGGCTTACACACTGCGCGCCTGCGCGCACAGACGTAGGGAGGGGGGGAGGGGGGCAGACCGTACACAGGGATAAACAGTTAGGTCGGGCATGGCTCAGGCTGCCGTCCCTCTCTCTAATAAAACTCTCTGCGCCTTATGCAAGTGGCCAAAAGATAACGAAGTTTGCAGAGCACCATTGGTTTCTTGGGTTTTGGTTTCTTCGTCTTCTTGATGTGTGTGCGGAACAACGGGCTTCCTCCTCTTCTTCAGTCCCAATCGTGAGGACGAGATCTCTGCCTTTCGGCAGGGGTAGGAACGGGTCCTCTCCACCTGCCCCCCACCATCACACGGTGGCGATGATGACCAGCAAGTGGGCAATGTCACTGACACTGTGCAGTAGGTCGGGTGCGATGCGAGCCAGGTTCTCATTGGAGAACTCGCAGGAAGGGAAGATGTGGATCACATATGCAGGCTGCAGGGTTCAAGAAAGAAGAACGCATGATTAACTCCTTCCCACACAGTCAAGCGATAAGAGCCAAGAGTTTACGAGTATGTTATTTGTGCAGAAGGAAAAAACATGAAATCTATGTTCCAGCTCTTGCGGTGTGGTATGCATCAAGATCTTTGCTGCTCATGTGCAGCTGACATCTTTTCTTGTGACTATTCTGATGCCCAACAGAGAAACTGTTGTGCAGAGACAGCTACCGGTTTTCCATGAACAAATCTGTTCTTGACAAACGTTTAGGAGACCAATGAAAGATGCAGTGCTTCCTCTAGGTTTACTTGTGTGAGACAATGTATGTACAAGTTCGCAAACTCATTTAACATTCACATCAGACTGAGACCTCAACAGAATTCACTTCCCCATCGGGTAGTCAAAACTATTCTGGAGTCTTCCGCTATGGAGCCTCTTTCTTTCACTCACCCCTTCCCTCACGAGATGGTTCAGGGGCGCACAATCAGCAAGACAGTTCCTGGGCCTTTCCTCGGAACCAACTATTACTAGCAGTATGATTATCATAATCACTATCATTATTATTACACGCAGCATCATCCAGTGTTAGTGCAGAGGCCACACTCACCTGTTGAGAGCCGGGCGCAGCAGCATTGACGATGCCTGCCGCCTGCTTTAGCTGCAGGTAATTGATGAAGCCATTGCGCAAGTTGTTGGACTGCTGCAGCACGTCCATGTGGTCTCGTCCACAGGGCAGGGCCAAAAGGATGCAGTGCTCGTCCACCATCTGGAACACAAAGAGTGTTGGGATGCAAAACGGAACCTGCCAAATTTAAAGAGCACCAGCATGCCCCGGCAATGTACTAGAGCTGCAAAGTAGAAATTGCAACCTATCTGACCTCTTTATCACCAGGCTATGTTCTGGTTGCATGTCACTCTCTGCACTTTAATTACTTTTTTTTTTTTCATAAATACTTCATGCCACTTGGATCAACAGATTCACCATGATCACACTCTCATCTCAGTCTGAATGCGCATCAAAAAGGTCACGCCTTTGTCCATAAAACGGAGCATGATGCCAGTTCTGCTGAAGAATTACTGCTCAGTCATGTGAGACTGAAAAGTGACACCAAAAAAAGAAGGAGAAAATGAAGCACACCTGCATCTTTCGGGCTACTCCTTCAAGCTGGGTCTGCTCAAGTCGCATCCGCTGAGCAATGCGAACTGGTGGGGTGCAGCCGTCAGTCATCGGTGGAAGCGAAGCAACAGCAATCCTCGAGTTGCCCGACACAAAGTGCATTTGCACGGCTGCTTGGTCATTCTTTAGGGCTAGCAGACCTTGCCACATAACAGGGTAGCGCTGTGTGGGATAAACAAAAAAAAAAAAATAATGTAAACATAAGTGGACTTGCCCAACTAATTTTAACTCAGTCCAGTACAGCAAAAAAGGTTTCCTCAGTTCGTCTACACTGTTTAAGCACGTGTTACCTAGCATAGCTGAAAAAAGCACAAAAAGTAACTTAAGCCTGTCCCACTAATTGTTTTTTTTTTTCAACCATGTGTTCCCTTTTGCATTTTTTTTTTTCAGCTATGCATTTCAACCAACGTGCCCAACTATCCATTCTTCTAAGTGTTACCTAGGTTCAGTACTATTATCATTATGCTCCACATTACCATACTTTAGCAAGTAGGGAACTGTGCAAGACCTAATGCAGTCTTAAAAAAAAAACAAAAAAAATGCAATCCATGCTCCAAACTACCTAGCACTAATTTGTTTCTTTAAAGAGGGACATGGCTTAAATTGCAAAAAATTAGCCAAAAAATCTTTTTTTTTTATCGTTGCATCCACTCGTATGCTCATTTTCTATGCTGTTCTGAAGTTTGCTGAATCCACAAAGTACTTTAAAATTTAAATTACCGTATTTGCACTAACGTAAATTGACTTTTCAAATTTATAATCTTTAAATTCAGAACTGAAAATCTGCGCTTGGCTAAAAAAATTCTAAGCATGTCTTGACCTGTGGCATGCCAAACTCAAAGAATGCTGAACCAGCCTTCTGCCACATTTTGTTAGCTCAGCATGCTCTTCACAAGATTCAGAGGGGAAAATTACTAGCAGAAAAAGGACATTCTTCAGATATAATGCTGAAATTCTGCCAGTAGTTGCAACATTATTTCTCATCATCATCAGCCTTACTACACCCACTGCAGGGCAAAGGCCTCTCCCATGTCTCTCCAATTAACTCTGTCCTTTGCCAGCTGCATCCACCCTTTGCCTGCAAACTTCTTAATCTCATCCGGCCACCTAACCTACTGCCGCCCCCGGCTAAGCTTATCTTTCTCTTGGAATCCACTCCGTTACCCTTAAGGACCAGCGGTTACCTCGCCTTCGCATTACATGCCCTGCCCAAGCCCATTTCTTTCTCTTGATTTCGACTAGGATGTAATTAACCAGCGTTTGTTTCCTCACCCACTCTGCCCACTTCTGGTCTCTTAACGTTACACCTATCATTTTTCTTTCCATGACTCGCTGCGTTGTCCTTAACTTAACATAGGCTCATAAACTATCATGTAAATCCATCAAGAAATAAAATTTTTAATGAAGCAGCATCCTTCCCTTAACTTTTATGTGCAAAAGCACTTTTTTATACTAGTTAGCCTTGGAACAAAATCATTTTTCAAGCAATTCCATTTGAGACAGTGCATAATTGCATTTACGGTTAATGCCAGCTCCCTTTTGAATTCAGAAGCAAGCAAGCCGAGCGCACAGGCACTAAACTTGCAAAAATTTTTCCCACTGTTCCTCCATTTTCCTTCTTCGAGAGGTGCTTATTTTGTATTGAACACAAAGAAACTAATTCTGCAAACCTGTGAAATGTGAATTCTTTTTCTATTTGAAGAGGTGCTTATTTTGTATTGAACACAAAGAAACTAATTCTGCAAACCTGTGAAATGTGAATTCTTTTTCTATTTGAATTTTCGATGCTCACCACAGAAGCTGTTTCTGCTTCTCTATACATGGTGGCCTGAATAACACACTGAAAGCAGTACATTGTTCCTGTGATGACGATGATGATGATGATCACTAATAGCTTTCACAGTTTGCCAAATTATGACACACTGTGTTAATGACAGTGCATGTTTTTAACTGTGGATGACAGTGCTAAGCACAAGAGGAAAGTAGACTGCAATGAAGCAGTGAGGCAAGCAGCACGAAGACAAATGGCAAGGATCCAATTGAACAGTGTGCTTGCAGGCTGCTGTGCGCTCACCTGCAGTAAGAAGGTGTCTCCTTGAGGGGGCACCTGGCTGGCATGCGGTGGCGTCTGCGGCTGGGACCGGGGTGCAGCAGGTGGAGGTGCCAAGGCATGTGCTGGGGGAGGGCCGTGGTGTAGGGGAGCCTCGAGGCCCGTCTGGCGTCGCTCGAACGGAACCCCCTTCTTGGCCACCTCGGCTTCCTTCTTGAGGGCTAGTGCACCTCCTGGCGAGTGCAGGAAGGGGGGCGAGCCCCCCAGACCCCCTGTCGGCTCATGGAAGGCCTGGTGGGCTGCGGGGGGCTTGGGGGGCTCATCGGACGGACCCTTGTCAGGCCCAAGGTGGCCGGCCCCCCGGAGGCCGTAGGGGCTGGCCACCGCAGGAGAGTCTGTCACTCGCTCCTGGGGCGACGAAGCGACCCGAGGACTTGTCTGGCGCAACGGCGGGAACGGTGGCCGTAGGAGCTCCTTGCTGGGCACGGCATCTTTGGGTGCTCCCTCGCCCGCGGTCGGCTCTGCTTCACCCCCTTTCAAAGGGGCCTGTGGCCGGCCCTCCTTGGCACCCTCGCGGGGCTCTGGGGGCGCTCGGAATCCTCCAGGGGGATATGCAAAGCGCAGCCCCTGAGCTTCGGGTGGTAGTCCGTAGTGTGGGTGGGCTGCGGCGTACAGCATCTGCTGGTGGTGCATGTAGGCGGAGAGCTCTGATGGATGCATGCTCAGGTGGCCAGGCACCAGCAGTGGCTGACCAGGTGACGGTCTCAGGTGCAGCAGTTCTTGAGGGGGTGTGCCTGAAGGGTTGGGGCCGCCGACATGCAGGCCTGCCCCTGGGCGCCCCAGAGGCCCGCCTCCCATGTACTGCGAGGCAGCCACAGCCAGCTGGTAGTTTTTGTGGTGCTGCTGTATCAGGTGTGGATTCTGCAGCAGCTCGGCTATGACTCCCCCGCCTGGAGGTGCCACTCCAGCAGAATTGCCGGTGGCTGTGTGCGAGCTTCCCGGCTGTAATCGGGGCAAGAAAACAGGCATGCTCTGTACATGCAAGTCATTATGCTACACTCATCTGTCCTTAATGCCTGGATGAGGAATGTTGGCCTTTTGAATCCACATGAGCCAAGCGACCCACCTTCCCGCTTAGCAATGTGCGCATTTATGGAGCTACGTACCTAACAGCATATTATGTTGTCAGCATCAATATGAAGGTGACCACTTTCATGCCAATTGACCAAAGCCAATAAATTTTTTTCGGTGTAAGAATCCCTCCTGCTCCAAAAAAAGTGGCGGTGAATGATACAGCGATCAAGGAGCCACCTATTTTCATAAGTTTTGTTCGGTTGAGTATGTTAGCCTTAAAGTGTCCACTTCACATTGATTCCAACTGTAATCCACATCAAATGAACTTCATGCTGCCCTTCCAACAGTACTATGTAGGGGCATTGTGGTGAGCCCTTGCAAATTAAAGACTTCGAGATAAATGCAACCAGGCCTCTCAGTATACACCACTTTGATTGAACACAAGACAATCAGCTTTAGAGACTCATCTACCAAGTGACAATCAAGCCGCGCTCAAGCAGTACTGACCATGCCGGAGGGCTCATAGCCTCCAAAGGGTGGCTGCAGGAAGCCACCAGTCTGCTTTGTTCCATGCTGAAGGCCTGGTACGGACCCCTTGGAGCCAACTGGAGCCCTCTGCTCGTGGATCTTGGTGGGTGCTTGGGTCATGATAGCAGGCCCCTGCGGCTGCGGTGGCCCCTGTCCTCTGCTGGATACGACCCCTTCCACCAGGGACAACTGCCGTGGAACCGGAGCAGGAGGTGTGCGAGATGACGGGCCTCCACGTCCCACCATGCTCTGTGCCGGCATGGCAAAGCCCTCGGCCTTGATGTGGCTGGTGGCAACCACGTGTGGCTGTTGTGACGGTGGCTGCAGGTGCGGCGCCACTGACACAGGCACCCCTTTGATCTCAGTCGGGTGGTGTGCAGGGTGTAAGCCTGGTCCTTGCTGCGGCTGGTGTTGCTGTGGCTGGTGTTGCTGCTGCTGTGGCGTTGGCGCCTGATGGTGGTGCTGTGGCACCTGGTGCTGTGATGGCACTTGGTGGTGCTGTTGCTGGAGCAGCTGCTGGTGGGAAGGTGGCACATGCAACTGCGTTAGCTGCTGTGGATGCGGTGGATGCGGCTGCTGCGACTGGGTGTGTTGCTGTGGGTGGTGCTGTGGTTGTGCTGGCAGCTGTGGTGGAGGTCCCTGAAAAACAAAAGACAATTAGCAAATAGAAACATGTGCTTTGTTAAGGTTTATATGAACTGTTAATGTTAATGTGAACTGTTCATGTGTTAAACTGCAACTTGGTCTCTGTAGGTGCTTCTCTATGTTGACAGAGTGCAGTAAATCATGTTTTGTGGCTGTAGCGCTACCATGTCACTTAACTGGCCATGCTAAATGATTATGCACCAAAACCATTATAGAACACTATTAGACACTGTTAGGCCTTCCACGTATGCTTTATAGCTTTTACTAGTTTATAAAAACACAGAAGTAAGAAAACCCTTGTCAACTCCATGCGTGCCCTCTGTGCAGTGTAATAGCTGTTGTCATTATGATCATGCTGAACTGAGTATGATGGCTTAAGCTCCAAACTATGATGTTTGGCTGAGCTAATGCTTCCATGCTAAACTAAGCCAATGAATTTCATTGCAAAAAATACAAGCTGAAACTAACTCCCCAATGTTTTCACAGTGATGACACAGATGATGTCACCAGCTACTTCAACAATATGCACCTCGCTAAAGGTGCTCGTCTCTCGAAATGCATTCAATAAGCATGATGAAACTGCCTGATGTTTTTGTACTGACCTTTCTAGATGTGAATGGGTGACACAAGAAATACTCTTGAGCGTCGCTTTAAAGTCAGAAATAGCAAAATGTGAAACATGCTGGCAGTATGGTTTTGATCTAAACACTAGTGAACAGCACAGCACCCAAGCTTAGCCCCACAGCACTCAGTGATGCAAAAGTGATTACGTGACAAATGCTGCCAAGATCATCATCAGGGAACAGCGACATGTGCTTACCTCCATCTTGGGCTGGCTGCAAAGCACTTGTGCTGGGCTTGGGCCTCCAACCATCGTGTGTGCAGGCCCTGGCATTTTGGTAGTGGGCTCCTGCTGTGGCAGTGACGGTGTTCGCACCACTGAGGGGTGCACGCCCCTGGCTAAATGCTGCTGTCCAGCTAGGCTGGTGAATGAAGGCGGGTACTGGGGTCCGATGGGGGGACGGCCCCCCACCCAGACACCCAACGGTGGCTGCCCCACAGGTGGCAGTGCAAGCCCCTTGGCACCAGAAAAGTGCGCTGGCATGGTGCTCGTGGATACTGTCGTACTTATTGGCACACTGCAAGGGACGTGCTGCTCTGGAAGCTTAATGGCTGCCACTGCAGGGCCAATGGGCACTTCAGATGACTTGTTGACAATTGCCTCTGTCCGCAAGTGGGCTGGAGTCACCTTGTGCACCTCGGGAGGCATAGTTGTGATGACTGCTTGTGCAGCAGGCCTGCCGTGGATCACAGGACCCTGTAGGACACCATGGCTCTTTGCAGCACCAGCATGTGCCAGGACTGGTGGCCGCTGAAGCAGTTCCAGAGGAGGTTTGGGCTCCATTTTTTCAGCTTTTGTTTCCACAGCAGCACTAGTCGGAGGTGGAATGGTCCAGGATGGCGTGCTCACCTCTGCCAATGGACCAGCAGATGCAGTCTTGCTTTCTTTTACGTCTGCAGGTGCCTGCTGGCTTGTCTTCACAATTCTGGATGGAACCTCACCCTCAGTTCCTGCCGAGGGTTCCCCATTCTTATTTACGGGTGTCAGAAACCCTGTAACGGGGTCAATAAGCTCTGTTGGACTCAGCCGCGAATCATTGTCTTCAGTTTCGCAAGGGGTTGCAGTGGCTTTTGTCTTCTGTTCGTCCTTGACGTCCACCAGTTCTGGTTTCACTGCTGGTGTGGCAAATGAAGCTTGCATAATTGTTGTTAAAGGTGCTGCCTGCTGCTGAGGTGGCTGCTGCTGCAGGGACAGGTCTTCTTTAGAAAGCTCCGTCTCGTGGTGAGGTTCCTCTTTGACTCCCGTGTCTTTTGACATTTCTGCCTTAGCTGAAGATCGTGTAAATCTGAATGATCGCAAGGACATCTTACATTCTGGTTTGCTGGCTTGCTCTACATCAGACACTGAGCTCTGTACTTCTGGAGTTGGTGCTGGCATTGCTGCTGGTGCAGCTGGTGCAGCTGGTGCTATTGGTGTCACTGGTGGAATGACGGCGGCAGCAGGAGTTGTTGCCTTGCTATCTTCAATAGCATCCTTGACCTTGCTATCTGCAATGACAAGTGCTGGGGGCTCATTTTTAGCCTTCGGTGCCTCGGTGGCACTTTCCGGCTCAGCTTTAGATGCTGGCTCTTCATTACGCCGGCTTGACCTGGTTCTTCGAGCAGCCCGAGTCATAGGTCCTTCTGAGTGCAAGTCAGAGCCTTCTTCTTCAGGAGCCTTGAAGTGTCCTGTGGGGTCAAAAGCAGAATTAGTATTAACCTCTCCCTGATACATACTAATAAGAGGGAGATAGATAATGGGCGGACTGAACGGCAACGAGGCATCGAAAAAAGAAATGTCCCCTTCCTATGCCTCCCCAGACAAGGCAGGCCTGGCTTACCATAAAAACCAGCATATACAATAATACGCACCCGCATTAATATGAAGTGTAGTTTGGTGATAGCAAAAACTGAAAAAAAAAAAATCATCTGTGTATAATGTGAGTAAGGGAAGGCAGTAAGTTCGAAGACGTTCCAGAAGCAGTGGAAGCCAAACACTCTCCAATTATTTGTGTACGCTGGCATGCCAGATATGAAGCGTGCAGCGCGTGCGGCAGGTACAGAGGCGTGCGCTCATGCCCAATCACGTCCTGTGCCGTGAGCGAGCGCAGACCGCGGTTCTACCATACGCTGGCACGCATGCTTCGGAAGTGTCCATAGTCGGAGCTTTAGTGACTATTGTTGTCGGGTGTGCCGTCTTCCACGAGGTCCTTGTCAGAGGTACCTTTCCATATAAACACATCTTCGGTTCCATCAAGAACATTCGATATCCTATATTTCTAGAAATAACAACCGACGAGCTCCTCGGGAATGCTGGCCCAAGCGGCTGGAGAGGCCCGTGTCCGGCAGTAGCAACTGCACACTCTCCCTACCTCATCCAGACCATGCAGCAGTGCTTGACGCAGCAGTGCAAGCGCTGCTTTCACGGTCCACATACCATGCGAGGTGCGATCGTTCTGGGCGTCACAAGGTCAGGTCAGCGTAATGAAAATTGAAACTACTGACCTACTCCACCACTAGATACGTGCCTCCTCTCGCTGGACACATAATGGTGATCTCGCTCGATAATAACGAAACCGGAACTTCTGATTTTATTTGCATAATATACGAGGTGGAAATTTGACATGCTAAAATCTGGGAAAAAAAAAAAAAAGACTCTTATTGTACATGGGTTTATTTCAGACCAGTTGCCTTTGGTAACCATAGCATAAGAAATTCTTGACGTTAATTGCTGCATCAAAATAAATTTTCTCTCTCTATCCAGATATCTTTTTAGAACAGTGCGAGAAAGGACAGGGTGGGAGTTGACTACCAACTGATTTTACCGCATGAGGAAGGCACAATTTTCAGTATGAACCAAGGCACCCAAACTAGGATTTTGATCGCACTATCTGTCTAGGTCCTTGATCAGAGGCAGTGCATACTACATCTTAGAAAAGAGGCACTCACAGCATTTTAATGTTAGAAAAAAAAAGAAAAAACTTGAGCTTGACTAATGGTCCACTTTAATTGCAGGCTTCTTTATCCACTAACAGAAAAGTGGCCCATGGGAGAGCAGTACTGCATGTGCATTAAGCTAAGCATACAGTACTTCAAAACGTTGCTGTGAGGCTAAAATGATCTTGGCCAGCACTGAGAGAGGATATTTGCACTCACCTTTTACCACATCTTCAATGGTCTCATCAATAGTGGTTTTGTTGGCCTGTGACATTAGCCGAGCAGACTTCCTGGTCTTGATCTGATGCGCATCAGATGGTTCCTGCTTGGTGGGTGGCGCCTTCTCTTGCCGAGTGTCGTCCCCAGCGACTGCTTCTGATGTCTTGACCACTTCAGCTGTACTGGACGAGCTGCCATCATGGCTGTCCTTCTGGTGCAGGCGGATGGTGATGGAGATCTTTCCATGCTGGCTAAGCTCCGTAACGTATTCCTTGGCCGTAGGCTCCTTGTCTTCGTGGTGGAAAGCCTTGTGCTTGCTCTCATCATGCCGCTTCTCATGCTGCGACTCGTGAGCTTTGACTTCGTGTGCCTTGACCTCGTATACCTTGACCTCACTGGTCTTGGCGTCGCTTGCTTTGGCATCATGGGCCTTGGTGTCATAAGTCTTGACAGTCTCAACTGCCTTGCTGTCATGGACCTTGCTATCATGGCTCTTGACGTCATGCATTCTACTGGCATCATGAGATCTCAGCTCATGAGTCTTGATCTCGTGTGGTCTGGCATCGTGAGCATTGGTTTCCTGAAGCTTGCCTTCAAAAGCTGGGCCCTCAGTCGGCCTTGGCTCGTGCACTTTGCATTCATCGTGGGTGTGGTCAGCAGTCTTCGGGGCGGGCTCTACATGCCTCTCGAGGTGCTTCTCTGGCGCCACTTGCCAATCAGTGCCCCCAAACTGGGTCTCATCTTCATCTTCTGAATCCTTAAACTCATACACGTCGTATGCGCTGGCGGTGCTGCCCTTGGACATTTTATGCTCATGGGCTGCTGCACCTTGTCGCGTGCAAATGAACAGCGGTCGCTGCTCTTTCTGCCTCTCCACGTCTTTGAAGTCATGCTCTTCACCTTTGGATTCAGACAACTTGTCAAGAACAGGGGAAATGCGGCCTGAATGATGGTCTCCAGAGCTCTTTTTCTTTCGCCCTCTCCTCTTTTTTGGTTCCTCCTTATAAGGGTCCATGCAGAAGTCGCCGAGCTTCTCTTCGGGCAAGGTGTTGTCTGGCCCGTGGCCGGATAGACCAGAACCTTGAACAGCAGATGAATCACTGCTCTCCTTAGATGTGCTGCTATCAAATGAGAGCCTAAGCCGTTCTTCATCATGACGCTGTGCATCGCCTCCAATAAGTAATGGATCGGGCTCTGAATTTGGAACTTCACTCCGCACTTCCTGGGTGAGGAATGCAGGCGTGTCCTCGGTCTCCGACAGTGTGTTTTCGATGTTATCTGACCTTAGACAGCGCCGCACTTTGTCAGCAGATGTGGCACGGCCCCTCTTCGCAGGAACTTTTGGTACATCAGCAACTTCCAGGCGAGGTACAGAGGCCCTCCTCGATTTTGTCTTGCGTCCCTTGCGGCTCCCTGTCTTGCGCCTGATGCCTTCGGTTCCCAGTGGAGTGAGTTCTGTTGAGTGTGCGGGGGCTTCCTCTGCAGACAGCGTGTTGTCCTGCTGTTCCCCAGAGGAGTCACCTTCCTGGTGTACAGCCTCATCTTGTTCCCTTTCCTGCGCTTCACCAGTCCCAACTGGAGAGCTGAGAGTTTCAATGATGTCGAGAATTGGAGTGCGGTGAGACATGTCATCGAACATCTCCTGATCTTTACTGCTATCATTCTCGGTGGGAACATCAGCCTGGTGCATACTGTCCTGCCTCAGGTTGACTGTAGCATCCACATGACTCTCTTCAGCTGCTTCCATGCCTTCAGGCTCTTCTTTAGACTGAACGGTGACATCAGGTGCAGGGGCAGCCGTACTGTTATAGAGTTGCTCTTGTTTGGTTTTTACATCCTCCTGAACTGGCATGCTTGGTTCATCATCTGAACTTCCAGCCGGCGTCTCTGTGATGTGCCCCACCTTGTCCTCTGCACACTCCTCCGCAGAAGGAAGAGCACTGCTGTCTGTGGCCAACAGTATTGGTTCTTCCTTGACTGGCTGGTATGGATCAGTTGGAAGGGACACCATCTGCTGTTCATACCTCTTTTCACCAACAAATTGATGTTCTTCGTCAGTATCAGACAGGAGCCGCTGGCTGGCATTCTCTGTTCTTGAACTTCGGCGTCGCTTCCGCTTGAGCCTCTGCTTTTCGGGCTTGACTGTTGCAGCCCCAGCCATGTCAGACTCTTCAGTGGATGTTGTGTGCCCTTCTGGCTGCAGTGCTGGCCTTGTGAGGTCTGGGAGCTCTTTAGGAGGTACTGTGCTTGGTTCAGGTTCTTTGGCATCCATTAGCAATGGAGGCTCTGATGCTGCCTCCTTTACTGGCTCTTCCTCTGCAGTTATACAAGCAGATGGCTCTTCAGGGAGGCTTTCTGCACTTTTTTCTAAAAGCTCCTCAGGCTGTTCATGCTGCTGCTGCTGTTGCTGCTGTTGCTGCTGCAAGGACTGAAGAGCATCTGTGAACTCAATGGCACCACCAGATTCTCTGCTTTCCTCTTGGGTGAGGTCTGGCATAGATGTATCTATCTGCAGAGAATTCGAGCTCTCGTCTGGAAGCATGAAGCTCATAGACTCCTCGTGCTGCTGTTCATGATGCTGCACCATTGGGTCGAGGTAGTCTGGCTCCTTGGGAAGCTCTGGGGCAGAGATACCATCGTTGCCCATTTCTTGGAGCAAAGCATAAACTGCTAAGTCGTCCTCCATCTTACGTGGGCTGTCAAGCTCATAGGTGTTCTGTTCTTTGTCATCAATTTTGAACTGCTCTGGAACATCATGGGCAAGGTAGTGTGGCGATGCTGAATGGCGGCTTGGTAACTCCTCTGTGGCCACCAGGCTGGAGTAGCTACTGTCCTTTGCTGAAGACACATCCAGTGCATCTGTTAGTGCCTTGGCCTCCTTCTGGGGAGCAACGTCATCATAGACCTTCTCATCCTTCATATGCCACGAATCGCGCCCCGTCGAAAACAGCTCCTCTTCAAGTCGCTTGGTTTCCTTAGCAGCTTCTTCTTCAAAGTGCCTTTCCACTTGCAGCGGCTTCTCTTCCCTCCTTGACAAGCTGTCTCCATCACCAAATGTGCTGGTCTCTTCCGACTGAGCCAGCAGCTCCTCCTCCAGACGCCTTGCCTCCTCTGCTATGTCCTCGTCCAAACGGATGTCCTCAGTCAGCTTGCTGTCTTCATCTAGTGCAGCTGGAAATGCTGGTGCAGGTTCCTCGGGTGCCTCCCGGACTGGAGAACTCTGTATGACAACCTCCTCTTTGTGCTTTCGTTTTTTCTCCTTGGACTGTTTCTTTTTCTTTCTGTGTTCTTTGCTCTTTGCTTCCTCCTGCCTTGAGGACTCCTTGTTGTTGTTGTCCTCATCTTCACTAAGGTGCCTAGTGGACGGAACATCGCACGTAACGTCATCATAGGAAACCCTATCTATGCTGTAGCTGCTTTCTTTCTTCTCTGCAGTTGGGAACTCTTGGCTCACTGCACCACAAGGTTCAACAGCCTCAGTCAGCGCATCGACAATCTTGTCAAGCTCTGAATCACCTCTCCGCTTTGCACTTGTGGTGTCTTCTGCATCCTGCTTGATATCCTTCACAGGGGAGAATTCCCGGACTACATTATGTTTACTCTCCCACGGTGTCTCAGCATGACGTTCCTTGTGCTTTTCTGCCGGCTTTGACGATGGTTCAAAATCATAGTCTGACAGCTCAGACTTCATTTCCACATCTGAAAAAATGCTTGGTTGCAAGATAGGTGGTGAATTCAGCGCCTGTTTTGGCGAACCGATGTACTTGGATGATACTGACGATTCATCAAGAATCTCTCCAACGTCCCAATGTGTATCGGAACGCTTCTGAGACGGAGCAGCCAAGGATGTTGAACTGGTCTTCTCTGTCGATTTTTTCTCTTTTAACTTGGAAGACTTCTTGGATTTTTTCCGCTTTTTACTGGAGTGCCTTTGTCGAGACAGATCTGTGTCCTCTTCTAGTTTGGACTCATCAGTGTCTTTACTTGGCCGCTTGCTCTTGCTGCTGCAGCTGCTGCTATGGCCGAACGTTTCTTTGGGGTGTGATGTGTCCAACTTCGCCTCTTCTGGCGGTCTTGATGATTTTTGCTTGGCTGGCTTGCTCTCGTCTATCTTTGGATGGCACTCTTCATCTGAGCCGTCAGCATCAGATTTAAGAACATTAGTCCTGCGCATGGACTTTTTCTTCAGCTCTTTTCTTTTTAATGATCTGCTAATGTCAGCGTCCGAACTCTCTATGTCGGATTTTCCATGCCGAGACTTTGTAGACTTTTCAGAAGAGTGTCGTTGCTTTCGCTTTTGTTTTCGAGATGCTGCCATCATATGAGATGGCTCATCAGAATCTGATGTTTCAACGTCAGAGATGTCAACCTTCCGTTCTTTGCATTTGTTAAAGGCTTCCTTGAATGATTCCACCTCGGAGTCTGAGCAGAAGTCACTGCTGTCGTCATCTTTGTTGTGCAAAAGCCGCATCGCAAACGACTGTTCGTTTTCGTCAGATGAGCTCTCGATGACCAGCTTGCGCTTCTTCGTGAGTTGCTTAGACTTGTGGGATGAGACCCTAGACTTCGTCTCAGAGTCAGAAGAGTGGTGACTAGAAAGATCCGAATCCCGATCAGAGTCCATGTCTGCAGACTTCCCCTTCTTGGCGCGACTCTGCTTGAGCCGGCTGAACTTTTGCCGCATGGTCTCCATGTTTGCCTGGTCTTTCAACGTTTGGTTCTGGCTTGAACGGGCCTTCACCTTGTCATACATGGAAAAGTAGACGGGCTCATCATCCAGGAAGCAGAAGTCCGACGCTTGAGGGGCTGATGCAGAACCGCTGTCGCTTTTGCTCTTTGATTTGGATTTAGAGTCTCTCGACTGCTCACTTGTCGATGAAGTGCGCTTCTCCGACCTAGATTTTTCCTTTTCAGACCTTTCAGATGTATGCTCTTTCCTCTGCTTAGAGCTGCTGCTGCTGCTGCTGCTGCCAGCAGCGTGAGATCCAGATGACCCGTGCTTCGAATCTTGGCCTTTTTCTTTACTAGACTCCTTTTCCTTTGGCCTGTCCCGTGATTTTTCCCTACCATCTCTGGACTTGGATGACTTCTTATCTTCCTTGCATTTAGAGCTCTCGCGCTTGGACTCGGATGACTGCTTCGTATCCTGCTTGTCACCAGACTCATTTTTTGACGAGGAGGATGAGTGGGATTTCTCACTCCGCTCCGATTTGTCCTTGAAAGATGATGACGATGAAGATGATGATTTCTCTAGCCTTTTTTCAGATTTCTTTGAATGAGACGAACTTGATTTGCTTGATGTGTGGCCCTTGTCAAAGCTGTCCCTGTCGCGAGATGAATGTGACAACTTGGGTCGCTTTGCTTCTGGCTCTGTGGACCGCCTCTCATCTTCGCTCCTGTTCCAAGCAGGTTCTGGTGGAGCTTCAAGGTAGACATCACTGGATCGCGATGATTTTGCTGAATCAGATTCATTACTGTCCACAGAAGACACCCTTTGCTTGACTGCTGCTAACGGAAGAGGTGCAGGCAGGTCTGTCGAGTCATGTGAGTGGGAATCTCTCCTCTCCTTATGCGACACCGAGTTGCAAGAGGAATTGGATGAAGGTTGATGTTCCTTTCTGGATTCCTTCTTCGTGACCTCTTTGTGCCCTTCCTTTTTCACAGTAACTTCATTCGTGATTGTGGGCTCCAGCTTGACAGTACACGTCTCTCGGCTTCGGCTGTCCTTCCTGGTAGGAAGGTTCTCAGTCCCAGGCTCCTTTTTCACGGTGACCAACGGTAACAGTGCAGCAGGAGTTCGGGGTGGACTCTGGAAAGGCTCCTGTTTGACCACAACTGGCGGCGAGGAGTCTCGCCTAAGCATTGACGAAGCCCTCGGGGAGACCTCTTTCTTCACCACAACTGCAGCGGGAGGTGACAAGGGTGTGGGATTTCGAGGTGGGCTCTGGAATGGCTCCTGCTTCACCACCACACATGGGGGCGAGGAGTCGCGCCGAAGTATCGACGGTGGAACAGTCCTTGGGGAAACGTCACTGTAAGGGAGCGACGTTGCAGCCATTAATGGTATGTGCTTTGAATGCGACTCGGGTGCTGCCAGAGCAGGCGAAGCTGCAAGGGTCTGGCCCGTGGTGCACTGAGAAGGGCAATTAGGAACTGTATGGCTAGGGGACGCTCCGGGAGCCGCACTGTTAGCATGCGTAAAGCTTGGACTAGAGGCACCCTGGGGCAAAGCAGTTGAAGTGGCAGGAGTGCAAGAAGAAAAGCCCAGGGAGGGAAGTGACAATGGAGTGGAAAACTCCTTAGCGGCTGCCTTGGTACGAAATAATGGCTTGGCACTGCTTGAAGACAGATCAAGCTTGACATCCTTCGGCTCGTACTTCTCATTGATATGCTCCAGCCGCTTGGAGTCCTGGTCTAGGATGGTGGTCTTGGCCAATAAGGTCTTCATAATTTCCGATGGCTCAGAGCGAAACTCAGGAGTCAGAGCTGGATACCGTGGCCTCTTCTTGATGTTGTACTTGTTGTAGTCGATGGTGACTGGCACTGGTGTCTCGGTCACCGTGCCGCCTGCCAACGAAGGGCCAGTGAACGTTCGGGTGGGTCCCGTGAGGGCATTGTACCTCTCATCGAGTGCACGTATCTGCTCATCAAAGGACGGACGGTTAGGGGAAGGCAGAGAGCCCTCAGAGTCGGAGGAAGTCTCGGGTAGCTTGGACTCCGAGGGGCCCTTCAACCCCTTAGGGGATGGACTTGGGGACAGAGCCTCGGGCACGGCCTCTGGTATGACCTCTGCTGGCTTCTCCTCCACAGGCTTCTCAGGGCGTGCCAAGGCTTCTGGGAACACAGGTCCGTTCTTGGTGTTCAAGGCACTCAGGGGTGAACAGCTGCCACGGGGGCTCTGCGAGTTGGCCATCGGGGAAGCGGCCACACAAGGGGACGTCTTAGGCGAGCGCAAGGCAGCTGCAAACTTGGGCAGGGGCAAAGACAGTGGGCTGGGCTCCCGAAAAGGCCGCGTCCGTGCTGGCTGCTGCGGGTTGTCGCTGGACGAGGACACCTCGTCAATGCCTTCCTCGCCATGCTTGCTGGCCAAATGCATCAACAGGGACGCATCCTGTGAGCCCATGTCACTGTCCGTGGAAGATACCAGGCTGGGGTCGCACAGTTTTGACCGGTCACCCCCTGCGCAAGAGTCAAGCTTGTCCGAATGCACTTTCTTTGCACGAAGGTAACTGCTCACTGTGGAGGACACCTTGTTGTGGTCGAGCTGTCGCCGTGGATCCATCTGTTTCCTCGCGCTCGGCACCAGCTCACCCACCCTGACACCGGGCACTTCAACAGAAAACTTTGTCTCAAAGCTGCCCCCCGTTCGACAGTTTGTGGGCAACCTTTTGGACACTACACTGGGAATGTCTTTGGCCTGTCGCGAGCGACTGGCCACCGCACAGGTGTCAGTTGGCAGCCCTTTGCCCTTCTTCCTGGCAGCGCCCTCCGTGCCTGGCGAGCATTCACCGTCACTCGAGCTCAGGATGTCTTGCACCTGCTTGGGGAGGTATTTGCTGTCGGATCGTGCTACCACGTCGTCGTCCCCCTCCGCACAGTCTGTGTCGCTGCGGCTGTCCTCCGGGCGAGAGCCACTCGAGCTCTCCTTGAGCCCCAGTAGGCGCCGCTTGCGCTCCAACTGCGATGGGGAATCACATGTGGAGTTGACGTCCTCGTCCCTCCTCACACGGCTGCTGCTGCAGCTGCTGCTCCGAATTCGCTCAGAGTCCTGAAACGCCTCCAGCTTGCTGCACACAGAAGCCAGGGGCAAGTCCTTGCATTCAGACTTGGATGTCCCATCCAAGGAGCGCCGCCGTATGTCCCGCATGTCGACAAGCAGGTCGTCCGCGTCCAGTGTCACATCTCGAACCACTGGGCTCCGCGAAGATGACCGGCCAGGGCTGAGCCGGTGCCGCTGAGAAGGCCGCTCCTTGGATGATCCCTTCTTAGAGCCCTTGACTGATGGCGGAGGGGACCGGCTGTGATGCCGGGACTGCGGCGGCGACTGGCTGTGGTGGCTCTCTTGATCGCTCGTCGAGTTTCGATGCTTTTTGATACTGCTGCTGGTCTTGCGAGGAGCCCAGTCAACACTGCCCAGTACTCCATCCATGTGCTTGAGTCGCTCCGCACGCTCGTCATACGGGACAATGTCATCTAAGCCGTCTTCCTTTTCAGGAAACCTGGTAGAGAAAACAGGTAGCAGGGACTTGTGAGTTCTAAGTGTCTTCTACAGTCTTTCTTGCTACACTCACTTCAGGCTTGGAAACACTTTCAATACTGTGTCAGAATATGGGGACATCCCCCTAAACAGCGACATCTTTCCTTACTTGTGCAGGAAAGGGATCAACTGAATGAGACAAACTGTTATGCTTAACACCCTTAAAAAATTCTTACAAATGTTCAGGCCTTAATGTGTCCACCTGGCAAAAAGTGCGCACCGTGTGGAAATGGTCTACTTACCGGTGCCTACGCTCCCCAAACTCGTCATGGTAGACGCTGCTGTCATAGCGCCCCTGGAAAGGCTGGCCACGGCCCCGGCTGTTGTAGGTGCCCCCCCGCTGCAGGCCACGAAAGGGGCCACGCCCAGCCGCGCGCTGCTGTGCTTCATAGCGGCTGTAGCCACGGCTGTCAAATGCCACTCCCCGGCTATCCCTGTGACAGACAGAAACAGGCAGGCAGGAGCTCAGTGCTCTGTCCCTTGCTAGACTTGGCAGAGCAGCCAGAACAGATCAACAACATATGCACATTCCAAACGAATCTCTCGTCACTGCCAGCATACAAAATTTCCCCACATTATGTTGTCCAGCCACTTGCTAAAAGCAAGCTATGATATTGTTTGGCGAATTAAGTTCCTGATCTTAATAGAGCACCACGGTCCCCTCTGCAGTAATGCCCAAGTTGGATCAATTTTTGGAGTACTGAAATTTCCAATATGCAGCACATTGGAGCAGAGGAAATACAGTTTAGGAGCAGCTTGGAGCACCCATATTTCCAGCCTGAAGCATTTTGGAGCAATAGAGCATCCATGTAGGAGCGCTCTGGAGCGTAGTTTCCAGATCTTTTAGGTTGGCAAACAATGCTGGAAAAGTTTGAGTGTGATGTAAAGATGTGCTACACCATTAATGGCACAGAGTCGCACCTGAGATGTCTTCAATTCGGTTTCATGCAGTATAATTTAAGAGAGTCGCCGTAACTCGCAGGCAAAATAGCTCAAATGTGCTGATGAGTGGCTCTCTATTTTTCTTTATTTCTTATTAAATTTTGTCACATTTTCTTTCACACTTGTGCTTTCCTCAGTCGAAAGCAATAAGACTCATCGTCTCCATATCCTTGTGAACCAGGCCAGACATGATCAATCCCTCTGCTTGCTGAAGCATCGCACTAACCCTGCAGGATGTATAGTGCTTCATTTTTTTCAACGAATGACAGACCACCAGGGTCACCATGTTGCACAACTGGAACGAATGGCGAAGTTCAAACGCAGCAACTCCATGCAGTTGCGCCCATTGTTAACGAGCATTGACCTAGCTAGAAGAATCAGGCGGCAGTAAAATGCACATTACGGCTATGGCAATGAGTTTCAAATAGATAGAATGTCCTGGACACGGTGCTCAGTTGCAATGAAGACGCAAAGGCCAGAAGACTGCGTGCGAGAACGTGCCGTGCGGCTGCAATCTTCACCGCGAACGTACTACATGAGCTTTAAAAATTTTCCATTCACAATGTGAAAATGATGGGTGATACACATACCCGACAGAAAGCAGGAAAAAATCCTTCTCTGCGAGCCTTGCATTTTCCTGTCTTGAAAACACAAATGCTCGCAATTTCTGCCACTGAGCGCAAAAACTTTCAAGACGGAAATTTTTTGTTTCGCCGTACCGCTCAGTCACTTGCATGTGAAACCGCCTTTAGGTGTGAATCTTGCTAGACAGATGCAAAGTGGAGCGATGCATGCTCGTGCGTTTTCAACGCTTGTTGTCTCTCCCTATGCCTCCGCCCTCCCGGCCTTAAACAGAGATATATGCGTTCTATTTCATAGCTTGCAATAAAAGGTATTCTTGCACGTCAAACAGTGCTTAATGACACGATATCAGTCTACGTTGCGGCGCGTTCATCAGTACCACTAGATATAGCCCGAGCTGTACGCATCGATCATGAATGTCTTCGAATTATGATAAAACATTATATCATAGCAGAAAAATCTTGCTACCAATCCTGCGCAACTGCATGACTCTTAGCTTAAAGTGGATGGGCGCATCGCGCCTCGCAGCCAGTTTCGCAATCGGCCATGTTGCGTATGAGATTTTCACAAACGGACTTCAAAAGAGTAATTCCTGCGAGCAGCAGGCTCACCAAAGACGATATTCTGGCAGATGTGATGTGCCGGATGTGCGGAAATCGCCCTATGTGCATGTGTTAATTATACAGTCGAGCCCACATATAACGGCCCCACTTAAGACGAACTTTCGCTTATAACGAACGAGACCTACGCGACCGTCAAAATATACATTATTTCAATGCTACAAAATCACATGTATAACGAACGTCATTAAGCTCTGCTGATCGGTTACAGCGAACAGACGGCGTAAACCCGGCGTAGCGACGCGAAATAACCTGCCTTCGACCCCTTTGTGCGCCCGGCGCGCAGTATGTTTTCCCGATCCTAATCGCAGGCGAACTGCCTGCCCCGTTTCGTGCCCCTTTAAAGCGCGCTACCCTTTCCCTGCCGATGCGCCTTCCAAGATTGCCCTCCCGCCCCTCCTCGCCACTCCGCTCCCCTCTCCTCACTCTCTTGCAAATCCGCACGCGGCCTCCGCGATCAAGCGTGCCGCCTGTGCCAATCACAGAGGCCACGCTCCATGAAGCAGGCCCTGGTTGTAATTCGGGATGGCGGACAGGGACACCGCGCCGATTTACATTGTATTCAGCGGTAGAGATGATGAAAGCGGTCTGGGCGGAGATGACGGCCACTTGCGGGCGGAACTGTTTTCACAAGGCCGACTTCGTCGACACAGTGTCTGATGCCGAGCCTGATGCTTCGGAAGATGACCAGACCGGCAGCGATTTGTGGCAGCATGTCAATAACTTTGACATGGCGGGTCATGACATTGGTTGGAATGATTTTATTTTTTGTTGATGACGACGCCGACACCGCGGAACCGTGCACGGATGAGGGCATCGTTCCTGAATTGCGGGACCAGAGTGACGCAGAGGAATCGGATGAGGATGAAACTTTGAAGCCAGCACCTATAAGCGCGCCTGTAGCAATGGGCTACATAGAGCCGACAACTTGTCTATGCCAAGGGCCTCGGCGAAGAGTACGCTTCTGCTTTAAATAAACTGGAAATCTCCCTCATAGGATCTGCGCTGCAAAACCAGACGCACACCACGGACTTTTTCACAAAGAAAAAATTTTGTGTTTTGACAAGCAACTGTCTTTAAAGCTGCGGTCCACTTACTACGAACTTCAGAATATAATGAACGGACGCTGCGTGACGCTCATGTTCGTTATAAGCGGGCTCGACTGTACCACCAAATAATTTTGGTGTCATAGTTAAATGCAAGCTTCGATCGTTTGCCTCATGCTAGACCCAATCGGCCCGCCAGTCGGAGTCACGCCAACGAAACTAAAGACATGCAATCCTGGGACGCTGTAGTGAAGGGCTCCGGAAATTTCGACCCCTTGGGTTCTTTAATGTGCACTGCCATCGCACAGCACGTAGGCCTCTAGAATTTTGCCTCCATCGAAATTTGACCATTGCAACCGGAATCGAACCCGCGTATTTTGGGTCAGCAGCACGTTCAATCAGTTGTTTGACAAAGTTTCTGCCTTTTTTTCATGTAATGGCCTAATGTATTAGAAAAATACATGGTTTTGAAAATGTTTATTGTGCCATTCACCCTTTTTTGTGTTCCAGAAGTATTCGAGATATTCGCCTCAATATTATTTTTTTTAATCAATATTCGTTTCGAATCCACTTCAAACAGAAAAATTACTATTCACACACCCCTACTGCAGAACTACTTCAACAGATTATAACAGATGACTGAAGGTGGTGGTAAGGTGGGGCAGAAGATGGTTCTTGCAACCAACAGGGACTTTCAATAAAACTGCCTTGTATGTGACCACCTTTACAAACAGATGAAGCTTAAATGAAAAAAAAAAAGCGAAAGGCTTTAACTAACCTTGGGAACCTCTCATCACGTATCACGTCGAACTCCTGTCTCCGGTCCCTCCGTTCCCAAGGTCGCTCGCCTTGCAGCATCTGGCCAGACATCTCAATCTTGTCGAGAAAGGCTGTCTGGCATTCACGACTAGCAAAATCAACCTGCAACAGAGCACAAGCAAAGAGAGATGTTGCAACATACAGAAACCACTTGTGGGTGGGCAATGTGTCTGGTGCAAGCATTCAATAAAGTAGATAGGTTAATGATTTGCAATCTGAGCTTGCCTGAACCACAGCTCTCTAACATTTTTGCTTTGATTTCATTGGATGACACTCCTTCAAAACTTTGGAATGCTACCTGTGGGTATCTCATACCTCGAAAAAAAAAGAAACAGAGGAATAAGAGTTGACATAAAAGTGTAAAAGTTAGGGTTCACAAGTGATTCCTAATTACACAACAAATGTGTTGGCAGAAAGGAACACAAGAAGATGACAAATGACAAGAACGGTTTGTCGTCTCTATTCTTGTGTCCCTGTCAACATTCTGAAAGTGCCACTTCATAAATGGGAATAAAAATTAGTATGCCTGTTTCTGAAGTTGAAACTTCAAAACCCTATAACCAAAGTTCTTTCACAGGCAAAATAAAAATTTTAATTTTACTCCTTGATGTAAAGAGAAGCCAATGGCATGCATTTTAGCAGGTTCCCTGCAGCAAAATTTCTTAAAACGTCTCGACAAGAAACTTAGGTAACATATTACATAGCTTCACAAGGACTTTTACATAAAATTTAAATGACATATCTGGAATCACACACAAAAATACATGGTCCCTGAAAATTTCACATTGTTAGTTCATTAACAAAATATTTTTTCAGACCACCTTCCTGTTTAAAGGGCTACAGACACTTAATTTTTGTTTCATGTTTTCTTCTCTCTAATGATGCATGAGAAATTGGAATAAACGGATCGCCCCATGGTATTCGCCACCGACCATTAGATATTGCATAAATGAATTTCTTCTCTCATGCTCTTTTGGTTTCATCCACTGAGCAATGGCTGCAATATGACTGTTGATATGTCATTTGTTGTCATTCCAGCTCTTGAAGCAGACTGGCATAACTAACCACAATAGTGAACAAAAACTATGTACTATCAGCTGTTACATACTAAACGTTTTTCATGCCTCACGTGACCTAAACATACCTTAAACCCATCCCCTTAATCCTTGAAGCCATCATTCAGTTTTTAAACCCAAAACAGCATCAAGAAAAATTTAATTATAAATTGTTTAGCAGCCATAGGCAAATACCATGGAGGATCCATGTTTATTGATGTCTAGCGCATTATTTGAAAGGAGAAAAACGAAGGCAAAAATTTGGTGTCCATAGTGCTTTAAGATTTGCAGTGACTAGAACTCATGAGCACCAAGCTCTATAGACAATCATGGTTCTTGCTGACAGGCACACACACCTGCAGCTTTTTGCCACCCAGGACCCTGCCACGCATCTCTGCCACAGCGTGCTGCGCGCACTCCAGGCTCTCGAAGTAGACCAGAGCGTGGCCGCGCTCCCGGTCGATGACCGCAAAGGAGACGGGCCCGTAGCGGCCAAAGGTACGACTGAGGAATTTGTCCGAGACCAAATCGGTGACCCCGTCCAGCCAGACGCACATGGTGGGCATGCTCTTGCCAAAGCCCAGCTTGATGCGGTTGGCGCCCAGGTTCTCGCCGTCCAGCTTGCGCATGGCCTTCACCACGCTCGCTATGTCCGCGTACTGGATGAAGGCGTACGATGACGCCGAGCCCTGCTTCTTGATGTCAATCTCCTGCGGAGGTCACAGGCATGTGGCGGGAGATTTAGGGTGTGTTCCAATTCCCACCTCTCAATTAGTAATTTTTTTTTTTCAGCAGAATCAAACAGTCTGTTTAGCTGCCTTGCAAAGCAACTAATGCTGCAAGCCGACACATTGGAGAAGTCATCAAGGCTTCAAACTACCGTAAATTCAAAAGAAAATGTGTAACAGGAGAAGGAAGGGGAAAAGGAAGGCTCAAGGTGGCCTTCATGAGTGCGATTTTCCAATATAAACGTGGCATTGGCATTGTTGCAGACAGGAAGGCTTACATAAAGAACCTTCAGTACCAATTTTTTTTGCACCCCCCCCCAAGAAAAGAAAGGAATGGAAGGCAGAGCGGTTTTGTCACATGACTGCCATCTATATACTTAGCTGCCTGCTACTAGAAACCAGAGCACACCCGACAGTCTGCATGGTACATTAAATTTAAAGTACTGTTGTAGCCACTTTGCCATTATGCTAAGCAAAATGTTTTAAGAGAAACAGGAAAAATGCAAGACACAAACAACTACTTCAGTGACACAAGGAAATCTCCATTGTCATTTAGCATATTTCTGCTCTCATTGCCAGGAGGGAGAAGAAAAAATAAAGCCTTCCTGTTTCTCTTCCAGTTACGAAAACTTCAGCAGATTTATCAACTTGCTCAAGCTGATGGTTCCATGTGAACACATGTAGAGGGTGATCTGCTTTTAAAGTGAACACAGGAAAGCATGATGAAGTTAAATCACAGCTCCTCACGGTATCTCGCAAGGCACAGAAACCATGGCAGCTCTTTTTGCACAGCCCGCACTTGCTGTCAGCTTGCAGGTGTCCAACATATGGTGCTTATGCATTCATTCTAAAGTGGGTGGTCCAGTTCATTTACTTGCTTCAGGCATTGCCTGGCAATGCTCTGTAGCTACACAGATTGTTAATCTACACATAAATACTTCATCAACTCATAAAAGTTCAGAAGAAATAAATGTAGCCAGAACTGCTTAGAGGTGCCAAAATTGCAAAATTAAAGGCCTCCCAAATCACCTCATGCATAGATAACCATTCAGGAAATCATTCGGTTAAGACCGATTCATGCCAAGAACATATTAAACATGCACCAAAACATGCATTTCTAGAGCTGTCCTTTTTGAGTTAACAAATGTACAAAGCACTGTTGTGCAGTGAAATTATAAGGAGGTGCATTATGATTCAATGCGTTTGATTTCTTCACAAGCAAATGGCCTTGTTGCACAGATCTCACAGTGGCATCTTGGCCACACACTGTTGACAGCTTCCGCAGTGTTGGAAATCAGATCAGCCATGAACACAATGGTCACGACTGCATCAGCACAAGCCACCTACACATTCTGCAGCATACATCGAAAACAACAAATGCGATCAACACTCACAATGATGTCACCAAACTGGTCGAAATGCTTCCTCAGCTCTGTGGTTGTGATGTCCTTCTCAAGGTTGCCAATGAAGAGCGTCCGTGTTGCCTTGGGATGATACTCATCCAACTCGGCTTCGAGTGGCCTGAATTCATTGTCTTCACCGTCCAGACCCTCGTGTGATGTCACCTCAATCTTGCAGCCAAAGAAGAGCTTGTCCTTGGACACCTCCAGTGCCTTCTCCACATCCTCGGGCCTAGCAAACCACAAAGTGTCACTTAGCTTCAGTTCCAAGCAAGCCAGAATGGTGATGCTAGAATCATGAACCTGCTTATTTACCCAGAAAACCCCAGAAGTAGAAGCACACCTATGCAAAGTGCTGCGCAACACCTGTGACAGGTCCTTAAGTTAGTAATAGCAACAGCTTTGCAACTCGCACTGCATATTCCAGCTTTAGTTTTACCCTTAATATGATGAGCTTATCAAACTATTTCCGAGATATACACCCCCGCTGCACTTTTATGCATTGTTTTATACTTGGCCAGCACTAGACAATTTTGAACCACTTTGCAGTTATTACAGCCTCCAATGCAATCAGCAAATCTTGTGTCAGTACACACAGCTCAGCCCTGACTGCAGCACAGTCGATGTCGCAGCTTAACACAGCAACTTGCTGACAGGCGTGCTGAGAGGCATGCAGACAGAGAGCGCACTCACTTCTTGAAGCAGACCACAGCGTATCGCTCGGTACCCTGCCCGATGACCTTGACGACTGTGACTTTGCCGTGTTTCTTGTACTCGTGAAAAAGGCCATCCTTCAAACTTGTGTCTGAAATGCAAAGGTTAATGCACTTGAGAGTGTGTCCACCTTAAAAAATGTGCACACTAGGAGGAGCAAAACTATAAGAAGCACCACTGTAACAACTCGTGATAGAGACAATGTTGGATTACATCAAGGAGAAAAAAAAAGTGGCTCATCTGTCCTGAACTTACTTCGTATTTTTCCCAAGGAGATAATTCTTATAACCCATTCAGGCTAGCTGACCTGGTGCTTTACAATATTATTTGCTTGAGGAAATAAATACATGTTGAATATTAACTGGCAATGCTCTCGGCAGTAATGACTGGTAGCTCCACAGTGATGACACTTAATGTCAACTACACCAGGTGAAGTGTTATGCTAAGGCAACATCGAGTGCTAAGAAATAATTTTTAAATGGGCCATCATATATTGCCACCATTGATGTAGCGTTATATGACTGTTTAAAAAAAAAATGTGAATCTGTTATCCCAGTACCAGTGATATGATTGGCCGAGGTCGCTTTGGAGCCGCATTTGGAGCAGCTTTTGCAGTAGCTTTTGGAGCAGCCAAAGGTGCCTTTTGGCGAAGAAAAGTGAGCACTTAGCGCAGGTATATATCTTATTTTCCGGTGTATAGGCAACTTTTTTTATTATTTTTCGTCGTTACGATTTATATACAGTGAAAAATGATACACCACCATGCACCATCTTTTGTAGCACCTAGTAGCTATGTCTGAAAAGAAAATCAATGTGTAAACAAGAAGAATCGAGTTATTGGACAGTTTTAGCACAGCACGATCCGCAACAGTGATTTGCTTCCGCGGAGAGCCGCGGACCCAACCACACCTGCACAGTTACCGGCGTGCGCTCTTCAGGGCCAGCAGCGAATTGTGCAAATGACTCACATCGGATGCGGTTAATGGTACGCGCATGCAGCATGCACTACGTTAAAACTATTTAAAATGTTATCTTAAAGCTAGAATCACATAATTTCGCATCCACTGGACTGAATGTGGTAGCGGCACTAAGTGCATGCCGCCACCACATCCAGTCCACTCATATTCTCAAAAGTTTCAATTTCAGCTTCGCATCTGTATGGCTTATGTGCGCCATGCGTTGTTTTTTACTGATCACGATGCTTCCTGCGAGGCGAAGAAGCTATGATGCAAAACTGGAGTTGTATGCTGTCGAGTATGCGCTGGAAAATGGGAACAACACAGCAGAGAGACAGTTTGACATGAGTGAAAAAAATTGGTCAGGAACATCTGTCTCTTTGATAGGGCAATGAAGCGAGCCCCAAAATCGATGCCCACTGAGAACTTCGCTGTAGCATGCAGTTTCCCCACTTCAGCCAAAACAGGGACATGGAACCCAAGACCGGTGCTGTTTGTGAATGTTTTTGTTATGCTACTGCCAGCATGTCTTCCACGTCATGGGATGACCAGAATATATCCCTACATGCTGCAGGCCTATTTCGCTTCTCTGCTTTCATTATGCGAGGTGACAACGGGCCGGCCAGCATGATATGCAGCATGCAGGATAACACATGGCATGATAAACAATATATGCAGATATGCAGGATAACATGTGGTGCCCGAGAATTTTCTTCTTAAGTAAATACAGAGTTTTGGTACAGGCCTGGCACAAATTACTTGTATTTTGCCATAATGTAGCAGCATTTAGCAGGCTCTGCCTTTTGGTGTAGCAATCACATCACCGCAGTATCTTCTGTTAACTAGACAACAACAAAAGCAATAATGTGTTGGACGTGTTTGACGCCATTCGACTGGAGATTCCCTACCACTATATAAAAGTCCTTTATCCTCACCATTAGAAAGCAACATGGACAAGAAATAAAAGCTGGCGATGAAAAGTAACGACTCATTTTTGCCCATTTTCCTCACTTTGCCACGCTGTTTACCATCATAAATGCGTATGTACTCGCCCCAATTTTAGACCCCTTCACTTACCAGTAGACCTGACCGGTAGATTTCGAACGCAAATGCCAAGTGGTCGCTTGTCCTCTCGATCGCCTATAGTACTGCCATCTAAGGAGTTGCTGTTTGGCAAGCAGTTGCCACTGCTACTGCTGCCATTGTTGGTCGTGGCGCTACCGCTGTTGTTTGGCGTGGAGATGGTTGACTGCAAGAAGGAGCCTGATGATGGTGCCGTCACAGCGCTGGCTGGTCGCTCACCCCGTGAAACCTTCGTGCTGCTGCTTGACTGGAGCCTGGACAGGCCACAAAACCAAGATAAAGCTGGAACGCATGTACAGACGGCAACACTTGTGAAGGCACATAAGCCTCAATAACACAAACAAACAAAACAGTCCCCCTGGACTACTTAACAGTACTTAATGGCAATAATCTAGCAGAGTACTATATATTGCAGATCAACTCAACATCCCCTCCAAGAAATCTTTCTTGAGTTGTGCCCATGACAGCCAACAGACTGACCAAAACTGGGATAGAAACAGACAAGTATAAAAACTGCACACAGAAAGCGACTTGCTTCTCCAACATTCCTCGTGACTTCCACGGAATAATACCTTAATTTCTACTTCCATATGCATCTCATTGTATCAAACTGCACTAACTCAGTAGCAAATGCAAGGTGTGCATTGAACTGGTATCATCCTAACCTGAGCGTCCGCAGCCAAGAATGTCAACCAGGAATCAGTCGCTTACGTGGGTGACTTGTTGGGTGAGAGGGAGCGCCCACTGCTGTCACTAGAGCTGGAGCGGATCTTCGAGGATGATGATCCTAAGCGGCTGCCACTTGAGCTTCGAGAACTGGAGCGTGACCGTGACTGGGACCGCGAGCCATGCTTGTTGTGACACCGCTGTTGCGGCTGCGACTGTGCCTGCAGCTGTGACTGCTGGGGTGGGGAGGTAACCGTCGAACTCACTGCCGAGCCGCGACGCGAAGCCAGCCCGCCGCGTGTTGCCGACGGCGAGCCGCTGTCCTTGTCATCGGGGTATGGTTCACCCGCTGGGCTCAGGCCGTAGCCACCCGGCGGGTCAAAGTGGGATGGCTGTGGCAGCACTGCTGGCTGCCTGGATGATACGCCATGACTCCGGAAGTGACTGCCGGCCCTGCGCGGGGAGACACACACGTGAAGCCTAGTTACACTACCTGCTTCTCCTTACTTAGACATGCACTCTGTTCAGCGGCAGACTTCTTAACCTCTCATCGCCATGGCACCAATAACGATGCCCATTTCCTTACTAAATGCATATTCCAATCGCACTGAAATTATGATGCAGCTCAAGGTACAAGTCCATCTTGCTCCTCTTTCCTGTAATTTAAACTAACTGAAAGCGAGTTCACTCTCTTCAACAAACTGTCCAAAACAGTGCTACTTCATTCTGCTTTAGTATTGTAATGGTGTTTCACTTCCGTCTTTTCAAGTGCCATGCCTCTGTTTCATGTTAAATAAAAGCTTTCCAACATTCAATAAAGAAATTCAGCCAGAGCTGTACCTGCTTAGTCTCAAAGTTACACCACAGAGCCACAAATGCAAGCAGGCCCATCATTTTAAGGCGAAAGCCTTTAATGGCTCATACTCACGGCCATGGATCTGTCCGGCGTCCGTTACATCCAGTAACTAAATGACGTCGTTGAGATAAGGCACCAAAGCAACTACAACAGCCTGAAGCAGCTGCGTGCAGCTGCTATCAATCGAGATAAGTCTGGTGGCATCGCAAAGCAAATGATAAAGCTGTGTGGCCGATGAGCGTGTGATGACATTGAGTAGCGTCACCATCATTCGAGAGGAGCGCTCCCCAGGCAATCTTGCCGTAGGCCTCCTGAACGCCGATCTGGAAGGATGCCGCCTAAACGCTCTTTGTTGTCTTTAATCAACATCTTCACCACACATTGGCGACACGTGCAGCAACACCGCGCTAAAGGCTTTTGCCTCACCACCCCCTGAATTTTTTTCTTTACTGCCCTCCTCTGGCTGATAATGCCCATGTAAAAATATGAGCTCACTAGTAGAAGCGCAGCACTCAGAGTAAACCACACGCCTAATGTAGGAAGCAAAAAAGAATTCAGAACATAGGGCCAGGCACTTACCCGTACTGTCCAGGCAAGAGGGAGGAGGTTTGCAACCTGTCCGCTCCGTCCTGGTAGGCAGAAGCATTGGAGGCCGCTGATCGCGCGTAGCGATCTCTCGAGCGGCCCCGGCTTTGGTAGCTATCCTCATCATGGTAGCCCGTTGTTCGTCGCACATATGGATCACGGTCCCCCGCACGATCATAGTAGTAGCCCCGCTCGTCCCCAAATCTGCAAGATCGATGAAGCAAATACATTAACTTCATGGGTGTTAAAAGTAGGTGCCGGACATTTTGGTTTAAACCGAAAGCCACCCATAAAACATTCATTTTTTTTTCTAATTCGGTTTCAACTGAAAAAAAGTAAGTATCCCTGACATGCATGCGAGAACTGGCTTGTTGTTCAGTAGCAGTTACAGTAGGTCATAGGAGAAAATAAAGAAAGGGCCAGGAACATGGCGAAACAACAGTAATATTTGGAATTTAGTGCCGCGGTTGCGAGTTTCAAGGCACTGATCCGTGAACTTGGATACACCACTTTAGATCAGGAGGCTCCACATCCTAGCCAAGCATTGCTGGCTATAGTCAGATACAACTCAAGAACACAGCTACTTAGTCAAAGGAGCACTGGAAATGAATTGAAGTTTGCCTGCATAGGAAGGGTACCGCGCTTCAATCACAATGACCCCACTGTCACCGAAAACACAAGATTTAAAAATCTAGAAAACACCAGGACACAAAATGCAGGTGTTGTGATCACTGGCTGATTTTGCAAGTAACTTCATGCATCAACACTGATTTTCGGTCGCAGATCGCAGAGGCTAGACTACACACCCATTCACTTGAAATCAGCGGCAATCACTACTTTCGGTGTAGGTGTTCTAATCAAATGGTGAAAAATTTTTACATTCAATTTTCTCAGCCATTAATCCGCTTTAATTTGCTGCTGGACAAACGTCAACATACCCAGAAAGGGCGTGAAAATCCACTTTTATTGAGCACAATAATTCCATGAAATTGTTCTCAGTGTCCCTTTAAGTAGGTTTTTCTACACCACTTAGCGGCACTGACAACTTCTGGAACCGTAATGAGCAAATGTCAACACAAAATCATGCATTGTTTAAATGGCAAGAAAGTGACATGTTTCTGGCATAGTTCCATCGTCGCCATCAGCACACGAACCAAATAATGCGCAGGCCTCTCTTTCAATGCAGAGTGCAACCAGAACATGAAATCCAAGTTTTCATAACGAAACTTCGACTTAAGAACAGTGACATTTTTATTTTGTTACGACTGTACAACTTCCTTCTGCAAGGATAGCTCTTAATAAGACAATGTGTGTGTTAACTTCTGTTACAGGAGCTGCTCCTGTTAAAAAAAAACAAAAAGACTCAAGATAAGGTCTGGTAACAAAAAAATTCATACACAGAAAATAACATTTTCCAGAAAAAATAAAGAAAATGGAAAGCTGCATTGTGAAATAAACAGAAATAAGCACTGAAAAATGTCCCATTCTATAAAAAAAAAAAAACTGAGAAGTCCAGCCTTTACAAGTAACAGCCATAAAAGGTATGGTAGTCCAATGAGCAAATTAAAAATAAAGGAAAGCACTGCTTCTTTGCCTGCATCCAGCTTGGTGTTATTATAAATGTTCTCGATATTTTTCACCCCCTCCACCCTCTCAGCACACAAGCATATGCGCACATTTCCTGCTGGCAAACATGTGCAACCTTGCGATAGCTTTGAAATGTGTATTCCTTTCAAAACAGCCGCTGCTAAAACGTAGCATCAACTGGAGAAAGAGTGGCCGCGGTGGCTCAGTGGTAAGGGCGCTCGACTACTGATCCGGAGTACCCGGGTTCGAACCCGACCGCGGTGGCAGCGTTTCGATGGAGGCGAAACGCAAAGGCGCCCGTGTGCTGTGCAATGTCAATGCACGTTAAAGATTCCCAGGTGGTCGAAATTATTCCGAAGCCCTCCACTACGGCACCTCTCTCTTCCTTTCTTCTTTCACTCCCTCCTTTATCCCTTCCCTTACGGCACAGTTCAGGTGTCCAACGATATATGAGACAGATACTGCGTCATTTCCTTTTCCCCAAAACCAATTATATAACTGCTTGTTCCGTTTTCCGGTCACCGAGCTACCACTGTATTTCGCCCCAGAGCCCTGTACCAGTGCACATTCTCGCCTGTGCTTATATCAGGGGAATCTTCACAAACCTATCTTCGGATCTTGTTCCCCGGAAAAAGTCAATGGAAGTAAAAACTGGTCAACAGAAACCAAGTAAACTCGATGAATACAGAGATCCACAAAATATTTCTCCCAGGGTTTCCCAGAAACCAACCCAGGAACCTCATTTATCATCAGACGAGACCGATCTCCCCGCACGAAGCATTTTCTTCTCTCTTTTTAACATCGTTGGCCGAGCAGACAGTTTCGGCGGCGCCAGCGTGTCGAGTGGGCGCGCTGCCCGCGATTACGTGGCCTCGGCCGCGGCGCGCCGACTCCACCCGACAGGCGCGAAACGGCGGTGGCGCTGTTTACGAACGGTTGCCGGGCAACGCCAAGTCTTCATGCACGGCACACACCGCGCGCATCCCTGGTCGATGCGGCCTGGCCGCCCAGGGTCGGCCCCGACGCTAGGCGGCAGAGGCGAAAGGCGTAGCGGCCGCTAGTCGGCGATTGTGCAGCATGATGTTCCAGCTCTAAGCGCGCCTCATCGTCAAGTGGCACGACGACACGCGTCGTAAAACCTGCGGTTGCCTTGCAAACAAAGAGATGACCTAATGGGATAAGAAGCAGACTTCTGTTTCAGTTGGCGCTATGAAAGACCAGATGATGCCCAAGGCCTTTTCACGTAGTTCTTGCAATGCTCGCGTTATGTGAACCAGCCTAAACTTATCGCTCGAGACAGCGACAGAAGCCAGGGAGAGATTTCCTCTCTCTGTTTTGGCTACTGACCTTTTTCTATATATATTTGTGGGTAACCCGATAACATCTTTTAAGAGGTAGCCCACTGCGAAATTTACAAGAGGTGGGCCGGCCTTAAGGGGAGCCGAATTGCGTGGTGCCTGACCGGCGTGTGTGGTTGCAGCTCGGGCGAATTTTTTCAGCCGCTTTACATCACGAACTCTCTTCCAATAAATTCTGAGTTATTAGTGAGCGCCCAGGTTACGTTCTGCAATCGGATACAACACAAGAACGAAGCGGCGAATGGCCGTCAAAGGACCCCTCTAGGCTCTAGCCAATGGCGTCGACCAATTATCCCCTTGGACCTGCTGGTGTGAAATCGGAGGGGGTGGCGGATGAAGGGGAATAACCAAGGCTCCGTTACTGAGTTGTACAGCTGGAACATCATGCCGAGTCTGCGGGCGAGCGCGCAAGGACGACGCTAACGACCATCCTGCGGCGGGTGCAATACCATGGTATGGTAATCATGGCAAGCCGCGCATAAACTTGCCGCACAAGCGATGCCTGGATGGGCACTCTAGGCACTGTCAACGCCAGTCGCCCCGAGCGGGCACTGGAGAAATCAAAGGTGGTCACCCTCCGCCAAGAGAGAGAGACAGAAGTAGCATTTATTGACGGGGATCCGAGGCGCAGCTCGGTCCCAGCCATGTCCTCCTCCCCCTCAGCCGTCGACCGGGATCTCAGCAGCGGGCAGGGCGAGAGGGATGACTTCACGTTGTCCCTTTTCTTCCAGTTTGAGAAGCAGAGCCTCACAGGACTCGTGTGCTCTGTCAGGTTCTGCATAGCTAGGACACGCTCATATCACATGGATCATGTCCGCTATGCCCTCGCAACGCTTGCACCTGGGGCTGAAAATCTCCGAGTGCCACTTGCTATAAAGCCGGCGGTTTGGGAATACTCCCGCTTGTAGTTTACGCCACACAGCCTCTTCGCTTTTGGTGAGCTGATTACGCGTGTTTGGAAGTACCGCTCTGCCTAATTTTTAACGTTTTAGGATTTCTTGATGCGTACTAAGATCGTCATCGAATTGTAGGTGCTCCTCATCGCGCGAAGGGAACGGGGTTGCGTATGAGGGGCGCCACTGGGATCCCGGAAGGTAGCTAATCATCGGGCCAGTGTGCGCGCTTTCTCGTTCCCCCTCAGCCCGTGGTGCGCCGGTGCCCAAATGAGCGCGACCTGTTGTGCCTGTGGTGGGCCATCGGCCAACACCCCCGATGTCCCATGCCGTCCGCGCATTCTGCGACATCTGTATACAAGACGTCATGTCTGCCCCCAAAACGGGCTTGCAACGCTGCTGCTCTATCCCTCCTCTGGCTCCCATGGTATAGATGGGACCTTTGTCCCTATTCTGTCCAGGAACCTTGTCAGTACGTCCGGAGCATTCTCGAGGCTCATTTCCCAGATTTTCCAGGACGCTGCGACCAGTACGACTGCGCAACAATCTCTGGTACTGCGAGGTCGTTGCAATGAGCTCTTCGAGGGTATTAGAAATCCCTAGTCTCGAAAGCCTGTTCGTCAATGTATGAGCTGGTCTACCTAGTGCCGTTTTGATCCCGTTACGAATGGGAATGTCTAATTTGTGCTTTTCCGCCTTGTGAAGCCGAAAATACGGCGCCACGTAGATTATCCTGCTGATTATGAAAGATTCGACAAGCTTAAGGAGGTTAGCTTCTTTCATGCCCGCATGTTTGTTTGCGACCCGTTTCAGGAGTCCACAAGTTTGACTGGTGCTAGCCCCCTAACCTCTGTATAGTTTCCGAGTTCTTGCCGTTGGCCTAAATTCGTCATGTACATGTCATGTACCAGAAAAAAAAAATAAACAGTGCATCGGCAATCCTGTTTCAGCTAGTTTCTTATAAGATGGAAACACGAGTCCATGGAGCTGGCTGAATGGCTAATTATTATCAAGTTTTCAACACTAGACCTGCAAATGGTATTCCCGTTTATATCTCACAAGCGAGGGAACAGCTGCTGCTCGTCGGTAACCAAGTGTGTTATCGCACGAAGCAGGGGGGCCTCGACTTAACACTACCGGTCCTCAAGAGCCGGGTCGCGCGAGACCGTCAACAGTTTCGAAGCTGTGCGTTCGGGAAGTGAGCGCAGGGCCTCGCGGGGAAGCCAGCACCCGAGGGCGTTGCCGCAAAGCCCAGGCGCGATCGAAGCGGGGGTCCGGAGCGTGGCGACCGCCGCTACCGACGACGAAGTGCAGGAAAACGCGGTCAGCTACGCTGTCAAGGCCGCACGCCACGGAAGTTGCGAAAAGGCGGCCGCCGCGACACCACTTGGCAGGCGCTTAATCAAACAGCCGCGTGCCAAGAAAAAAAAGAAAAGAACGCCGCGCGCTTCCATACCACAAATACAGAAACACAGCAGCGCGATGCAAGAACCGCGCTGCTCAAACACTGCCCCCGGGCGAGCGATAAATGTCCAAGGCGAAAAGTACAGTGCCTCGATGTCCGCTCGCCTCCGCTATCCAGAGGCGCCCTAGCGAGAAGTCCCTTCGCTCAGCGCCATCTGTGAATGACGTCTCGCGATACTGCACTCCCAGCACGCGCGATAAAAAAGGCCGAGCCGGATGTGTGCTCTGCACAAACACCAAGGCATCTACCTTGCAAACACTGCAGCGCTCTCCGGTTACATCAGGCCACCCACCAGCTGGCCCTCTCTCCTTGGCCTCAACCAACGCAGAACAGGTGTGGCGAACAACACAGCTCAGGGTGCCCACCAACAAGCGCCGACCGCACAGAAAAAAAAAAAAACCCACGCGATTCCAGCAGCCAGCCAAGGGCAGCAACACAACACCCGCAGACTGTTTCTCCGGTCCGCCAGAAGCGTTTACCCGCAAATTTGCAACGCAGTCCCGTTTCAACGCGAAACCAGCGCCACCGGGAACGTCCCCACGCTGACGGCAGCGAGACGATGAAGCACTGCATACACATATTGCGCAAGCGATAGGAATCGCGTCGTGTGGCCACGGGCACCGCTTATCGGAGCACCGGCAGCAGTCCAGCGAGGCTCAACTGCTTCAGCGCCCGCAATAATTTAAGCGCAGAAATGCGGGAACGGAGGAGGCATGCCGCGTGCGCGCAGCGTGTGTCCCTGGGGCAGCGTGTGTGCATACGCGCACGAAACACGGGAGCTGGCCGAAGGAACTCGCCCTCGGAGAGGCCGTTAATTCCGAGCCTGCAACGCGGCCGGAAAGCGCGGTATTATACGAGAGGAAAGAAGAAAAAAGAAACTGACCACACGAGGGCACAAACAGGCCATACAGCTGTTCTGCCACGCACACGAAAAGCAAAGGCGAGCGCGATAACATGCAAATGACAGTCGAGAAGCAACAGCGCGCACAAACCACTAATACGCCTCAGCTCAAAACTACAAGTCGCGACGACTCGCGGTAATGAACGCCGCACCGCGATGAAGTAAACAAAGAGAGGGTACGGGAGAGGCTAGAAGTGCCGTCAGAAGCGACCAGGATATGAGAGGAATGCCACTGTGCTATACTGCACGAAATGGTTCACGGAACAACCACGTTTAACGAGATGACGACGAGAACCCCATCCAACTGTTACTCCTAATAAAAGCCTATTCTATGGCATTTTGGGTAAGTTGAGGTACAGGCACGTAGCCAGGATGATTTTTTTTTTTTCGGGAGGAGCCCTAAGTATTTTTTTTGGGGGGGGGGGGGGGTGAAGGGGAGAAGTGCTGGCCCCGATGTGAGCCTGTGAGCCCAAAAAGAGAATTCGGGGAGGGGGGCCCTGTGGGCAACAGAGGTTGTTGCTGCCAAAACAAGGGAACAAAGGAGAAAAAAAAACAGGGCTGGGGGGAGGCAGCGGATGGTGCGACGATACTGGAAGGGGAAGGAATCACGGCCTTGTGATTCGACCGGAGCCGCAAAAATTCTGCCCACGCATGACAACCGCGGCGGCAGAGAGACGCACTCGCCGCATCCTGCACCGGCGTTTCCGGCGTACAGGCAGCGCGGAGGAGAAATGGCGCCACGACGCAGCAAAACGCGCGGCGGCAGCGGACGTTGCACTCGGAAGCCGGCAGTCAATCCGGTCCGGAAGAACCCGGGTATGTACAGCTGCACCGCGTGCCGTGCCGGGTTTCTTATATCGGGTCGCAACAGCGGACGAGCGTTGCACGCCGACCGAGGTCAGCGAAACGGAGGCAGATGAGCGCAAAGCGAGACGGAGGAAAACTGTGCTCCCGAACATCACTATGAGAAGCATCGTCTACTGGCCAATCTAGAACGAAGTTGGCATGAATCGACAGATTACTACAATCGGACTAACTACGAAGACGCCACTTTTACTGGAAACGGGTTTTTTTTTTATAAACTAGAAAAAGCGAAGCAGAGTATAATACAGTTGTGGCCACCACCGCATGCCAGTAAACTGCGTTCGTCTACACAGACTTTGTGTGTGCGTGGGGGGGGGGGGGGGGGGGGGGGGGGGTGAACCGGACACCAGAGACCCTAGCCTACAACGTCCTTCGTTTCCAAACGGCGATCACGGAGTCCGTTTCGATGCAGACGTCACGTGATTGAATCAAGCTGCGGGAAAATTTTTCAATGCATTTTCTTGGCAATAAATGCGTCTCTTGCTGCCACCCTACAGGAGACCAACACACCGAAAATGGTCATACAAGCTATTCTTTTCTTATTGAGAACAAAAGTTGGACGGAGTTTGTCCTCAGTGTCCCTTCCAAAAGTAGAATTGCGTAATCGGATTACAATATCGAGATAACAACAAAAAGGTCGCAAAACTAATACAGTTGGCACGTGACAAGGAACAGACTAAAAAAAAAAAACATTTGGCTGGTGGTTTAGCATTGCTCAGCATGAAATTTTGTGCAAAAGCAGCAGTTTTTTGCAAGTGCACACTGAAATGTAGCGAAATGCGCGATTGAGGCGAGGCGTCTTCAACTTTTTCATAGTGCCGCGTTTCTGCAGCAACGTTATCAGCGCCAACGTCTATTGCTCTAGTGCTGTGTTGCTGCCACAACATTCTCCACGCCAACCCACGCAGAGCACATCTCTTCTGTCCCTACCGCCATATAGCTTAAAGCGCGAATATTAATTTGATACTAGCATTAGTTGATGACAAAGACAATATTTATTTTATTTATTTACAATACCCTCAGGGCCTTTTTAGAAAAGACATTGAAGAGGGGAGTGGGTTAAACAAACAAAACAAAAATACATACCTGAAGTGTTTACAGGGGTATGAGTAACAACAGTAACACGATGACAAATACAAAAATAAATACAATGAGCAACAACCCAATATATATAGTTCTGTCAATATACAATATTAGCTAAAGCGGTATGTAAGTGTGAGTTGCCGTTGATAATAATAATTGGTTTTCGGGGAAAGGAAATGGCGCAGTATCTTACTCTTATCTCGGCGGACACCCGAACCCCGCCGGACACCTGAACCCCGCCGTAAGGGAAGGGATAAAGGAGGGAGTGAAAGAAGACAGGAAGACAGAGGTGCCGTAGTGGAAGGGCTCCGGAATAATTTCGACCACCTGGGGATCTTTAACGTGCACTGACATCGCACAGCACACGGGCCCCGTAGCGTTTTGCCTCCAGAAAAACGCAGCCGCCGCGGTCGGGTTCGAACCGAAACAGTGTTTCTGGGAAGGTGGTTTCATTCCGTTGATGTTCGAGGTACGAATGACTGAACGAATGCCTGTGTGTTAGATCTAACGAGGCAGACTTTGTGATGGCGGTATAAGCGACGCGATGTATAATGAGGTAGAAGAACAAATTCGTTACTCAGGATAGGATGATGATACAGCTTACGAAACAGGACTAAGCAAGCTACTCTACGTCGAAATGTTAAAGATGGAACTTGAAGGTCGCACTTCATGGCTGGAATACTTTCAGTTCGGCTGAAATTCGAGTTAATAAAACGAACAAAGATATTCTGAACAAGTTTTCTTTTTGGTTTTATGGGGGTTTAACGTCCCAAAGCGACTCAGGCTATGAGGGACGCCGCAGTGAAGGGCTCCGGAAATTTCGACCACCTGGGGTTGTTTAACGTGCACTGACATCGCACAGCACACGGGCCTCTAGAATTTCGCCTCCATCGAAATTCGACCACCGCGGCCGGGATCGAACCCGCGTTTTGCGGGCCAGCAGCCGAGCGCCATAACCACTCAGCCACCGCGGCGGCTGAACAAGTTTCATGGCGGTGATTAGTGTTTTGTAAGCCCCGCCGCGGTGGCTCAGTGGTTAGGGCGCTCGACTACTGATCCGGAGTTCCCGGGTTCGAACCCGACCGCGGCGGCTGCGTTTTTATGGAGGAAAAACGCTAAGGCGCCCGTGTGCTGTGCGATGTCAGTGCACGTTAAAGATCCCCAGGTGGTCGTAATTATTCCGGAGCCCTCTACTACGGCACCTCTTCTTCCTTTCTTCTTTCACTCCCTCCTTTATCCCTTCCCTTACGGCGCGGTTCAGGTGTCCAACGATATATGAGACAGATACTTCGCCATTTCCTTTCCCCCAAAAACCAATTATTATTATTATTAACTTGGATCCCATATGCAATGCACAGCGCGAGAGTGTGTCGCAGTTCAGCACGAGGCGTGATCGGCGGCGGCGATAGCCTAGTGCCCTCGTGCAGTGGCCAGCCAAGCCAATGTGTTCGCGCCGCCGCTGGTTCGAATCGCCGTTGCGGCAATCTTTGTTTTATTTATTTATGGTTTGCTCAAGGTCACCGTCAAGGTCAAGCTTCACATAAAATCGATGAGCTGGTTAGAGAGACCTCGTGAAGTAGTGCTGTCGCACTGAAGAACAAATGTATCATACACACTTTTACACAGCCGCCAAGGAACAATGAAACAGACAAACGAGAGGGAAAAGTAATCGGCACCAACTGTGCTAGCAAACTGAAGAACGTCGACATAGCGTAACCTTGTACGGGTGCAGAAGGAGCCACCGATTCACGTGAAAGGCAATAAATGCGAAGTCGCGCAGATGACTTCATCAGCAATTACGATTGCTCCTGGCAACGAGGAATAGAATAACACAAGCCCTGTGGGTTCTACCACTTGTGCGTCAACGTGGGAGGCCCATCCCGCACACATTTCAGCAAAGCAAACAGAGAAACGATCCTGGGCGTGTAGCGAACAGAAACACCTGCTACGAAGTTGGCAAGGTCGTTTCTGGAAGCAAGTACAAATATGGACTGCATTCGTTATCATCGAGCATGTGCTTTCCGTCTGGGTATAATACACTAGTCATGCGAAAGGAAAAAGAGATGCCGAGAAGGCGTTCCTTGGGGTGTACAAGATAGCATGTATTATCTGCTTGTTACTGCGCTACGATGAAAAAAAAAGGGGGGGGGGATCGTTACGAGGTCACGTTACTTCGCAGTTCAAAGCGTATTGTTATAAACGGACGCGGGTATGAAGATGAGCACTACTCCCTAGAAAAACGTTACCGCGCAAGATGGCCTCCTGTGAACATTAACTTTAGTCGAATGGACCAATGGCCATCCACGGAATTAAACTTCAAATCGGCTTCTCCATAAGGCTTGTTTTCAACCTTTGTACACACATCGTGAAAAGCTAAATGGCAATAGGAGTTTCATCACAACCCCTGAACCAAAGTTTCAAAGTTCGTCAGAACGGCTTCCAACTAGCCCAACTGAGAGTCGTCTTAAGTTTTCCTCATAGACGGTGCTCTTGAATTAAGAATCAAGGGTTTACTGTGTCGCGGCGGCGAAGGGGCCAACTGGAGACAAGTTGCATAGCGCGATTGATATGCCAACGACAATAAGAAATACATAAAATATGACATTGGCGCTCCTTGTCAGAGTAAAAGGTGTATAGCCCAAGAAAGAAAAATAAAAGACAAAGCACGCGCACATTTACAACATCAAAAAGAAAGCATCATTTGATGTGGCACCCACTACCTCACTGGGCAGTCGGCATGCAAGAGCGCGCGAGTTAAGGCACCACTCAGGACTCCATCTCTTTAACACATGCACGTGTCACAGTGAAAACAATGTCTGGATTCGAAAGAAAACTCCCAGCAGGAATCTCTCTGGCGACGATAAGCATTACGGAACTGGGAGCAAAACAAAATAAAAATAAAAAAGTTATCGTTTTAACGTAGCCAAACCGAGTAGACGTGCGAAAGCATGTGTTTAGCCTGGTTGGCTCATGGTTTTGCTCTGCTGGGTCGTCGGCACGTCTGGCGACGATCTGACTCAGGCTAAGATCTGATCGAGGTTAGGCTGATCTGATCTGTTCGCACTGTTGATGGTAGTGGATGAAAACGGCGATGTGCAATGCATAACGTGAGAACGTGTCGCAGTTTACGGAATCAGTTCCTCAGAAGGCCACACAAGACCATCCAACTGGCACTCGTTTCGCGGGCTCAGGAAGTCGCCCTCACCTGAGGACCGCACCAAGCCCACGTGCCCTAAATACCGACATTCTATGGCAATAAAGTTGTTTTCTCTCTCTCTCTCTCTCTTTCTACCACGAGGCGTGATCGGCAGCGGCGATAGCATACATTGCTCTCGTGCAGTGGCCAGCGAAGCTGATCTGTTCGCGCCGCCGCGGGTTCGAAAGCCAGTTGCGGCAATAGTTGTTTTATTTCTGCATGCGCTGTTGCTGTGCTAGGTTTTGCCAAGGTCACCTTCAAGGTCAGGCTTCGCACAAACTCGGTGAGCGGAGTTAGACCTCGTGAAGTATATGCTTTCGCGCGCGCGCACGCACGCACGCACACCAGTCCACCGAGAAACATGGCGACACCCTGGTTGGAAAGGTACCGCATGTCAGCAACCTACAAAGAGCGCTGACATAGGAGGTCACTCAACGGGCCCCAGGCATTCCAGAGTTTATGGCTGCTGGCACATTCGGCGCGAAAGAGCGGGGAGTGACGAAAAGAATGCGGGAAGGGTCAGCGTACGGGAAGAACGCGAATGAAAGCAAGCCGCGCGCTGTCAACAAACGTCAGTATCTCACCGGCCTCCCACTAAATGGTCGCATTCCTCGCCGCAGAGAAGCTGCCGAGAGGAAGGCACGGTAGTGCACTTAAGTAGGTGGGGAGGTGTCACCACGACATCCACTTGCCTCGGGGTGGCGGCAAATAATAATGGATGCGGACTTCGGTGCACCAACATTCACATGTTTCGATTTATTACTATGGCTCTGTAGTGTAAACATAGCGTCGCTTCACCAGGCGAGAACCACGAGAAACAAAAGATGACCCGATGGTCTTTTTACAACACGATGAACTACCGACACGCCTTGACTGTATTCTTGCTTACGTAGTAGCTGGCCCCCGTATCTCGTACGCAGTGCGCTAATCCAGAAACAGTAGCACGAACTGAAATCCCCCACGACAGGCTTCCTCTCACTCCTCTTTCAAAATTTAAGCAGCGAAAATTCTCAGCGATAACCGCACCCAGTGCGGTAGTTGGCCGCCCGTGAAACTCGCCCCATAGATCACTCGCGTCACGAGAGTCTGGTGGCTATGTTGCGCCAAGGGACGGCAACGGATACGATCGGCGACAGGGAGCTCCATCCGGCAGGCGTGTGCCGGAAAAGAGCGGCGCCCGCCCGTCTCGGAAGGGGGGCCAAGCACGCGTGGCGGTGAGTCAGCCTCAGCGAGAGCCGAAGGCTGGGGCAGCGACAACTGCGGCCACGAAACACTCGAGCCGAGGGGTTGGGTTGGCGTGCCCTGGCTCCGTTTCTGGCACGGAGAGACGTAGTACAAGCACGGCGATCACTTAATAGGCGGCGCACGTGCAGGGCAGGATGATGCACGCTACACAATGCGCCGAGTCAGACCTGCCGGACGAGACGGGGAAGAGAGATAACAGAGACGACACGTGGCTTCCTCCACCGACCACGGCGCCTAACGACTCCTTCGCAAGCTAATGCTACGCCTAAAGACCGCACCCGTGAGCCTAACCGCCGCAGTTTGGTGATGCGAAGGGTAGCCGGCGGGGGGATGGGGGGATGCCGATCGCTCCTGGCCATGAACGCATAAACGGCGAAGCGGTCTGGATGCGTCGTCAGTGAACGGTGCTTGTGAAATGAAAATGGACCAGGCTGCAGAGATGCGAATACGTCACACTCCCTCCTAGAACCTCTTCTCCCTTCGTGGAAGCCACCGGTGTGAGCGAGGAATTGCACACGCCCGCAAGTTCACCAAGACTGTGCAGTCACGTGACTTTGGATGAGCATCAAAGACATGGTACGCCTCGTGGAGCACCCAAAAGTAATCGCGATGAGCTCCTCAACAAGCTGCGACAAAACGCGCTCGTATGGAACGAACCGGTGGACCCGCCGCGGTGGCTCAGTGGTTAGGGCGCTCGGCTACTGATCCGGAGTTCTCGGGCTCGAACCCGACCGCGGCGGCTGCGTTTTTATGGAGGCGAAATGCTAAGGCGCCCGTGTGCTGTGCGATGTCAGTGAACGTTAAAGATTCCCAGGTGGTCGAAATTATTCCGGAGCCCTCCACTACGGCACCTTTCTTCTTTCACTCCCTCCTTTATCCCTTCCCTTACGTCGCGGTTCAGGTGTCCAACGATATATGAGACACATACTGCGCCATTTCCTTTCCCCCAAAACCAATTATTATTATGGAACGAACCGGTTTGACAGAGCGGACGGAAAGGGGGCGGGGGTACACATGTCCCAAGGAGGCGATCAATTCACGAAGGTAACCGCAGATTCGCGGGAAGAAAAAATAAAAGGAAAAAGCGAGCGGCTTCTAGTGATAAACAAAGGTCACCTCAGTCGCTCAAAGCGCGTGGACGCTACATAACAGCGGACTGTCCACTTCACGAGAACAAAGGGGCAGCTGATACGCAGAGGCCAACGGTGAGTCAAGCAAATTACGGGCTGTTCATCGGTATCGCATCTTAACTGTCACGTGGCTTCGTCAAGAACACCAGATAACAAAGCTCTCGTTCGCGCGAGACAAAACCGGTTCGCCCTGCATGTACCGGGGCTATTTCACCGCAAATTACAGCCTCCATAAAGCGGCACAGCTGCCGGTGATGCGCACGTCTCAAAATTAAGCGGGACAGAGAACGGCGTTGATAATGCGGAGGAGGTTAGAGCGCGGCGCCGAGAGTGAAGTAATCCGAACTGGAGACCTTGGCGCCGCCTCTCGTGGACACTGCGGTCGCTTCCTGGTCGCGCCAAGCACCGACAGAAACGTGACGCAGATAACGTGAGCATTATGACTTGGCCAGCAGCTTAACCCCCCCCCCCCCCCCCCCCTTCCTGCGAGGTCAGGCGGTAGAACCGGACGACTAAGATCAGCGTAAAACCACGCATGCTCCACATACTAATTTTGGCGCTAGTTGTCGCAACGCGTGATTCCATTTTCTCAACGGTGAGGAGGTTAGATTGGGCGAAAAAAAAAAAAACAATTGCCCTGCCCACACCGTCTTGCCACACAACGGGCTTCTCAACGGTACAGGCTGAGCTTCCGGTTGCATAGCGCTGCCTAGCGGCAAATACGAGAAATTTTATGAAAATGGTTGTGTGACGCAATGAGCCAGCGCTGCGCTTTTGAAAGAATTTCGAATCCACACACACACACACACACACACACACACACACACACACACACACACACACACACACACACACACACACACACACACACACACACACACACACACACACACACACACACACATTTATTTTATTTATTTTATGAGGGTTTAACGTCCCAAAACGACTCAGGCTATGAGGGAGGCCGTAGATCTGAAGTACTCCGGAAATTTCGACCACCTGGGGTTCTTTAACGTGCACTGACATCGCACAGTACACGCTCCTCTAGAATTTCGCCCCCATCGAAATTCGACCGCCGCAGCCGGGATCGAACTCGCTTCTTGCGGGTCAGCAGCCGAGCGCCATAGCCACTGAGTCACCGCGGCGGCCTATATATATATATATATATATATATATATATATATATATATATATATATATATATATATATATATATATATATATATATATATATATATATATATATATATATATATATATATATATATATCGCTTACAATAACAAGAATTACCGCCTCTAAAATCATTTACCCTTCACCATCTACCCGCCGCGGTGACTCAGTGGTTAGGGCGCTCGACTACTGATCCGGAGTTCCCGGGTTCGAACCCGACCGCGACGGCTGCGTTTTTATGGAGGAAAAATGCTAAGGCGCCCGTGTGGTGCGCGATGTCAGTGCACGTTAAAGATTCCCAGCTGGTCGAAATTATTCCGGAGCCCTCCACTACGGCACCTCTTCCTTTCTTCTTTGACTCCCTCCTTTATCCCTTGGGCCCTTACGGCGCGGTTCCTTCCCCCACCAAAAAAAAAAAAAAGAACATTATTATTATTATCCACCATCCAGCCTAGGTGTGTGTTAACTTGCATTGTGAGATGATTTCGAGTCAAAATCACCGTTTAAAAAAGCTATGAGACGAGCCGGAGGGCGAAACCGAAAGCTTATCGGCTACTGAACCGCTCACAGAGCGGAATTACGCTCGCGCAAGCGCATCGACACGGCGTGAAATTCGCTACAGCTACGTAACACAGAGAAGCTCCACGAGACATCGCGCCGAAATGACAAAAATAGGTTTATGGTTTATGGGGGGTTTAACGTCCCAAAGCGACTCAGGCTATGAGGGACGCCGTAGTGAAGGGCTCCGAAAATTTCGACCACCTGGTGTTCTTTTACGTGCACTGACATCGCACAGCACACGGGCCTCTAGAATTTTGCCTCCATCGAAATTCGACCGCAGCGGCCGGGATCGAACCCGCGTCTTTCGGGCCGCAGCCGAACGCTATAACCACTCAGCCATCGCGGCAGCTGAACGACAAAAATAGCAGGCGGCTTGCAATGGCTAAGCGCGGAATATTGTGCATAGTTAAACGGTTGGCACTTCAGTTCCTTACGTACGAAAGGCACTTGACCTAAAGGCCTTTACCATAAAAGCCTTTACACCGCTGCGGCGGCGCAGTGGTTATGGCGCTTGGCTGCTGGCCCGAAAGACGCGGGTTCGAACCTGGCCGCGGCGGTCGAATTTCGATGGAGGCGAAATCCTAGAGGGCCGTGTACTGTGTGATGTCAGTGCACGTTAAAAAAAAAAACCCAGTGGTCGATATTTCCTGAGCCCTTCAATACGGCGTTCCTCATAGCCTGAGTCGCTATGGAACGTTAAACTTCCATAAATAAACTAAAAAACAACAGGCTTTACCCGGAAGGCAGTTACCATGAAGGCCTTCACGCTAGAGGCCTTTGGGTAAAGGCCTGTCAGATCTTGCAGGTCCCAGAGGGCATTTACCATGAAGGCCTTTGCCCTAAGCCCTTACAAAAATTTCTTTAGACTACCTATAGACTGTCCGTACACTTCTGTCTATAAAGTCAAGAAAAACCCTAGAGAACAGTCTATGGGCAATACAAATCCTATAGACAGTCTATGGACAATCTATAGATTTATGGCTATACACTTTTCGAAAACGTTTGCCTATAGACAGTCTATACGCTGTGAACAGACAAAAAGAAATCTATAGGAAGGCAATGAGTCTATGAGACGCCTACAGACTGCCTATACACCACTTTTAAAGGAGGAGGGGCTTTGGGTAAAGACCAGAGTAAAGGCCTTCACGCAGATGAAGGCCTGCCAGGAGGTTGCCCACCACCCAGTAGGCAACGCCGCCTATTTCACACCTTAAATTTCCGGTAGGATTATGCTGTGCCTAAGCAATATATGCCGTCTCATCGTCAGACGCTATTCGTCAAAGCTATAGAGTGCGTCAAAGTGAACCGCGGGTCAGGTCTGCGGCAGATTAGATAAAAGAAAACGCAAGCCATACGATTCCAGACAGCCATGGCGACGGCAAAGAAGTCCCGAGCGCTCCCCCCCCCCTCCGCCTCAATGCATACAGGATGCTCGAGATGGAAGAACGGCAGCGGCGTCTCTCGAGAACGCGGAGGAGGCACTCAGCTCGCGTTCAAGAACCAGGGTTATTTTTTTTTCTTGTGCGTGAACTGAGAACAATACAATAACAACAAAAAAATCTTCGGGGTCGTTCTTGCGAAGGAAAGCTCCTCTAAATTGTGTCTTCTCCTCATTCTTATTCCACAGAGATTCCCTGGTCACATGAAAGTCAAGCGTTCCCTTAAATACTGCTTCGACTAGTACAGGTCCCTCCAATATGAAAGGGAACAACCAACTTGCTACAAAAGACGAATATTTTGGTTACTTCTCTAAGGTTGAGGTTAGCTTTTGGATATTACAGGCCACGAGGAAAACCAGTTAAAAAACAGGAAAAAGTGTGCTTGTCACGCATAACTGTGCAGTTATCATTGACTGAATGCTTAATTTTGTTCGCTTTCATATCGGAGGGGCCTGTACATTGTCCAGATGTGCACGAAAACAGCCGCTCCCAACGAGTCAAGGCATCCCTACGATGGTGCACCGCACTTTTGCGCCTAAGTTCTTTTTTTTTTGTCGCTTGTTCAGACGAGATGGAATGAAAAGTTGTGACACTGAAAGTATGGAATGCTCCCTTCGTAACGAGCATGCAATCTTTACACACAGACCACGATAGCGACAACGCACTCTCTGTGGGAGTTCCAAAATACTGAGGGCTGTTTTTTCTCGCCCGCCCTCCAATCGGGTCCTGTTGCCGGCCTAGTTCTGAAAAGTCACGGGCCACGCGTGCGATGAAGGTGTCACCAAAGCAGTAACACTGCTGGTGTCGCCAACAGCAACGGAATGGAGATCGAGACTAGTTACCTGCGGCGACCCCTGTTGGCGACTATATGGAAAACTGGCGTACTCCTGGGAACAATTACACTTTGAACATTCGTTTGAATGCAGCATCCCTCAATTCCGACGCTTAATGAAAACGTCACAGCACAAGATGCAAAACTCCGCTCAACACTCCTCGTGATTCCGGCACAGCCATTTACTGTGTGTGTGTGCGGGGGTGGGGGTCTGCGGTGGTTCAGTGGTTGGCTGCTCAGTCGAAGGACGCGGGTTCGACCCCGGCCGCGGCGGTCGCATTTCGATGGTGGAGAAATGCTACAGTCCCGTGTTCTCAGTGCACGTTAAAGAGCCCCAAGTGGTCGAAATTACGCGCAGCCCTCCATTAAGGCGTCTCTCATGGCCTGAGCTGCTTTAGGACGTTTAAACCACATAAAACGACAAACTTCGCGGGCGGCCCGAAAGGCTGTGCGATGAATGCACTATACGCTGTCACGGTGTGTTACTGAAAAAACCACATGTGGCTCCAAATCGGGAGAAAATAATGGAGGAGGTAACTAAGCCCCTCCCACTACAGACCACCGCACGGAAGAGCAGGCCAGAGCAGCCCGGCTTGCAGTCGCTCAATCCCTCCACACCGCTTGACGACAGGGGGAATGTTGAGGGGTTACGCAAACCGGAAAGAGGAGATAAGAGAGGCAAATGGCGCGTCGCCTCACGCGCAGCTGATAACCCCAATGACGCACTTGGATACCCCTCGACATTCAAAACAGGAGGCCGGGGTTGCACACCCACTCGAGTGGAAAGACTTTGTTCCAAGTTCGCCCTATCGCGGTCCAGGGGCGCACACAAACGAGCGAACCGCCGCCAGGTGCGCTCGTTATCGGCACCCTTTTTTCTCTGCACTTCTTTCTTTCTGAGAGCCGCAAGCTGGCGGGGGGGACTGTGAGCAGACGAGTTATATGCGCAGTTCCTGGCAGAAGCAATCAGCGCTTCACAAATGGTCTGTGTTCCGAGACGTGAAATAGCAGCTCCAGGTGTTTCGGTGCGATAAGCCACACCTAGACTTGCAGTGTAACAGCGCTCGTTGCAGACCACTTCGAACATCGCTACGACCGCCACGAACACAAACAGGACAATGCACAAGCTCGAGCCAGTCATTTTGAAAGTCTGGCCATTCCAGATCAACGCCCACGTCCCCGGACGGTGTAGAAACTGCGCAGGAGACTCATTCCGGTCGGGTTAGCGGAGTTTCTCCAACGCCCAGACAGCGACACCGGGGCCAGCGAGTAGGCCACCCCCCGGATTCAAATGCGTCTTTCTCGACAGCGTGCAAGAAGGGGCCGCGGGGTGGAAGAGAGGTGAACACGTGACCGCAAGTGTCCGGTGTCAGACACAATTTCGATGCGCAGGTGCGGCGGTGTCATAAGCATCATGGGCGCAGACAGCTCGAGTCAACAGGTCTGCAAAGTTTTCGTGACTCTGCGCTCGAAGTAACTTCACACCTGCGTCGTCGGCCTAGCGCAGTTGCCAAGCCAGTGAAACCCCGCCGCATCGCGTGTCGCTAGACAGAAGGCAACAGACCGCGTGTCCCCACCGGCGACCCCGGTTATTACCGGCCATTATCGTCGATCATCAAAGGGTGGCGCAGCAACTGCAAGGCCTATCGTTACCTGCGTGTTGAATGGCCGCACAAGGTCGTAAAACTCGATTACCTCGGATTCAATTACTACTGGCTTCCTCCGTTAATTACTGCGCGTTATTTACTAGAGGTTTATCTTTGCACTGCGCAGTCCACCTTTACTGCGCGTACCTGACTGCCATGTGTCAGGGAAAACTTCCCCTGCATGCTCTCGCTCAGTGTAATTAAATGGCCATCTGTTTATTTAGGGACAAACGATATTCACGCGCACAGGCATTCCAGGGCGGCTGTGACTTAAAATGCAGAGCCCAGAGTCTCGGTAAAGCTTTACCTGCTGCTTTCTTTGGACGGAGACAAGGATGCAAGAAAGCACGTGTACTAGTGCATGACTAGAGAAACCCGTTGGTCAAAATTAATCCGAATCCCTACACGATATGACGTGCATCGTAGCCCAGAGTGCAGTATAGTGGCACGCAGGAATCAATCGATCAATAAATTCTGCGAACAGTGAGTTCGGTTGGAGTTTGAAAACAGCCGTACCGCAGTCAGGTTCGCTAACGTGGGGCGGAGTAATGTAACGATGCCACCACTAGTACGATTCCACTCTATTTTTTATCTATTTTTCGTTCTCGGTGGAATGGCTCAAGAAATGGCCACGCCCCGCTTTCCTTCCCCTTCACTGGCTAAGCCCCGTGATAGCGGAGGCGTTGAGCCAACCGTTACAAAAATGGCCTGTAGACAGTCTATAGAATTCTTAAAGACTATACTGCCTTCCTAGATATTTCTTTTTGTCTATTCATAGTCTACAAACTGTCTACAGACGAAAGTTCCCTAAACATGTATAATCATAAATCTAGATTGATCTATAGACTGTCTAAAGAAATTTTTGTAAGGGATTAATCCCAAAGATGAGAGAAAGTACAACCGAATGAGTGTATATTATATCGACTCCGCCAGCCCAGAAGGTCGGCCCGAGTCGCATGATATCGGCGCCGGGGCCAGAGGCGGCAGCAAAAAGCGCCCAATGCGCAAAAATGGATTTGCGCACGCAGCGCCCGCACCCGGAAGCGAGGAGACGCACGCGCTCAGCGTATATAAGGCTCGGGATACGCGTAGCGTAATCAGCCGTCCCGGGCGCTATCTGCGACCGACCGGAGCTTCGATAAGTGGGCTCGAGTTTACTCAGCTGCGCCGTGTGCAGCTGTGGAGGGCTCAGGCTGCGGACGGGTGGAGGTTATGAGCGGATTCTGCGAAAGCACTTGCCACGCCTAGCCGGTAGCGCGGTCCAGATGCGATATTAGCGGAAAACAAAGTAAATTGGTAGAGTGTACGGTTTGGCTACCCCAAGCGACACATCGGCTGCGAGGGACGCCGGATTAATTCAGACCAGCTGGGGATCTTTAACGCGCAGCAGCGCAGGGGCACCCTTTGCGTTTCGCCGCCATCGAAGTATACGGCCCCCGCGGCCGGGATCCAACCCGCGACTTTGGGATCAGCAGCCGGACACCCCCTGCTTGAAAACTACCAATTCCCTCAACCGTTGCAGAGAAGTCGATTAGACGGCGTGAGGAGTTAGGTGAACAAAAACTTGGAGGAAATTACCTTTAGCTGTAACGATGCGACAGCACATGAATCTCGATGTCAGCGGTCATGCACCACCCCACATACCATACAAGTGGAGAGGAGATTTTCCTCTCTCCACTTTTCCACCTATCCGGAGTTCGAACCCGACCGCAGCGGCTGCGTTTTTATGGAGGCAAAACGCTAAGGCGCCCGTGTGCTGTGCGATGTCAGTGGACGTTAAAGATCCCCAGGTGGTCGAAATTATTCCGGAGCCCTCCACTACGGCACCTCTCTCTTCCTCTCTTCTTTCACTCCCTCCTTTATCCCTTCCCTTACGGCGCAGTTCAGGTGTCCAACGATATATGAGACAGATACTGCGCCATATCTCCCCCCCCCCCCCCCAAAAAAAAAAAAAAAATTTCCACCTGCAAACCGTGGCAGGTGGAAAAGTATTACACCGCCGGTGGGTGTAGGGACAAGGGGCTCCTTGCTATCGCATGTCAGAAATTTGTGATCTGAAATTCCGAATCACTTCAGCCATATACGTCTGCTGCAGAATTCAAGGTCGTCCAAGTATGTGCCGCACCCCAATGCCGCCCCATGACTGCTCCCGCGTCCAGACCGAGCGGACCACGTGACCGCAATAGGCGGCGCACTGCCGGGAGGTGAAGGTGCGCGGCCACTTTTCGCCATCTCTGAGATTTTATCCCAACACCTGCCTGCCGTCAGCAGCCCTCAAATGCATTTTGCATTAACCTTTCGAGGCCCTATGCGTACAACTGCGGGCACAGCGAACTCGCAGCTTTTTCCGAGAGCGTGCTACATTTGGCAGTGATTTCTTTGCTATTTCAAGCGAACTTGGCATCCTTCGTATCGCAAATGGAGGGTTTTTCTGTGCCAATTTGCGAACACAGTAATCGAACATGGTAATAATCCTAGTGGTAGCACGTCTTTCGCTGTTTTCATGCACAAAGGTTCTGCGGACGGACTCACCGCGGTGGCTACGCGGTTTGGCACTCGGCTGCTGATCCCAAAGGGACGCGGGATCGAATTTTCGGCCGCATTTCGTTGAAGGCGAAATGCAAAAACGACCGTTGTGCGATGCCAGCCCACGTTACGCATACCCAGGTGGCCTAAATTAATGCGGAGCCCTCCAGTATACAGCGTCCCTCATAAATCCATGAGTCACTAAGCACAACGCAACAAAACAAAGCAGTACACAACATGACATACATAACAAACAAGATTTTGCGCACATTCATAGCACCGTTTCCCTCTTCTTTTTATTTTTCTCAAAAAAAAAAAAAACCTGGCGTCATGTGCGGGGATCGATATCCAACATCTGTTGCGCACTGCAGACGGCTAGGCGTCTTGCGTTGAAAAGCTAACGAACTGGCTTTCTCACAGGACTGGGTACCTACATTATTTGGACGGAATATATTCATTTTGAATCAAAATAACGCCTGGAAGGATGTTGTCATAACGTGCACTGCTAAAGAAAGCCAGACCTCGAACCGTGTGGTCGTAAACTACAGCGTCGATGAGGGTCGCAAGCTAACGCTAGATGCAACAAACCGGCGGCGCGGTGACAGTACACGAAGACAAACACCAGGCCACCAGCTGACAAGATGCAAGGACATAAAGGGCTGCTCGCGCCACCCGCCACATTACGCCTCAGGAGGAGAGAAGCAGAACAAGGGTTCCGCGTCGGCACCGCGCTGTCACAATCCATCATCAAGGGCAGATGGGAGAGGCGTCGCGCTGCCGTGCGAGTTTTCGTCTGTGAATGCGGGCACGGGAAGACGCGAAATGAATTGCTCGCATCGACAAGGATCCACTCCGAAGTCAGCAAATAACCCTGGCTGCTTCGTCTCTCAGCCGTTTACATCGTTCATTCGAGAGAGAGAGAGAGAAAAAAAAAAACTTCCCACGAACTGCCCCGGTCAGCAAGAAAAAAATTTGGAGGACGCTTAAGCTTAATAATAATTAATCTAATAACTGGTTTTTGCTGAAAGGAAATGCATAAACTACAGCTTTTAAAATTCTATCATCCTCCGCTGTGGCTCAGCGGCTTTGAGTCCAAGGTCGCGGATTTCAAATGAGGGACAGATGCAAAAACGCCCGCATGTTTTGAGATGTCACTCCGCGTTAAAGAAACCCAGGATGTGGAAATTAAAACCCGAGAGCCTTGCACTCTGGTGTCGCTCAGAGCCTAAAGTCACGCGCAAATCCATCAATCGCTATCCACTGCACGCCGGTCGAGATAGCATGATAAAAGGCGCCCCTGTGCTCGACCGTATTACGGTACACAATGTGGCCGGATCACTTCGGCCTTAGCCGCTTCGTCAGCGCAATATTCCGCGAACAAAGTTTTAAGAAAAAATCATGCGCACATCGCAAGTGTGTCAGTCCTTTACGCTCGTCATTAAATAGAGAGTTTTAGTTTCACGTAGGTAGAGGGTTCACGCACGCAAACGTGAGAAGTCTACGTAGCCTGCACGTAGATCGTTTGAAACCCTTATAGTTACACGTACACGAAGCACGCTGCGCGTTACCCCTAGCGCCATCTACTAAGAAACACAGACACTGGTTGTAGCCTAAATCATCCAAGACAAGTCTTTAAGCCAAGCCATTCATAGCGAGACGGTTGCTATGACGACGACCAACGCTACTTCGTCAGGCTTAACAGCTGAAAAGTCGCCCTTCTGTCTGAAAAACAAAAGCCATTTGTCGCTTGAAACCTTATGCGAGGGCAGTGCTGTGGCATGTTGCAAGTTGCGCGTCCGCGCCGTAAGTGTCGCCACGGTCGGAACGATTGCAGCGATCCTGGTATCTGGCGGCTCATGTGTTCTAGGTTTCCATAATGGAATTTATTAATTTTGATTTTTAGAACGATTGTCACTGATATTGCAATGCCCAAGATGCCTAAAATCACTTTTGTACATCGATTGTCACTACTGATGTTTCCTTAATAAACTGTTCTTTGGAGAAAACTATTTACGTTTTTGGTACTCGAGCGAGCGCCCTAAGCAGCTGCTAATCAGCCGCGCTGGCCGCGCCGCTCGCCACCATGCACCGTGCTGCCTCAACAGACACATCGAAATGCAAAAGCGGGTAAGCAGATGTCGTAAGTACTTAGGAAATCAAGCGGGAATGCAGCGCGGGAGCAGCAAGTCACCAGTATTTACGAAGCTTGCATCGAGCTAGCGGCCGCCAGCACCACGAACGCGCGAGCAACCGCCCGCAACCAGCCGGGTAAACAAACGCCGCCATATTGGATTTTTCTGGATTGGCTTGGCTGAGCTTGTTTCAAAAGTTTTGAGCAATTTATGCCTTTACCGCCAACTCCCAGGCACCGCCACCGTCGCATTTCAAAATCGTCCCCATTGGCTCTACGGGAATGTCACACCCTTGGCGAGGGTAAGAATGGGCAAATCGAAGGCGGATACAAAAGTTTAGAACACGAGATATCGCCTCGAGGGATTAGCGACGAAGCTGTTATCGCTGTGAAGCGGCGGGCAGGGCGCCGCCATGTTTGTCAACGCTACGTACGCAAGCAACGCACAGACCGCAACGTAAGAATCCGAATCTCACGTACGTACGTGAGACTCGCGCATACCCTTTGCGTTCTGCGCATGCGCACTGGTCACCCGTACGAACTCTACGTACGTGAAGCCTCTACGTACGTGAAACTAAAACTCTCTAATGATAGGCTGCGCGGAAAAACGACAGGACTCGCGTTGATCCAGTCCTGTGTGCGTGTCTTGTCAAGGTCGTCGCATTTTTCGCGCTCCCTATTCAATTCTTCGGCGATTAAGCAACTAGCCTTCGCTAAGATTACAGTCGACGTCATTCACTCGTCATCTGCATATCAGTGGGCATTCCTGACACGCAGCAAGAAGTCAAACTAGCACTGCGCAGACCGGCATGCACGACTGCGCAGTCGCTTCGGTTGAAAAATAAAAAGGAACAAAAGCATGTCAAAGCTTCAGAGAGTAATTTATGCGCCTGGAAGTTGGTAGTCATGTACGAACCTCAAAGCGCGTTACGAAACTGAACCTCGAGCGAAGAATTCGAGGTTTACCGCTCGCGGAATGTATACATTTTCGGCCAGCAGGAAAATTACGAACCGCATGCATTCGTTAATCTTTCTCTGACCTGGCTGACCTTTAGGAGCACAGCTGGGGGCCAACTTCGTCGTGGTCTTGAATAAACGGGAGCTGGAATGAGCAACTCATGATCAAATGGCGAAGTGCGATTTTAAGTAAACACCGAAACTTTTCAATACACGCTCGCCCGATGAGCACGGATGGCAAATATTTCGAAAACTGAATTAATGGCAATCCACTAATTGCGCCCCGATAAGGAAAAAGATCACACAGGCGACAAATTTAGTAGATGAAGGGAGAGGGGGGGGGATTTATGGGTCAGTGGTGATCGGTCCCATTTGAACCATTTATTTCTCGGACTTGTAGAAAACATAATAATAATAATAATAATAATAATAATAATAATAATAATAATAATAATAATGATTGGTTTTGGGGGAAAGGAAATGGCGCAGTATCTGTCTCATATATCGTTGGACACCTGAACCGCGCCGTAAGGGAAGGGATGAGGAAGGGAGTGAAAGAAGAAAGGAAGAAGGAGGTGCCGTAGTGGAGGGCTGCGGAATAATTTCGACCACCTGGGGATCTTTTACGTGCACTGACATCGCACAGCACACGGAAAATTGGTTTCTGAGGGAAGGAAATGAGGCAGTATTTCTCTCGCATCTCGGTGGACACCTGAACCACACCCTAAGGGAAGAGATAAAAGGGGAACTCAGAGAAAGAGGAAGACAGAGGTGCTGTAGTGAAGGTCTCCGGAATAATTTCGACCACCTGGGGATCTTTAAGGCGTACTAACATCGCACTGCACACGGGCACCTCTTGCGTTTCGCCTTCACGAAACGCTGCCGCCACGGCCGGGTTCGAACTTGGGCACACCGGCTCAGTAGCCGAGCGCTCTAACCGCTTTGCCACCGCGGCTGGTTCGGAATTAAAAGGGGGGAGAGGAGACCGCTTTCCTTAAATCCGCCAGAAAAGTTCTCTATATGGTCTCTCTTGCAGTCCTTACTAGGTTCTTTAGCTTTGCACCAGATGTGCCCACCGGCACGAGACGGTTGCTTGATTTGGCAATCGAAAGCTTCTTTTCTGCACCAGGGGGCGCTCCGTCAGAGACGGTCTTGCGACGGCATCAGGATGCAGGTGTTGAAGGGAGTATGACTTGACTGCTTTATATACCAATATTTGCATTACAAACAAGCTGATACACAAGAGACAATTTAAAAACGGCAAAACGGTTAACAAGAAAAATGCGGAACTGGTTAACACTAGGGGAAGCCCTACTCGGCACAGCCGAAGATGCATTACGTCTGACCTTAGCCCAGAACGATTTTCCAGGGCTCCGGACCCTGGTTTTAAGGACCTAAAGGCCCGGCCCATATTCGGTGGCGTCCAATCACGTCAAATTATAAACGTGATTGGTTAAACAGGTGTATGGCGGGCCCTCCAATGTCGGTAAGGCATATAACCCTTTCCCTAAAGTAATTATCACTATTTTCATTCCTGTACTAACCTGACCGTAACCGTTCTTTTTGTGTGTATGTAATTTATCCCTGTCCTGCGAAAGCCTCCACAATGAGGCTAGCAGTATGTTGTAAACAAATAATAAATAAACGACACAAAAAATTGACATCAAATTTCTTCTACAAAAAAAAAAACCCTTTTCTCAGAAGGCGCCGCAACCCCTGGTCGACAGGTTTGCCTGCCCGCTAGGTCCCGACATTCCCAGAGGGATTAGCAATTGGTTCCATCGAAGCTCTGTCAATCTGGGCGCCGTTCCGCAATTACAGCTGTCATCGGACACCAGCGGGGTGCTTCCGCTGTGTGCGACTGCCCTTTCGGTCCTGACTTTCCCAGGGGGATTAGCATACGCGGCTTAAATTCCACGCCGATACCCGTTCGTTGGGGTCTTTCGAATCTGGCCGCCGCTGTCCATGTGTCATCCCCATTGTTCCCTCCTTGACAATACCACTATTTTTCAAGGTTGGGTCGCGTGGCGCCCGCTGTCTGTCAAGACGAGGGGGCTTCCAGCGTGAAGCAGCTCGGAATGCGAGGAGCGCGCGGCCGTCGCTGTCAGGTGTGCTTGACCCTAACACGTGTGCTTCTTTTCAGCGCGTTCGTTCCGCCGCCGCCCGTGACCGAGGGGAGCCTGCAGCTGTGGTATAACGAGACCGGGCAAAGGTCCTAATGACCCCGCGGATCATCGATCCCTTACACCGCCCTTGGGTTAAAGGGTGCCCTCGCTGTCCGTGCTAGCGCGCAAGCGAGCGACAACAGCGATGTGGGGGAAATGCTCACCGAAACAACACCCGCACAAAGTCCGCACCAAAAAGGCTCCATACACGAACCGAGTGACAATACACGACAGAGCAGCAGCGGTTTCTCCTCCCCTCGTCCACGCACGCTGCAGGCTGCCATTGCGAAACCATGAAACCAGTCAGTGGCTACGGTAGTCGACACTGGTGGCCAGATTACTTACTGCTCTACGCAGGAGAGCCAATGCGCGCTTGCTTGCGATCCAGACCACAGAAGGCGCGTGTGAGCCAAGGCACGGGAGTGCGGCTACCTACACATGCCGCCTGAGCCACTAAGAGTGCACACGCGCTCGTTTTCCTACTGCGTTTCCCTTCGCCCCGTGATTATGGCCGCGTCTCGTTGGCTTTGTTTTCATTACGCTGGCCGCCCAAGGTAGCCGTGCCGCTTCGCATTCTTCGCAGACCTCCGTCGACGCTCCCTGGTCGCATGGCCCGCGCAGGCGTACATACTCAAAGGAGCGGCGCATTCCGAAGTCCGAGCGGGACCGCTGGCCCTTTCGAAACCTCTTGTCCGTAGCTCCGTCATTGGAGCTGCGAGGACACCATTCAAGACTTTCCCCCCTTCTTCTGTGGCACTCCACCAACGTCTCCCTAGAGTCGACACGCCAAAGTAACTATGAGTCGAATACAATTCAAGAGCGAAGCGGCTTTTCCCCTTCGAAGGACCCACTTCCAGCCAATGACACGGCCGATCCTCACCAGTCTGCTAGCGTGACAAAGCAGGGAGCCGCGTGACAAAGCAGAGAGGGGGCTACCTAGGATGGAGGGAAAGTACCATCCCCTTTCGTGTGACACTCCCTGCATTGCCACAGTAGCAGGGTCATGAGGATCGGCCGACGCCACTGCCTGGAAGTCGGTCCTTTGCAGGGGAAAAGACGTTTCGCTCTGGACTTCTACAAGCGTTCCCCGGCCTGGCGCCCGGCTTTCTTTAGGGGTGTTCGCTTGGGAGAAGCTCCATACACCCCGCTGCGCCCCTCGCGGGCAAAGCCCAGTTTCGAACGACCTCGCAGCCTGCTAAAGCTGCGAGGTTTGAAAGCCTCAATGCGCCTCTCCTCCCCGGAGAAGGCAACTCCCTCAGCGCTCCGGTGTCCGACGACGCTTCACCTCTCGCGAGACGCACACACCCGAGGGGTTGCGAAATCACTTTCGGTTTTCAAAATTGAATTCAGAGGACAAAATTATCATGACTGACGGCAAAATTGGCATGAAAATGGAGGAGGACGTCCATGGTTTGCAGAGATATTACTTACTACCTTCTGTCGTTGTAATTAAAAAAAAACCTATATTTGCCACATGAAGGACGCTAAATTATCCCGAAAGAAAGTACTCACTCACAGGTGTAGCACATTCGCAGAAAAAGCTGCGAGTCCGCTACACTCACTTGTGTGTGCATACCGCATAAAACGGTGCATATTCCCCTACGAACCACAAATCCCCAAACACAGAGGGGGATGCAACTTCAATAAACACGGCAGGTTCGGGTCGCCAGATTGATAAGGCGGAATGGTGCCGCGAACACGTGTTCGGCATGCAGGAGCGCGCTATCATCTCCCAAGTGGGTGCTATTTCACGAACAGCCTAAAAAGCTGAGGTGACAGCTCCGGATGTAATACAGGTCCCTCCAATATGAAAGGGAACAGTCTGAGCACTGACTTAATGACTACTCAGTAATTATGCGTGACGAGCACACTTTTTCCTGTTGTCTAACTAGTTTTTCCCTTGGCGTATAATATCCAGCATACATTTTCAATTTTAGTACAGAAATGACCAAGATATTTTGTCTTTTTGCGAAAATGTCATAATGGAGACATAATGGAGACACCTTTCATAATGGAGACACCTGCACGTCTCAGCCGCTCCTAAACATTCGGAAAAGATTGTAAGCGGTGAAAACCAGGCTGAATGCGCGCACATATAGAAACAGCAGCTGCAGATAGGAAACACTAGGCCCACTGATTTTAAACCTCTACAGACTTCTTTCACTCCCTCCTTTATCCCTTCCCTTACGGCTACTGCGCCATTTTTTATTTATAATAATAATAATAATAATAATAATAATAATAATAATAATAATAATAATAATAATAATAATAATAATAATAATAATTGGTTCTTGGGGAAAAGAAATGGCGCAGTATCTGTCTCATATATCGTTGGACACCTGAACCGCGCCTTAAGGGAAGGGATAAAGGAGGGAGTCAAAGAAGAAAGGAAGAGAGAGGTGCCGTAGTGGAGGGCTCCAGAATAATTTCGACCACCTGGGGATCTATAACATGCACTGACATCGCACAGCGCACGGGCGCCTTAGCGTTCGCCTCCATAAAAACGCAGCCGCCGCGGTCGGGTTCCATTTCCTTTCCCCAAAAACCAATTTCAATTCGAAAATACAAGGGACGTTTCAATGACAAGTCGCTATAGGTGGCAACCAATGCACCCAAGGCGCAATGAACGCGAAGGGGGCTCGAGAATCGGGGGTCACGCGGCGCATAAATTTAAAACGCAGTCCAATTTCGCAGGCTGTTTATCACGCCAAGACAATCTCGCGTGGACAAAAATGAAAAGAAACCTAAAACAAACAAATCTAGCCGCAGCTGTGAGCAGTGCTCCGAAACGCGGCGAAGAGCTTTCCACCTGAAAAAATAAAAAAAAAAACGCACACACAGGAGGCATTCGCTTTCCTTGACTCGACCGATCGCGCTGAGCGTTCGGGAACGTGTGAAAACGAAGGAAAGCGTTCGCACAACACGTGTTCACCCCAACAGCTGTTTGAACAGGTCCGAAAAAAAAAACGAAAACTTAAGTGGTCGCACTATACGATACCGTACCCGGCCATGCTCTATCACCGCCCGTACACAAGAGCTCCTGAGCTGCGCGCATGGCACAATAAAAGTATTACATAACGGGAATGAGTGCGGAGGGGATGCCAAGGGGGAGGGGGAAGAACGATTCGGGCGCAATAATTTCGCAAACTCCCGACACCCCCCGGTACTCTCGCGCAATGGTGCTCGGGAGCGAAAACAATTTCGACACGCGCGCTGCAGCAGCAGACGAAGAGCAGACTGAGGGAACGTAATTGTATCCGAAGATCTCTGTCGCCCCCAGGGGGCGTTAGGCAACGGCCGTTGTTCGGAATAACCGATTGTTCGCCCTCCCCTAGGAAGAGGTCGGAGGGACAAGCAATGGATCACCGGCTGGCCCCAGCAGAAGAAAGAAAACACACAGAACAGGGAAGGCGGGCAACGCGGTGCAGTCTGCGCGAGGAATTCAATTTTCGCCTACGCGCGCTTTGTTTCGGGCCGATTCCCGTTTGCGCGCAACCGTTGGCGTCGGGAGGCGATGCGCTCCCATGATGAAATAGCGAAGGCAAGGGCGAATAACGGATGTCACCTGTTTTGCGGCGACTCGCTTCGTCCAATTTTCGCTGCTTAAAAGCACGGATAGCAGCCGGCGACAAGAGAAAAAAAAAGGGGGGGTGGGTTCGGCAATGCGACCATCTTTCTCCTTTCCCATTTCATCTCAAGCGATGCTGGAATCTACATCGTCAGTGATACTTTCCGACGCGGGGCATTAGTGAATGAATGCTGTCTTCTTCTGGCCGCTTGCTTCGATCAAGCGCTTTCAGAGGCAAACTGCAAGCTGCGAACCACGCGGCAAAACCCTTTCTCGTCTGTTTTCGCAAACAGCGGAAACTGCATACAGTAGCGCGCACTGTGCAGTGGTACTTGCACTTCTCATGGCGAAAAGGCAGGACAATGCAAGGCATAAAAGGAGAATGCTTAGGTATCGCAAAAGGCAGTAGCTGCGGCGCCCGAGTTATGGCTCCCACCGACGCTTTCTCTGCTCTGCACAGTTCACTACTCTGAGCTGACGGCGAGCTTACTTTAGGCGCCCGCAAGCAGCCAGCGCGATGTGCTAGCTTTGGTGGCGTCGCTCGCTAACTCTGAAAGACTCATCCAGCTTGTCGCGAAAATATAAGGTTCTAGCGCAGCGGAAACTTGCTATCGTAAGCGTATACCGGCTTCCACGCACGCGCAGTAGAGGGACAAAGTGGGGGCACTGCTCGTGCGCAGTCGGCGCCCGGTGAACGAGTGTATGCCTGCGCTAATACGTTTCCGCTTCGCTAAAACTCTCTAACAGCGCACCAAATGAGGACACATGCGAGAGAACGACACGCGCAAGCGCTGGCTAGCAAATGAGTGCCCCACCAGTAGCTTGCAACAACCTCGACCTAGCGAATGCCAGGACACTCAAGCCACGAGGTCGGCCCTCAAGTATCTCCACGGACGAGTTTTTTATAGGCAACGCACAAGACGAGGCTAGGAGACGAGCTTCGAAAGCGCGTGTGAGGGCGATAAGAAAATAAGAAATTGGTATTGGCTTTGGGGGAAAGGAAATGGCGCAGTATCTGTCTCACATCTCGGCGGACACCTGAACCGCGCCGTAGGGGAAGGGATAAAGGAGGGAGTGAAAGAAGAAAGAGGTGCCGCAGTGGAGGGCTGCGGAAATAATCTCGACCACCTGGGGATCTTGAACGTGCACCGACATCGCACAGCACACGGGCGCCTTAGCGTTTCGCCTCCATCGAAACGCGGCCGCCGCGGCCGGGATCGAACCCGGGAACTCCAGACCAGTAGCCCAGCTCCTTAACCACTGAGCCACCGCGGCGGGTCAAAAGAAATTAGCCCAAAAACACGAAACAATTGTACGGATAAACAGGGCCCTCTGTTTACTCGTTGGCCTAGTAACCCGTGCATTCCTCCACTGCCCGATTTCTTCACGACAGCAGATGCATTTCCGAAGCATCGCAAGCGAAGTCAAGGTATTAAAAAAGGGGGAGGGCGCGGTGTTTTCTCGCCGGCTTGCGTGCAGGGGGTAGCGCATATGCGTGCTAGCGCGGGCCAAACAATTCTCGCCACTTCTTTTGTTCTCTGTTAAAAACGCGCCTAACATTGAGGACGCGGGGACAACACAGATAACGTGGCAGTGGGGACACTAGAGGAGAGAGAAATATACAGCACCCGCGTCACGCACCGCCGAGAGAGAGAGAGAGAGACACGCGGGGACGCACAGAAAGCGTCAGCGACGAAATTTTCATTGTCCGCCGAAACGACGGGAAAAACCCGAATCAGGTCGGACGGCGGGCGCAGGGTTTTTATTCTCGTTTCACATTTCGCTTCCAGAAATTCGCTCTCTGCCTTCTTGCATTATTGCATTTTCATTTTCCAGAGTTCTTTTCCGCTGGAGCTGTTCGGGGAGAGACGACAAGGCCAGCGCCGCCGACTGGTCGCACGGCAACGCAGTCCGCATTTTAAGCGGCCAACTTTCGGAGAAAAAGAGCGTAAAAAAGGGGGGCAGGAGAGAGAGGTGGGTGTAGAGGGCGAGGAGGAGACGAGATATGCGACGCGGAAAAGCAGCTCGCCGTCGCCGCCCGTGCGGTATGCGAAAGCAGGGCCGGCGCTGGAAAGTTTTCGCGCGGACTCTTTGGAAAGGTCGCCCGGCGAGAATCCACACCGCAGCCGGATACACGACGAGGCAGAAAAAAGAGGAAGGGGAGAAAAGTTTTTAGCATGGAAGGGGGCAAACAAGCGTGTATTCGCAGAAATCAGGGCCTTTGTGACCACACACCACTTGCGCGTAATGTGGGATTATGTGCAATGCACGCGTGTCAAATGCTCATTGTAAAAAAAGAAGTGAAAAAACGTGGTTTCCAGCCTGTTATAAAGGTCACCAAAGCAGAATGAACAGTATCAGTAAATCTCTGTTCCCAGACATTGGTTTTATGGGGGTTTGACGTCCGGAAGCGACCGAGGCTCTATGAGGGATGCCGTAGTGGAGGGCTCCGGGTAATTGCGACCACCTGGGGTTCTTTAGCGAGCACTGACATCGCACGGCACACTAGCCTCAAGCATTTGGCCTCATCGGAATTCGACCGCCGCGGCCGCGATCGAACTCGCTTTTAGCGGGTCAGCAGCCGAGAACCATGACCACTAAGACACCGCGACGGCTTGTTCCCCGACTTTGAACACAATGGAACTAAAGGGAAACAAATGTGTTCTGAGTGAACAGAACAGGTTCACCCCTGCGTACACGGGAGCCGCTCGATAGCGTGCCCAGCTTTCGACACACGGCAGACGGACGCACTAAGGAGATCCGCCTAGCGAAGCCGACTGCAGAAAGCAGCAGAGCAATGCGAAGTTGAAATGCGTGCCCTACACACACCAATTGCACAGAACTAGCGGATCAGAAGTGTCGCGGAAGCACGCCGGCACGTAGCAGTAATCGGAAGCTACCTCCCAGTACCCCCGTTCTCTTGCTTAAGGTGTGGAGTTTCTCCTTATGGCACAGGTACTGGTGGCAAACCCCAGCACACTGTGAACGCTTCTCTTGTTTCTTATTTTAACGCACTGGCAGTATAGTATGTATATCCGACAGTACACCACTTCCTTAGGACGGCCATAACTGCGCGCTCACAGCCACACTCTCCAGGACAACTACAACAACCAATACCAGAATCTGCATTCCACATCACTGCTCCTCTCTGTACAGTGGAAGCTAGCCTGTTGTGTGCAAGCCGGGGCCGGTTATTATGACCAATCTTGCTTGGGGATTACAGAATGTGCAGGAAAGGCCAGGAGCACTCAGGAGCCGCCTTGAAGCCTTTCTCACGAGACACCCACTTTATAGCAAGTAGCAGCGGGATGAGGTACAATCGGGACCTACAAAGTGCCTCCGGGCTGAGATAAGCAACTTCAGCAGACACCACTACCGCTTACGTCATACGCGAAGGGTGCGCGCACCGAAGGAGGACAGGCAAGGGGAGCCGCGTCACGGGCGCAGGCAACGAGCGCCCATCGCACGAGCGGAGGCGCCGTGGCGTTTCGATTCTGGTCATGCCACTCCGCGGTCCACTTTTCATCGCCCCCGTGCTTCCTCGACGCGCCACGTGGCTCGCATGCGGACCACGCAGGCGGCGACTCGTTATGCGGGTCTGGCGGCGCACGTTAAAACGAGGTCGTCTTCTCTGGCGGGAGCACCGACAGGGGGCACGTTTTCGGCGCCAATACTGCAGGCAGCTTTCCTCCTCTTTGTTTTATTTCCCCCATTCAAGGTCAGGCGCGACTCAGTGTTAGCCAGCAGTACCTAAACGGCGAGCGGTGCGACCATCGCTTGTTACCAAGCCGGACTGCAGGCCGGGACGGTTAGGTCATGGTTTGCACCGAGCTGTAATTAGAAGACGAACGTAGTGCGCACATCGCAGAATCGTTAAGGAATACGGCAGGCCTGCAAGCCGGCATGACCGAGTTATATTGCTGGGAAGACAAATGCGTGAGATCGATTGGCGATCGTAGACGCTCATCAGTCTCCGCTAGTTGTAGAAAGCTTTAACGTAGCGCATGCGCAGATGGCTCCGAGGGAGCGCCCACTTGCCACCCATGCTTCCACCAAGTCTGACACGGCGCAGGCGCAGCTTGGGTCCAGCGTAAGCGGATTAGGGCAGCGAAGCGCCGAATTGCGCTATGTTAAAACTGTTCTAAAGCTTCACTAGCACTAAACTGTCTAAAGCTTCAATAGTAAAGCATATCCTGCGGTCAGTATTTTGCTTTGACACAAGCGAGCGAGCCAGCGAACGAACTCTCCTAACACCTCAGACACACTGCTGTGATCTTCGCACATTGCATTTTTTTTCCCTTTCGCGAGGTCGGCATGGGCGGATTCACGGCCACCGGCAAAGCAATCCAGGGTCACGTATACTCCAAGACGAAGAACGGTCGGCGCTGCAGGCTTCAGGCACCGCAGCGGCGATTCCGCCGGTCGCAGTGACGTCACAATCACACACACGTGAGGGAGGAGAGGGGCGGAAGGTGGGGGGCTGTGTCGGAGGTGTGCATCACCACAACCGGTGGCGCCATCTATCCATGGCTGGGCGCTTAATCCGGGCGTGTCACCACACACGTTCGCCGGCACTGCTGCTGCTGCTCGGGGGCGGTGTGCAAAACGCAAAACTCAAGAACAACAACAACAACCATGGGAGTGTGTAAACCAAGGAGGGTAATCCTGGGAGACGGTCCGCTGTAGTTTCCCACCGAACTGGGGAATGTGGGGAAGAGACGGGGGCCAGTAGGGGAACTGGGGAGCAGGCGGTTGGATGTGTGAGGGAATGTGGTGGAAGTGACGTGAAGATGCGGGCAGGCGGTTGTCACAACTCGGCGGCGATAATAATCCATCCGTGCGGCGGCACACTGCATCGGCGCCTCTTGATTCACTCGGCGGGCACTGCCGCAAGCACACTCCAGGGTTGCACACGGCTGCCGTCGTGTATCCGGGAGGCAGCAAGGCGGGGGCGTATCCGCAGCATCGGCACCAACACCGACCGGGCTGGCTCTCGGGGCTCCAGTGCGCACAAAACACACACGCACACAACACCTCCTCTTTCGGAGAACGTCGCAGGCACATTCATTTGCTCCCTGGTTTTTTTGTGTGTGTGATTTTTTTTAAATACGCGGAGTCTGCTTTTTCGAAAAGGTAATACACTTCGCGGGCTAGCTCGCTCGCTTGTTCGGTCAAACTATACTCCCGTTAAAGCTACTGCACCGAGGAAGGCAAACAGTACGCAAACCAAAACACAAAGAAACAAGCTCTGAAGTCCGTTTGTGGGCGAGCACCACGACAATGTGCATTCCGCACCACCTCGGTGCTATTACCGCAACAAGCAACTGCAACGCTTTCACGCGACTTCAACTGGAAGCCTACAATGAGCGCGCAAAAAGGCGGCTGCGAGGCCGCTGGACTAAAGCTATATAAGTTCTGCAAGCGCAAACTCTTCTTCCCCCCCCCCCCTCTTTTTTTGTGTCTCATTTTTAATGCTTGAAAGACAAATTTTCTAGGCGGTAGCTACCTTTTCACACCACACTGACCAGGTGGTTGTGCTTCGCTGAACAGAAAAATAAATATAAAAAAAAAAGCAGTGACAGGGCCTAGCGCACAAAGAACGTCGCCAGCACACTGTCACAATTTTTTTTTTGTTGGGAAATAATGACTTCAAACAGCCCTAAAACAGAGCACAACACCTGGGAGCAAACCATCCAAACGCCTTGGCCAACAGCAGCGGCAAAACACTCGTTCGTCACTCGTCACCCAGGGCAGCGCCCCGTAAAATGGGCGAAGTATTAGGGAAAAAAAAAGGCTGCACCGAAAGAGAAAATAGGAATCTACAAGCGCGCATGATCGTATCTTCGCAAGTAACAATAAGGCGGATTCATTCAGTAAGCCCCAAGAGTCCGAAGTGGCAGCGCACAAGCAACAAGCGACTAATCTGAGCAATCGTAGGAACACGCGTCGCTCCCCGAGGTGCCGAACTGTCCTCGACACAGAGTAACGAGTGTCGATATAATGAGTGTCGTCCGTCCCTAATTACCAACGGAGAGGATAAATCTACGTCTACGTATACGTCTAGGCGAAGGAGGATGCAGACACGGCGCAGGAAAATACAACGCCAAGAGCTCGGCCAGCACCACTGCCTCCTTTCAAGGCCGCTGGCTGGCGCCAATTCACGCGCCTTTTCCTTCTCCAGTAACGCGACAAGGTTCGCACATCAGGGGGGGAAAACACGGCTAAGCACGTTCGACGCTGGCGGCCAGGCTGAAAGAATTCGCCGACGCCGCAACAGAACGAGACTTCAGCAGTATCTCGGCGTGCCACCATGTTCGCGATCTTCATTTATGATGCGATGCGCTCAGGTGCATGCCAGAAAATTGCGACACTGGACACAGCAGCTAGCCAGCTGTCGTCACGTCCGATTCTAATCCGCTTGTTTGGAACTCCCCATGATCGACTATTGAACTAAGGGAACGCGTGTCTTTGTGCATCTGCAAGTGAGCAGTGTGCCCGGACTGTCGACTACTGCATAATCTAATTACAACGCCAAATCGCCTTAAAACTGTCGCTAAAGCATGTCGCGGCCGTCTGGCAATGTCATCAATTAGGGACCTGGCTCGCGCCGGCAATGTATACAGAGCGGACCGCACCATTTACAACATGTGAGAGGGCTGCGGAGAGCTTGGTCGAACGCAAATCAAATCCTTCGTGGCAAGCTTAGTGTTGGAACACGCGGTGGAACAAAGACTGGAAACTACAAGATTCTGGGGGACACGGCACCCCAAGTCGACACAGACGAACAACAAAAAAAGATGCAAGGAAAGTCAGGAGAGACACCAACCTGGGGTTCCTGGCGGGTCCCTGCGGGGCGTAGGGGGCGCCAGGGGGCGCGACGGCAGCCGATGGAGGGCAGCCCGGTGCGACGAGCGATGATGCGCCCCCACCGCCGGCGACACCCCCGGGCGCAAGAGCCGACGGCGGGGGGGCCCTGGGCGGCGGGGCAGAGGAGGCCGCCGCCGCCGCCACGGGGACGCCGTCCTCGGCGTGGAGAGCGAACCCCGCGGCCGGCTCGTAGTACTCGGTCTTGAGAAGCCGCTCGTCCAGCTTGTTCTCGGCCACGTGTGCCTTGGCCGCCGACCGGAGGTCGATGAACGACACCGTCGCGCACACGCCGTCTGCATCGCGACGGATCTTCACGCTCTGCACCTTGCCATACCTGCACAAGCAGTAGAGACAGGCCCGTTAATGTGGCCAGGTGCGACAGATTCAACCGTCGTGTTTCCAAGTTGAGAATGCATCTTCCGTTTTCAACGTCTTTCATGCAAACTGAACACTCGGCTGTCCAACGGGCTGACCGGGTCGCCGAGGCGCATAATCTCTTGGCCATCCGGAGGGTCGACCTGCTGCGTTATGACGGGCTCCGCCATTCACACTCAGCTAATAAAGTTCATTGACTGTCTGTAAACAGTTGGCAGCAGACACGACATGCTGTACCAACACCGGAAGTATCTAAGTTACTGTCCGTTAAACGCGCTGATGCACCCGTCCCGCAAACAAACCGTAGCGTAAGACAATCAGGTGCTGTCCCCCACAGCTACATAAACGGCGCCATAGGGTTTCTTTGCCGCCCGGTCACATACGGTCCGCATCTGAGGCAGTCATCGGTGCAGATCTTAAGCCGCGTGGGTAAACCACCAGAAGCAACCAAAGGCAACACCCTCCCCCTGGCAGTATCGTGCAGGCACACATGGATCACAACCCTGGGACTGGCTGGCTTCAGCAAGGCAGAACTGCCAGTGCGGACTCACTTTTAATGAAATCCAAGAACGGATTGGTGACAGCAGCACCGCGCCTCGGTGGTTTCAACAGAGTAGGATAAACAGACGCAACACGGGGCTCCTAAGTAACAGAGCAGCAATTCGATTATATGTACAGTGCCTCCCCCTTCCCCGCTGCGACACGCATGCTGCATGTGGTTCCGTCAACGAATACCGGATTCAGCTCAGGCTTCGTGCAGCTCCACACACGCACTCCAGCGGTGATGGTTCAACGTGCTGGACCAGATGCGGTCAGTGTGGCGTTCACCCGCACTTTTTCCCTACCTTCACGGCACAAGTGAGATGTCCGCCCAGAATGAGGGAATAGATAAGTCTTAGAACAGAATCGGCGCAGACAGAGTCGGCGATAACGGGTCGGCGCAGACAGGGGTACTGCAACCACACTGTTCGCTCCTTTGGCGTTAACGTTCTATGCATGCGCATTGACGCCCAGCTATTCCCCTCCAGCTAAGCGATAGGGTAGCCTCATTTTACAACTCGCTTATTTTACAGCGCATTTAAGCCGATTCTTGCAACCCCCGTCTCCAAGTCGAAGTCGAAGGCCATGGCGACAGCCTTTTACTTCGTAGCGTTTTATTAATCCGTCAGCATTAGAAGAGACTGTGCAAGTTGAAATGGCGACCGCTGTCTTGTCAGGAGCCAGTGGCAACCTGCATTGAACGCAACTAAACGATCAACTGAGAACCAAAGAGTTTTTGAAAATAAAATATACAAAGTAAGGAAAAGGTCTGTGACGGCCGCGGCATCCGCTATCGAGTATAAAGCACCTGACTGGGGCCAGCGAAAATAAAACCGATGTGGAGTGAAAAAAAAAAAAAAATAGGGGAAGGGTCAGTAAGACAGGAGTCGCTGGACACGGGTAGAGGCCAGCAATGTGGCTTATTTTTTAACTATTATTTTTCACGCTCGTCGCAACAGCACACATCTCACGCAGTCAAAACGCACGGGCCAGTGCCCTCCTCTGGAGCCTGTAGCAACGGCCGGCGTGGACTTCGTGCGCTCCCACTGGACACAAACATTACTGCCACAAACATTACTGCCAATTTCAGGGAAGCGTGTGAGGCTGAAAAAATGTGCCAAAAGGCGCCAAACGACCAGTCTTTTCCATGCTCATCTCTGTTCGACGTCTTGCGCGCGCATTCCCCCTCCCAAAAGAAGCACAAGGCAGCTGGCCCTCTGTTCTTCCAGCATCGTGCAACTAGCGCTTTCTTGGACTTTTTACTCACCGGCCGAACCGCGACAACAGCTCCCTTCGCGCATACTTTGACGCACACTAGCGAGCAAAGCGAAATAACAGACGGCGTAATAGGAGCCAGCGGTTTTTTTTTTATCAACTTTGCCCTCTCCCCTTTCTTAGACGCAACCCAGAGTCACAAGCATGCGCCAGCATACAGCAATACTCGGCCGACCAAGGAACGGAACGTCGCGGCCCGTTCCAAACAAGGCCTCGGGCGGGGATTACGCGGATGGCGCGACTCGACGACAGTTTTAGCCGAGGAAAAGCAAAAAGGGGGCCGGCAGGAAAGAGAGAGAGGGAAGAGAAAAGGAAACAAAGACACGCCACCACCCTGACGACGAAGACCAGGCAAGGTGGGATCCGGACGATAAGGCCGACGGAGCAGCAGAAACTGCGACGGCAGCTGAGAGGGAACTTTTTGTGCCGTCAGCATAGCGGGACCCCAGCCCGCGAACAGACCGATCGCCCCCCCTTCAACTCCGGCCCCGGTTCGCAGCACACGGCATCAGCGGGCGATGAAAACATCCGCATTGCTGGGCAACTTTACGTCACCAGGAAAAGAAAGCCGCTGCCGAGGCTGCAGCAGCAGTCATCCTGGCGTGAAGAGGAACGCCGGGCAGGAAAGGGAGGAGAGAGAGCCGTTAGGGAAAGAACAAAAAATGATAAAGCCAAGCGCGTGCCGCAAAGCATATCCAGTGCCATTTCTCTTTTCCTCGTTTGCAGAACCGAAGGAGCCAGGGGACCGTTTCTGATGGAAGCGGAGCCCACGCGGAGGCAAGGTGGGCATATCGTAAAATGTGCGCCGTAGCCGCATACATCACAGCCGGGAAATTACTTCCGCCCACGCGCGGGCCAACGGTACGCTATATGAATGGCCGCCGATGTCCTCGATCCGGGAAACTAACCATCGCAAAGTGGACGCAGCTGGCTCACCAGTTTACTCTGCTGCGCCTACAGCGACCCAACAAACGTTTGCGTGGCACCAGGGTTAGTGCGAATTTAACCGAGCGCAAGCCGACTCTCCACCCACGACCCGAAAGACAAACTGAGAGCACCGCGGGTGCAGGCAGTTAGAGGTCGAGACGAACAAACCGAGGAGCTCCGGTGGCGCCAGCCAAACACACAGAGACCAGTAATGCTGCTTGCAACGAAACCAACGCCCGCATACACCGAAATGTCTAAGGCAGTCATCCCCGGCTCTCCCGTCCGCGATCTCATCTGCGCTGGGTGTACACTGCACTGCGCACCGGTACTGCTCCCTCGGGCAATACTGCACTTCCATTCGGCGCGCTGCTATCGGGATGCCCAAGCAGTGTCCCGTGCGCCACGCACAGCTTCGTTCGTGCGACGAAGTTCGGCCCGGTTTTATCAATACGCGCCAACCATGGTCCGCGGAATTCAACTCAGCCTGTTATTTCTTTTTATTCGGGGTACACATACCAGGCAGTAAAAAGAAATACAAAAAAAAACGAATTGGTCAAAAATGGTACGACAGTATTGGCTGAATGTCTTGCATAGTGGAAAAATGAACCACACACAATCCACCTCTGGTCGGTACTGACAAAGATCACAGCCGCATGCGTCACGGTGGCACAATCGAGTTGTCCAAAATTTCAAATATTTATTACTGGGAGTGGGATAATTACAAAGCCACGGCGTATCTTTCAACTGGCGAAGTCATGCAGCAACGGCGCCAACGGTGCAACGGGCTTATATGAAAATACATGCTGCTTGAACCCGGGGCCGCAGCCTCGCGACAAACCAGACTTGCACCCCTTCGGAGCCGACGCGATAATTACGCTTATAAAAACAGCAGTTCAAGTGCGTCATGCGTGCAAAGCTGCCGTACTAAAGAAACCGAGCAGAAACAGAATAGGAAAGGAAGATGCGCCAGACAAACCCCATTCCTTTATCATGTCGGTCATCTAAACCATGCCAAAAACGAAGCCACGTTCGCATAGCTGCGTTCAGCGCTAAGTTTCAAGCGCGTTAGCGCCAAGTGAGCGGAAATTTGTACCTCGCCGCCACTGTCAGAGCGCTTCGAGCGTTATCCGTCCGTCGGAGGAGGGCGCTCTCATCAGAGGCGCCCGGCACGTCCAACGGCGAAGCAAATAACGCTTCCACACCACTCCAGCCCCTGCCCTCCACGTCTAGCAAACGAAGCCTTTCATCTGGTACCATCCACGTCGCGCCTTTAGTTACATTCTCGGCACCACGGGCCGCAGAAGCAAGACAAAAACCAGGCGCGGCGGCGCGCCCCACGCTGCAAAGCGCAGCTCGCCCGCCGCAGGCGGACACTGCAGAAGTCGCCAGGGTTGCTCTGCCCTGCGGAGAGCGCAATTACGTTCGCACTAGTTTTCGACGGCCCGTAATTATCTCGCAAAATCGCACCCCTTCCCTTTTCTTCCATTCGCCGTCCCTCTTTCGCACGACGACGCGCGTTCCCACAGCGGACGAGATGAGCCGGAGAAACGAGCAGGCCGAAAAAGAAGTGCAGAAAAAAGAAATGAAGCGTCATTCTGAAGTTGCGGCGGACCCCCTCCCTTCCCGAACAGCCAAAGAAACACGCCGGTCCAAATTGCACGCTGCGTCAGCGAGCCAGCAGCGGAGCACGGAGCGCCCCGCCGCCGCCAGCACAGCAGCGACGAACAAAAAGTTCCCCCGCAGCGCAACCAGAGCAACACCGAGCCAGGCGGCGCCCCGGCAAACGCGCCGTACATAGGGCAAGCCAGGGAGATAAGAAATGAAACAAAAAGCACAGCAAAACCAGAACGAACGCATCAAGAACGCTCGCGCGCGCCCGAGAATAAGCCCGGAGGAACGAACGAAGCCCGCGCAAGCACGAAGGTACGAGGGCAAGGAGAACCAGCCGCCATCAGAGTTTGAAAGGCCCAAAAGAGCCGAGGAGAGAAAGAGAGAAGAGAAAAAAAGAAAAACTGCCGGCTCAAGCCTCCAACAGCGCAGAGGGAAAGGCACGTCGGCTACAGAACGCAGCCAGCGAAGCGACGTCAGCTTATTTTCTTTCCCCGTCGCGTTCTTCTTTTTGCTCTCTTTCTCCGGCTGCGCCGCGCTTATTTTATCCTCCTAGCCAGAGCGCCTGCGCGCGCAGCTCCCCTGCATTCAGGCCGCGACAGCTGCGCGCTTCTCTGATTGGACGATTCGCCGACGGCTGTTCCAGGCCGCCGTGGCACCCCCCGCTTTTCCCGCAGTAGCGTCGAGAGCGACCTAGCGACAGCGCCCTCCCCCGAAGTGCACTGCACTGGCGGCAGCGGAGACTGGCTGGGACGGCCACGCCGTACGCCCGCCGACGACTTCTAGATCGAAGCTGCCACGTACGCACTTATCTCTATCCCAGTTGCGGCGCTAACGAGTTTTTCACGTTACGCTGAGGAAAAACGTTAGCGAGGCACCCGAGACTGCCTCTTCCCTCGGTGCCGGACGTCGGAGTAGAGAACGGCTGCCCCGGGGCATCCCTTTCACAGGTGACTCTCGTTTCACAGCGAAGTACAGGAATATATTCATTAAATCTGCGATTCATGCACCTTTTATTTCAGCCCTTTGCCCAAATTGTGATTGCTTCCTGTTGTTTTTTTTTTTCTCTCAACCGCACGGCAGATATGCTCGGTGGTAGGATTCGTCCTCAAGCCCGCTTCCTTCGGTTTATCGAAAACAGCGGAGTTTCTTTAAGCTTGTGCTGCATTGTGGAGGCGCCTGTAAGGACACATATATTTTCTTTTTCCGACTTTCAAAATTATTCCGCACGTGCACGCCGTGCTGCAGCCGAAGAAAATATGCAGCGTGCACTAGAATGACTTTGTTAGACGGTGCCTGCGGCACACAACCCTGGCTCATAACGGCCGTCGTGACTATCTATCCCAGCCGGTTCTCTGTTCACCTTGGAAATAAGGCGCTGCTACACCTAGAGCGACACCACAGTCACGGGGAAGTGATGCACTTTCGTCTGAAGCTGGGGACCATCAATTATAAAACACGGCGTTTTGGCGGCTCACTAACGGGAAAACAATTAGGCCCCCGCTAGAACATCTTCACTCGCACCCGCTGCGAACTGGAACGGTGAGTGCAAGTTCCGCAATGCGCCCGATCTCCGGAACATTTCAAAGCGTGCACGGCAACCGATTCTGGCGAAGAAATGTGGCCCCGCTCCTTTCAAACAATTATGTGCCCCTGGACGGTGTGCATTTGTTTATTCGCCACAACCTGCGTTCATGCAACACCGGCGTCTCGTTTTCCGAGACGCTCGTGTCACATATAACCGGGTACAAGCGGCAGTAACGTAGCATTCGCGGCTTCAAACGCTGAGGGGCACTTTAAAACACTTCCACTAGCGCGACTCCGGCCTCCAAAAATTCTGCACGTACCGCGTAATAAACGCATGCACGATGACACTATTACCTCAAAATTGCCACTTTTCAAGAATCGCCATACGTGTTCTAACACTGCCTGTCACGACGCACAGGGAACGTCCCACCGTTGCGAGGCAATTCCAGGTCAAGTCACTTTCTGACCCAAACGTTCTTCTGCACATTGGCATGAAGGGACAGGAAAAGTGTTCTCGCAACCTCTGTAATGGTATAGCAAGTGCCGCAATGTCTCGGCGTCGCACTGGACGGTGCCATACTAGCCGCCTCAGTGCGCCACCGCCCCATCTTCCCTGAAAGCAATGCAGCCGGGGTGCTTCTGCAGCCACTGTGTATAGTCTGCGTCACACTTGTGTAGAGCGCTAGGGCGATACACGTCCGTGCAAACACATCCAGTCTTGTCGCAGCTGCTAGGTTCCAGAGGCAACACTTGCGCCAGAGTAGTGCCGAATAGACCCCCCAAACAAAACAGACACGAGTACTTTCCCAGAAATCGGGGGCTGCTCTGTAATTTCAGTGTTTTGTTACCAGGTGCGCACTGCTCGAACGCTCTACACGAGGGTGACGCGGACTGCACGGCGTCACAAGACGAGTGCTACTAGCTGGGCGCAGCGCCTGCCTGTAACCGAGGGCCACCAACATTGCCCAGTACGCAGCATGAGCAATAAAGAGAGCTGAAACTTTCACCCGCCCTACCTCTCGTGCCAAGCAAGACAGAAAAGGGAGCGTTATTAGCTCGCAAACATAAAACCGCTTAGCACAGCGGCGCGGCTAGAGCACAGAAGTGGAGGGGGGCACGCACGCGTCGCCATATGGGTTGAAACCTTCCAGACGGCAGCCTGTGTCTGCGCTTTGCGCCGGTCCAACGCAACCGCGGCAGCAAAACCCACGCACCGTGCCGCGGCCTTTGGAAAGAAACGCGGTTGCTGGGCGAGTCCAAAGTGAGCTGAGAGCGGCCTCCCCTCCAGCCTAGGAAGCCAGGTCGGGCAGCGCGCGCGCTTCCCACGGCTCGCTCAGCAGGTGCGTATACGGTCCCTCGACCGAGTTGGCAGCTCGGAAGGTCACGTGATGCCGTTCCCACAGCGCTCCTGCCACCTGACGAGCCCACGTGACCTGGACCACTGCCGAGTCGGCGTGCGTTTATTCTCCTGCACTTCGTACTTTCTTCTTTTTTTCTTCCCCCTCCCATTTCCTCCCCGCGGCGTCTTTCGTTCCCCCGCCGCCATACAGGCACGCACGCTCCCCCTCGCTCGCTCGTCTTTTACCTTGGGCGCGGGTGTAGGATTTTGCCCGGCTTCCAGCTCCGGCAGAGCTGCTCGTTTATTGCTCTTTTGCTTCAGCGCTTCTTTGTGTTTGCAGACCCGCTTCTCTCCCCCCCTCCCAAGCTCAGCTCTCGCGCGCCCACACCTCGGTACAAGCTTTGGCAAAGCCTTTCCGCCCCTCCTTTTCTCCGTCGCCCCCCTCGCTCAAAACGATGTGCTCCTCGCGTCCTTCCCGAGGACGGGACCAATGGCGTGCCGCCACAGTCCTTCCCCCATTCGTCCTCGGCGCGACAAAATAAAGAACGCACGCAGCCACACGCCTGCCCCCACAGCCACCCCCCTCTTCCCTGAGCGAAGAGCCGCGCTCCTCCTCCCCGCGCTCTCTCTCCCCTCAGTGCCTTGCTTCATCCAGAATCACCCGACAGAAGCCGCCGGACCCGCACAGCCAGCCCGCACAAGCCGCCGCCATTGCAATGGCGCGCTCATGTATATGCAACACGGACCTCGTAAAGTTAACGCAATAAATTGTTCTCCGGCAGATGAATCTTTCGACAACGAACAAGCGGGGCTACTCGAACAGCGGTGCACATTTTCTGCCACAAGACACGTGGGAAAGCCCCGCTCCACAGGCCACAATGGTTTCACAACTGTGTTTTGAGAGCCATAGCAGACTGAGAAAGCTGCCCCGGTCAGGTACCGTCACACAGAGCCTGGTAGTACCTATGTGAAACGCCGTTACCAAGCTTCTAAATACTACCTTGTTTAGGGAACGTAGGTATCGCACTAACTAAGCCGTCCCACGCCGTCCTTGTGATCACCACCCCGCATTTCAACCACGACGTGACCAGCACTGAATTTCGGCGGTGCGCAGAAGAAAATTATCAATCCGTCGAACCATTCTGACACACCAGTGCATGTTAAAACACAACATAGCAGGCTCGTCCCATTTGGTCGGTTCCCACAAGCCAACTAAAGCCACGCAGACAGAGGCAGCCGCCAGACAGGACGTCACAACGCGAGTCCTAACAGAAAATGCCGACGTTAGCCGCCTGCCGCCCAAAAGCAACGGGCCCAATTTCACGGCTCGGCAGTCACCGAAACGACACCCCTGACTCGGCCGGCAGGCATTACACCCAGACGCGCGAGCCGACCAAAGCAGGGCGGAACTCGGGCCGACAGCAACCATTCTGCATAATTGAACGCGCTTTTATGCAGCAGTGCCTCGTTTCAGGCGCGATAATGACAGAGTGACCGCCCTTTATGCCGCGTTAGCAACGTCTTGCAAGCGGCGCCAGCAAATCAGCCCCCGAGTCGTCCGCACAACTGCCCGCGTCTGCTGCAGCTGGATTCTCGCAACAAGCGCCCTTCTGCTCCGAGCCTTGCAATTTCGGTAGGCACAACGCGTGAGTTCGCAAACTGATTTCGACAGTCAAAACTTTGCTCCATGAAAACTGCCCCAAGGTACCCCCGGGGGCCCGGCAGCAGGTCGTACCTTCGTCACGTAAATATAGACAGACATTCCGCAACCCCACGACTCGTCTTACGAGAAAGTTTAACGATCTCCCTTCAGGCTCGGTGCGTTCGGAGGAACACCCGAGTGGAATGCACCAACAAGCAGGAGTCGCTGGCGTGGAAGTTTTTAACGAGGATCACTACAGCAGGCTGAGAGCCGCACGCGCGCAACAGGTCAGCTCCCCGAAATACCCCGGCGGCGCCGAGAAAGAAAATCCGAGGGTCGAAGAAAGCGGCGGCAGCGAGACGCTGCAAGACACACCAAGCGATGTAGCACAGGCATCCCAGCGCAGCAGCCCAAGCGCGATGACGTCATGCTCCACACGAGCCGCAAGGATCGCTGGCCGCATGGGAATGAGCCGAAAAGGCGGGCCCGTTGTTGGCGCGAAAACGGCATACGCTTGCTTCTACGCGGGAGTCGCTTCAGCTGCACTGGGCTGGCACTCGGGGGCGTCGGGGCAGAGCAGGTGCGATACCGCACACAGCTCTGGCGAGTCGTTCAGTTTTCGGCACTGCGCGATGGGCGTAACCTATTCATTTTTTCTTTCCTTTCCGTGCTCGAGTCCTTCAACGCTGCAAAGCTTGCATATAACGCAGCCACCGGCGATCCAGCAGCCCAAATTCGATCCCCGCTGTGAGTCTGCCAGACGGGGCAGGATCGCGTAACCACTGCCCATCGCTCTGGCAGAGTCGGTCCGACGCGTACTGACCGCAGGCGCGGCCCGCGGCAGAGCAACTACGCCAACGCTGCCGATGGCGGACGGAGAGTGCGCCCAGACACCGACGCTATCTGGAACCGGTTGCGCCGGCGCTCCAGGCGACAGCGCGCTGCCATGTTGCGCCCGCACAAGACGCGTTCTTTCTCTGTTTCGCGCGCGGGCGCCAAAACACGCGTGTGCCACAGGGTCGCGGGGGCTTACAGGGCACGCCGCGTTGCACGAGTGCGGTGCAGCGCCAAACACTGGGTGCGGGCCTTGAACAACACCACTGACAGGCAAGCTCTGAATGTTGTACCCAAGTTCCCAAAGAAACGTGCACCTCTCGAACAACAGTATCAGAAGAAAAAATCCCGCGCCATAAATCTACACAATAAACTTTGACAAGTTAATGCTGTATGTCGACGTTCCTCAACAACGGGGCCAGATCAGCGAGACACCATCTACTCAGAAGGGTATATGCTTGGGCTTGTTGGTTCATAACTTCAAGGTGAAAAACGTAGCGCAAAGAAACGAGGACACAGAAAGACGGACAACACAAGGTGAAAAACGTAGCGCAAAGAAACGAGGACACAGAAAGATGGACAACACACGTGTGTTGTCCGTCTTTCTGTGTCCTCGTTTCTTTGCGCTACGTTTTTCACCTTGAACCATCTACTCGCCGTCAATGTATTCACGACTTTCTATCGAACAAGCACAAGGGAATGCATCCACCTCCAGCCCCACGCTCATGAAAGAGAAAGTAACCACTCTCAGGCAGCTCGAAACACACACATTCCCAAGCCGAGCAATACTAGCCAAAATTCACCCAGAGATAACTCTGCAGAATGCTTTTAAAAGCTGCGGAGAGCATGCCAGCCTTGACCACATCATGTGGGCCTGCAGCTAAATAACCAAGCAGTGGGAGACCGCGCTGCGCAGCTCGGACCTGTGGCAGCAAAAGTTTCTCACAGATATAGAGCTGACCAAGTACCTTCGTGTGGGCCAGTCGGTGAGGCATCATGGAGAGGTGCAGCGCAAAGGAAACCTTTCCTCTCGTTTCCTTTGCGCTGCACGTCTCCATGATGGCTGACGAAGTCGCTGAGATCCGAGATCAAGGTCACCACGCGGCAGTTGCCTACCTGCGCCAGAATGGAAACTTCCCCTTCAAAAACTCAGTTTATTCACTCTTCCCTCGCAGTGTCTGGTGCAGAATATGATTAAAACGAACGCTCCGAATTTCTCGACGGCTCACAGACTCCCTCCCATACAGCAACGCTGAACCGCGCGCCATGGGGGAGGGGAACCGCCAAGGAAGAAAAAGACAGAAGTAGCGCTAAATGAACACGCGAGCGCGATAACATAGACGGAGGCGATTAGCGGTCATCAGGCAGCCTACACCCTTCACTGAGCACGTAAACTACAAGTAGACGGGAAGCCCCCCAGCCCCCTTTTTTACGCAGCTCGGAGCCTTCGCATTAGCGGAGCCTTCGCCCTTGCGCGACCAGCCAGCCTACGGTTGTCCCGAAAGCACGGCACAGGGAATCCACATCAGACGCGACGAATCCACACAGCACGGCTGTGCATAGGAAGAAGAGCCGTCCCGACGACGACTGCGCAGAGTGCTCAGATGAGAGTACAAGTTCACCGGGTCCCCCACGAGAGGCAGCGGGCGATCAGTCTTCTGAGCTCGACGCTGCATCACCTCCCCGAAACGAGTGCGTAGCCGCGGGCGTCTTACGTCAGCGGGGCAGCCAGCCAAGAGCGAACACTCCCCTCGAAGGGTCGAGTCATCACTCAAAGATGCCACGGCAAGCGACGTACTTCGCACTTTTCCTGCAACGACGCGTGGCCCGCGACGTCGACGGACAAGGGCGCGACCGGCAACCGGACGAGGAATCTGCTGTCATCGCTCGACCCTCGAGGGCCGCATGCAAGGCGATACTCTTCGTAAGGGAAAAAAAAAAATGGCGGTGGTTTAGCTTTGGTTAAACCTGGAGTGACGCGATAGTCACAGCCGGCCGAGTGGAGCTTGGTCACATGATCAGACACGGCGCCGCGCCGCCGGCAGCTGCTCCGCACCACGTGACAGCGTGGCGGTGCAGCCACCGCCACGGTGAAGGCTCGAAATGCTACCGTACTGTATCTATCGCTACAAAAAAAAAAAAAAGGCGCACAACAGGCGACGACGCCCATGTTTCGTACCACAGACCGCGATGACGCCCATCGGAAACACAAAAAAGAACATAAAAATCTCACATGGCGTCACGACTATGTAACGCGAGATTCAGTGATAGCTTTTTATTCATTTAGTTTTGGGGATGTTTGAAGTAGAAAAGATACGGTGATCTCATATCGCACTGGTGTAGTGGTCAAGTGATGCACCCCTACACTGGCAGGCGGCTGTGCCAAACATAGCCACCCGTAGGGTTATGCGACCCAGGTCGACCGCGATATAAGGGGAGTGCGTTAATGACCGGTGGATGCGTTAATGGCACATTAGCGCGCCCACTTGTTACGACGACGCGCAAGCCAGGGACGGGCGCCTAACAGCTGTCGCTGTAAAAATAATGGTGCTTCGTAAAATTCGAACGTGAAAGCTCGGGTGTGCACTTGCTTTCCGTAACAGCGCTTCATGTCTCTCTGGAGATTGAACGGGTTGCGCAGGAATGACGAAGTCTCAGAGAAACCTGCACACAGACGTTGGAATGACGAAACAACGACGTTGCAGTGCGCCTGTTAGGAGGAGAATAAAGGAAACCAAAGCGATCACCGGCATTTGTTGACCAAGTGGGAATTACTGTTCTTTTTTTCTACAGTTGGGACAGAGAGAGTGAAGGGGGATGTTCAGAATAGTTCTCAAAGCCGGACTATGCGCTAGAGCATTCACGCGCGGCTAGTGTACCTGAGAAGCGCAGACACCAAAAGGCCGCACTGAAAACCAGCCTCGCGCACAAAATTATTAAGAGCACATGAACACGAGAGCGAGTGCTCGAAAAGAGCACCCATTAAACCCCTCTCCCTATTACGTAAGGTCACGTTAACGTCCCAACCAGCACTGCACAATCGTGATAACGGAGACGGCTCGAAGTGCCGAACTTCTCTTCTTCATAGGGAGATAAATTTACGCTGTAATACGGCGTAAGGCGGACGAATTTCGGGGGAGTGGGGGAGACCTCTTTGGCAGGCTAAAAACGGTTTTCCGGGAAACTCGCCAGGGTTACACAAATTCTGCACCATGGACCGTGAACAGAGCGTAGAACTCGAAAGCATGCGCCACGGTTAGCCGTGCGCGAGGGGACCATCGTTTCGCGAACAAATAATCGGGCACCGGAGGAACAGGCTGCAACAACTTTTCGTGCGCATGCCTTTGGCTTCCTGGAGAGCACGGGCTCTCGCGTTTCACTTAACGATGCCCCGTTTTGGCTCGCAAAGGTACCTAGCCGTTGCACGCGAGAGAGTATGGGGGTGCATTTCTCTCGTTGCCCGAACACAGCGGAAGAGCCATGTCCTCACCACCCATGCGGCGAGATGGGTGCGTACAGAACGCAAACGCGCCAGAAGAGACAAAACAGCGCACTGTCCTCGCGCCAGTGTTCGCTAAATGATTGCGGCGGCGGACGTCAATGCCTCCACGCGCGCGCCATCCCGCCGCTACGTTCCTCCAAGTCATTTCGAACGCGAAGGAAAGCGAATTCCGCGCAACGCTCGCCCAACGACGACGTGAATGCAGTTCACGTAATAACTCGCGAAGCATGCGCGCAACCGTCATAGTCGCGGCTGTACAGCTCCTCATCGTAAAGTTCCACAAATTTAAAACCATCGCAAATGCAGTTCGCAGGCGGAGACATCCGAATGACGGCGTTCGGCATTACCCATCGCACTGGCCCGTGGTCACTGCGGCAGGCAGCACCGGCTTTTAACCGCGCTGCACGCATCTCTCTAGCTAACGGTTTGCAGACAGGGAGAAATAAAAGGGAGGAGGGGGAGGCAGAAGAGACGCGGGTCCAAAGTCCCATTCCTTTCGCCATCCGTCTCCGGCCCCATTTTCTCGCGATTCCCGCGCCAGCCCCTCCGGCGGCGGCGCACGTGCTCGCCCGTGGACACAAAAACGGCGAATGGCGAAACAACAAACGAATAATCCCCGCACGCCGGCGACCAATGGCAGCGCCGGAGCGCACATCAGCGGCACTGCGCGTGCGCACCTCCCGGCAGCGGTTGTCATGGCAACCGCAGCTCGCCGCTGCCGTGTATCCCGTAGTGCATCCCTCCTCCTCCCCACGGTCCACCGCTCGCGCGTCGACGTCAATCCTTCCGGTGGTGCTCGGGGATAGATCGAGGGGGGTTCTTCCGACGAGCTTTTGGAGAAATGGGAACCGGCTAGGGAGGGAGGGAGGGTGGCATAAAATGCATCCCTAGCAGCCCGGTGTTAGGGCAGAAAGCGAAGAATGGAAGGGCTCCCGCCCTGGGCTTTCTGCGCACCCCTTTCCGTCAGCGTATCCTCTTCCAATGTACACCGCCATTACGCAAGCAGGGACGAAGCGCTCGGAGAACACGCGCACAGAGGGAGAAAAACAGTGCAGAGACGCAGAATGAACCGCGGGGAGGGAGGGGGTGGGCAGAAACGAACAGCGGAGAGAACGAAATGGGCGCCAGGAATGTAAAAGCGCCCGGAGGCGAGGACCATTCTTTGTCCGGCTGGAGCAGCGAAAAGAGCCGCCGGCTTTTATTCCCGAACACGCCGAAAGGGAAAGACAAAGCGAAACTCGAGAGACCCAGAGATCCGCGACCGCTGCAGCACGAAAAAAGTGTCCCCATCCTCCTCCTCCTCCGCAGAAGCAGCAGCGTGTGTGTGATGCGGGACAAGGCACGGCCCAGCGCGCTCGGCCGTGCGCGCCATCCAGGCCCCGGGGATTACGGCTAATCGCTGCCGCTGCAGCACCGCTCTGGCGGCGAGAGACAAAAGGCTTAGTGCACCTGCGCCGCCGCTGCAAACCGACGCCCCGCAAAAAGCAGCCAGCCGAAGCGAACCCAGCCTTCCTTCTTTTGGCTTCCATTTTGCCGCAGCTCAGCTTTGTCCGCCTTTGCAGGCGGCGCCCAATTTGTTTGGCCGGACAAAGCTTGAGCTCCGTGTATGTCGGCAAAGGGGAAGACAGGCCAGCATACAACCATCGCCTTTTCTCGGGGACCTCTCGGGTACCGAGTTTTTCCCTATTCGGCGTCATGTGACGCCAGTCAGCAATGCCCACAGTTCCCGCAAGTTCCCAATTCCACGCACACTGCACGTATACACACTGCCTGCAGCATTTCCGAAGCTGCGAAAGAGCCGCTTTTGGAATGACGTGCCCGCCGCGATAAGCGGGGAAACAGCCGCCGCGGAGAAAAAGGGAGGGAATGCGCCCAGATAAGCAAGGGCTGGCAAGGCGCCGGCGATCAGCGGGAAATCGGGCTGACTTTTGACTCCCGCGCGCTGCCTAGAGCCCAGATACGTGGGCGGAGCCGAAAGCAGGCAGTTCCCCAAGCAGCCAGGGGACGACTGTCTGCCGGACTGCTTGCTCCTCGACAGGCCGGGCAATCGGAACAGCAGTTCTGATCCCAGTTCTCCGAGGAGTAACAAATCCCCGCACGGTCCTCTGGTTCGCAGACAAGACGCACCAGGTTTACAGGCCAGGTCGCTTTGGTACGGCGTTTCCGAAAGCAAGGATTTGCGACGTTGTCGCCGCTTATCGGCGGTACGAAACACGCGACAGTTGCCGCCATTTGTCAGGTTTAGTTACGGATTGGGCAAGGTCCATTCATTTCAATAGGAGATTTAGACATTTGCGCTGCGGACGTACATGCAACCAAGCGTTGGGTTTCGAGGCTCTCGTGTCGAAGAAAGAGAAAAAAAAGGCGACACCAGCCGATCCAGACTCACGCGTAATACGTGCACCCGCGTGCTGTGCAACACCGCACAGCGGGCACAGGCAAGGCGAGCGCGCCACCGTGCCGCGCAATTAACCCGATGGAGTCGCGAGGTCGAGGGCCACGGCGGCACTTATCTGAACACCCCCCACCCTTTCCACCAAAAAAAAAGAACGTCACGCCCGATGAGCGTAACACCACTCGCGTTATTAGCATTCAACGCGAATAAGGGGCCAACACAGCAGCTCGGCTTCCATTACGCGAACATCGATCAGAGTCTGCGGCGCTGCCAGCTTGCTCCTGCGCACGTCACATCGCCCAGGCAACCAGAAGGTGAGCAGGCAGAGGTACAACAGCAGCCAGCCGCGAGCGCCCGTTAATAACCGCCAGCAATTAACACACGGTCCCTGGACACGGGGAAAGCGTGCCCGCGCGCGTGCGACGCGCGCGGCTTCGGCTCCGCTGGGCCTCCCGCCGCCGACCACGTAATCCACTCAGCGTCGTTGCCCCAGGTTTCCGCCGATGCACACACAGCTTCCCAGCAACGCGGGCGAAATCTGAGTCACGTCACCCCCGCTCGATAGGGTCTGTTACGAAACTGCAGCTAACGACGGTTTGAGCTTTCAGAACAGAAGCCATTCATCACTTGGACTCGCAGCTTAGCGGCGTTGCTGTGACGCGTCGCGAGCGACACACGAGCCGAGTAGAACGGAAGCGAGGTCTACTGCCGTGCAGAGAAGAAGGCCTTGGGTGCGCGTTTGATCTGGTGGTGCCTCACGCTGTCGGACCCGCCCACACCAACCACCGCAGAGAGAATAGTTATCGGCGAAAACGACGAAGCAACTGTACGCAACCGGGGCACACGGCGGGGTAACCTAGCTCCTCCGAGGCAATCTTTCGCTACACAGGATAATTCGGTATATCCGGGTTCGTCGTCGCCCGCACTCCAGCAACGCGCTGCCCCCAACTACACGTCGAGAGCGAGCAAGAGGGGTTGAGAGAGAGAGATATCTGGAAACGTGCGGTGCAAACGCAGTGAGGCCAGACCCCCTGCACGCACGAGCGACCGCGGCAGCTGCCGGAGGCGAACGCTGCACCGAGCCACGTCCGCCACCGCCGAGGCACGTGCTGCTGCCCCGAAAGGAAAGAGGCGCAGCAGCACGTGGCAGGCGCGTAAACATGGACCGCGTTGCGTAGCAGCTGCGAGGCTAATCTCATCGGGGGATGGGCTTACGACAGCCAAGTTCTCACGCACTCCACAAGGCTGCGTACAACGCGGCGCCGGAACACGCGTTCGCGGGCACTAGCCATCACAGCATTGCCCATAGTAGGTGCTGATTGGTTGGCGGCACAGAGGGAGCACAAGGCCGACGTCTACAGCGCCACTGATGCAACGAAGCGGCAGATCCAGCTCGAAAATACCCGCCAGCCAATGGCGTCGACCGATTTTCATGACGCCTTGATATATCCGGTTAAGCCGTGGTTAATCATTTATCACCCGCCACCCTCTGCGATGTCTCACTTTCAAGGGATTAACCACGAGGTCACGACAATCGGTGGACGCCATTGGCCTTTGAGAGGTATTTACCGCTCCATCATTGAGTTGCATCCGACTATAGCAGCACGCAGCCAGGTAACCGTCCAAGGATTTCCAGCTGCCAAACGGCCGTTGCTGCAATATGATCGGCGTTTACAAGAACCCGACAGTCGCGTTGTCGGGTATAAATCGGGTTGCTGGCTTCGTGTAAAAGCCGCCGAGTCGGGTCGAGGAGCTAGTTTGGACCCGACCGCTCAACTCCGCCTCAAGGGGTGGGTTGACTCGCAGCGCCGCTGTCGGGTTCGTGTACACGAGGGTAGCGTGGCGCACGCTGGTTGGACATCAATGGGCCAGGCCTTCGTCCGGCCCTGGATGTAACGTGGCTGACAGGGCCGAGAAGCGCGCGGACAGCTCGTATTTTCTCCCACAGAGAAGCAAAACACAAATGGTGCGGCTGTCCAGACGACGTGGGAACATCGTGACGCAGAGAACCCAATTCGGTTCCAGCTACGTCGCTGGCTCGCTTACATATGCGCAGGTCAGACAGAATGGTACGGAATGGAAGTGAGGGCAAGCAATCGCGTAGAATATATACGAGCCGACACAGCAAGCACCCACGGACAACTGAGTTCGGTTCTGGCAGCAGCAAGGCCCCGCGCACTGGCGAAGATTCCAGGCTTATCACCGATGCCCGCACCGGGGGCGGCTATCTGCCTCCTCCTGATCCCCCTGTTGGCCGCCTTATCTGGCCGTCGTCGCGGCGTAGTCCCGGACGTGTCAGGCCACGGGCCCGATAAGGACGTCTTCTGGGAAGAGCGGCGGAGATTGCTATTGCTCGCCAAGGAGCCCGGAGAGAGAGAGAGAGCGTCAAAGACGCTCGGCCTCTTCGATAACATTGTCCCCGAGCCACGAGTGTGCCTACGCCCACCACCCCGGCTTCAAGTGCGTCCTTTCCGCGGCGCCAGAGTATGGAACAGCGCTGCAGCGCCGACTAAAGCCTCGGTCACGTGGTTTGCATAGCCCACCTCCTCGAGAGTGCCCACACACGCAGCACACCAGCATCTTCGTTGAACAAACGCCGCTTCGGTAAATCCGCTTCCGTCCAAACGAAGTCTCTCCCACGATTTATCGCTGTTAATTGTAGGATGACCCGCAGTGTATTTCTTGGAACCGGGACGACAAAAAAGCAACTCGATGCGTGCCAATTACGTTATTAACAACGGAGACGGCGACATGACGTTACCTTGCGCAGTCGGGCAGTTCCAGACGACGCAAGCTGGCGTCATCAGTTCGTCGGCCGCTACCCGCATGTGTGCGCACTCTCGCCGAGCGGTAAACTGGAAAGGTGCCTTTAACCCTGCCTGTTTGCGTCTTCCAGTGCAGAGCCAGGCCCGATGAGCGCGATCACAGACCTGGCGACATAATTCGAACAGGGCGGCAGCAGGTTTACAACACCTCCATAACGCGACGCAAAATATAACAAGCTCAGGAATGGCGAAAAGAAAAATAAAACACGCGACAAAAAGGAAACATAGCTAGCTACGCAGACGACGCCCGGACGACATCCTCGACTCGACAACAGCGCCTGCTTCAGAAAATGACGCCCCTTCCATGTTCCCTCGTCAACATCGATACAGAAGACCCGGCGCATAGGAAACCGTCTAGCGGCCGCATATGTGACGGACAGGTGCGCCCAACGGTCAAGCCACTTTAGGAAGGCGCCAGCTCGCCGACACCAGTCGCGAACTAAGAACCAGCCCGGTAACGTGCGAAAGCAACAAGAAAACGCAACAGCGATGTAAAAAAAAAACAACAATAAAAAAGAAAAACAAAGGGAATAGAGAAACGCGTCTACCCAGCTCCCGGACACGCAGAAAGAGAGAAAAGCAGCCAGAGGAACAAAAATTGCGCGGAAAAGCAGGAACCCCGGGGCGATCACGACGGCGGCGATATTTGTGCGCGAGAGTCTCCGCCGCAGTCGTGGAGGCCGCGCTTATTAGCCACCCGCGTCACGTAGCGCGTCGGCCGGCCGGGCAGCGCGGACACGTGGCGCAAGGCGTCCACTCGTTCGTTCTCTTTTGCTTCCCCGAGAGGGCTTTGCCGCCGCGCACAGACGAGTCAGGAAGAGGGGGAAGATGAGCGGACAAAGCAGAGCAGAATAGGCTGTTTTTGCTGTCCGAAACGTCAATTTTACTGTAGCGGAAGGAAACAGAAACAAAGCGATATGAAACGAAAAAAAAGTAAAAGAAAAAGTCAGACCTTGCGGGTGCTCTCGCGAGCAACTGCGGAAACACGTCACACAGAGGCACCGCTGCGTCGGCCCTGGTTCTAGAGGGTTACACAAGCGAGTGAGCGCAGTCATGCAGAGAGGAGCCATGGGCAGGGTGCCCGGATGGTGTGTGTGTGCCGAGAAATATCGGTACACCGGCGGTTTTGCACGTCCTCATCCCCATCCAAGTGCGGCCGCCCGGCGCGAGTACGAGCAGAAAACACTTCACCCACTTGGTATAAGCAGGAAGAGAGCGACAAATGCATGGGTGGGAGGGGGCACGCAAGCAACAAGACAGGCCAGTTTCTCCTATGCTACGCAGCTTTTCAGGCTCGCAAACAGTGCTTAAGAAAGGCGCATACTGCCCGTATCGGGCAACAGTGGCTGCGCCTTGGATCCAGAATGCGCAGAACTGACAAAGACGCAGACAAAAGAGACTTTCATGAAATTTCCCGCGTACAGCCAAGGAATTTCGACAAAGGTGCTTGGTGCACGTTGGTATACGATGCTGCTACAGTTCGAGGAGGCCAAAGACGCGGTACGCCCGTCCTGGGTAAAGGAAAGCAAACATTCCGTCCCAAAGAAGTTGCTTGGCCGGTGCAAGATATCTCAGGGAACACGCCCTGGAATCTACAAGGGAGCAAAGTTCACCCACGAAGTCTTAATCGCGGTCACCTGGCGAACGCGAAAGGGTTCGGTACAGCGACAAGGAAGTGCAGACACAGCCAGCACTGCGATCGGCCCGGCTTTCGCTGGACGCGGCCGGCAGCACGCACGGACGTCCATGCCATCAAAGGGAGCGGTGCGGTGCGCCGAGCCCTGCCACATTCCTCGGCAGCATTGCGTGGCGCGGGTACAGAAAGTGCTCGTTGCCTGTATCGGCCGACGCCCCCTATGCGCGGACAGCGACCAGATTGCGTTAGCGCGCCCGGGCGCTTGCTCCACCAGGAAGCCAAGGCGGGACTCGACGATAGAGGCACCTCGTCGCGTGGTGCCCCCCCCACCTTCCAGCGCTTCACACACACAAACACATACATACAAGGGTCAGCCAGCAGTGCTGGGCGCACGCAGCTGATAAACAGGGAGACATGGCTCCTTCTCTTACGAGTGAGACATAGAACTATGACCAGAACAGCAGACACGCGGCTGGACAAAGCAGACTGGCCTAGTTTACATTTGTATCGCGGCATTCCAACTCACGAATTTCGGCACTACCCAGAAGCCAGAAACTGCTCGCAAGCGTAGAGTAGTGCAACCAGGCAGTTCTGTCTCTGGCTGGCATCGATCCCGTGCGCCGCCCGCAGAGATACGAACGAACCGTACGATGAGAGAAGCAGCTCGCGGAGAAGGAACTCTGACGAGCGTGACGTGGTGCAACGAGGACGGGTGCATCGCCAGCCCCGTTGAGCGACCACGTTCCAGGTGCCGAAGCAGCGACTGGCTGCGCGAAAGCCCACTGTGATGCACTCGCATCCGATACCGTCAGAGCAGTGCAACCCCCACAAGCAGACAAAAGCCGCGAGGGTTACGCGCTCTTTGTGGGTCCATGTAAGCGCCATTTCCGTTTCAGAATGCAATTCAACTCAAAAAGAACCTCGAGCAACTGTGCCGCGGCAGCCGCATTCAGATCCGGGCAAAATGCAAACGAACCCACGTGCTGGGCGACGCAAGCGCGCGGTAAACTCCCCTGCCTCCACTCCGGCGTTTCAATAGCCCGTGTGCAGCTTTGGCACCCACAGTATACCCCACGTACCAACAACCTGCCAGCAGCCTAACCTCGAAACACGGTGCGATGAAGGCGCGTAAGCGACTCGAAAGCCGCCGTTGATGCAATGAGGCCTGATGGACGTCGGCCTGTCGCCACCCGTCGAAGACGGAACTCATTTCGTTCCAGAATTCCCTTCGGACACTGAGGTAGCGAGGTTTCGACAGCGAGTTCGGGCCACGCCAAAGCAGGGAACGGCTTGGCCACCGCGACGCGTGAAGGATGATACCGGGCGCGCGTTTGCCAAGCGCTGCTCGAATCCAGAAACGTCGAGAAAGCGCGGGGGAAGCGACGAAGGAGAAGGAAATGTTTCGGAAACTCCAGCGTGCCGGGAAAAGGTTCGAAGTAAGCAGCTGCCCAGGCTAGTTCGACGGCGCCGTTAAGCAACGACTTTCCCGTCGCGCGACGAAGTTTGCGAATAGTGCAACAGGCCCATACAACGCACGTGCACACAAGGGTGCTTGCCTACCGGGCACGGCTCGGCGTTTTATTTTCGATCCCTGGCCCTGCTTTCTACTTAGTTGCCACTCCGGTGGCAACTCGAAACTTCCAGATTTCATCACGAAAGCGGCTATCGTGGCACATAAGCCAGAAGAAGCGACACGCAGAACCACACAGCGAGCACACTTGCCGTGGTGGGGAAACAAGGGTACACCGTTCCTGGCCCGGTCGGCGAGCTTTCTTTTCAGGCTGCGCCGTGCTAGGCAACGGCGCCCGTGTACCGCCCAGTCTTGACAGCTCTAAATCAGTCTGACGTTACCCCCAAAACTCGGCGCTACTCCCCCAAATAGCCCCGCAGCGCCATCATTTCCGGTCGCCATCCGCAGCGCCGAGGGGAACGCTTCCGGACTGCTCGCACGGCTCTCCGCCATGTTCTCCCCGCGGCGGCGACAGCGAGAGTCGTGCGCACGCAGCCCGCTACAGCGGCCGCATATCCAGCACGCGCCGTCGTCGGGGCCGCGCGGCGATCACGAGGAGAACGCCGGCGGGTCAGCGACCTCGCCCGCGGCGAAATGGCACGAGCCGGGGCAGCAGCCGCACCCCGCCACGAAATCTAGGGGCTCGCTGTGCGAGTACGTACGACCTAGGCCTAACGCCACACACCCTTCCATGGCCGCAGGCATTGCATAAGACGCACCGCCATTAGGTGAACTACTGCAGGAAAGGGGGACCACAGACAGACAAGCGAGCGCCCCGCACCCATCGGTTCTCGCCCGGTAATGAGATTGGACACTTTGATCACGCGGCCAGGGGAAGGAGGCAGCGCAGCTTTTTCTCCCCTCGCGGGGCGTTGCGCCGGGGACGATACGGGCGCGGCCCGCACGCATCTTGGCCGAAGCGCGCGGACCCAGCCCGTGTGATTTGGGCAGCGGCGACTGCTGCTCCAAAGATGTGCGCCGCAGTCCGGACAGGGGTCGGCCACAACTCGCCTCCCCGAGCGAGAAGAATGCCGCCTCAGCCGGGACACCGGCGCAGTTCGACTGCATGCACTACCAGGGGTCGGCGGGAGCGAGAACCGTCAAACGCCGTGTCGCTTCGTTCCTCCAACGGCCACTCTCAACCTGGAGACCTCACACACTCGCAGCTGGTGCTGCACCCGTGTGGCCGGAACGGGCAGGCTTGGGCTGTAACCGCGAAGACAACAGCCACGTAGTACGAACGCACGGAGCGCTGCCTCGACCGAGGCTCGCGTGCGGAGGAACTTGACCAGTGACGAGACGAGCAGCTCATGCACAATCGCAGGAGCGTCCCTCGTTGATGAACGAAGGCGGCCTTTGCCAACAACGAGCTGACTGCGTAGCTTCGAAGAAATCGAAACCACGTGCAAGAAGCACCGCTCGCGCTGACGACAACTATGATGCGCACACAGCAGCGCATCATTTGCGGCCGAGTCAGCATGTATACGCTGCGCGTTTGGTGAACCACATTACAAGCAAACGTTCCTGGGAGTGGTTCGAGCTGCGTAACATTGGGAGCGGAAAGGCTATTTTTCTTTTCTCATTTGCTCAAAGAAGGTGCACTGCTGGCACCACTGAGCGTATCCTCGTCCGCAGAACGCCGCAGGCTGAGTACACTGCGGCGCGGTCGCACCTCATGCTCCCGGTATGCACAGCCGCAGCAACAGGCGCGAGGGAGAAAGCTCTCGAACGCCAGCCAGACTGAAGAGACAAAAGGGCAGGCAGGCTGCCAGCGCGCACAGCTTGCACGCACTCGTCAAACAGCACGCCCGAGTTCGCGCAACAACCGCACGCAAACAAGAGCCAGACGGACCGGGCGCGGCGGCTGTTTCAACACAGATGAGGCAGCAGCGCCAGGAAGCAGGAGCAGGCTCGACGGCATGCGCCGTGGCCTCCACCCACGGACGCCACGTACTGCTGCCGGCGGCGACGAGGAAAAAATGGGCAGGCCCGGCGCCGCTTCCGTTTACTCGTCACAGCTCGCGGATTGCGCAAACAAGTTCCCCCGAGCGGGTCAGCTGATACGTGTCCTCCATCCGCTCCACCTACTGCTGTCCGCCCACCGTCCGTGCAGAGCGTCGCTACGGACTACGTCCAAGTGCGCTGACCATCGCAGCTCGGCGAGTCTAGTCACCTGTGGTAACCTGGCGCCGAACTTTAGCACGAAATGTCCCATACTAAGTTCACTCTTGCGCCGTGGGCAACAGCTAATGATGCTTTATGAGGCAAGTCACGAGTATTGTATGCCACTGTTAACTGCCCGTGAGCAAATGACGAATATTAAAAGACAGCTGTTTTTCACAATAACAGGCAGCACTGTAAACAGACTCAACAAGCCTGGAATTTGAGCAGCTACCAATTTGGGATACGAAGCATAATTTTACCTCCGACTCGTCCAGGTTTGTGGAGCCAGTCTCGGAGTGCAAGATACGATATGCAAGATACGAATGGCGATACTTTTCATACGAAACTGCAGCACGTTTGCGACAAGAATAGTCCGCAATAAACGAAACTTGCATCCCTATCGAAAGACGACAAAAGCTTCTCGTTGACGTGGCTGGCAGTCAACCCAGCCGCGTACTTTCATGAAAGGCCATATACAGCAAATACGACACAGGCGGGTGGTCGAGCCGTTCGTCCAAACCACATGGACGTTGAATAGAAGCAATGTTTCAACACGCAAGTCTTAACGAGAGTACTCGTCCATTTTACTTTATTTACACGTTACAATCAGCAGAACGCAGCCTGTTCAGTTCGGCCTGGTCCGCTAGCTCTGCTACACCCGCATCCAACCAGCTGGCGGCGTTGGCGAAACTACTACGACTGCTCGCCTCCCGCAACAAAATTCGCTACGCCAGAACTCGGGATGAGCGAGTACGAAAGCCCGAAGTCCAGCGCAGGCCCCCAAAACTTTTGTAACAGAAACCACTCAGGCTCGCAAACTAAACGAACACGACGCCCAAAGCCCTCCTCACTAGCGCACACACAAAATCCCCCGAGGAGCAAGCAGCATGGCTCACGCACACATACACAAGGCAAGCCCTCGCAAGCCCGCAGAAAGGCAGCGGCGCGGAGCAGCGCATCATCTCCACCTGCCGACCATCCCTGGAGCAGCAGAATGGGTCCTACCCGCCGAGTTCCAGGCGAAAGCAAGTGATAGGTGGCCGCCGAGGCGAGGGCGGCGAAGCCTGCCAGGCGCTCCATCGACCCGCGCACGCGATCGCTTGCTCGCGCCAGGAGAAACAGCGCAGCACGTTCCTCCTCCGCACCGCCGTAGAGGTCACCTCCAGCGCCCTGTACATTGGCCCCCTCCCCTTCACGAGCCTCGGGGGAGGTGGAGAAGGCAGAGAGCGGCCCGCAGCGCAACGAGAGAAGCACGGCTGGCTTGGCAGCTCCACCGTCCTTTCTTTCCCTCTCGTATTATGATTGCGCCGGGGCCCCTCTATCTTTCTTGTTGCCGTTCCTATTACGCACGGCCCGACCATTGTACCGCAGCCGCGGAGGGGAGGAAGGGGGGGATGCAGCGGCCGCGGCAGGATCGAGCGCGCCAGAGCGGGCTTCGCGTATCGATCTGTGCCGCGAGGCCTGGATGCCCACATTTGGAACTTCCCCAAATACGGCGGCGCAGTAGCAGGAGAAAACGATGTCGTATATACGAACGGAGAAGAGCGAGGGAGCTGAGCAGGCATGGATCGCTGGTTCGGAGGACGGCGTGTGCTGGCCCCCCGTCTTCAGCACCGTGTGTCCACGTTATCCGGTGGAGGATGGACGCCGGCCGTTTCGGGCCGCCTCGGACGCGAGCGAAACGTCCGTCTGCGGACGCGGCGTACAAAACGAGTTTGTTATCGCAAAAAGAAGGCCGCTGCGGTTGGATCGCCGAAAAACGAGAACCGCGGCATGCAGGGAAGCCGCCAGCTCACGTCCTAAAAAGAGCATGCTAGTCGATTCGCGCAGTGAGAAAATGAAAGGGTAGAGAACAGCGTCAAGCCGAAGTGGGAGTTCTGCAGTGAAGACTGCCTCTGTCGGGCTGAGGAAGCGCAGCATGCACAACAGCAGTGACACAACGGACCCGTTTGCAAAGCTGCACGACGTGAGCGTGAAAATCACGCAGGCGCAGTGCCGCGTACCTCGCAAAATTGCAAGAATGATGGTTTAAGGTTAGGTAACTGCGGTAGCGGCGTGACCTTTAGCATCTCAGCCACTCGGGTTCGGCTCTTTCCTCTCGGGGTGAAGACAGAGCCCTTGCCGGAAACCATGCGAGCCTACCTCAAACAACGCCCACGTTAGATGTCTTAACTACCATCACGAGAATAAAAAGAAAAAAAGTTCACACCCAACCCAGAGTGGAGCCCTCGTGTGTAAATCCTTTTTTTTTTTTCTCTCACAGCAGCGCCGCAGCTGAAGTACCTCAACCAAATATTCTCACAGGCGTAAAAAAAAAAAGTAGGACGAATAATGATGAGAACAAAAACGGAAAGGTGCGGATGAGATCGAGGGGAGGCCGGGTGCCTTCACTGGCCAAAAGCCAAGTTGATTGCCACGACCAGGGCAGGGGTTGCAAAAATATATTGCAGTAGGCCGTCAAGATGACCCCCCCCCCCCCCCCCCCCGCCTTACTTCCGTTAAAGCGCTTTCCATTACATCCCACACCAACATTCTCCTCAAATATTCTTTGTTTACTTCTTTGTACTCATCGGCCAATCCGCCTACGCCATTCGGCAAGCGAACCTGCGTAGTTCTGAGGGCACCTTTTGCTCAAAAAAGCACTGGTGGCATTAGGTTACTTCGTCTTGACTGTAGCGAGAAGCCGGCAGAACATCAACCTTCGACACTCCGCCAGACGACCATTGGCAAAGAAATGTGCCAGGAGTAAATCTGGCCCCAATAACCTAACGAGCTCAACGAATTACGGGAGCTAAGAACAATTATATAATCATGGACTCGGTGAACCAGGTCACCATCGTTACAAAAGCGGAACATGGGGCTAACAAGAACCAGCGCACAAAGAATAGACGGAGCACAAGAACAAGGAGGTTAGCATGGAAAATAACCAACCAGCCCCACAGCAAGTGCTGCAGCATTCAGAACGCATGCTTCCTTGAGAGAGTAAGCACGCGCTTCACGCTCGAACTGCCAAGCACCACGGCACGCTTATCAGCGGTCGGTGAACTGAACTCACCCCGAAAAAAGAACAAAAAAAAGATGGCGTCCAACGCGCAATGTAACAGCAGCCTGCAGGAGGTGGCGCCTCTCTCTCACTACGCCTAGCTCACTATCAGCATCGAGGCGTCGGCCTATGAGCTGAGCCAGGGCTGCCCCAAAAATCAAGCTTCCCCCTCGGGCCCCTCCTCCCGAAAAAAAAAAATCCTGGCTACGTGCCAGCTCCCTACACAAAGCCTCCTACCAAATTTTGCTAAGCTACAATGTAAGTCGCATCACAAATAAAAAAAAAATTCTGCACAGGCACTGAAGACTGCCTTACGTGTGGGAATGCGAAAGCATAACTGTCCCTGGGTGCATTGTTTACGCGCAATGTTTGTGCATGCATTAAAGTTCTTTCCTACGAGTTTGTGTGTTTGCGTATCTTTAACGTGCACTGACATTGCATAGCACACGGGCGGTTTTGCGTTTAAAATATTGGTTTTGGGGGAAAGGAAATGGCGCAGTATCTGTCTCACATACCAGCGGACGCCTGAACCGCGCCGTAAGGGAAGGGATAAAGGAGGGAAGGAAGGCCTCAGACAATGCTGGCACGTACCCACTAGTGAAAGAAAGGAAGAAAGAGGTGCCGTAGTGGAGGTCTCCGGAATTATTTAGACCACCTGGGGATCTTAAACGTGCACTGAATCCGCACATCACACGGGCGCCTTTGCGTTTTGACTCCATCGAAGCGTGGCCGCCGCGGTCGGGTCCCTCCGGAGCAGTAGCCGAGCGCCCAACCCACTGAGCCACCGTGGCGTGTGCACACGCCGCAGGCTTTTCACGTAATGGGACTAGGAATGCTTTTCACATTAAAATTTCTATGAATTCGGGGAACAAAGCAACTGTTGGTCTGTAAAAGTAGCAGTGAACTCCAAGCGACGGCAAACGCACAGATGGAGGGGCGGCAGGGCGTCAAGTGAGGTGAGCTGAGAATGGCGAATTTGCTGGGGCAGGGTGTCCGCTGCTAGCAAGGGGGCGTGGATTTTGAGATCAACGAGAAAATGCCCAGACATTTCACTCTCTCGGGGCGGACAGGCGAAACCCGGCTTGGAATGGAAGCAGAGAGCGGCAGTCATCACCGCGTGGCCGAGGCCTCTTCCAACGTTCGCCGTGGTATCAGCAGCGCGCCCTCATCCCATCCCAGCCCCTCGAAACAACGCAGGAATGGGGTCTGGAGAGAAAGGCGGGGGAAGGATCTGAGATTACGCCCCGCAGAGAGAAAAACAGGCCTCGCGAAAGGCAACACCGGCGAGGCAGTAGGAGAACGAGAAGCGCGGCCGATAACAACTCCGTGCAGAGGGCGACCCGACGGGATAACGTAATTGCACCTTGCGGACAAACAAAGGACGGAAGGAGAGACGTCAATTCCCCCCCGCGTAGAGAAATTACTATAGGAAAGACTCCGGGGCTCAGCTTGTTTGCTATCCGGCGCATAAAAACAGGTCAGAGAAAACGCGATTCGACCAGTAGTCTCCCGTCAAAATGAACCGCTCCTTGACGGCTTTAATAACCACGGAATCTAAATACGGCCTCCGTGCGCAGGTACCACCACCACCACCGTGGCTCGCCAGTAAGCCTTGCCGCTGTCACCCCACCGCATCACGCGACTCTCGGGCCGCTCCGTGCTTCCGCCACGCCGCCGACAACCATTATCGTTCCGCCCCGTCGCGCAGACGAGCCCCGCGCGCGGAAATCGGTCATGTGAGCAGATACAAAATGCTGGCTTCGTGCGGCTCCGCTCCTATCGCCCACGACTAGAGGCTCAGGACAGGTCGTTCTCTCCAGGACAGGATGAAAACAAGGGAGTCTCGATAGCAAGCCAGAGGACTGCGCAGCTGCTGAGACGCAACAATAGCCTCAATAACAGCGGCGTCAACTACGCCGCCACAACCGTGACGGCTGTCGCGACGCCATCCTTTTTGCAACCATCTCTCGGCGACGGCAGCCGAAGAAGTTTTCGTCTAGTAAGGCTTTCGCCTCGATAGCGATGACGAGCATAGATGGCCTTTGGCGACACCCGTCCACAAAAACTCCCCAACAAGCGCGTACGACGCCACTGTGCGCACGAAAATGTACTCCAGGGTCTCGGAGAGTGCAAATTGTGATCGCTCGAGGAACCTGTCGACCACATACAGGCGCGATAACTACCGCAAACTGATGCGAGGCAGAACCACCAATGTGCTGCTTCTGAAATCTCGCGAACATAGGGACTCAGCTAAAATAAACAAGTGCATGACAGGGCGCGCAACCACTTCGCACTGACTGCGAAGCAAAAGGACGTTCAGCCGCCTCCGCATATCGCGAGGCGCCGCAGACGCTCGGACGAGCCGCCGAAGAGGAAGGAGGAAGCTGCGCTAAGCGCCATTCCCGTCACCACGCACCAAAGCGCGCCGGTAATAAAAGAGAATGCTTCCATACACCATGAACTTTAGCCGCTCTTTTTTCTTTTTTTGCCCGGCTTAGACTACCTCTCAATTGCAGGCCGGCGCTGTACGCAGACTCTTCGTATTCTTCCCAGATTGTAGGCTCACACACACGCACCATTCATTCGCTGAACGGGGCCCGTCTTGGAGGAAGCGTAATAGAGTTACTCGCTTCGCACACTGCCATCACGATAGCGGGGGAGAGAGGCGGATCTGGCTGCCAAATGCCGGAGCTGCTGCTGCTCCGGGTTCAGCGGGACTGGCCGAAGCGGCAGCGACTCGCCACTTACGGCCTCCATTCGCGTGGCGCGAGCACAAGGCAACTCGGAGGAAAGGATGCGCGTAAGTTCTTCCAGCGAGGATGGCCGATACGCACGGATGCGGCGGCTCCGCTAGGCGCGCCAAGAAGAGTGAAAAATGCAACGACAAAAAAAAATCGGAACTCCCGACAACAAGGGCAAAAAAAGAAAGGGAGACTGATATACCAAGCAGGAATCAAAAGCGCGCGCACACAAACGAGGGGTTTCTGGACACTGCGCGAGTGCCAAACTTACGGCTGCTGCGCTGCTGGAGGACGAGCCTTTAGTACGGACGGATACATGGCCCCCGCAGCCGCCTCCGGTCGCACAGAGACGCCACGAGTAGCGTACGCACATCACCGGCTGCGACCACCGCGCCGCCGGCCGCCTGGGGCGTAACTACGCAGCCAGGTGCGAGAAAGGCGCGTACAGTCCGTTCGAGAGAAGCAACGTGAGTCCGCGCACGGGAACTTTCCGTGCTCGTATGAGCGGCGGGGCCGAAAGGAGCCGACAGGATGTCGGAGGACGAACGGCTCGAGTTGCCGTCTCGCGCGTGTCCCGTCGGCCAGCCGATCGCGCTCTCCAGAGAGGCTCACGTTCGCCGCGCGCTCTGACGCCGTCGGCGCAGCGCTAGACGACGACAAAGGCAGGAAGCCGAGAATGGCGACGGAGGAACGCGCGCCTGGCCAGCGCGAATTGCCCGTCCTGCATTCAAAGACGGCGACAAAAGGCAGCGGCGAAGACAAGTGGAAAGGCTGCACCGCCGCGGGAAGCCGGGTGCCCCCCGCTGACTTTCCCGGAGGCGCCTCGGCAGCATCCTCCGTCTCGACGGAGCTGTGGGAACGAGACTCCCTTATCCCGTGGCGCGAAGACGATGCGGGGGCGTCGCCGTTTCGGTGCTACTATGCGCGCGCGGCGAAACAAGAAACGAACCAGCCGCCACGGCGTCAAGGTCGCCGGTTCGAACCCGGCTGCGAATGCTACACGTCTACGCAAGAGAAATAGAAGAACGCCAGTCCGTCTGCCAAGACGATTCCCAATCGGCGCCCTCTGGGTCGAGGCGGTGCTGCTACGCGCGTCGCTACCGCTCGAAGCGACAGATGAGCTCGCGGCGTAAAAGGAATCGGCTCACACGAACTTCCCAGCTGGACAACAAGCAGATGACGGAACTGTGCTGGAGCACCCTCGGCGATCCACCTATTTTTTCTCTCTCTTAGTACATCCTGCCGCCACCGACACTCAGCCAAGCCACCGCTGCGCATTCAGATTTGTGCTTAGACGACGGAACAGTGGACCATCATATCGCCCGACCCACAGAGCGGCACACATGTCCTAACAAGAATGCCCATAAACCACGGTCGTCAACGATAACAAGGCTGAGCTGCGGAAAATAAAAAGAAGAGAGAGGGAAGAAAAACCCGCACAAGCGCAGACCGCGAGATACGCTTCGGAAAATGGCGCCGGTGTTCTGCACGGGCTCCAAAGAACCGAAACGGAGCCTCCGCTTCTATACGTGACTCGGAGCAAGAAAGCAGCAGAAATGCCACGGACCCTCGGGTGTGCCTCGCTCCTCTCCTCAGACGCGAGCGCGTTTATTATAAGCACGCGTACGTCCCTCGTGTTTGTTTGTTCGTCCTCCCGTCTCGCTGTTCCACGACGATGCCGTATTCCATCGTTCGCTGCCAGCGAGCGAGCAAAAACAAAAGTGGTGGTGGTGGGGGGGCTCCGTCCGGGGCGGCTAAATCCAGAAGGGCAAGATTGGCACCGCAGCTGCCGCTCGTTGCCTCCGCCGCACGCAACGCCGCGCCAATATCGCCGCAGGGGGGAGGAGGCCAACAAGGATCGCGCAAAGCCGAATGAAAAGGAAACACGCAAGCTGGTAACCGCGGAAGGAGCCAAACAAATCGGCACGCACACGTTTCCGAGAAACGCCACGACAACGAAACAACGCCACCGTCGGTCCCGCCGAAGGGTCCCGGGAGGGTATGAATCTAGGCGAAGACCAAAGGGGTCGAAGCGCTCGCCGACCCACGCAGCGCGCTCTCCTCCTCATCACGACTGCAACAGATGCCCCCGCCGCAGTGAACCGGCTTTAAAACAAGAGGCCCGTATAAGAGGAAAAAAAAAAAGGGGGGGGGGGGTGTAAGGAATATAAAACAAACGGGATAAGCTCCGTTCAAAACGGCTGCATGCTTCTTGTTCGCTCGTATTATTTTGCCTGACGTGCCAGGCGGCTGCTTTAGCCCTGCCAGTTCTTTTACCTCCGCACTCTGGGGGCGCAGCCGACGCGTCGTCGTTATTTCCAGCCCAGCCGTCCGCAGACAACATGGGGCCGCGGCTGATCGAGATTTTTATTTTTTTTTCGCTGCCTGTCCGCCTTCTGCAGAGTTACGCGAAACACGCACCAGGGGCTCCCGCCTCGAGGCCCTGCGCTGGCCGAGAAAGCAGAACGGGGGTGCAACAACGGCGGTCGCCGCCATTGGTCTAAACAAAGGCCGCGCCCGGCTTGCGCAGTCGACGACGGGTTCGGCCGCCGTCCGGAAAACGGAACACCGCTCCACGCCGGGTGATGCACGCGGCAGGAGGAACCCCCCTCCCAAATAAGTGGTAGGGACAGCGCTTTTTGGCTGCCGCCGTGCGGTGTGCTCGTGCACACCCGACAATACCGCTTATAAAGCACACTGAGTGCACCGAAGTACAGCCCAAGGTGGCGCGATCGCCGCCGCACCTGAGCAACGACATTCAGCACGATGTCCCAAACCTGCTTAACGAGCAACGGGCCCAATTATCTGCGCCTTTCGGCAATTATTAGCGCGTATACAAATATTCCACAGTCGCCAGGCTAGAGCAGGGCGCGGCGAATGCAAGATATAGTTCCATCAATGAACGGTTAGCGGGCACAGGGAGAACAATTACACTAACCGGAGCGGCAGAGAAAAAAAAAAAGGTCGAGGCCCCTCGCCGTCGCAGCTACATCTGCACCCCCTTCCTTCCTTCTGCTCGCGTACACACAAAGAGCAGGCCACACCAGAGCGAGGGGGAAGGAGGGGAGACCTCGCTCGCATTCGGCCTGGCACAGGCAGCGGCGCATAAATAAACAGGGTCCGCCGCTGCTGCTCGTAAAAGAAACCGTGCCGGCCAGCCGCCTGCGCAGCAACGCGGCGCAGCCGGCCAAAGGCTGTCTCCGACCCTGGGCCAGCTGCGATGAATGCCCCGGCGCTCCCCCCTCCCCCACGCAAGCGCGCGCCCAATGCTGCTGCCGCGCCGTTCTGTTCTGGCAGCGCTCAGGCTCTCCATCTCTCTCCGGCAAAGCAGTTTCCGGTGCATACAACCCTCTCCCCCGACCTCCGCAATGCGCAAAGCGAAAATCACAAGCACCGCTGCAACAGGAGATGGTGGGAGGAGGGCGATGGGGGTCGTGCAATCAATGACTGCTGCGCGTTTCACACACAGCCGTAGAAACGCGACACACACACGCACACACATTCGGCGGCGCAGGCATGAAACGAGAGCACCGTCGCATGGCCCTCATTATTTTTTTCTTCTGCTTCCCCAACGCTCTAGTGAACAGCCACGGGTAGAGACGGAGGGAGGCTGGGGGAAGGGTTGGAGGAGACAGTAGGGCAGCAACAACGCTAAGGCAAAGCGCACGCGCCGACGTAGACTGCGGCGGCGGCGCTGCATGTTCCAGCGACAGGGGCGTCAGATGGCCGCAAGAGCACCCCTTCCTCCTCCAATAACCCGCAACTCCCCCCCCCCCCCCCCCCTTGCGACACGCCTGCTGGCGCAACGCGGCGTGCGCCACGAGGAAGCGATAGCAGCCGCCCGACGCACGTAAACACAAAGAGAAATAGAAAATATAACTGCCTAGCCCGGAGCAGCGTAAGCACAGCGAGAGAAATACCCGCGTCTCGTTACCAGATCGAAAAAAGCACTGCAGCCCGACGCTGGAAAATACGCGCACTTGGGAAACGGTCGCCCAGCCGCGAACGCATGAAAACGCACCTGTGCGATGACCCTCACTGCAAGCACAACGCATGCGCGGCTCATCGAATTCCTCCGAGCGAAGAACGCCTTCATCAGCGAGAGCAGCAAGTCCCCGTCGCCATGGCGAGCAGCTACAGCAACGGCCGACGCTTACACGAAGCTCACGCCAACGCCAAGGGGAGGAGCGGCGCCGTCGAGGCGAAGCGTTCTGAGCGTGTCGCTTGCCCCGTCGTCTGCACCCACAGAAAATTTCGCTCGTCGCCTGGAAGTCAATCTGGCTGCGCTTTGTCACACAGCTCCTCCCTTGATATCTGTCTTCGCCTCAACAGCGCGTCATCGTGTTGGTCATCGCTGCTGCTGCTGCACCCTCGCCGTGCAGAAAATATTTCATCTCCTGTAGCTGAGAAGCAGACACGCAACATTTAAACAAAGAGAAGAAGAGCCTGCCTGTCGGTGACGGAGGGCTAACAACGTTTGGAGTGGAATGCGAGCAGGCGCACTGCGGGCCGAGATACACTATACGTGTAGAGCCGCGGGTACGAGAGCTCGATCCAGTGTCGCTGCGCTCCGGCCGTAGGTGCACAATCACTCGCGGCGCATATTCTCACTTGCATAGTTTGCTCGCTTACAAGCAGGTCGAAGTAACAGTTTACGGGAGTGTTTACAAAGCTGGAGTGCGCAGGCACCGAACGAAAGCACACCTCCCCGTGAATCCTTTATCTGTCTAGGCCTTCGCAAGCGCACCGGCTTGGTCATCGCCGCCACAAAGAAAATATTTCTGATCTAGCTCACTCTTAATTCGAAGCTGCGGTTTCTACCGCTCTGGCTATGTAGGTAACTAGCGAATCAAAAAGCATACGAGCCTCATTTAGAACTACACTTCGTTGGAAATTATCGGTCCTTTTTTGGGCTCGAGAAAGTCAGCATCGACGATTCATTTACAAAACAAAACCTTCCCGAACAAAGTCGAAATGAAAAAAAAAAACGCCGCTCTACTAACATTTCCGTGCATGGCCCCACATGGTTCTCGAAATTAATCCGCGGTCATCCGGTACTTCGCGCCTCGTGGCATCTACGCCTCGGTTCTTGCACGTAAAGATCCAATCACTCAACATCTCCCCAACAGATGAAAAGGCAACCGACGGCTCTAAGCCAGCAGCAGACGTGCTCGCGAAGTCATCAAACGCAAGCGCAGACGCCCAACGTGGCGACACGTACATGACAGTCGTGAATAAAGAGGGAATGGGGGGGGGGGGGGGGGGGGGGGGTGTACTAGAAGTAGTACGGAAGTACTAGAAAAGTACTTCCGTCATGTTTTCTTCAATTATCCGAACTGATGTCAATCACAACGTAAGGGAGAGGGAAGACATGATAAAATGGCGCCTCCAGTCTCCCAACACATCCTCAGATTCGACCCCTTTGATAGCGCATTAGCAATTCTGCGACTGCGCTTTATACCAGCCAATACCAGTCACACTCCCAGCAAAACAAAAAAGCATTCCCACGATCAAATCACACACACACACTCATCGCGAACACAAAAAGGATAGGAAACGACGACGCCTCTGCCCTAGTGCGACAACAATGTACACTGCACCGCTCAATGTGGACACAGGCAACGAGGACCACAGTGACGGTTTCTCGAGCCACCACAATGCGTCCCATAAAAGAAGCCAAAAAGACGCACAGTTCCAGGGCCCGAAGGGGCGCCAACAAACAACCACACCCATTCGAGCACCACGCGCACAAGCGCGCACAAACACAAGCACAAAGACAGGCGAGCAGAACATTTCTTCGTGGGCGACCAGGATTCGGGAAGCAAATCGCACAGTACCATTTCAGAGGTCGCCGCTGGCAATACGTATCCAAAATAGAAGAAGGCAGGGCAGCTTCCTCTGTGTGTACACTCACCTGCAAGAGCGAAACAAAGACGAATAAATTGTTACCCTCTCCACAACGCACTGTTCAAACAACACAGCACATGAATGTTTATTCGCTCACTCAGCGCCTACCGCGGTAGCCACGCGCGAGTCCATTTCAAGTCAGGAAGAGAAGCGAGCTACGTGTTTGCAAGTCTCCGCAACCGCATCAAAGTCACAAAGGTCAGCGGCAAGGCTTTCACCAACCCACTCGTTTCAGGTAGGAAAAAAGCAAGAAAACACACAAGGCAAGTGGAACAGAGAAACAGACACCACTTAAAGACGACGCAAAAGCAGCTAGGCTTTTCGGCTTTACTTCAAAGCTCATGACACGGAAACAAGGAAGCTATTATCCTCCCGAATATCCACGTCATGTTATGAGGCGACACCTCGCTTGGCACCGTTTTGATCGGGTATCAGCATCAATAAGCACACTGGGCACAACGGCGTGGTACAGCGATCGCGCGAGATAGGAAGGAGAATTAACACTCCTCCCCGGCGAAAACAGCTACAGCAACGACGAGAGCAGAAAAAGGGACTTCCGCCTCGAGCGAGCCGCCTTCCCACTTTGCCGCCGAGGCGAGGCAGACTTGCGTAATAAACGCTTCAGCTTCCGCGTGTGGTTCAGAAACAAACCCAACGTGACAGAAGCCAACGACTCAACAACGCGGCGGCAGCTGCGAGAGCTGGAACGGTGCCAGCCAGACACACACTTCGCTGACACACGCCGTCGAAGTGCTGCTTTAATTGGCCCGCCAAGGTCCCGCGAAGGAGCCAATGCGCGTGTCCGGGGGACAAAACAGCAGGCGAGTGGGATAAAGTACAGATGCGGGTGGAATCCTTAGTTCAGGATCCCAATGGTCACAGCTGTCGTTCTAACCTGGGACACCAGTGTACGCTGGGTCACCAGTTCTGAGCTGAGCAGGGTGATATCCCACTGTTCCTCGGAGTGGTGTATATCAAAGTCCGGGGGTCTGTCGCCAGAGCATCCTCATGCTACGTGGTATGTGGTGGGAGTCTCGCCACACCAAAGGCAAACCCCGTCATATTGATCCGGAACGATAATATGAAATTTGTGTAGGTTTCGGAAAGTGTTGGTTTGTAATTTGACCTCGATGCCCGATTGCGATTTTCGAAGGGTCAGCGCTTCTTCGCCCAAATGGGTCCAACCGGCGACGCCGTCGCGCGTTAGCACTTCACCACCTTCACCGCGTAGCAGGCGCTATCACGGGTGACTGATGAATATAGCTTGATATAGCTCATCACCGGGAAACAAGCTAGATTCACCCTGCGTGGCTTTCGTCCCGCGGTCCTCCTCATGTAAAAAATTGGCGAGCATGACCATTGGTCGTCATGATCACCCGTGCTCTGGACAGCAAGGCCTAATCCTATGTACTGACCTCCAATGAATCCTGTCTTAAGCCAGCCGCGGCCACCGTACGGACCCAAGCATATCCATGTAGTACCTCGCCACCCAACCCTCTACCGCAACAGGCTACTTCACCCTTCACCTCTGGATCCACTGTGCCGAAGTTCATTTGCAGTCTTCTTCTTCATTGGCACTCGTTTGGTAACCTCTGGTAATCTCCTCCCGGTTTAAACGCACAGTCAAACGCTGTGCTCTTCTCATCACTAGAATCGAATAAAGACGAAACTAGTCAAAAGACCCGAGAAGTAGATTCAGCCGGAGACCAAAGACCCCGCATGACGGAAGAGAGGTAAACAGGAGGAAGCCTCGCAGGCCGCCGCCCTAGGGTACTGGGCACACGCGCCAAACGCAGACAAGTCCAGGTTGGGGAACAAAAATTTAAAAAAAAGAAGCTCGTCCGCGAGAGTTCATTCCCTTTTCACCACCACCAGCAGGCTCTGGCTAAACTTGTACAGTAAATGACACTGCTCATTAAAGTAGTCGCCTCGCATCACTTAGCACGAAAACCGGGTGGGGACTGTTAGTGCTGGCCCGTCGGGCTAACGGAAGCTCTGCGGAACAAGAAGCCATCCCACGCCTCAAACACCACAGGGCGCTGGCGACACTGGGGGAACACCAGAAGAACGAGTTGAATAAAACTCAAATGTTGTGCAGACACAGCACAGAAAAAAAAAAAAATAAACGTCACCGCTGTGGGAAAGAACAAAGAAAGAGTACTGCTCAGCGCGATTCGAACGAGCTACCCACGGATGCGTCACAGAACGTCATTTGGCTGTCCTACAAAGGCGACTCGGATAGCTGGCTCTGGCGAAGGTTAGCGTGCGGTCGTGCGCAATGACTGGTCTGAGACCGCTGGCAACAGTCAAGATCGTTGGTAAGAGAGAGAGAGAGAGAGTACATCTTTATTATGGTTAATGAAATGTGTGCCCCCTAGTAGTAATAAAGACATCTTTATTGACGCGCGCCCCAAATGCGTGCCCCCTAGGTCAACATGAGAAATGGGCTGCGTCTGACGCAGATCTCTGGAAAGCTTCAGCCACACGAAGAGGCTTGCACGCGGGCGCGTACGGGACCCTCCGGGCCTCGCACGGCCCCCAGCGAGCTGCCACAGCTCGTCTTCCCCGCCTCCAGCGCAGCGGCGGCAGGGTCGGCTGTGCATGGCGTCATTTTCTTCTTTTTCGGCTCGCCACCCCCTTCCCCCATGGCGGAGTACTCGGCGCGTGACCTGACTTCCACGAAGTCGTCTGGCCAGACCGCGGGGGCCAACAACCAGGCAAGGGGGGTGGGAGAGAGGGATCAGCCTCGGTGGAGCTGCAGCGCCGACGCCTGGAGAAGGCGTACGCCGCTGAGCGCAGTCATCGCGCGCACTTGGAAGCACGCCGCTGCAATCGCTGCCGGCGACGGTGAGCACATTCGCCCGAGTCATGCTTGAGAGGAACGGACGGACCGAAATGAACTGCTATTCCTTCGCCTGTTACCGCAGCATAGAGCAAAGAAGACGTGGGAGTAGTCCAGTTCACGCTGCGATGAAGTCCCGACCAAGGGTGGTGCGAGCGACGGGGTAGGTGTTAGAGAAGTCCTTTCGGCCTTTGAGATGTGGAGCTCTTCGACGCTTGCATGCGCTGTGGCAATCACTACAGCAAACCGGCGTACGTGCCCTCCTTCAAGTGAGTCTCGTCTCGGCAGTGAAACCAAACGACTCCTCCTTTCAAACAGCCCTATGTCGGGGACTCGACGACAGCCTGGGTTTACTCCTAGTGACGCCGGCCTCCGGCGACGGAGCGGGCGAAATCGAAGCATCGTCCACCCCAGCCGCCCGCGCTTTCATCTAAGAAAAATGACCCACACGCAAACTGTTTCACTGCTCTCTACTCGACACAGGCGCACAGTTTCTGCTTGTACTCCAGCGTGTGGTGCTTGCGGGGATTTACAACACTTCTTCATGAGCCGCCCCGACCGCGACACGGGGCGGCGGACACTGCCCGCCTCCCTCAAGAGGGCAGGGGTGCCACACGGATCTCTGCAGGGCTTCCTTTATGCGCATAGGAGCCGGACAGTTGGGGGGAGGCTTCCTGCTCTCTTCCAATGCTGACTGACACTGACTCTCGTGGGAGCTTGTGTGCCTCGCTAGGCCTCAGAACTGTGCCACAACTCTTGTCTTTAATTACGATCTAATGCGTCGTGACGGTGGAGCGATTGCCGGCCGGTTTCTCGCAAGGCTCGCCCCACCTGTAGCCAACAACTTCAATTCGCGCAATGCTCTAAAGAAACAAAGCTCCGTAAAACAGAGCAGCGTGCTCACGTAAGGAGTGGGGGCGCCGAAGCCTCTCTTGCCTGAGCCAGAGAAGACCGTGTCGCCAATCATCGATGCCGACCGCTCGCATGTACGGTACAGCTTCGGTCAAAATACTTCAGGCAACATTATTCGCTCTTTGGCAATGCAAAGGAGCGCTCGCAGCAGCCCTAGAAGCCAAAAGGTCTTCAAAGGCGAGGACGAGTGGTGGTTCTTTTCGCCACACAGAAAGGGCTCAACGTGAGCCGCAAGTGCTCCTCTTGTACTACCTCTTGGCCGCCCGATTCGGGTCTTTCTTGCTCCAAACGTGGGCAGCGAGTGACGTCCGCTCCGTGCGAAGGCTGCGCAGCCCCGGCACTGCGGGCTGACCGACCAGCAGCAGCAGCGCGCGTCGGTCCAAACTAGGCGAGCGGAGCGGGGCAGGCAAGACGACGGGAAAGGCAGCAACCGCCGCCGCCGCCACGTCAGGCGGGGAGTCCGCCGCCGCCGCGCTCGACAACGGCCGGCCGGCCCCACGTCCAGGGGTAGCAGGAGAGGGAGTGCGGCGCACAAAGGCCAGCAGCAGCGAACGGAGACAGGGAACAACAACACAAGAGGAAAGAAACGCGCTCGGAGGACATGAACGCATTACGCCGACCGGAACGAGCCCCGCACATGCACGCACGACACATGCGGGGAGCAGCTCCACGGAAGAAGGCCCGCGTCGTCGGTGCATGCAGCGAGGCTCGCCGGGATGCGAACGGGGAAGGAAGGAAGGGGAGGAGCAGCAGCAAGCACGGTCAGCTGCAGCAACAACACGACCAAGTTCCTGCACGAGTTGTTTTTCACGAGAAATCCGGACAACAAAGGGGCAGCGGAGCGCGCCGAGCCTGCTACTGCGAACACTACCACCTCCTCACCCTTTTGGGGCAAGCCCCCTCCTCCTAACTACTCCCCCGCTGCGCGGAGACGCCGAAACGCGGTCCGTTCGCCGAACGATTTAACCGCTCCGCTCGAGAGAACTCCGCCCAGCGTGGTGACTCATGTTTGTGGTGCGTCCCGTGCTGCGCGCGCTAAAACCAACCAGTTTTAGCGTCGCCGGACAGTCGTACGGAAAATACGGTAACGCGTCGCCGCTGCTATCGTTGCCAGGCTTGCCTAGCCAGATTTGCTGTTCGGTAGCAGTTACCGCAGTGACCGTGCTTACCGTACGGTGGGTGCTCTAGTTTCAGCATAGCCGAACACCCGTACGACAAATAGGGTAACACGTTACCGTTGCCAGGCTTGCCTAGCCACATATGCTGTACAATCGTAGCTACCGCAAGGCGGTGATAGAACTCCATAACGCCGCCGTTTGTTGTCATTGCGGTACACAGATGAAGCGAACAAGACGGATCTTAAGCAGTAGGCGAACGCCCGTTCGAAGCCAACGCTCTAATGTTGTCTTCGAAGCGCAGCAGGATGGCGCATTCGTGCTCACGTGGTCATAACAACAGCAAGGAAAAGGTCACGCACTGTATGTACACCTTTCAGCGCCAGTACACGAGGATAGCCGGACAGAAAATGCCGCAGGGAAAAGCGCCCAGCGACGATCCTCGGCGTGATGTCTGACCGATATTACTATAGCGTCGACCGCTTTCGAACAAGCTCCGGAGCGCAGTGCAGAAAACAGGCGCCCCTATCCCGAAGTGCTATGCCATTCTAGCACAATTAACACGTCCTACATTCCTCGCCTTTCCCGAAGTCGGACCGAAAGCTACGACTTCACGAAAGAATCCGGGTCGGAAAAGATGCGACGACCACGGCGGAGCCACACAGAAACCCACCGGACCCAATCAGCTCCCACATACGGAGCCGGCAGGAACCGCGGCTGGGCAAACAGCGCCATGACGCTACTAATTCCAGAAGAAAACGAGTGGCTGAGTGCAGACGCAATCCATACTTCGTACGACGTGTTCCCGTTACGTCGTCTCTTCATACCGGGACAATCGATATATACGTACATTTAAATATATTTAAAAAAAAATGCGAGATAAAGAGAGCGACCGTTGTTCTACCATTCCCCGTGCGCCTTGCAGCGAGTAGCGGTCTCCACGGGCAACCGACTCCGCGTTCGCTTGCGTCACAAGCGGCAAAAGCGGAGCAGCGCACGCGCGAGCGGAAGGCCTAGCTTGGTGATGGTAACCACCGGAGACAATCAAACGCGCAGGCAAGCTACGTTACGCAAGACGAGGTCGCAGTGGGGAGGAGAGGTGATGCGTATCTGGAATAAATATGGCGCGCAGAGAAGGCGGAGCAAGAGTACGCAGGGGATAAACCAAGCGTCGCACACGTCCCACCTCAACGGTGTCAAGGCGACCGTTCGACGAGATCGAAGAGCAGCCGGTCGGGCAACATCTGCCGGGCGGCCCCGAGAGACAGCCAGCAGCTGCTGGCCTCGCCGGCGACGCAAGCGGCGTTCTTGCGCACACACGACTCGCGCGCCTCACGGATCGCCGCAAGAGCTAAGCCCAATGAGAAGAATAATAGCGTCTGATGTTCGACAACCATCTCTTCCAACTCTTTCTTGCACAGAACACCCAACTTGCCGCATTCAACTTTGCGTGCCCATAAAAATGCAACCCAAAACTCGCTTCCCGCGCTCGGGCGGCGCCAGCGACGTGTAGCGACGCCTCAGTTTTCGACAAGAAGAGAAAGTGCAGTGTTCACGACCAAGCAACATATCGACTCGGGGAAAACGCGTCGCTGCGCTTTTCGGCTGCTGGCATCCGGGAAAGCATTTCCGGCCACCGCGCTACAGGAAAAGGCGCCGGGCACATTTCGCGCCGATAATTTGGCGAGGAAACTGACACCCGACCGTCGGCGTGCAACAATCGTCAGCCGGCAGACAAAAAGCTCCACGGCCGTGAAACCACCCAGCGACTCGGGACCGTTACGGAGATGCCTTGCTTCTCAGTTTTCGGTGCGTCAGAGTGCGCTGACGTCAGCAGGCGCCGTGACAAGCGTCTCACGCCGACGCGTCGCCGATCAGGTAACGCTCGCGTTAAGGAAGGGAACAATTAGCGAGTGACGCCAATGCGGCATGCGAAGCGGATCCTTCGTGGCGCCCATAGTTTGGGCGCATTCCGATCAGCGATCTGGAACAAGTTCTGTTGTTCCGCGAGGCCGAGTTCTGTTGTTCCGCGAGACCGAAGATCGTGTTTCAATAAGCGATTCAGATCGTGAGCTCCTATTGGGCTGCTCCGGATTGGCGTATACGATTTGCGGCTTCGTAACTTCCTCCCTGTGTCCCAGCAGTACTTTCTACCCGCTCCTCCATGTCATCACCACTAGCTCGCTGATCCACATTCGTATGCAGGCCTCGAGTTAAGACACTACGGTTGGCAATGTTTTGTTTGATCGTTACGAATAACCAGCCATGACGACGAGCGAGGAAACACGCTTCCAACAACGACGTTATCGACAGCATTTAGCAGCTGTGTCAAATGCGCTAGAATCACATAGATTGTCCAAGAACAGCAGGAGCCTAAGAAGAAGCCTGTCTACATGGGAGGACGCCACGCCAACAACAGAGCAGCTGTCCTAAAAAAAGGCGACTACGTCGTTAGTTGAGCATAATAAAAGGAGAGCTTGCGTCGTTACGAACTTCGCAGCTAGTTTGCCGACGAGAGAGATCCAGATACGGCCAGAAATAGAACTCAAATAGCCGCAGTGTCGGAAGGAGGATTTGTTGACAAACGGCCAGACACGAATTTTAATGCTCGTCTATGCAAGCACTCAAATGTCCCAAGGTAAATCCTAGATGAATGTTAGGGTGCAAGAAAGACTAGACTTCGATTAACGGAACGAAAAATAATATACGCATAAAAGAGCTCAGAAGCAGTCGCCCTTTCTATTTCCCAGCTTCTCGAAAAACGGGCTTCAGTTAATCGAAATGACGCCATGTAACCGAAGGCGCGTCCCGCGCGTCTCATTTCATCTCGGGAGACGATCCCACTCGATCTCCGGGGAGCGGCCCCGCAACATCGGAACTCTTCAACCATCAAACTTCGCAGGGAGCCACGCATGCAAAAGCACAGGGCACATGCAGCGGGCAAGGAAGGCAGGGCTCCGCGGCGCAGCCGGTCGCGAGGCAGCCCGCCCACCCTCGAGACGTGCCTCGAAGCGAGGAGTGGACTCCTCTGGCAGCGCTGCGGCACCAGAGCGAGGCGCGTCCACTGCGCCGTGAAGAGGGGGGCTCCGGCATAGTGCGGAGCGACCGGCGCGCTGACGTCGAGCGCGCTTCGCTGGCGCCGTACATGGCTCGCCGCCTCCGCTGAACTAAACGCTCAGCCCCTCTTCCACCCTCCCTCCTTTTCCACTCAGGGCGTTGAGGCAACAGCAGAAAACGGCGGCCGTGGAATCGCGCTTCGCAGCGGCTTCGCTATTTATTGCGCACGACTTCGAGGAATTGGGTGCCTCGCGCGTTTCCTGTTCCTCTCCTAGCGAGCGCCGTTGCGATGCCATTTGGCACGGCGGTTTCTTTTTTCCCAACACCGCCCCCCGCAGGCGCTGCCTCGCATCTTCGCTTCTCGGGAGACCGGAGGCAATTATTAAGTCGCCGCTGTTAACTTGTATGCTGCAAGAGAGCGGAAGCAGGAATAGAAAAAAAAAAACGAAAGCCCTGCGTATGCGTCACAGAAATCTACAGCGTGCCTTTGCAATCGCGCACTGCCAACCAACTGTGCGCAATGTTCGTAGCTGCTCGTCCATTCAACGGCACATAGCATGCCAGCGCTGTTTGCCGCATTTTTTTGGTCGCGATTTCATTCGCGCGGACGGCAAGGCGCTGTCACTACTGCCGTACTCTTCGCACGGCCTAAGAAGGCACAGTGGAAACGCTGAGCGGACGGTAGCCGACCGACAGACACATCCCTCAAGCACCGTCCACGCAACAAGAGCACGAATGAAGCAGGCTTTGCAGCGAAAAATAAGCTGCAGTACGAGCCTCTCTGCAGGCGTCCCCATTTAGGCCACAACCGGAGCTGACCGCGTAAACAGCGGGTTGGAACGGCACGCTGACAGCTGGGCTTCAGAACACGGCTCTTTACGCAAGCGCCCCCTGGCAGCTGAGAAGCAGCATCTGCCCGAGCGACGACGTCAGCGCCGAACGCTTGCGCGACGACCAACCGTCGCTCCGAAGCCCCCCACAGCGGTGCCAGCCAGCGCCGCGGTCCTCATTGTTGCGCGACGGCGTACAAAGACCCGCCAGCGTCGCCTCCTCTTCCTCATCGGCACCCCCTCTCACACCTCTATATATTTTTCTCCCCCAGCAACGTGCCCAGGACAACGCAGTGTCGAGAACAATCGCAGGAGGCAAATGCGGCTGCTGCTCCGTGGTCAGGCCGATCGCACGCTCGAGCCTCAGATCCGCTCCGTTGCGGAAGTCGCACGGGCAGCCCCTGGCAGACGAGCCCGTTCTTCTTCCTCAATCGCGGCGCTTGCTTCTACGGCCCATCGAACAAAGACAACCGGCAGAGCTGCTCGATGCTCTCCCGATGTCCTCCTGCTGGTTCACGCTGGCCCAGAGGCGTCGTATTCCCTGGCACCCAAGTAGAAGCGCGACCAAACTTTGAACTGTGGCGTTAACTGCGGGTTCGACGCGCGAACATGCAACTGAATCTCCCTCGGAAACACTGGAGCAGCGCAGGTCAGTCTAATCGCCGCTCTGCTCAAAGCGAGACGGGTCAGAATAAAAAAGAATTAGTGCCGCCTATAACCGCAGCTACTATGCCACGTTGCAAGCACATTTGTCGTTCGCTGCAGCAGTCGTGCTTGCTTTACTTCGCTCCGTGAAACGTGTCGAGCCCACAAAAGTGAGGCGCATGCAGAGTGCACTTGAACAACAACTGACTGTTCGGAGCTGCCGAGCAGCACACATGCGCACACGCACAGAACATCAAAACAAAACAATAAACTCGCACTCGAGGAAACTTCCAGGCGGTTCCGATCCAGATCGTCGTCAAAAGCGCCCGACCCAGCTGCCCGCCGACGCTATCGGCGTACCGAATATCATCCCCCCCTCCCCGCCACCAGCGCTGGCAGCGGGACAATTGCGCGGCGGCTGGCTCGCAGGCAGCAGCGGGAACGAGCCGCACGTGCGCCTTCCAAACGAGCGTATCCAAAGGGAGGGAAGGGGGAGCTGGCAACAACAAAAAGGGGTGAGTGCCACAGGAAAGAATACAGAAAGAGCAGGAGGAGGAGGGCGCAGGGTTCAACGAACTCCGCCGGGCGTCGTGTGGCGCAAGGACCATTGAAAACGGCACAATTGTTTCGCGCCGACCTCCCGGGGACCAAAGGCCGCGCGAAGAAGGAGCCTACGCTGGGGGGTGAAACAAAGGAGCGCTCAGCCAGGAACGCAGTTCCACAACGCGGGGACAACAGGAACGACGACGACGGGACGCGAAGCCGAGGAAGCCCGCGACCGTACCAGTGAGTGTGCGCTCGACGGGGCTGTCGCGACCGCGAAACAACGGCGCAGCCCCGCAATAAACCGCATCTCGTTCCTTGGGACACAACAAGCGCGGTACTGCGCGTGTCCGGGACGTGCTGGCCCCGGCGACCGCCAGCTACTGTAACACCCGGCCGCTACTGGCCGCTCCAGAGTCGTTGTCCACTCAAAGATGCTGCTCGGACTTCATGACAGCGATGGAGGTCGCTGCTAGCCACCAACGCCGGCGTCGTCGCTTCGCTCTGGCCACTTTGAATGGGAGGCAACTATGCGCAGGCTCGTGGCCAAGACGGGAGGGATGTACGGAGGAACGGGTGGACGGACATTAAGCAGTCATAACCGCCCCCTGACGCCTTCATTTGCCACGTCGATGCGGCGGAAGCACAGGCGTCCCACTAGGAAGGAAAGATGGACGGCAGCGACCACCCGGAAGTGCGCAGATGAACGCAGGAACGACGACGCACCGTCGGATGTGGCCGGGAAGAGAAGGCAGGCTTTGCGGCTCGGTAATCACGACAGCGGCGGAGACTGCGACGATGAAGACGATGCCTGTGGTCGGGACGTGATCCGGCCAGCTCACGGTCGGCTTCCGCAAAACAAAAGGCGGAGAAGGACAGCTGTACGCAACCAGCTAGCCATTACGAACAGCACTGAAGGAGGCAGAAGACGCAGCGGTGACAGTGCGCCGCCCCGCACGACGAGCAGACAAGCGGTCAGCTCTGTCAGGTTAGGAGAAAGAGGCAAATGGGTAACGGAAAACTCAAAGGTGCGTGGAAGAAATGGAGAATCGTCGTTCTCAGGCGTTTCCTCGTCTCTATTCCACTGCGTGCGAGTGTCCTGGACGAGAAAGGCAATCCATAACAGCGATAAATGGTTTGATTGAAAGAAAAAAAAAATCAGTGCAATCTACAGCGTTCTGTCGACTGCCAGCCTTTGTCCAAACGTTGATGCACGACCCTGAGAGCAGTGATGGCGCCGATCGCGTTCCCCGTGGGCCCAAAAGTACGGGGGCGACTGATCATCATCAGCCTGACTAGTAGTAGTAGAAAACATTAATTCCAAAAAGGTAGGATAGAGAGGCGAAAATACAGATTTTGGGTGGAGTCCTTATTTCAGGACGCCAATGTCAACCGCAGTTGCTCTTGCTTAGGATATCAGCTTTCGCTGCGTCGCCAAGTCAGAGCTGAGCAGGGCAGACTCCCACTGTTCCTCGGATTGAGGTTTGTCTAGTTCGGGGGGCTTCGGACCGGAGCAGCCCATGTTACATGATATGTTGTTGGAATTCCGCCACACCGGGGGCAGATTCTCTCATATCTGTCGGGGAAGATGATGTGGTATTTGTGTACGTTAGGAAAGGTGTTCGTCTGTAGTTGTCGCCATTCCCTCGCCTCTGCCGCCGTTAGCTGTGGTGGGGAATAGACTTGTCTGTGTTCGGAGAAGGAGGAGGCGCTCGCCGCACGTAGAGGGGAAAGGGGTGAGGTCGGGGAGTTTAGTCGCTCGGTTATGCTCGAGCTAGACTGTCCGCGGCCTCGTTTCCCTCGAGCCCCTCGTGCCCCGGAGTCCAAGTGATTTGGTGCTTGCATGTGGAATTTTGAACTTGTGGGGTAGTCAGAATGGGAGCGACGGAGTGTGGAAGTCTGCCAGAGAGGAAGAGCCGACACGCCGACTGGAGTCGGTAACAATTTTCAGCTCATTTCCCGTGGCATCGCCGCGCTGGATGGCGAGGCCAATTGCAGCAGTTTCGTAGGGAGGCGCTGGCGATTTCCTTGAAATTGGTGTGAAAGACGACCGCCACCGCGTTTGTGGAGTCGGGGTACATGGCTGCGTCGACGTATACAGCATTTCGTGCTTATCGGTGTGTGCGGCGCAGATAGTCCACTCGCGCCTTTCGTCGTCCCTTATGTGAGTCCGAGTGCATGCTCTTCGGGAGTGGAGCTACATACACGCGAGTTCGCAGAGTTGAGGGTAGGTCTCGCTTGTCCTGGATAGCGCGTATGTCAGCCGGGGAACCCACTCTTTCCAAGATTGCGTGTCCAGCTTTGGTGGTGAGGAGGCGTTCCTTTTGCGATGCTAGGACGGCTTCTCGAATTTCTTCTATTGTGCTGCTCAGTCCCAGGTCCTCGAGGTGGCAGCTGGCCGTGTACATCGGGAGGCCTAACGCATGTTTGTAGGCGGTACGGATGATGGCGTCCCGTTTGTCTCGCTCATTCCCCAGAAGTGGTAGGAATGGGAGACCGTATGACAGGCTGCTCATAACTAGAGCCTGTATCAGTCGAATTGTATCCTCCTCTCTCATGCCTTTTCGGTTGCGGGTGATGCGCCGAATCATGCGGGAGATCTGGAGGGCAGTTGTCCGGAGACGCTGTAACGTGTGGTTGGCTTCCCTGTCGTTCTGAAGCCAATGGCCCAGGATGCGGATAAGAGGGACTTCCTTTATTCTCGTGCCTTCGAGGTAAACCTCGATGTCGCCGGGAGATTTGTAAGCATAGCCCTGAATGCGGATAATTTGGGATTTGTCGGGTGCGCAGCGGAGGCCGCAATTTGCTGCTTGTCTTTCTACGCAAGTGACTGCCTCTTGTAGGGTGTTTTCTTTGTCGGCAAGGGAACCCCAGGTGGACCAGATGGTGATATCATCGGCGTAGATAGTATAGCCTATGCCTTCAATAGCCTCGAGTGCTTTTGCCATGCCGATCATAGCTATACTGAAGAGAAGAGGAGAGATGATAGAGCATTGGGGAGTGCCTTTGTTGGGTGTCTGCTCTGTGCCGGAGCGGACATCTCCCATGCCAATCGTGGCCGTGCGGTTGCTGAGAAAGTTTTTGATGTAGTTGAAGGTCTTGGGTCCGCAATCGAGGGCGTTGAGCTCTTTCAAGATGGCGTCGTGAGAAACGTTGTCAAAAGCGCCTTTCAGATCAAGTGCCATAATTAGGTGCTCGCCGCCTCTCGGGATGTTACTGAGTACTTCTTCCTTGAGAAGGAGGAAAGCGTCTTGCGTAGAAAGACCTTTCCTGAAGCCGACAAAAGTGGGTGGAAAGAGGTTGTTGTCCTCTATGTAGTTTTGGAGGCGGGTCTGGATAACGCGCTCGTATAGTTTGCCTAGGCAAGAGGTGAGGGAGATGGGTCGTAATGCTTCCAGGCTTGGTGGTTTGCCTGGTTTTGGGATAGTCACGATTTCGGAGTGTTTCCACTCTGCAGGGAGTTCTCCCGCCTCCCATAGGGTGTCATTTATGTAGGTAGTGAGGACCTTGATCTGCGACTTGCCAAGGTTTCGAATCATCCCATTTGTGATCTTGTCCGCGCCAGCTGCCGTGCTGCGTGTGGCAGATCGAGCCGCGGCGTAAACCTCGGCAGTGATGATGGGGGTGCCCAGCCTCTCATTTGGGCCTCCCGTGTACGAATTGTGCTGGGAGGATGAGGGGTCCCTATGTATTTGGTTTTGAGGGCGGTGAGGAGGGCCGCGTCGTCTCCGGGGTACAGATGGGCGATTTTCTTGAGTGTACGGTTAGTGACAGACCGCGATGTTTGCGGATCGACGAGGCTGCGGAGGATCGCCAAGGTGCGGGAGGTCCCCAGCGTGCCGCGTAGTGAGTCGCAAAATTCCTGCCAATTCTGTTGAGAGAGGTGTTGCGCATGCTCTTGTGCTTCTGCCGTGATCTGTGCTATGCGGAGTCTCAAGGGACGATTGAGGCGTTGGCGTTTCCATCTGCGAACCAGAGTCCGTCGCGTCTGCCACAACTTCAGAAGGTGACGATCGACCGCCGGATTATCGGGTGTGCATATTGTACTTCGGTCCCACTGCAGGGCAAAGGCCTCTCCCATGTCTCTCCAGTTATCCCTATGCCTGCAAACTTGCTAATCTCAACCGCCCACCTAGCCTTCTGCCGCCCCCTGCTACGCTTGCCTTCTCTTGGAATCCACTCCGTTACCGTTAAAGACCAGCGGTTAGCTTGCCTTCGCATTACATGCCCTGCCCAAGCCCCCTTTTTCCTCTTGATTTAGACTAGGATGTCATTAATACGAGTTTGTTCCCTCACCTACTCGGCCCGCATTCCGTCTCTTAACGTTACACCTATCATTTTTCTTTCCATGGCTCGCTGCGTAGTCCTTAACTTGAGCTGAACCCTTTTGGTTAGCCTCCACGTTTCTGCCCCGTAGGTGACTACTGGTAAGGTACAGCTGTTGCACACTTTTCTCTTGAGGGATATTGGCAAACTGGCATTCATGATCTGAGAGAACCTGCCCACTTCGACACAGGCCCACAATGAGACCAAGGCCTACCCTTTTGAAAAGAAAGAAAGAAAGAAGAATAGGGGGAAGACAAGAGTGTGGAATTTTGGCAAATAATTGAAACAGCTGCCGTGGAAGCACAACCGAGCGACGCCTCTTCAAAACGTACTGCAAGACGGCACAATGTGGTTTCCTTTTACGCATTGAGGTGAGGGCCGGGCGCAGTGCCTGACAGCGCGGTCCGGCACACGGAAATAAGACAGGCCCGAAACACGCACACATCGACAATAAGCCCGGATGAGATTGGAGAGGGGAATGGGGGAGCGTACATGCCGAGACCCGAGCATCACACACACACACACACAACCAGAGCCTAAGTAAATGCCACGGCGAAGGCCACTCGACGATCGACCGACAGCGCAAACACGCACATCACCGCCAGCCCCCCTCCCTCCGGCACACCAAGAGCCTGAAGAGACCAGACAGACAACACCGGTACGCACACGCGCTGGCAGCACGTCTTAGTACGCGGACAGCAGCCCCGGCAGCATTACTTCTTGCGCCCAAGATGGGACAGTCTGCACAAGCGACGTGCTGGCGTGTGTACGCACAACGCTGCCACCAATGACGTCCGCGGGGCTCGTTGCCTTGGCGATCCAATTAGGCCGGCTTCGCTACTCCCCCCATCCTCCACCCTACTTGACTTGAGAGAGCGAGAGAAGGGGGGGGGGGGGGGGGCAGCACAGGCTCCTCCGCCCTGTGAGTGACAGCATACTTCGTAGAAGTGGACGGCCGCGTGCGCGGATATCAAACGGGATAAAGGTTATTCGCTCTCGCATTATCCTCCTCTGTTCCATAAATAACCCCTGTCGAGCGCAGTGGCAGCAAGAAAACTCGTGCGTTTGAAGGGCAGATAGGCCACAGCCGAATGCCCTCTCGCAGCTGGAAGAGCGCGCCGACTACCACACACCCAGCCCGAGAAAGTCGACGCGGTAAAGCACGCCACAGCACTCGAAGCGCGGCAGCAGCGCTCGCATTATTGGCAAACACGACGCCTCAGTTTCCCCTGGTTCCATTTTAGATTGCGGCGTCCCCGACATGCGCGACGGATACGGGGACGAAAACCCAATCAAGGGCCATACTTTTAGCCCCCGTAAAACAAAATGTACGTCCTCAAGCCAGCTCAAGGAAGATCAGACGTCAGCTGTGCAGTTCTGCTCGCTCTTCCAAGGAATATCGCCTGTGCTTGTTCCGAACACGGCAGCTATAGCACAGCGCGATTCCCGTTCCGCTACAGTGATCAGCTACGCGGGGACCGAGCTACGCCGCACGGGGCCCACAGCCACTGCGCATACACCTTCAGGCGGAAGCGTACTGCGCTATGCTGAATGCCTCTAATGCGTGGAGGCTGGTACCACCTCTTACGGGCGCGTCCCACATATTGGCGCCGCCGCAGATGAGTGCACCATGGTCTCTTTCCACGGGGCTACAGTCATGTAAACACCTCACAGAAAGCGCACATTCTGGAACATTGCGCTAATGAGGCCTAACGACGCTCTCTAGACACGCGCTTTCGCGGCCGAACCGGCGCGTGCGCTTCGTTCCCGACACCCCGAAGGCAGTCGCTGCCTCGCAAGCGTTAAGCTAAAGTTACCTCCTCAGAGCAAGCTTGGGCACCTGCACATACATTTCTCATGCGCCTTACGGCGCGCGCTCAGGCACGCAAGGCCGGCGGCGCGCCTCGCCGGCGCTCAACAAGCGGCAGTGGCGCTCGCTCATCGAGCGACGGGCACGTGCCGAGCGCGTCGGCGGCCACGCCGACCCGGACCCGGCCTCCCCTCACGCCGCGACCGAGACGGACGTGGACCGCGCCAATCGATTCCATTGGCCGCGCATCAGCACGCAGAACGAAAGGAGGAAGAAAAAGCGGCACTACACACGCTGCGAAAGAGGCACAAAGACGAGGAGGAGGGAGCGCAGCAGGATTTACGACACGCGCAGCTGCGTCCGAGGAAGGCGGAGGAGGCGATAGCGCCGAGCAACTTCGATCTTGTTTGGCGAGCGCGCCTCGCTGGCGATGGTCCAGCGTCGATCGCGGCGGCGCCCAACAAGCGCCGTCCCGGTGGTACACGGCTCCGAGGGCCACCGGTTTTTAGCGCCAAGGGAGACGGCGCCCGAGGCCGTTCCATGTACGTACTGCGGGACCCAAAGCGTTGCCGCTTATTAGGAGCGCTGTGCCAGAGAACGCAGAAAGGCCTTGCGAGTCGAACGACTCAGGAAACAGAAGGCTGTGTTGTGATCCAGTATCCCCACTCCTTTGCATCACAAACTCTGATCCAACGGCGACCACATTCGCACCCTGGACATTCATCGACTATCGTTATTCCACCTCTTTGAATAACATCTGGCGTCACGCGCGGGTCGGACGAGGTGCCAGACGGACCGCAGCGGCGTATCGTTCCGCCGCTTACTACTGGGCCAGAGGGAGAGAGGAAACTACTTCAACGCAACATAAGGAGAGGATCGTGTGCGAGGTTGGGACAAAGTCCTGGCTGCATATGTTAACAGAGCAGCACGCGCTGGTAAAACTTCGCACATCATTGCGCGGCTTCTACTTTAAAGACCAGCTTTAAGCTTGTAATTTTTTTTTTTCACTTTCGGAGAACAAGCGCACCTTGAACGCGAAACCAAAACGCGGGGCTACGCAAAGCCTCCTTGAGCAAAAATAACGGCAGCAACCACAGCGAGTATTCAGAACACCAACAAGCTGTTACTCTCGGGTTTGTTTACACGGCGCAGCTGACAGCCTCGAACGAGGCATTACGTCACTGCAAGTTTTTAGCAATTCTAACGGCCCCAGTCCAGAACTCCCAAGCCTCACCATCGAAGCGAGCGTACAAGCCGACTCCTGAAGTAATTCGGCACACATCATGGTGTATAATGGCAGATCTGCCCAGATCTGGCTGCACACAAAGAGTGGAGGTTGCTCAAACAATGGGCATCGAAGGCAATGCCGTGCCGAGTGCATGCGCTCCTCTGAGCAGCCACGAATGTCGAGTCCGGAGTGGAAAAAGGTTATCACGGTCAACAAGCCCAAGGTTGCACAAACTGTAACAAAAGGAGCCGAGGCTCCACTTACGGCTCTTCTTTTTGTAAGCACATTTCGCTGCGCAGCAGCGCTGTGTTGTCCCTTGTGAAATGCACTGGCCTCGAACGGCGCTTTCAATTCGCTCAATAACGTTCTCGCTATACAACACACAACGACACACACACTGTACGCGCCCCTGAGCTGCCGTGACAGATAGCGCACCCTATCAATGCCGGACACTTGATCACAAAAGCAGCACACGGTATCGACTGCGGAGACCAGCGTCACGAGTAGCTAAGCCACTGGAAATGCACCCTTACAGCATCAATTGCACTGCAATGAACAGGGCAACGCCGGCGTCCGTCCGTCAAGCGATAAACGATAAGTCATAGCCGTCAAGTGCAGGCTGCTATGGATCTTTCTCTCCAGAGGACAGCAACCAATGGGAAAGAAAGGGAAGCGAAGAGGCGGGCAGTGTGGCGGACAGCTTCAGAACTGAGAGAGAGAGGGATAAAATGGGCGCCACGAGCGCAGGGAAGATTGGATTGCGGCAACAGGCGGGCCAGCGGGCGTCCGCAGTTACGTGCCAAGAACAGAGGAACCGTTTCGAACGAGAAGACACGCGACCTTGGAACAGAGAGAAAGACTCGATGACGTAAGAGGCATGCGAAACAAGGCGAATAAGACCAGAGCCGCCCCGGCGGCTCCCTTCAGAGCCCGCTTTTTTTATTTCCCCAAGAAAGCTGGGAGAGGCGGCGGCCATAAAACGCCGCGCGGTGGCACAATGCGCAGAGCCCCATATTGGTCGCCTACCACGGCGGGAACGAAATGCTACATGGAAGAAAAAATAACTAAATCGATAGAAACGAAAAAGAAGACCCCCCCCCCCCCCCCCCCTCAAAGGTTTTTTTTTTCTTTTTTTACGGCACGCATCACGTCGCATGCGCCAAGGCTACGAAGCGCGAACAAATGCGAGAGCCACGTTTCCTGCATTCTACTGGCGCCCCTCCTCTCCACGTCTTCGGGGCTTTTCACTCTCGCGCGCAGCTTTTTAAAGTGCCCTGCAGCTGTGTGCCATAAGATGACCTTCACGAAGCCAAAAATGTGACGGAGCGGGAAGGGAGCAAAAGAAGGAAAACAAAGAAACTGCAGATGACACTTCGCTGAGCCACGATGGCAGCGACGCATAGCCCCTTACCTGCTTCGGAGACAGAATCATCACCAATACTCCTCTTTTTTTCCACGGCGTACATCGGTTTACCGCTTACATTAGGCAGCGGGAGAAATAATAACAAATGCCAGCACGGAGACGACAAGGTGGAATGTCAGCTTGGGTGTCCGCTCTGCTGCCTGTCCAGAGCGTCCACTTGTTTACATCATTTATTCACGTAAACTTCCAGCACCCAAGGGCATTATTCAAGGGCGATACAAACCGATGCGACAGTGCAATACATGAAAGAGGGCAACCGCACGCACTATTTTATGGCCGCAACTTACGTTCCCAACAGTCAGCATCGCATGTTTTTCTGAAAACAGCTGGCGGACGCTGCTTGTAGCAAGCAACGCAGACTGTTTCCTTGCTATCACCGAGCGAAACCGGAAAGAGTGGCAATATGAGGGAGAATGAAAGGAACGATGGAGGCGAGGTCTCAACACAAAACTTGCCAGCAACAGACGTGCACGGTTACGCAATCCGTCTGCTCTTTTGTGTCCGGGAAGCCTGCATACGCCTAGGCAGCGCGCGCCTTCCCAAACCCAACAAAAAGAACATGACTCGAGGTGCGTGCAACGAGAACCTGCTGTTCACAAAAGAACAACACGCGCTTCCGACCGGGCCAGCGACTGCGCAAAGCTGTCGAACTCCCAGCGCTGGCCGATCTTCGCGAGACATGCGCACGAGCAGACTGCCGCGGCAGATTGCATAACGGAACCGCGGCCGCATACGACCGCTCGCACATCTGCCTTGCCGCCCTTACACAGTGCACGAGCAAAAAAAAAAAAAAAGAAACGTTCGACCAAGGTACCGAACTCCAGTGGATCACTCCCTTCGAACATCACCAACTGCGTAGGACTGGTGGCACACCATCACCGACCACGTCGGTAGGTCGCAGCGATATTTTCTCATTCTTTTCGTGTTTTTCCAATAGACATCCTCAGAAGTGTCGCCTGACACGACTCGCAGGAGCAGGACTCGACGGTTATGGTGTTTAAAGATGAAATTCGAGCACATAAATGCTGCTTGAATAGGCACGCCTCAAGGCTGAAATTCAAAGCGCTGCACTATATACAGACGAATAATATAGTTTAGTTTGTGGGGGTTTAACGTCCCAAAGCGACTCAGGCTACGAGGGATGCCGTGTTGAAGGCCTCCGGAAATTTCCGACCACCTGACGCAGTACGCGGTACCCTAGAATTCCGCCTCCATCGAAATTCGACCACCGCGGCCGGGATCGAACCCGCGTCTTTCGGGTCAGCGGACGAGCGCCATAAACACTCAGTCAACGCGGCGGTCTCAACCGCAAAATAGGGCGGCACAGCAGACAACGGAGAAAAAAAAAATGAGTATGCGTCTCCGGCATTTTCGCTTTACAGCACAATGGCGACGGCGCGATGGCCAGAGGTGTCTTGCAAAAATACAGGGCCCGGTCTCCCACCTCGCACGGCAGCAGACCAGCCACCGAGGTGACAATGGGCTGACACACACACACACACACACACACACACACACACACACACACACACACACACACACACACACACACACACACACACACACACACACACACACACACACACACACACACACACACACACACACACGTGCACGCAGCCACCAGAGCCCCGCCCCCTTCCCGAACACACACGCGCGCGCGCACACACTCGAGGCAACGAACGCTAGCTGCGGGCGGCGGCAACCAGGCGCGAACGGCCGATCGCGGAGGCTACCGCCGCCGACGCCCAGGCGACGCCAGGCGATCAGCAGAGAGCGCGCGCCAAAAGAAGCGCCTCCAGCGTTGCCGACCAACGACGCGCGGCGGACGATCGATCGACTCGATGGCTCGCGTCCCACTGACGCAGCGGGAACCCGGCAAAAAACGTGCCGGATTACGAAAGCGCCGCGGTTATATCGTAAGCAAAGACGACGGCAGGACGCCCATTGTGCTGCCAGGAAGCGCGTCCCAGTGGTATTGTATTACTGTGGAACCGCGAAAACTGGATCAAGCGCGGGCAGGGGCATCAGCTTCAGCGCCAAGGCCCACGAAAAGTTTGCAGTAGTGTCACGCAGCCATTGCCAAAAACAACGCCAGCGGCACTCCGGTGCCTTGTATTCCACAACCGGATAGAGAAATGAGGGGACGCCCAACAAACCATGAAATTGCGAATCACTGCAGAAGGCCTTTGAAGCCTGCGCTGTGGCTGCAGGCAGCCGACCCCCCCACCTCCCCAAGAAAAAAAAAAACTCTTCTGCAAGCCTGTGAAAGCAGCTGCATTTTAAGAGTGTGGGTGCGTGTTCAGGGTGCTCAACTAAATGAGGAATGAGGCTGGGCGGAGAGAAGATTCACTAACGACGACGGCTGACGGCATAGCTAAGATGCCCCCACGCGCGACACCGAATTTCCCTTAGAATGACATTAAAGCACAACGCGGTGACCAGCTGTTGCTATCTGCCCACCCCCTCTCAATCTCTCTAGGTCCAACCGTCCCGGGACGAGCGCTGGAGGACAGCGCTTGGGGCCTCGAAAAGGCAAGCTGAGACTGTCTCAATGAAACGCAAAATGTCGTCACGCGCTACCTCAGACGACCTATAATCGCTTGCGCTGCCGCCATCAAGCTAGAAAAATAGTTGAGAATCTCACATCGATCCATACTTAGAGACAGTGACGCACGCCGAGGGCTCGGCAGGGTGCGCGACTGCAGCAAGTGACGCCAGCTCAAGACTAAATCGGGGGCCACGTGTCGCTGGCGCACAAGCGACAGGCTACAAAATGGCGGACTGATTGACTATTCATGAATAATTCAAGGTATGTCGACATGTCGAGCTGAGCGTGGACCGTGAGGCGCTGTAGCAGAGGACTCCAGATTACATTTCGACCACCCCGGGGTTCTTTACCCTGGGCTGGCGTCCGGACAATACGCGGGCGTTTTTGCACACCGTCTCCATCAAGATGAGGCTGTGATTCGATCCCGCGACCTTGGGCTCAGCAGCCGAACGCGAAAGTTGCAGAGCAAGCGCTGCGGGCGTGAGTGGTGCACTGTTGCCAGTTGGGCACGGCGACGCGATAGCCCGAATGGGCGCCCATTACCGCAAGCTATCCATCCTCCTGGGCTCCTCAAGCAGACACACACAATGTGAGAACAGCAGGAAAAATGGGACAAAAGAAAAAGCAAACAACCGTGCACACTAAAGAGGGACTCCAGGAAGAGGTGGTTCGGTCAGCGACACGCCCGGGGCGCGCGTTCCAAACTCTGCTTCTGTAGCCCTCGTACGCGTTTCTCCCTTATCTCGAAGAGGTCGGCGCTTGGTTTTCGTCAAAGCCCGGGCGGCGCTGAGGGTTTCCTCTTTTCTTATTACTATCTCTCTTTTCTCTCAGGCACGAAGAAGAGCACTGTTTTCTTTCTAAACGCTCTGCGGGGGCGTCACGCAGGGATACGCGCGCGTTCAGAGAAGATTGACGAAGGGGGGAAAGGGGGGGGGGGGGGGGGAATAGCCCCCGGGCGACAGATAAGGCGACGAATAGTCGGGCCCAGCAGCTAAGAAGAAGAGCACAGGGAATGAACGACGGGCCACTTAGGGCAGGCGGCCATCGCCTCCGGAGGAAGCAGCCAGAAAAGGGCGAGCAGCAGGCGACAACGGCGAAGAGCGGCGGCTCCACTGTCCGCGGCGGAAGAAGGGACAACGAGCGCAGGAAAGGAGGGCAACCGGGGAGGAGGAGAGACTGCGAGAGTGTTTCATTGCATCCCCGCGAGGCGAAGCCCTGTGGCGGCCCATTGTCCCCGTCACCCCATGGCCCCCGCAGCAGTGGCGCCACCGCCGAAAAGAAAAGACGAGAGCTGGAAGACGCATCCTCCTCCTCGCCCATTTATTTCTTCTCCTACGGCGCTGCGTTGCCAACGGGACGGACGGCCTCCCTCCGGGTTTGTCACTGTTTATTTCTGCTGCGCTGACCCCCTCCTCAGTCGGGGACGAAACGTCAATAACGATTACGCCTCGCGACGACGGCAAGAAAGGGCGGAAAGAAAGGCGCGCGCCGAAGGGACGATAGCGCACGCAGAGGAGAGAGGGGGACCGACGAGGACAATTGCAGAGCCGGGGGGAGGAGGCTTCCTATACATGGCGGGCCGCCCTTTACAGAATCACCCCCGCGCGGCCCCGGCGACTTTCATCAAGGCCTTCTGCGGAGACGGAAGAAAGGGTTCGGGAGACGACTACAAAGGACGGGCGAGGGGGGCAGTCCTTCCTCGGCTTCCCGAGAGCAATACGGCTGGGAGAACGGCGGCACGGGTTGAAACCTCAAGCGCGGTTGCTTAGCGCGCTTCTCCCGCTGTAATGAATGCCTGTCCTTGGTGCACATTGCCTGCCTAGCTCGCAACGTGACTTCCCACAACCATTCATCCCCAATCGTTGCCGCACCGGCTCGCCCCACCACGGGATTGCACTAGTGTGCTTCTGCCGGCCGTCGTTCAGGGCGTCAAACGTGTATTAAACGATGACCGGCAAAACAACGGTGCACACGCCTTCGACGCATGGCCGCAGTACTCCCGGGTTTAGTCGTTCGAACTTCCGCCCCTGTCTTCCTCGATGGGATCTTTTTCATGAACCGTTTCTCTGGGTGACGCTCTGCCCTAATAATGACGTCATCAGTAAGATAAGGATAAAGTGTAGAACACGCGTGCTAGTAGTCCTTGACAAATGTACGCGCCGTGGTCACGGGAACCACGCTGACTGCCGTGTTCTGCTTAATAAGAAACATGAAGTACGGCAATATAATCCATTTTAAAATTTTGCAGAACGCCATCCGTCGGGCATCCCACATGGAAGTCAAGGCGGCTTAACTACGAAAAAAGTCGACAGGATCTTGACCTAGACAAATCCGCACGGCGGGGCGGATTCTTATCGTTCGTCGAGAAGGCTCCGCAGTTACAAGGGCCCAGTTACAGAAGGAGACACTCCCAGCCAATAGTGTCGACCAATTTTGAGGACGCCGCGCCTAATCCGATTCGATGGGCATCTTCCGCTTGGTTTTTGAATTGTATCCGACTGTAGCCTAATGCGCATTGACCGATAACGGCCGTGTTCCATCGACAGTGCAGCGGTGCCGCTTGATCGCCATCAAACAGACAACGGTGGTCACATGTACATGTTTGCGTGTTTACCCAACTGCGAAACAAGCAAAGCGCGTTTTCATATCTCTCTACTATGTGTCCTCGACTGTGTCTCTACAAGCGCATTAATAACGTTCAACACTGCCCATTTACTGTTTTCGAACACAATCCCTTTCAGTTCTAGAGTCGTATACAACTGACCAACAGAGCAACATACGCCCCTGAATGTAGGACCTCCAGCCCGTGGCACCGACCGATTTTCACGACGCCGCGGTTAATCCGACTAAGTCGTAGTAACGGTAGTTATTTACCATTCATCTGCCACGCAAGCAGGTCCACGAGGACCGGTCACGGGGGAGAGAACTGGTCGACGCCATTGGCTGGAAGGGATTGCTCGAGGGGCATTTGCCGCTTTCTTCCTCAGTTGTATCCGACTATAACGTAATTTTTTACATATATCGAACAAAAATGGTATGAATACGCACCACATTTGCATTCTCATGCCGTTCTTTATTTTTCCCCCTACAAAACTAGTGGTAGAAACAACTTGGACATAGCGTCATTCAATTTATGGAGTCATTCTCAGAATAATTTTACATATGTATGGGAAGGTTAGTAAAATTCTATGCCTCGCAAGGGGTTGAGCATTCAGCCGAACACAAGCGCGGATGAAATGATGTCGCAGCGCCTGGCTAGTAACACTTGGCCTGCTGTGAATCTACGTTAATTTTCACAACTGCACTGCGGATGAAAAGGTCTCAGAAGTAACGCTGAAAATTAAAAAAAATATGGATCTCGGCAGTGACTCCTGAAACGGCTCGTTCGGTATAGAAAAAAGCCAAATAATTTATGAAGTAAAAATAACCAGAACAACGGCAACAGAAGACGTCTCGTCGAACAAAGCGCGACAGGTTAACTGAAGATTAAAAAAAAAGGGGGGGGGGGGGGGGGCCAGAGAGAGCAATAGCCACCCCTGCTGTTCTTAAATAAGAACACGGCTCTGGGTGAATGTCACGATGCCATATAACGCAGCGCGGCACCGTCACATGCCTCGTGACGGCGATGCAGCGAGTCGAGGGAGACGCCGGCATAAAACATCCGCGTCGCCGAAGGAGGGGCGTTCTTAGAAACAAACAATGGGAAGACGACAATGATACCACGTGCAAAGCGTAGTATTGCACGCAGGTGTAAATGACAATGACAGCCTTGTTTCGCAAACGCGAGCACACTGAGGAGAAGAGCGTTAAGACAAATGTCGCACACAGAAAGAAGGTCACATCGCGAAGACGAAAAGAAGCGCCGGCCCTCATTCGTCTTTGCCCGCAGCACTGGCAGGAACACCCGGCTCTTCGGAAGCAAAATAACCGCTGCGTGTTGCGGAGAGTACCAATGGACGCATAAGACGCGCAGAAAAAGCATGTGCAACACAAAGTGCAGAGCGAAACCGCTCCTCACGCGCATGCAATGGGTGCGCGGTCACCTCTCGGTCTCCCCACATTATCGCGGGACGCTTATCAAAAGCACACTGATGCTATGTCCACTGCCATATACCGATACTACTCCGGACAAAAGTGCAAGAATGAAGTGTCGCGGAGAGCGATAGAGCTGAAGTGAATGAGACCAATCTCTCGACGAAATCTGGACTGTTTTGGCAGAAACGACACCACATAGAGAAAAGCGGAGATACAAGCTTAACAGCACCGATCGACGCAGAGAGAAAACAGTCACAGTTGGCAACGCTGAAGAGAGAGATGGCGGAAACGCTGTGCTGACATGTCTCAAAGCTGATCACATCCTCCACAGCCAAATACCCTGCTCTAGTCTAGTCCACAGGCTGCTTTCTGTCGTCGCACTCCACCGAAACAACTAATGATGGCACTACTGCATGATGGTTTGGTTTTATGGGATTTAACGTCCCAAATTGGCTCAGGCTATGCGGGGCGCCGTGGCGGAGAGTTCCGGATAATTTCGACAACGTGGGGTTCTGCAATGTGCACTGACATCGCACAGTACACGGGCCTGTTGCATTTCGCCTCCATAGAAATGCGACCGCAGCGGCCGGGTCGAACCCGCGTCTTTCGGGTCAGCAGCCGAGCGTCATAACCACAGAGCCACCGCGGTGGCTCCCATAATATGTAACGCACTCATAGCAGTAACACATAAACGTTCCATCCTAGTGTGTAAGGGCAGCTCGGAACGGATGGAGATGGACCCCCGCACGCACGCACGCACGCACGCACACACACGCACACACACACACACGCGCGCGCGTAGAACTAAAGCAAGGATGTACAGCCTTTGTGAAAAGTAAATAACCCAAGTGGTTTGATTCGACTAAGCTCCTGCAACCCTGAAGAGCTACGAAGCGCTGGCGATGCATAGAGAGTCACACCGCATGGTTGAGAACGAAACTGCTCGGGATCTTCACTTCTGACAAAGGCTGCACATGCATGCACTCCGAATATGCTTTGTAGCGAAGCGATCACCCAATCGGGCAAGCGGCAAAGGTACTTTCTACTATACACCCCCCAGCCCGCTAAGGGAGAGAGAGAAAGCGCTGCAATGGCACGAAAGCTGATACGCAGGCTAGAGGAAACGTGCCTCCAGTCTGCTGCCCTACGTCAGTGGAAAGGAAGTAAAGAAAGCGACAGATGGATGGTGCTGATGATGATGCAATAATGCGCCGAGTTGCATGGGGCATCCGGGACGCCGTTTCGCGGGATCGCTACAGGTCATCAACTTCCGGCTACCTCGCCGCAGGAGTAGTCTACACTGCACACAAATACACAGGTGACTTTCGCAATACCTCCTGCCTTTTCACGCACTTCGACGGAACGAATCGGCCCAGACGTGTAGAACACATCCCTTGCCCTCGCGCGAAATGTCGTCACGGCGAATTGCTGACCCCCGGCGTCGTGCAGCGCCACTCTTTCCGTACGTGCTGGTGTAAATCTGTATGGAATAGTAACAGCGTAATCGCATCCGTCGTCAACCGCATATCTTTAGATTGCGCTTGAGATGCGATAAACATCCGCGGCTAGCGCTAAACAGCGTTTTTTTTTTCTTTCTTTAATTTGCCAGCCTGTAACACATTCACGGTGGTGCCTCACCGCGCGTATGAACCCAGCCGGCAGGTGAAACGGAAAAGAAACAAGCAGCGCCACTCGCAACTCGAGTGGCACGATTCTGGTGTGAGTCACACTCGGGGACAGGGCAGGGGAGAGAAGGGGGCAGATACATAAAAGTGCACAACGTGGCAGTGAGAAACAGCAGGAAAGAAAGGCCTGTGTGTGTGTGTGTGTGCGTGAGGAAGAGAGAAAGCGGGAAATAGAGGGGGGGGGGAATAGGCGGTTGAGCTCCGATGCACACCTGCCGCCAGACAGTCGTCATCGCCGCCGTCGCCTGTGCACGCTGCAGCAGCAGCAGCAGCAGCAGGAAATATCGGCGAAGAAAAGCAAAAGGAGTTCTAGCCGACGCCGCGATGCGCTGGGGCGTTCGTTGGCCGCGCAGACGGCGCAGCAGCAGCGCGCCGTTTTCCCGCCGTAACGTCCCGGCTCCAGGCGCGTGTGTTGTCGGGCAAAGGCGAGGAGTGACCAGAGCCAAATGACGGGCAGAAGATTAAAAAAAAAGGAGGGAGGGGGCGAAATATGCAAGCAGAATAGGCAGCACACACGCAGGAAGCCTTCGTCACGTGCGACAGCGGCTGCCAAGGCAACTCCTCTCCGTCTTTCCTCCACTAATGGGCCAAACAATAGGAAGGAAGAACAGCGGCGCGAGCGGCCCCGCACGAAAACAAAGCGCCGGCGACGGGGAAGAAAAAAAAAAGCGGAGGGCTTAACAGGAGGGAAGGAAGGAGGTAGGACAAAAGAGAAAAAGCTGACTGTCTCGATGCAAAAGTTGTTTTCGGTTGACAGCGGCCACGTCGCCAGCTGTCTCTTTTTTCCTGTTCCACGCAGGACTCGGAAGTGCCCGCGGCGACACTCAACGGGACAGCGCAGGGCGAGATTACGAAAATAAAAACAAATAAAAGGACACACGGCGATAAGCTGCCGCCTAGAAGCCAGCACGTGGTACTTGGCACGGGTCACCGTTGCCACCATCAACGCTACCACCACGATGGGCCAGATTGTGTGCATTGCAGGGGCTGTCCCACTCAACAGTGGTCATCCTGTCCGGGCAGGTGATCCTACCTCATCTCAATCCCTACAGGGGGCACACACTCAGCTACGCAAGAAGCCGCCGCGGTGGCTGCGTGGTTATGGCGCTCGGCTGCTGGCCCGAAAGACGCCGGTTCGATTCCGGCCGCGGCGGTCGAATTTCGATGGAGGCGAATTCTAGAGGCCCGTGTACTGTGCGATGTCAGTGCACGTAAAAGAAACCCATGTGGTCGAAATCTCCGGAGTCCTTCACTACGGCGTCTCTCATAGCCTGAGTCGCTTTGGGGCATTAACCCCCCATAAACCAAACCAATCAGCTACGCAAGGTCGTACGACGCTAGGAACGTGCACAAAGACACGAAGCGTATCGCACACTCGAACCCCAGCATCAGCTACGGAATTACCCCACACAAAGGAAAAGTCTGTACGCGGCAAGGCGCGGTTCTGCGGCGCAGACGATGAATGGGATAAAAGGCCGGGCATAGGAGCAAACAGCTCAATACGTATTGGTAAACGTAGACGGGTGGGAAGTGGCACGCCTGCAGGGTTCGTTCCACTGCGTACAGTCGGCACTGGTGCCATGATGGAGCGAAGGACAGTAGCAGTGTGTGTCGACACAGAAGTCAGTCTCCCTGAAGTCAACCCTCCTCCCTGCAACTTTTCATTTTTTTTTATTATGCGTTTTCTAGAGCAACCTCCGGTCACTAAATCAGGCCGATCCTACTATTATCGGATATTTAGAGAGAGAAAGAGAGAGAGAGACGCGGCCAAACTCAAGCACAAAATAAAGTAAAAATAATGAGGGCTGCCGCTCTCCATCGTCATTTGGCAGCGCGAAATAAAGCGTACTGAGGACCCAGTCGATGAGGGATGCATCTCTCTCTCTCACTTTCGTGCCGGTTGTGCCACAACCTGGGACAGCTAACCGCTTGAGCACAGCAGGGAAAACGAAATTTTCAAAAATGGAACCGAGAAAAGAATTTAAAAACCTGACAAGCTACAACACAGCCTAAAAAAAGGTGTGTGTGTGTGGGGTGGAGTGAACATGTTTCCACTGGCAAGAGACGGCGGGTCAAGTTGTGAGTAGGGCGGACAAGGTGCAGTACTCTGAATAAAGCAAAAAATAAACTGGGTTGCCCTAAATGCGTGGCGACAGAAACTGGGGTCGCTTTCCGGCACGCAACATGCACACGCACGCAAGCAATGAGACCACAGAGCCGATGCACTGCGCACGTGTGTGCACTACGCAGACCACAGCCCGAGGAAGGCACGGATTCGTTCGCGACGTCACCCGACGGACACGGGAGGAGACACAAAGCACGGGAGCGACAGCTTCATCGACCATGCAAGGACACGTCGCGCCAACGAATGCCGACCGTGTCCGCTCTCCGAAAATACACCCCGCAGTTGTTCCCCGTCTCCGCCACATTGCGGACTATAAACGCAGACGACAGCTCCGAGTGCGCGACGAACAAGGGACGAGCCAGATCGAAGCCGCCAAAGCTGCATCCGTATCCAACTCGCAGACGAACACTGGCAGAGGAGGCATCCCAGGGCGCGTTCGCAGACGACTTTTATCTGCCCGCACTATTTCGTCTATCGCCGGCGCTCTCTCGTTTTGGGAGGGCAGAAAGGCAGTCTGGCTCCAAGACGACTACTACGGCCCTCTAAAAGCAGAAATGCCACGCTGAAGAAACCGCACTATAGTCTGTCACGTGGGAACAATCGCTGCTATTCTCGTCTGCATTTTTCCCTCCGGGGAGCAACTCCACACTCTAGCATAGCACTGGGTTTTTACTTCAACGGCCACATTTTACAGCACAAACAAAAGGGGGGAGGAACGAGAAGTCACGGGCCCTGCCGTTACCGCAGCCCTAAGTAGTGCTATCCGCAGGGGCATTACACGCGGAACATCTACAGGAACACTCGTGTATATGCGGAGTGAGTTCCTGTATATTGTTGGGTCTGGCCGGAGACGGGACAATGAAGACGGAGTACGAGAGAACGTCTTAGCAGAAGGGGAGCTCCTCGGCCGTACTCGGTGCCGAGTTTCATAGGGTTTTTCTTCCCTAGATGGAGGCCGGGCCTGCCGGAGAAGGCGTGTCCTGAAAAGTTCACTGCGGCACTCATATCGCACACTCTCTCATTAACGAACACGCCCCCGTCACGTGTTGAGCTTGAGGATGACGCCATCTCTATCGGTTAGACACTGGAAGGTGCGCGCCCCATGGTCTGCAGGTGGTGGCACTAACGGTTCGTTCAATCAATCAATCGTGTATATGCGGAGTTCAGTGTAAAGCCACAAGTTCAAGGCTAAGGCCACGCGGGGTGGGGAAACCACTCGCCGGAGACTGGTCCTTCGGCGAAGGATTCCGCGGTGAAACATGAGTTGGCTGGACCCAGCTGACACCCGGGTCTTCTCTTGAACGTCATTACGGCTGGCCTTGGCAACTATCTTCGTCCTCCTGCCCGCGCCACTAAGATGAGGGGCAGGGACACTTTAGTTTTCGTTCTTTTCCCAGCCCGATAATAATTCCCATAGATGGCAGTGGCAGACCTGCGCTGGCTGCTTTCAGGGGAGGCTTGCTGTCGCCGCTGCCGTGGCGACGCCGGACGAGAGTCCGCGTTTTAAAATCCACTTCGGCTGGAAGGCATCCCGACCATAATGACAATATGCGGGAGCATATACGGAACACTGGCCCTAGCGACACGTAGGCGTCGACTATCATTAACAAAAGGCTCCAGCCTTTGGCCACCGCCGGCGCCCAACAGCAACGAAGTGGTTCACCTGTGTTCCCCTGTGCAGACGACGCGACATTCCAGGGCGGCGGGACAGAAATCCTCCGTGAAAAAAAAAAAAAAGTAGACGATTGTTAAATCTTTCCTTGTTGTCTTAACAAGAAGCTAATCACAACAGAAAATTATGAGCTCGAGAATTTTGATGTCTCTGGCCTGTTTGATAACAGTCAAACATAGAAAAGCTGATTTTGTTCACTGTTTTGACTGACCAACGGAGTAATACAGGACGCCGCGGTCCGTGGACCACTGTTATCAACTGCTGTTTTGGTTTTCCTTTTTCGACGTTATATCCTACTAAATTGACTGCAGTCCGCCGCATAAAATTCCTTCACGACAAAAAAAGTAGTCAGTTGTTGAAGCTTTTCTTGTTATCAAAACAGGTAGTTAAGTTGATCAGGAGACAACATTGTGAGCTCAAGAATTTTGATGCCTCTGGCATTGTTCATCAAAACCGACCATTAAAAAGACTTCGTTTACTGTTGCGATTAGTCAGCGGAGTAACACAGGACGCCGCGGGACATGGCCCATTGCTACGAACTGTTTTTTATTTATGTTGTATCTTGCTATAGAGCGATTAATGAACCGCGATTAAAACGGAGCGCGCCCAAGAGCGGAGTCAATTACCGAGCGTAAACAATACACCAAACGGTGTAGCAACACAAAACATAAACGACAACAATACAGCGCGAATAAAATGGCGGAACGAACCGCGCTCGCACGCGGCAGCTCGTCCGACTCCATCAAGGCAGGTGGCCCATGAATGCACAAGAAGACAGATGCCAACTTTCGTAACAATGTTTACGGACGTGCTTTTTCTCTCCCACAAGACACAGCGCGCCCCAGAAAGAGAGAGAGAAAGAAGGAAATGAAGAAAGAAAGAAGGCGAGCGGTGACGAAACCAGAGAACACGTCGGCAGATTCCTCCTTGCACGGCTCTCGAGCAAATATGAGCACCGCTCGCGGGCGAAATAAAGAGGCTGCAAATAAAAGATAAAAAAAGAATAAAGCGGTAGTACGGAAAGAATCCCCGCGAGGAAGAAGCAAGAGAAGGAGAGCTCTGACCATTTATTTCTCGTGCCGCGGTTCAGGAATAAATTTGAGAAAATGCGCGGCGCAGCGACCGAAGGAAACATCGACGCTGTCCGTGCAGGCAGGCAGCTCGCCGATCGATAATCCGCAAAATCGCGGGCGAGGCCAGCGCATACATACCCGAGGCGGCTGACGCAAGGGGGCGCAAGAGGGCGAGACGGGACGCGATTCGCCGCGGAGGGTTATTTTTCGCCACGTTATTATACTACTACTACGCCGCTGGTCTTGCGAAATTCCTTTCGGTCCGCCTCCCTCCATCTCGCTCGCTCCCTCCAGAAATCCGACGCCATTCTCGGCGTACGAGATGTCCTTGGCGGTTTGAAAAAGCCTCGATTTAGCTCGGCATAGCGCGCCGCTCTTCCACAACGCTCGCTTGAAATGAGAAGGCTGCAAGATGTCCCTCCCCCTGCCCGCTGTTACTCGTTTGCAGATTTCCAGAAATAGAACGAAGGATCGCAATGAGTGTCCCAAACGTCCGCATGACCTCGAGGGCCAGGCGGCAAGTATAGGGGATCAGGGGACGTATCAAACTTGAGAGACCACGCTTCATATCTCTCCTCTCTGAAATGAGAGCTGTCCGATATACGAGGCGTACTTCTCCTTGATCACAGAGTGGAACAGATACAGGACTCGATTTCACCTCAATCCAGTTCCTACAGCATCACTGGCGCAAATTGAATTTAATTTCAAGAAATTTTCCCCATCACCTATCATAGGCAGGTCCGCTAAAGGCGACCATCAACGCTTTCGAACGCCGATGTCTCGGAGAAAAAAAATTATACCGAAACAATACAAAAATTGACAGACGATTACGATAGTCGGTAGTGCGAAATTTGAGTTCTTCACGTGTTTTAATTTTGCGATATGCGGCTGGCAGATGGCGTGCTACGCTGCTAGCCCCTCCTCCGCTATCTTCCCGTGGAAGCCACCTTCCGGCTGTACGGCTGGTATAATTGTACGGGGTCTAACTGCCGCAAGCTTCGAACGAAACACACAAGCAACCTGAAACGAGTGGAACCACGGCTCGTCGCGTGGCATCCGTCAAACTTTTCAAACGCGGAACGCGGTCTCGGCGCCATCCGTGCCATCTCCGGCACGCGGGCAGGAAAACAAACACAACGCAATCGCAGCGACACGCTTCGAACAACAACACCGTCATTACGAGCGGGGCGGTACGCGCTCCGGTGCCAGTCCCCCCACCCCCTTATCCTAGCAAGCTCAGACGCAGCGGCGTAGCCCGTAATGTGACGCGGACCGGCACCCCCCCCCCCCCCCCCCCCCCTTCATTTGAGATCTCTCGCGACGCGTCGTGGCAGTGTCCTCGAGACAGCCCGCCGAGACAAGACGAGAAGAGAGAGAAGAAAAAAAAAGCAGATAATAACGGAGAAATAAACAGAGAGGCGGCACCGTAACGGCCAGGCACACCCCTCTCTCTCGTTTCTCCTCGGTACTGCGTCCCACTGATTGCGTGCAATGCTGCGGAAGCTAGAGTTCCCCCGATAATGACAGCGAGAAAGGCAAAGCAGCATTCCAGTGGAACACTGCATAAACGAGAAGCACGACTTATGCTTTTTGCTGTGGTGGTCTCATTTATGAGTGTCGATCACCAGAAAGAGAGAGAGAGAGAGAGAGAGAGAGAGAGAGAGAGAGATGTTGAACAGCTGCGGAAGCGCCTCGGTATTATGCGGCCAGCACAATCGTGAGCACAACTCATCTGCATAGAGTGGTCCGCATAGTGTGGTCTGCATAGAGTGAGTTGCCTGCCCGGAGTCGTCCGCGCTATTCTTGCCTCAAAGAGGCATCACTGCCGCGCTTCATACACCGAGTTCCCCGACAGCCCGATTTCGTTTGGGAACAGGGAATATGACGGAGCCGTAGCCAAAGTAGAAAAGCGGCTGGTGGGGGGCCACAGTTGGCGCGACACTCTTGGGCTCCAGCCCTCCTCAGTGCACACATTTCGGTGGAAAACCGCAGACGCTCCCTCCGTGTGGCACGCAAGAGAAGCGGCGCGCGACGTCCCGCCGTCCGAGCCTCCACTTCACTCGGCTGCACGAAAAGCACGGCTGGCGTCCCTTCCACACCACGCAGCTGGACACGGTCCGCACGGCTAGCCGCCGCCGCCGCAGCCAAAAATAGACGGCGCCCGGCTCGCTCCGGTCGGACAGCCTTTTCCAAAAGACTCGCTTTCGTACAGAGCTAACCGCCTTTATTTCTCTTCTTTCTGCCTAGACGGCCCTCCTCTCAACGGAGAGGTCAGCGACGGCTGCGTAATGCAGATGGAAACTAACCAAAGATGACCCCCACGACCACGAGACAAAAACGAGCCAGCTTGGAGAAATGAACGCGGCCACACCAAGACAGCGTAACCAGCTGACGAAGGCAGGAAAGCACGAAGCTCAAAACAGACACGCCTCCTTCATGCACAGAATTCGCAAGACAGCCAGGGCAAGGCCTGAGGACCTGACTGACAAACCTTATCGTGAGGCTTGCAAGAGCCGATGAAATGAGGGGCCTCAGGTGCGCAAGCATCTCCGCAAACCCCTCTCCTGCGGCGAGCAGCGTGCAAACAGCAACTACGTATCCCAACAGAACCAGCACACACCATTTCTACAGAGGCCAACAGAAACGACGCACACCAATCAAGACCCACAGGCCACAGTAGATAAGAATGGCCTGTAACTACGAATAAGCCCGCCATTACGAGACAACGCGGCGTAGCGCGCCTGAGCAGACCGCAGGTGGCATCCGAGAAAACATTCCGCCTCACTATCGTAAGACATTGTCACTGCGTTGTCATAAGACAGCGCAAGAATGATCGCCTGATGGGGACACCGACGAGGACGCGGCGGCTTTGCGCACATGTCGATTTCGCACCGTTAGGTTCGTAATAAAAGCTGTGCGTTTAATGGAGCGTAGCGGTGGTGTGTCATGAAGGAACGGAAATAAACGACTCTTCTGCGCACTTGGCACCGCGGCGCGGACGCCTCGCTCATGTTGTTATGCCATCACTAACTTACACGCCTTCCCGGTTCGAAGTCACTTTCCTGGAGCGACAACAACGACGTAATGACCAGAAATAAACGAAGCCGCGACGAGAGCCCGGCCTCGAGAGACGGTGCCAGTCAAGGTGACCCTCCCGCCTTCTAATACCCGTCCAATGCGCGCTGCGAGCGCTATGCCTTGCGCAAAACGCTGCAGGCTACGCGTCACACAGCCACTGCGGGGTGTGCTTTTTGTTCCATAAAAGTAACTGCCTGACCAAACTGTCGTTAACAAGACGCATGCACTGACAGTAAAGCACTGTTTTTTCCGATGGCAGCTAACCAGGGAGAAGCCCACATTCGAGAAACAAGACCGCTCCAAGCAGTGAACACAAAAGGGACGCGCATAGCGTAGATGGCTAGCCGATTAGCGGACGTCCATTTCTACTTGTTTCGGGTACAGTCGATATACGATGCAGGAGAACGATTGATTGATTAACTGAAAACTTTATTGAGAGAATGGCAATTTCGGAGCCTTGGGTTGTCCGCCCATTCCGGCAGCCCACTGGCCTGCACCGCAGCGTGGGCCCTGCGAACCAGTCTTCGCTGCTGGTCGGGGTCCTCGCTGTGCAGAATGGCCTCCCACTGCTCCAAATTGGGATTAGGAAGTCTCGAAGATCCCGGGGAAATGAGCAAACACGGGCAAGACAATTTGTCACGACTTCGAGCTCCTTTTTCGCAAGAAAGCCTACGAATGGAATGTGTGTCAGTCACGCCACTTACGCAAGCACGCACAGTCAAGACGCTTCGCGTAGTGTTTTGGAACAGAACATTTTGTCGGTGTAGTTGGCTCACGCTGCTGTAGATTGATAGCAACTGCGCAAAAACCACCACGACAAAGCGACACATGCACACACACAGCGGCGCACACTGTCACAGTCTGTGCTTGTTGTCGCCTTCCCCTCCTTGCCTGCTTGCCGCCGCTGTCGCTGAGTGGTTATGGCGCTCGGCTGCTGGGCCGAAAGACGCGGGTTCGATCCTGGCCGCGCGGGTCGAATTTCGATGGAGGCGAAATTCTAGAGGCCCGTGTACTGCGCGATGTCAGTGCACGTTAAAGAACCCCAGGTGGTCGAAATTTCCGGAGCCCTTCACTACGGCGTCTCTCATAGCCTGAGTCGCTTTGGGACGTTAAACCCTCATAAACCAAACCATAAACCAATCTCCTTGCCTGCTTCTCTTATTGAGCCTCAGCTACACTTACAGCGTTGAAGAGAACGAGACGAACTAACCCTGCGACGAGCGCTACTACTTCGGCCCAGACACAGAAATCGACACGCTTTGAAACAAGCCGGCCCTATAATAGTATGTTAATGCGGCAGCTCGCACAGGAGCTAGCAATAGAGTTTAAGAACAGGGTGACCCTATCCGTTAGGGGGATTGGAAATACGGGGTTTTGGGTCAGAGGGCGACACTAGCGAGATTTAGAACAGCCTGACCCTATCGCTTAGGGGAAGACAGGGCGCCAGTGCTGATGCGAAGAATGCTAACCCAAGCGGCGTTACCGTTCTGCGCACGCACACTCCTCCCCTATACCCATATTCACCCAAATCGATACGGTGTCACCCTATTCCAAAACTCCCCACAAACCCAAAACCAGCGAAATAACCCCCTAACTCGCTGCAAAGAACACGTCGCTTTGGAGCACGGCGAATTCCACGACAAATCGCCGGGGCTTAAATCCATTCTCCCGATAGAGCGAAGAACAAATGAGAGAGAAAACAAAAACAACACAAGCACTGGCCTCTTGACCTCAGAACGACCGTGTTCTCAGAACAGCGCTTCTCAAACGGACACAATCGTCTAGTGGACCAGTCGAGAGAGTGGCGTAGAGGAGAAATGATTGCAAATGTACGCATCGCCGCAGCTGGCACCGGTGGCGGGCCACGACCAGCGAAGAAAAGTGGCAGGCGCGCACCTCGTCCGTTCCCCAGCACACACCTGCCATACCATCGCGGCGCAGCAGGCCACTCGTGTATTACAATACGCGCGCCAACCGTCTCCTTAGCGTGAGACCTGGCCGGCGAGGCGTTAGCGCGAAACTTAAAATGCGCACGCGTGCACGACGCAGGTTGACCGGGCTCGGGAAGAGGGGACCCTCGTCCCAACGTCCAGCTCTCTGCCCAACCGTCGCGGCTGGCACGACCGCGCCTTTCGTCGTTGCCACCTGGCTTCCTCAGCGCGACCCGAGCCGCCGCCGTTTCTGGAACCCGCACAGACCCAGCCACCCCTCGAAGATCAGGTTTGGCGCGTTGGACGCGCCCCAGCCCACAGCAACAACATCAACAACACTTTACCGCCGCCGCCTAAGAAGAAGAAGGGGCGAGACAACTGCAGCGCTCTTGCTTCGGGAGGAGGGCGGTGTGCGCGAGGGGAAGCGGTCACGAAAATGGAAATACTGATCGCAGCAGACGCACGCATGAACAACACGCGAGGCGGCACGCACGACCAAGGTGCGCGAGCCAGCTATATAAAGGGACGCCTCCTCCTCCTCCTCAGCCCAGAAAAAGACGTGGGAGGAAGAGGAGTCTTGGCTGGCGCGCACCTGTCCAGCCCTGCCGGAGGAGACCGGTGCGTCGAGGACGGCACGCGAAGCGAAACAAGCAGGACGACCGCTGCCACGACGCACTGCGGATACGGTGGTCGCGCTCTTGTTTGATACGACTACTGCCCGCGACACTCGGCGGACGATCGTGTCCGGCATCGTGCGCACGACAGACAGACGGGGGCAAGAAAAGTAGACCTGGAGGGGGCGCACACGGCGACCGGCCACCAGGGGGTCCAGTGCAAGGGCTTGGCGCGAAAAGCTTAAGCCCTCCCCCCGTCGCATGGGTGCTCAACGCGTGAAGTGCTGGCACGGCCTTTGTCCAAATGCACAGCCCAACGGGTTCGCTTCTGGGTCGTGCAGCGCGACGCAATTTGCATCGTCAGCGTCAAAAAATACTTGAAGGCGAGAGCGCTCGCACTCACCCCTCCAAAGTTGTGAACTACACGGGATGCTAGAGAAGGCCACTGCGCGGCACTCGAAGGAAACCTGTATATTTTTGGCAAAGGCTGTAAGCACCAAGCACGCAGTGCGTACCTGCACTTGTTCACCTCCCTCCCTGGCTTTCATCCCACAACGGCGCGGATCGAATCCCCCCCCCCCCCCCCCCCCTTAAGAATAAGAAAGTTCTTGCTCCATAACTTCATCTATACCCTGACCCATTCCAGTCCTCCTCCCTCGACGGATTCCCGGTCGTGTAGATTTCCACACCTCGGACAAAGCTGGGAACAAGCCCTGCTGGAAAGCCTCGGTGTAGCCAAAATTTGTTGGCCCACAGAGCCGTGCTAGGGTAACCGCGTTTTCGAAATTCTAAAAACAGATACGGGTGTTATCATCCCAGGCTCTCAAACCGGTAACGCAGGCACGGTCAGAGCCGATGTCCTCAACGAAACAGAAAGTCTGCACAATAAAGCGGAGCAACTGGCAGTATGACGCAAGGCCGGCCCCGACAACAACCTCTACCTCTCAAGCTGAATACGACGGGATAAACTCGTCGCTCCGGCTGCTGCATATTCAAACAGCCTTCGACTCTTTTTTTCCAAGGCAATACGCCGAAGTGGCCGCCTTTTCTGGGCCGCAGAACGAGACAGGGGAGTCGTTCAAACAATGCCGGAGTGGGAGCCAAGGCAGAAACGAGACAAACCAGCCGCAACAAAGGCTTCTGCGAAACACAAGCAGCCAGCTCTCTCGGGAGCCCGAGAGACGCGTCCGAGAGAAGACGCCACAGGCGGTCCTCCGTCGCCTGCTGCGAACCTCGCCTGGCCGCGACAGCGAGCGCGCGGTCGCTTTTTCGCACGCGCATGCACGCGTCGACGACCGCCGCCCACGCCACCAGCGCGAAGAAGAAGAAGGCGCTTTTGTGCTGAAACAAAGCGCCCCGAAACGTCTCTTCTGGGAGGCACAACAGGGGCTGGCGGCGCAGGCGGGCTACACTCGCTGCGAGAAGAGATGAGCCGCGCACGACAGAGCCCCGAAGAAGCTGCAGCAGCAAAACGAAGCCGGCAGAGGCCACTGAACCGAGCCGCGCGAGAGGCAGAAGGGGGGGGGGCACCAAACGAGGCAGGCCAACACCACGGGGGGTAAGAGAGACAACAACCCGCGAGGCAACGAGACTGGCGAAAAAAACGAGGCCGCTTTAGCCCCGCTAACGGACACGGGCACCCCGTTCGGCGGGCAACGGATAAATGAACAGAGGACCAGGGAGACCCGAACGCGGCGATGCGGCGAGTCGTCACTGACACACACCGTGGGTTCTTGGGACAACCGCGTCACGCAAAGCGACGACACCTCTGGCTTAGCGGGAATCTCGAAGGAAGCGAGAACCCCGCGTTTGAAGTTAATCGCCGCGCTCTTTCCCCTCGCACACTCAGCAGACAGGGCATAACCCACTCGCTAACCTCGCCTCATTATGAACGCGTAGTAACGACACTCACATTCTAACGGCCCGCCCAAACTTAGAACCTCAAAACCATACTCAAGAGACACTCCCGCATCCTGTCACGTTAGGTTTGTCCGCACGGAGCACCGGACAGGCGTGAGTGAGGGCCGCCTTCACTAGCGAAAAAGTTCAAGGAAGAAAAGAAACCTTCCGCTCCCAGGGGCGGCCAATGAATTGCGGAGCCCACATGTGTTCTTTCCTTCCAGACAGGCCGAACGTCGACGGGGCGTGCCAGGAGAACCAGCGAGCAGCGGAAGCCGCGTTGGACCGACGAGCCACCGCCTCTCAAGCGAAGGAAAGCTGACAATCCAGCGCGCTTCGCGACCTAGATTTCCAGGCGTCAT